>NC_137462.1:222748625-223462441 GCF_964235325.1 Thermobia domestica
CTCACGGTGCAATTTCACACGGTCCTGTTTATCGGATTAATCATTCTGCAGGTGTCGTGCACTTTCACACGGTCCACCTGTCAATCATTTAATTCATCTTGAAAACGCTTTCACTATAGGATGAGGGAGGACACAGAACGACTGTCAACTAACTAAGAACAGAAAAAGAGCAAACACAAGTTAAATATGAACAATTGCAATTAATACTACAGGAGGACAGCTTAGGAAATGTTTCACTTTCACGAAAAGAATAATCAAAATAACCGGAAATTAAAATAACTTAAGAACAAGACAGAAGAAAAGATAAGCAAACCTAAGTTATAGTAAGGAAGGATAGAAAATAATAACATAAACAATATGAAATTGAAATAAATAGGAAAAATAATAACAAAAATTATCGCAAATTGAAATAGATGAAAACAAAAAAAGGAATAGCAAATTAAAATAAATAAAAAGAACAGAAAAGGAACATAAAAATTGTAATCATCAGAAATAGGAGATAGAACAATCACAAATTAAAATAAATAAATAGTAAAATAAGCAGCACATCAGAGAATTCAGTCAGGAAGTTTAAAAAGCGAAAAAAATGTGCCCGCCCCAAAGCATAGAAAAACATTATTATTTGTGAAACACAAAACTTTAGCTATATACTCCAAGGCAGTTTGAAGACGAACCTTGTCGTCTTGATATTTTCCGAGCGAACAATACATTGCTGAGGTAGAACATTCATACTTCTGTACATCGTCAATCCATTTTGTACAAATCATAGTTCATTATTCCAGCTTTTGAAGATGGGTAGGAGCAAGTTCGAGCGAGTTCTTTTGAAACTCGACTCGACTCGAAACAGACATCTTTAAGCTTGAGTCGAGAACTCGGCTTGAACAATTTCCTCCAACAAATTGAGGTTAAGTTTCGAGTCGAGTTGAGCTAAATCGAGCCAAATCCTGTGTGTAATTTCAAGTACTTTCTTCAAGTATCCTACATAGACAATATAATTATTATCAATGATATTACTACTGCTAGAACTTATTATTATTATTATTATTATTATTATTATTATTATTATTATTATTATTATTATTATTATTATTATTATTATTATTATTAACAACAATAACACAGCATATAAAGAGGAAAGACAGGCGGTTTATATCTGAATACCAAAATCCAAGGCGAGTCTAGGAGGCAATGACACCGTTTACGAGCTTTTCGGTTTGAGTTCCAGAGAAGCAAGTATTCGAGCTCGAGCCAAAAATCATTAAAAGTTATAGGGCATCGGGCAAACATGTTCAAAAATGCTCGACCCGGATTTACGGCTGTCAACGGCTCGAGCTCCTCAGGTCACAGCTCATTAACTATCGAGCTGAACCGAGAAGTTGGCCGAACTTACAACTCATCCAACCCAGCCGGCTCGAGCCATGGGCTCAGTTGAGCCTAGTCAAACCGAGCCGATGGACTCATTTCAACCCAGCCTGCTCAAGCCATCGGCTCAATTGAGGTAGTATTAATTCAATTGTTCGTATTTATTTTAAATTGTGTTTGCTCAGTTTCTGTTCTTATTTAGTTGACATTTTTCTGTCCTCCCTGCCCCTATAGTGAAAGCGGTTTCAGGATGAATCACATGATTGACAGGTTGACCGTGTGAGAATGCATCACACCTGCAGAATGATTAATCAGATAAAGAAGACAGTGCGAAATTGCTCGATAATGAGCACTGTGTGATACTGTACAGTGCGAAATCGGACGGAATCATTTTAATGGTTTTGGGTGACCACTTCCAACCTCTGTCAAATGTAAATTTAGTACTATCGTAGATATTAATAATGACGAAATTCTGTGTCAAAACCTCTTGCATAATGTGTGGAACATTGCATCTTTCTTCACCATTTGGTGTCCAAACAGTTTATAAAATGACGAAATCACCTCAAACAAAATACTATCCAGCCCAATAAATTTTCGTCAGGTCCAGTCACTTGGAAGGGATTGAACGTAGCCACCCCCCAAACTTCGTGAAGGTACAACTATTTCAACTACAGCCCAAATCTTGAACTTTGCTATACTACTAGTTGACACAAAGTATTGCCAATTCTAGTAAACGTATTTGTCAGAAATGTCATATTAGTGAAGTTGGCCCCGACAAAAAAAAGCAGGAAAATAACTTTTCAATGAGTTTAATAGCCCATATTTCGGAAACTATAATAGCCCAAATGCTAAAAGCTGCTGACCCAATCAGCCCAAACGAAGTACTATCTAGCCCAATAAAAATCTCGTCTGGCCCAATCACTTGGGGGCTAATGTGAAGTTGGCCCCCCAAACTTTGTGAAGCTCTAATTCTGTTTCGAGAACAGCCCAAATCTTGAAACTTCCTAAATTGCTAGTCGACACAAAGTACTGTAAATTCCAATAAACATGTTTGTCAGAAATATCACATTAGTGAAGTTGGCCCCGACAAAAAAGCAGGAAAATCACTTTTCAAAAAGTTTAATAGCCCATATTTCGGAAACTATAATAGCCCAAACGCTAAAAGTTGCTGACCCAATCAACCCAAACAAAGTGCTATCCAGCCCAATAAAAATCTCGTCTGACCCAATCACTTGGGGGCTAATGTGAAGTTGGCCCCCCAAACTTTGTGAAGCTCTAATTCTGTTTCGAAAACAGTCCAAATCTTGAAACTTCCTAAATTGCTAGTCGACACAAAGTACAGTAAATTCCAATAAACATGTTTGTCAAAAATTTCATATTAGTGAAGTTGGCCCCGACAAAAGAAGCAGGAAAATCACTTTTCAAAAAGTTTAATAGCCCATATTTCGGAAACTATAATAGCCCAAACGCTAAAAGTTGCTGACCCAACCAGCCCAGACGAAGTACTATGCAGCCCAATAAAAATCTCGTCTGACCCAAACACTTGAGGGGCTAACGTGAAGTTGGCCCGCCAAATTTGTGAAGCTCTAATTCTGTTTCGAAAACAGTCCAAATCTTGAAACTTCCTAAATTGCTAGTCGACACAAAGTACTGTAAATTCCAATAAACATGTTTGTCAGAAATATCATATTAGTGAAGTTGGCCCCGACAAAAGAAGCAGGAAAATCACTTTTCAAAAAGTTTAATAGCCCATATTTCGGAAACTATAATAGCCCAAACGCTAAAAGTTGCTGACCCAACCAGCCCAGACGAAGTACTATGCAGCCAAATAAAAATCTCGTCTGACCCAAACACTTGAGGGGCTAACGTGAAGTTGGCCCGCCAAACTTTGTGAAGCTCTAATTCTGTTTCGAAAACAGCCCAAATCTTGAAACTTCCTAAATTGCTAGTCGACACAAAGTACTGTAAATTCCAATAAACATGTTTGTCAGAAATATCATATTAGTGAAGTTGGCCCCGACAAAAGAAGCAGGAAAATCACTTTTCAGAAAGTTTAATAGCCCATATTTCGGTAACTATAATAGCCCAAACGCCAAAAGTTGCTGATCCAATCAGCTCAAACGAAGTACTACTCAGCCCAATAAAAATCTCGTCTGGCCCAAACACTTGGGGGGCTAACGTGAAGTTGGCCCCTCATACTTTGTGAGGCTGTAACTTTGCAGAGTAGCCCAAACGCTAAAAGTTGCTAGCCCAAACAGCCCAAATGAAGTACTTTCTGGCCCAATAAATATTTCGTGTAGCCCAAACTTTTGGGGGGCCAACTTCACACAGGTACGTCATGGTCAACTCTGTCGAAAGCCTTACTGAAATCCGTATAAATGACGTCCACTTGACCGCGTTTGTCTAACTCTCTTGCTATGTAATCCGTTATTATTGCTAGATTGGTTATTGTGGATATATTCCTTAAAAATCCGTGTTGATGTTCAGATATGACAGGCTTTACATGGTTTAAAATTCTGTTGTATAATATGGTTTCAAGAACTTTTGCAAAGGGAGATAGGACGGCTACGGGCTACGGGTTTTTGCGTAGCGAAGTTCGCCCACTCTCCTCTTTTCTTTTCCCTGATGCATACATATCAGGATTGCAGTACTAACCTTTCCCCCAGGAGACACCTCAACACAAACGGCGTTAAAATTTCCCGTTTGCATCCGAGGTGCCCCTAGCGGTCGGTTATTATCTGTTTCGGCCATCAGGATTACTCTTCTATGGTTGTCAATGAATCTTCCTTGGTCCACTTTGTTCTTCTTTTAATCTTAATGTAATCCTATCCTATTAGTTTTGTCTTACTATAGAAGTTCTCTCATGAAGCAGTGAGAAAGTTCTTATTTTTGTTATAATTATGTTTTACTTCTTTTTACAGATAAAGCTTTTATTCTTGGCATCATAGGGGCAACATAGGCTAGCCACGAACTCATAGGCCGCCATAAACTAGCGGTGTACCCCCTAGTCTTAAAGTTGCAATGTCACCTACGTGCTATGTTCTGTACCTACATCGAAAGCCTTAAATATTTTGTACTGTAATTCATACTTGTTATGCAATCTCATCATTGAGCTTTATAATTAAATGACAAAAACATTCAGTAATATTTCGTAAATGTAAGCTATTATACAATTGTATGTTATTTTAAATAGCATTCTGAATTCCGGATGTAAGTTATCTAATTTTTTCAACTAACTGTTATCAGTCAAACACACGCAAACAAGGGTACGCAATGCTTCATTCACGTTTTGCATGCTGTTAAAAATAAAAACAAAAATAAAACTAACACTAAACAAACAAGACGAAGACAAACAAAACTAATAAATTACTATTTGGTATCAAATCATGCTAATCTATTGCTAATCAAGCAGTTATCATGTAATAATAATAATAATAATAATAATAATAATAATAATAATAATAATAATAATAATAATAATAATAATAATAATAATAATAATAATAATAACGTTAAAAAATACAAAGCAATATTTGAGTAATATTGAAATATTGATGAAATATTAATAGCATACATTGTTATCATTTTACAATTAAATTATCTTATATATTTTGTTATTATATGTAAAAGCACATTATTGATTTTGTGAGTTCAAAGTTTATTCCAAAAACAGATTATTTCACACCACAAGTACAGATTTATTAATTATTACATTTAAATATTATCATATTTTCATTGTTTTCATTTAACATAATATATTTAAATAGAATATTTTTTTTAACTATAAATTGGAACATTATTGATTATATGTACATTATTAAGAACATTATTTATATTATCTGTATAGAATTTAAACAAAGTACGAATGACAAATGAAACCATAATTGTATTCAAAGTGAAAATAAACAAGGATTAATAAATTAAGACATAATAATAATAATAATAATAACAATAATAATAACATGCATATATGCAATTGTACTACCACCTGAGCTATTGACCTTGGCTTTTTCTTGTAAATTACAATTAATTCACAATTATACCAATTCGCTACGCTAACTTAATTAAAAGTCTTTTAACAACGTACATATTACGTAACAATCGCCTTCATTACTCTTAACCGTAACAATAATTATGGGTCAATATTATTTGAATACCTTACACTGGTTACGTCTTCTCCTTATACTTGTTAGGTTTTTTGTAATCGATAATAAATTTTAATAATAATCAATTTTATCTCTTTTAAATTTTGTTTTCTTACTCTAAGTTCATTCTTTTTTTAAGTGTTCTATTAACATTATATTTGGAAATTTTATCGTATAAAGGCGTGTCGTATAAATCTTTTAATTATTTGGAATTTATTTATTTCTTTTTATTTATATTTATTTAGTCTTTTATTTTATTTAGGAACTATAAAACTATAAACTAATAGTATTTTATTCTATTTTCATGGTTCAATTTGGCTACTGTTTGCGAGCTTTGCTCCTTGAAGGATGTAGATGGAAGAACGTCTAAGATTGATTAAAACATGGAATCCCCCTGCATGGAGATCCTTGTTGCAAATTAAGAAATTGAACTCCAACTCCAGGAGGATATTATTCCTTAAGAGCGTACGGAAACGCTCATTGATTCTTAGCATGTTCTATTTTATTCAAAAACAAAAATGGTATTTAAAATGGTATAATGGTATTAAATGGTGTTATATTCAAGTGTTATGCAATAATGATATTGTGTACTAGTGTGGCGGAATTAGATAAAATAAAGAGAGATACTACTACTTACCACTTGAGAAATTTTCCATATCCTCAGGTGAGACGACGACGTGATTCACACCGCCACGAATATAACATTCACATCACATCTCCGATATTTACTACCTGCATTTATTACATGAGTATTAAAACACACATTTAAGACACACGTGTCGTGTTGGTACTAGTAGTATAATGCTACTTAAATTGCTGCACATAAAATATTACACCTCTTTCCCACCTTGCACCGCACACAAGCTCCTTCATTACGCAAATTTCTTTCGCACTTAACATCGAGTGGCATCGAGTAACGTGTCGATTGACGAGTTACTAAAGTTTGACTACGTGGTCAAAAGCTTGCATTACATTCAAATTTCATACAAGCATCCGGCCAAGCCCTTCCGTTATATGATGGACTCCAATAAAAAATTGAGACACCATTTACCAACCTTTTATGCCTTATGGTGCCAAAATCTTCAGTTCAGAGTATCCAAACTAATACATTTTCTGTGAATTATAAGAACATAATACCACTCACTATTAAGCCTATAACTTTTTTGGAAACTAAAGGCAAAAACAAAAAGGAATATGGTTACATTCTCCCGGATTAACTTCATACTCCAGATGGAAATTCTGTCACTTTCTTAACTGATTTGGCACGCGTTTCTGCTATGCCATTATAGCTGGTAAACAGGAAACACATATCACACAACTGATGTTTTAATCTACAACTATGATTGCGAATAAGAGTCTAAGACAAAAATCTATAATGCAAATAAGAAATTAATGAAATATTAAATGACTAAAATATTCATAATTGGTTAAATTCGGTATACCTGCTAACTCGCCCACGACTTCTAGTGGAAGTAAGAACCACTAGGTGTGGAGGTTCCAAATCCAAATGAGAATTCGATTCCCCGAATCTAAATAAATATTGGTTCGATTCTCCGAAGTCCCCGACTAATGAACAAAAGGGATCCTTTTCCTTTTCTCGCTCCTTTTGAATATACTCCTGTACTTCTAAAACGCACAAAAGAGGAGAAAGGAAGAAAAGAGTATCACCCCTTATTTTGGTTTCAAAATGAGAGAATTCATAACGAAACGGGGTTCCAAAATTTTACAGATTTAACTGACATGTTGACTCAAAGCTGAGACTGTGGATCATTTCTTTTGGCAAATTTAAGATATAGGTTTTTTTAGTTAATTTTTTTATATAAATTCCTAAAGGATTTAAAACCCACAAAAGGGAATGACTGCAGTCCTATCTTGACTCCACATGACAGTAAGGCATTATATTAAGTGAACAAATCAGCCCTTCCCCTAAAGAGATTGTTGTTTGTCACTGTTCTTACTATATACAGATATTAGCTTCCTTACAACAAAGATGTTGACTGAAAATCTTTCAATACCCTTGTATCCTCGTCGCCATAAGTGCCTTTACATCGCAGTGACGGGTATGTGACCGCGCAGTACTCCAAGCAAGGGATGGTTGTATAAGAATTTGTGGTTAATTTTGAAGAGTTTTTATTTTGACTAGGGAATCAACATAGGTGAAGGGAGTAAAGACACAGATTTGAAGCATCAGTTCACTGTTATTGAAGCATCAGTGCACGAAAAGATTCGTATTCTCAGTTTTTCTATTTATTGTTTTATATGTTAAGTTAAACACCACAATATGTATCACTGATATCGCAGATCGTATTATTTTTTAAAATCGTGTTTGTAACCTATTGTCAAAACATTCATCTCCAGACATGATGTAGAGAGAAGAGAAAGAGATACGACATCTGTAATATATGTATATGTGATTCACTAAGTAACTGTAGAAATTAGTTAAAGGACAGATAAGAGAGCGAAAAGGAGCTCTAGAAGTCTGAACTTTTTAGAAACGTCCTAGATAGGTGAAAATATAGTTAAAAATTGCAAAAGGTATCATGTAAATTACCTCTCTTTTCTTATATTCTAGTATACTTTTTCTTTCACATCCAAACATCTCTATTCAGAATTACGAGATAAAGGTGGAGAGAGAAACATTCCCATTTCAAGAATTATATCAGGAAAAAAATCTTTTGACTTAGACTAGATTCGAACTCGCAACCCTTGCATCCATAGCTCAGCGCTCTACCGATTGAGCTAACAACTACTGTTGGAAAATCCAGATTTCTACAACTAACGGTTGCTGAATGGTGTGTATTAACCAAGTTTGCCGAGATAATTGCTTCATATAGCTATAATAATAATAATAATAATAATAATAATAATAATAATAATAATAATAATAATAATAATAATAATAATAATAATAATAATAATAATAATAATAATAATAATAATAAAGCAGAAGAAGAACAGAATCTAAAAAGTCACATATGTTAAAAGTTTGACGTGCAGAGTAAGTCCTAATATGAGATTTTATTAATTATATATAATAAATGTAAGCGTGGTTTATTCGTGTGTGCTACTCAAACTGCGCAACTCACTACCTAGTCCCATAAGGGTTGTACGCTTATGGTACAGTAGCCTTGCGTCCTCCAACCGTGAAGAATGTTTCTGTTTGAACCTATGCGTGCCCAAAGAGGAAGGAGGAGATTGAAACAAAGAAAAGTGGTTTAGAAATTATGCAAACGTAGAATATGTCACGAGGTGAGGTGATATAGAATTCAGCGTGTCTTTCAGCTACTACTCTATACAAGACGTGCATCTACGACTTAACGTGGAACCCGAACCACACGACTCCTGACGGGAATCGAAACCCGTATCACCTCTAGTTCTATCATGGGAGACACAGGAACATGTAAAAATAATCGAAAATTTCTTCTATCTTTCTGATAAAGAAAACAAAGTTGATACCAGATATAAATAACGAAAAAACATATGAGTTTAAATGTAAAATTTGAGTCCAAAATACCCACTTATAAACAACTGCTGAATTTTAGAAAATAAAGACATGTAAATTGAAGTTATGTGATTAACTTGGAGCTTCAAAAACCAACACCCAGAAACCGCCGTGTAAAGTCTAACTGATGCAAATTTTTTTATTGCATAACTTGCTTTCGGCTAGGCGGGGAGTCCGCCCCCAGACGCTTGCATTTGCTCTTTCTCCGACCTCTCACTTCTCATATCCCTAAGACCTCTGATCTTAAGTGGTTTCGAGATATGGCTATCTTATTGTAACAATTTCAACTCCCAACTTTGACTTCCTGCTGTTTTTCTTCTAACCGTAATACGAGGGCCACTACGAAAGTTTTGAGATGTGAAATAACTTGCATACTTAAAATCAATTCAACACTTACATTTTCTCAAAGTATTCACCATTACACTGTACACACTTTTGCATTCTCGAAAACCATTTTTGGAAGCAGTGTTGCCAGTCTTGTTCTTCAAGTGTTGAAAGTTAATTCTCGTAAGCCACTACAGCTTCTTCAGGGCTGCACAATCTCTTTCCACGCATGCGATCTTTGATCCTGGGGAACAGAAAAAAATCACACGGGGCCAGGTCAGGACTATACGGCGGATGAGTGATAAGTTTGACCTCCGTAGATTCTAAAAAACTGAATTGTGATGTTGGCCGTGTGTGCGGACGCGTTGTCATGATGAAGCAGGATCCCACGCTATCCAGTTCTTGGACACCGTTCCCGAAGCTTCTGGAACACTTTTGTTAGGCAAACAGTGGTGTACCACTGAGCAGTAACAGTCCTTTGTTCTTCAAGTGGAACAGTTGTAACATGGCCAGATTTGGAGAAGAAAGTTGCGACCATCTTCTTACCCACACTTCGCGGTCGCTTCACTTTTGTGGGTGGATTTTCGTCTGGGAAGATCCAAACTGTAGACTGGCGTTTATTTTCAGGGTCAGATTGATAGATCCAAGTGTTATCACCAGTAACAATGTCAGAGACGCGTCGAGAATTGCCTCCATCAAATCTTGCAAGCATTTATTCACACATTCCACACGCAGGCGCTTCTGCTGTTTAGTCAGTGTGAAGCACCCAACGAGATGAAACCTTCCTGAGCCGAAGATGATCATGAAGAATTTTTGTTACTGCTGGCGATCCAATGTTCATTGTAGATTCAATGTCCTTGAAAGTTGTTCGAGGATTCTCTCGAATCATTTGTTTCACAGCGGCAATGTTTTCAACTGACACAGCTGTTGCCGGACGTCCAGTTTTTTCTTAATCTTGAAGCGATGTCCGGCCTCTTCTGAATTCACCAAACCACCAAAAAATTGTAGAACGGGAAGGAGTAAGGTCCCCAAATGACCTCTGCAAACGGTCAAGGTTCTGTGCCTCGTTCAAACCACTTTTGAAATCGTAAAGAATCATTGCCCGAAAATGTTCCCTTTCAAGCTCCATTCTAGACAGCCGAATACTCCTCACATCAACAAACAAGTGAAGGCGATGCGGCCACGCCGATAAGCGAGGCAAGTTGAAACTTGATTCGCTTCTTCGCTCTGGATACCACTACCGAACGCAATTGTTGGAATTCAAATACTGTGCCACAACAATGCGTATCTCAAAACTTTCGTCCTTGTATATATATATATATATATATATATATATATATATATATATATATATAAAACGCTGAAATACATCTTTAATCAAGATGTTTCTACTCTTAAGGGATTTTGGAATATGGCCATTCTATTTTACCAATTACAATTTAAACCTTTTTTTTCTAAGGAAAAATGAAAAAACGCAGAAACATGTCTATAATTGTTTTACTTGCAAAACCTAAACACCAATTTTCATTCCCGGCGGGAGCTCATGTATTTCGAATTCCACGTTAATCAGTAGGTTAACGTTTCATATAGCTTCGCTACTGAATGGGACGTTGAACTCAAAATCAACTCAACCAATTTTCATGTCAATAACCTTAACGATTTTCGAGTTATGACCATCCAATTGTAACAATTGTAACTTTACCCTATTTTCTTCCTTTCTAATGCAAATATCATAAAAACGCTTACATACATATCTAATTATTTTAAATGAGAAGTCCATATACCAAATTTCATGTCGTTAACACTCAAAGATTCCAAGGTATGGGCATTTTAAGATAATTGCCACTCCTCTTTCTCCCTTTTCCCTTCAAATTTCCAAATATTCTTCTTTTAGTGGAACCTTACATTACAAATCATATGCCCTTTCTAAACTTCAAGTTTCTAGCTTAAGCGGTTTGGCCTAGCGTTGATCAATCAGCCAGCCAGAACTTGTTATTTTATATAGAAAGATACATAATAAAGCAAATTAATGACAAAAATATTACTACAAAAGCAATATAGCAAAGAACTCATATACTGTGTTAAAATATGTAGATATTCATTCATTTGGTAAATTTCATAAAACTAAGGGCACAAGCTTAGCGTACGCGCGTTTGGCGTGGGAGACCCAGGTTCGATTCCCGGTGGGAGCTCATGTGATTCGGATTCCACGTTAACCAGTAGGTCTACATATCATATAGCCTCGCTGCTGAACGGGATGTTAAACTCAAAATCAGCTCAGCTCTGCTAAGGGCATAAGCAGCGTGGACCTACGGCTTTTTGGGTCCAACCACAGATGACAAAATTACACCCCTATTGCTTTACAATTGCTGTAAATCTCCCTGCTTTGGAAATGAACGGAACTTGACATTCGCTTCACCAACTTTTCTATTTCGTGTGTTCATTTTAAAGCCGTACACAGCGCAATAGGGCATTGCTAAAGTTTTCAAAGTCAATGTAAGAAATACAGATGAGTTCTATTTACACAATGTGTACAGTAGAAAATATTCAATAATATTCCACATAGAAAATATCATACACAACAGTGTGTAAGAAATTCATCAAATGTTTAAAAATCAAAGAAAACGTACTTCAACACAAATGCAATTAAAACCTGACTCTGAGGGCGCAATAATGTTATCTTGTTCGAAGGGTCAGTGATTTTGTGCCGAACAGGCTGAGCGTGGGCTTACCCTGCCTTATGTTTCGCAACATTGCTCTTGGTCAAGTGGTTTATTGCTTGTGCCTTTAGGTATTTGCCCTAAAGCTATACAGCGAGTTGTGTGCGTTCTTCCTTCCCTGCCCCTCGCTGGCGAAAATATTATTTGCTTTTCATGCATTAGGATAAGGGGCAAGACAGCTTGCGACCTTGGAAGGGAGTAACATAAAATGATCGAAAACGACCACCGATGTTCATGTAGAGTTCATAGTTTCGAGGTCGCTGAGATGGTTAGGCGTAAAGCTATCAGCTATTTTCTGTTAGTGATTTCTTCATATAACCAAGTTAACGAATCAGTGATAGAACGTTCACCTCTGGTGCTTGGGGTCACGGGTTCGATCCCAGTCCCCGCCAAGTGAACTTTGTGGTGGATAAACACCGTGTGCATGGGTTTTCTCGGAGTTCTCCCGTTTCCTCCCACTTTCTTCATTCCACCATTTCATTCATTATTCATCATCACCGTCTCCTTTAGCCTAACCGGCATAACCGCGGGACGTAAAAGTCAAAGATTTCATTTCATTTCATTTTCAAGTTAACGAACCTTGACTTACCTGCGTACAGTGATTGGTTAGTGTGTCCTCGATGGCTATTTTTACTTTTTCCATGATCATCCCATACCATACAGTATTTTTTATGTTTTGAAAAAGCTTGATTCTATCAATTCGTTAAACAACAATGTTTCTTTTTTTTCTAATCATGTTTCTTAGTATTATCCTCTTCATTCTAACTAATTTAAATATTTTCAATAATTCAGAATTTAGACTAAAAAATGTTACAATGATCAAGAATTGTATAAGAAGAGGACTCTTCATTTCTAATCATTGTCATAACCGGAAGGGAAAGCTTTAAAAAAACTGAAATAACTTAGCAGACGTAGAAAATCGACGGAAATAATAAACATCAACTATTAGTTGACTCTTAGAAGTATAGTATATAGTTCTCAACCCAAGTAGAAGATGCACTCTTTGCTTCATGAAAATAATAAACATTTTTCAAAAATAATTACAGAAAAGTAATTTCATGACATTTACTGAGCGAACGTAGGTTACTGGTTAGCGTTGACCTTTGTAATTGGGAGTCTCCAGGTTCAAATTTCGATACGAGGCATCCTGACTAGTGATTTTGCAGTACCACTGGGCGAATACCGGGATACTTTTAATACATAAGCTTTGGGAAATTTTCTTGAAAACTTTGTTCTTATGTTGTTAATGTTTCAGTGTGAAATGGCATTTTGCTGCATGGAAAATATTTTTAGTAAACAAAATATAGTAGATGAATGGTTAGTATAAGGGACTCCTACTTGTTTTCTTTAGGTTCAAATCCCGACTGTTCTTATTGATTTTTTCTTTTAGTTACGCTCATATGTTGCGCTCCAGAAGTTCAATTTTGAATTAAATGCAGTCGCAGCTAGTTTAAACTGAAATTATTTTCAAAACTTTTTGCTATTATATGTTTTTGTTTTACTTGCGATGTTTCAACTTTGATATTAGATCTTAGACCTTAATGTAACTCATTTTCCTACGTCATATTATGATGAATGTTTTCACAACAACGATAGTCGGGCGGTAATACAGAATTCCATCGTTACTGCAGGGCCGGATCTTGAATCCTGCGAACTACGCGTTCGCAGGAGGCGCCAGGTGAACAGGGCACCAAATTAGAAAAATGAATTTTGTTTTAAATGTAAATATTCATTTTAAAAATGTTATGATGAAAAATTTTCCTCATATAGCTTCGAATAAATATTGTACAGACTGAGATACAGATAAAATACATCAAAAGGACAATAAAGTCGAATCTTCGCTTGGTTGGCTGTAAAACACCCCTTTACAAATGAAATGGACTCGCACATCAATTTCTTGCTGTACTGTACTGTGGAGTTACAACCACAGTTACTTGCTCAATTATCAGTTCTTTACTGAAAGAATGTGGGGATAGCACTTTGCATGGCAAGAGAGAAAGTACGTGGTGATCTGAGCAGTACAGCGCTGATGTAATTAATTGGGGATGAATGAAATGAAATGCATGTTTTCTAATAGAAGAAATCACAGAGACACAAAGGTTAGGAAAGGAAAGGGTTTTACTGTACCTCAGCCATTTCGGTATGATGAGCCTCTTCAAATATCGGGTGAAGCCTTATCCTCCAATTCGTTGAGTGTTTCCGTCTGGTATCGATCCCGGACCTCACGTTCGAGAGTGAAGAACCTCTCGACCTCAGGGCAACAGCTCCCAGATGTCCTGGCCTCTTCAGAATCACACCTCTGTCATGCAATGGTTGGTGAGGGCCCAGGCGTGCCGACCGTCTTTCAATTGCTGCTACGACGACTCTTCTGAATAGGGGTCCAAAGTGTGTTTCTGGCGGCTTCTGTCACACTTCTCACCTCGAGGGTCCCGTGTCCCCTGGTTTTGTTCTACTTCTTTGCTTTCGCTTCTTCCTGGTGCTCCGCACGTGGATGACTAGCTCATCACAATTATCTTGGTCAATAGGGAAGTTTGTTAATTGCTGAAACGGCGTGGCTGAGCTTGTTTTGATGAAGTTACGGAAACTAGGAAGAGAATGGTAAGCATGAATTTGTATTGGGATGAGGTGACAACATAGGGAAGTCTCTTCTTTATTATTTAATAATTACAATTTCTTGTTTGAAGAACAATAACAACATACAGGGAGAATTCAAAATAGGCGCTATGCCTGATATCCTCTAGAAATTGATGCCAATGCCACACTCACAAGAGATGCTAGTTTGAGGAAAATTTCCATGGCACAGGATAGATCTTTTAAAGAGGGAAAAGGGATATTTTACGAATATGAGATAAAATCAATGTAAATTTAGCTTTCCAATAGATGTTGTATTAAGCACTATGACCGTAGAGCTAAAGACTGGTATTCTTTCCCCAATCCCACCATATGCACAAAATACAAATATAACAGACTCTTCATTCCTTTCTCAACAGTTAAGGGTTGAGAAAGATCACCGTAAATGAAATGCACATTATCAAAGTTGAAGCAAGCATGGGCACCCAAAAGGGGACGAAAGGGCCAGGCCCCACCTGGCTTACGACAAGTATAATGTATATGTATAATTTCTTAAGATTTTCTTAATACACATAAAAATACCAAACGTAATATAGTAACGAGGGAGATGACCACCCTAAAAACATTCTTCGGGCCCCCATGCAAGCAAGTAGGCTTTCTTGCCCATTCGTCCAGGGAGTGGAGCGAATACTAAGAAAAGACGGGCGGTACAAATGGGTTCTTTAAAAATCATTTCTGAGGGAAATTTTAACTTAAGTTCCTAATGACTCACAATCGCTGTCCAGTGCTTAATGCTCACTTTGTTAATATCTATTAGTCATTTGTCATTCGTCAACATTTTCATTTCTATCCTAAGTCATATTTTTTTGTTTATATTTTTAACTTATAATGATGTGTGCTTTCACTTTTTAATAGTACTTTGTTTTTCATGTAATAATAATGACCAACGATATAAAACCAAGTGAGCATTTTATCGGAAAAGAAAGCTACAAAACGTGAAAGAAGATAAGAGGCAACCGAAGGCTCTAAAAAAGTTTCTTTCGAGTGCTGGACAAAATTAGGCAAATATTGAGGTGGGGAGTTGTCAATATCAGTCACTGTTAACGAAGCATTTGCAGGTCGACATTCTTTTGAAGCTGACAAATTTATTTTAACCTGATTGCAGTAATTTAATTGTTGAATTAAAATGGAAAGATACGGTCATTTCGGTTACGGGTCTGAATTAAATATCATGTATTTCAAAATTTGTTTGAATACAATTAGTTTTCACGTGGCATATAAGTATATAACTTGAAAGGATATAATCGAAAGCGACGAAAAGTCATTTGGATGACAAGTATTTTTTTTCAGTACTCTCACTTTCAATCACAGCAGCGTATACAGATGCTCGTTTTATTATGACAGATAACAATAATTATTAATCCATTCTCTGCTAATAAATTTTGATGGAGCGATATTTTAAATTAGTAATAATTCTAATGCAAAGTAGAGTTTTGATTATTAGTTACTTGTGTTCAGGGATGTAACGACATAGGTGCTACGGATGCGCAAGGGGCCAGGTCGAGACAGAATTTTCCAGACAAAATTCGAGTCGAGACACGGCTCTTCCAATAGAGAAATATACATTTTTCGAGTCGAGCCATCACTTTTACAGCACATTTTCGAGACGAGACAGCCACAAGTCTTGTATCGTGTGCATCCCTAATAGGTGCAGTTTTCTATTCAGAAAACATCTTCCGGGGGGCACACTTAGTAGGACCACTGCTGGTACTCTTTTATTTATTATTATATTATAGACGTATTATTTTGATCTCCTCCCGGGGGGAGTGGCCCCCTAAAATATGTGTGGACGAAACACTGAACAGGCAGTCTGAGAGTCTGGATTCCCCAATTAGCATAATTTCAGGGGACAAAACAAAATTATTTGCATTTTGTAGGCTATTCCGAAAAAATCTTCGGACCTCAATGGGTGCATCATTACTTGTGTTTACATTGTGTTACTGCCTGATTTCGAACGTCTATGTTGGAAAGAAACATGAAAGAATTGAATTGTTCTATAGGCATAAGGGGCCCTGAAAAGAATTTTTGCGGAGAAACATGATTTTAAAGTTCTGCCACTGATCGGGGACAAATTACATATAAATTAAGACACACTTTTGTCATTTGTTGTGTATTGAACTAGTTTAACTAAAATTAATAAAGAATTATTTGAAATCAAGTATATCTCAAGAACGATTAAATGGACTAGCTTTGATGGCCATTGAAGATGACATTCTGAATGAAATTGATATGGATGCAATAATAAGAGATTTTGCCAAATTGAAAGCCAGAAAAGTGTCTTTATAACATGAACTTTACAGTAACAAAGAAAACGAGAAATTAAGCTAATTACCATATTTGTATCACTAGAAAACACTATTTAAATATGCTTTTAATGAAGTGTAAGAGCGTATCTCTTTGTCAAAATCAAACCTGTGATAATGTTAGACTTGAAGCTCATTAGTTTTATTCTATTTCGACTTTTATGTTTCAACTGTATTTGTCAAAATACATCTTAGGTATACATTTTAGTTGTTTCCTGTGCTTATTTAATAATAATAATAATAATAATAATAATAATAAGATATAAATTATTAAAACTGGAACTTTGGTCATGATTCATACACAGTTAATTAGGTTTAATTTTGCCATCTTCCTTTAATACTCACTGGAAGACTGAATTATTATATATTGAAGAAATTTGTAATTGTAACAATTATCTGAAGAATTTTTGTCCATTACAGCATTCAATTCTTTTATTATCATATAGGCGGGGCGCCTAAATATTATTTGCTTACAGTTACGAAATGTCTACAACCGCCCCTGTTACTGTTATATATATATATATATATATATATATATATATAGAGAGAGAGAGAGAGAGAGAGAGAGAGACAAAGTTTTGACTCAGAAAAAGTACTGTTGAACGTACGATGCTACATGGGCTCCTGGAGGGTGCACAATTTACCCCTAAAAATGCTTTCGATCACTGAAATAAATTCCTGCCTACGCCCCTGTAAAGCAGTAAGAATGTTAGGGACTGATCAGGGGGTAATGCCTCCCTGGAGCAACGACAGTTCCCCAGAAATCATACCTCTGATAGGTCCGGATGTGACACCAGTATTTGTGTGTTACCACTCTTCCCTCTCAGTGTATTGAAACTTAAGTCAAAGGAACTGTTCTGAAATCTTCACCGATTCTCTCCTCTGAAACCACATGCGAATGGGGCCGACCTTGGTCATATACCACATCTGGAATATTACTATTTATGTCAGAGATACCGAAAAATATATATTCGACACAAATATAGGATGTTTTGATTTTATTTTATTTATTTTTTACCTGTCACCCTCCCACTCTGACCTCCATGCCAACCAAGGCTTAACTTCTACCTAAGCAACATCGACTGCGTCACTATTCATCTGCGACCACGAAAACTATGATTTCGATACTAATATTGTTCATATTTGACTACCTTTACATGTCCCTTCCCCCTTATTACGAATGACTTCAGTGTCTCGCCTCACTGGAGCAATTTCGTCAAACTTAAGTATAGCTATAAACCACCACCTGTAAAATAAATGTGCGGGTGATCTTTTTCGGAGAGGAATTCATTAGCTGCTTTTCCAATGTGGTGGCTTTATTCGCTTCCCATGCTAAAGATTGCCAAAGAGCTCAACTTTATTTGCACCACTGTGCTATGAATATAGATTTTAATGGCATTTACTTTACTGAATGCTCGCTTAGGTGTTGCTCCCGTCACAGGAAAAGTGAGATACTGTTATAAATGAGTAGGGATATAAACAAATACGGAAAACTATTAGCAATGACACCACTCGAAATGAGTTTTTGCAATATAATGAGGCAGTATTTTATTCGAATGTGAAGGAAATCATTGCGTAAATTGTCCCTTCCTAGAAGTCTAAGCTACAATACGTATCTAATAATTTTGAATTAGAAATATATGCATCGAGTTTCATATCCTTAACTTTAAGGTGTCCTGAGTTAAGTAAATGAATAAACTTCCTGCTAACGAAAGAGTAAAGCTTTGGGCTTTAATAGTATCGGGAGTGTAATTATGCATTTCAGTGACCCCGAAAGCTATTGAATAGACACTCATATATTTCAATTAGGAATTTTTAATTTTCACCCCTCCTATTAAACCTCCATGCAGATAATGCTAAAATTTGATGTGAACGATATAGAGGGTATCATACATAATTCATGCACTCAAAAGCTATGGATTTAACATTAATATCGTTCATTTCCGAATATTTTTACATGTTCCTGTGTCTCCCATGATAGAACTAGAGGTGATACGGGTTTCGATTCCCGTCAGGAGTCGTGTGATTCGGGTTCCACGTTAAGTCGTGGATGTACGTCTTGTATAGAGTAGTAGCTGAAAGACACGCTGAACTCTATATCACCTCGCCTCGTGAGATATTCTACGTTTGCATAATTTCTAAACCACTTTTCTTTCTTTCAATCTCCTCCTTCCTCTTAGGACACGCATAGGTTCAAACAGAAACATTCTTCACGGTTGGAGGACGCAAGGCTACTGTACCATACGCGTACAATCCTTATGGGACTAGGTAGTGAGTTGCGCAGTTTGAGTAGCACGCACGAATAAACCACGCTTACATTTATTATATATAATTAATAAAATCTCATATTAGGACTTACTCTGCACGTCAAACTTTTAACATATGTGACTTTTTAGATTCTGTTCTTCTTCTGCTTTATTATTATTATTATTATTATTATTATTATTATAGCTATATGAAGCAATTATCTCGGCAATTGGTTAATACACACCATTCAGCAACCGTTAGTTGTAGAAATCTGGATTTTCCAACAGTAGTTGTTAGCTCAATCGGTAGAGCGCTGAGCCATGGATGCAAGGGTTGCGAGTTCGAATCTAGTCTAAGTCAAAAGATTTTTTTCCTGATATAATTCTTGAAATGGGAATGTTTCTCTCTCCACCTTTATCTCGTAATTCTGAATAGAGATGTTTGGATGTGAAAGAAAAAGTATACTAGAATATAAGAAAAGAGAGGTAATTTACATGATACCTTTTGCAATTTTTAACTATATTTTCACCTATCTAGGACGTTTCTAAAAAGTTCAGACTTCTAGAGCTCCTTTTCGCTCTCCTATCTGTCCTTTAACTAATTTCTACAGTTACTTAGTGAATCACATATACATATATTACAGATGTCGTATCTCTTTCTCTTCTCTCTACATCATGTCTGGAGATGAATGTTTTGACAATAGGTTACAAACACGATTTTAAAAAATAATACGATCTGCAATATCAGTGATACATATTGTGGTGTTTAACTTAACATATAAAACAATAAATAGAAAAACTGAGAATACGAATCTTTTCGTGCACTGATGCTTCAATAGCAGTGAACTGATGCTTCAAATCTGTGTCTTTACTCCCTTCACCTATGTTAATTCCCTAGTCAAAATAAAAACTCTTCAAAATTAACCACAAATTCTTATACAACCATCCCTTGCTTGGAGTACTGCGCGGTCACATACCCGTCACTGCGATGTAAAGGCACTTATGGCGACGAGGATACATTGAAATTACGGGGCTGACGCACAAATATATATATATATATATATATATATATATATATATATATATATATATATATATATATATATATAGCAAATGTTCTTCATTGTCTATCACAAATTAATTCAGAATTTGTCTAACTTGTTCTTAAGAAATAATTTAATTTGAAAAGTTGCTCTTAATATTAGGGAATTTGCAAGATTGATAATCATAGATACTGTCAACAGAAACATATTAACCATAATTAGTTCACAATGTTCATAGATAACGTTAACCATGTTTCATGTAAATGCTAAATATGTATAATTTTGTTATGCCACTGTTCTGCTACTTAACATAGTTAAAATAGATATCTTTTAATTTGTGTATATATTTTTAGAAATCGGAACCCTATTTCGTTGTCTTAAAATTTTATTTTATTTTTTTATTTGAAATATTACTCTTTTACCAGAAGTCAGAATTAGCAATTGGAACTAATTCCTTGCCAATGGGTTGTTCTCGCCGATTATTATTCTTAGTTTGTTCATCTGAGTTTTATTTACACAACTCCATTGGAGATTCTACCTTCTTAATGTTCAGGAAGTACATACTAATGCGACCTTGTCCTTAACCCACTGAACCAGCTGCGACGAGATAAACAAAGTCAAGTTCTATGTAGCCTATAGTTGAACTGTAGTAACGTTGCCCTGAGCAACGTAAATGCTTAAAGTGACACAATTTAACTCAGTGTATGTATAGTATTATGTACAGTATGTATATGTATGTATTATGTAGCCTATGTTATGTATGTATAGAAGTTACTTGTTCTTGTATATGGAGATATGTTAATTATTGAAAGTTTGTTTGAAATTTTCCATGTCAATTTCCTAAATGTTGAAGACTGTTAACTAAAAATAATTAATAGCTACCATTGCCATTGTTTTGAATGAATTTATTGCATTCTGCAGCCTATTATATTGTGATTAATTTGCTTCTTGCTCTTGATGTATTAACTGACTAGATATGTAACTGCTACTTTTATTAGCGATCGTGCAATTCCATTTCTATGTGTTCAAATGTGTCTCAATGTGTTTTCCTTTATGTTTCGTGCTATGCTTTATAATTGTACTTAAGCCTTATGGAGACACCAATCACTGTTTTATTCCTGTATTGTTAAAGAGTAACCTACGAAAATAATCAATGGTTATAGTTATCAATGGTATCATCTTTGACAACGACGAATTGCAACCATGCGACTGCAGGACTTAACTATTAAATCATTTCCTCTCTATTATATGATCATATTGCCTTGCCATCATAATTCCCTTATCTCTTAATCCATAGTGTTAGGGATATAATAATAAAATTCTATTCTGCGAGGGTCACTTCATAAGTAAGTTACCCATCTTCCGAGCATGCCTAGCTCACTACTTGATAATTTTCAGAGTCGAAAATTCTGAAGCACTGAGAATGTGGCGATGAACTCGAAATATGATTATCTTTGCCCTTACTTGAGTGAAGTTGAAAATTTGAATTAATAGACATTTTTCTCTTCTTGGTTGCTTTTGGGTTAGCAACAAAGAATGGAAATACGTAAAACGATGAAGATAACTGATATAGCCATTACTGCGCAATTTGTTTAGGAAGTTTACTCAGTGAAGGTTATTGATGGTAATCAAACAGGATACCCAATACTCAATCATAACTTCAACAACGCAATAATGAGAGGAACATTAATCAGTATTTACGGAATTTCCGAAAATTCTGATACATGACATTGAATCATCCGTACACGTGTATATGTAACATGCTTCATATCCTGGGTGCGGCACTTGCTAAGAACTAATGAGAAGGCAAAAGGGCAATAGGTTTCCATATTTAGAGGACTGACGCAAAGTATGGTCTGATTATCATAAGATTTGGGTGGGTCCCTCGAGAATACTTAAAAAGGGCCTCAGGGCCTCTTGTAGAGGATTCTGTTAGCTGATTCGATTGAGAGATCAGTCATCGGGTGCTCAAAGCTGGCGAGTTCACAGAGCGAAGTTCATCGGAGCGCAACTTGTTACACAGTTGTACAAGACTCCAATCAAGGTATGTAACAGAGATTACTATAGAACCAATTTCATTTATACGGATGTCATATCACATTTCACAATGATTTGTCTATCTATAGTAAAGCTTTTACGATTAAGAACAGCAGTCGTATAGTTGCATTTCGTCTTCTATCCTCAAGGAAAAAGAGATAATAATTAAGATGTTACTTACTCATTATAAAGCAGAATGTAAGTTGAATGTGGCTTTATTAATCATGTAATAAATTTCAATTAATATTAACAAGAGCCCTTATTCTTCTCCTAGATTAAGTTCCCATTATTCCCAAGTATATCTTGGTGTAAATTTTAGTTTAATCTCCTTTGGTGACAACCGCTAAGAATTAGCGTGAGCAGTTCTCCAAATATGTGGGAAATAAACGAGCAAGATGAAAATAGAGACCTGCACCATCGTCACACATGAGAAAAATTCACTTCGCCCCTAAGTATGTGTGTGTGTGTAAGAGAGAGAGAGACGTAAACTTGTACTTGTGGAGCGTATCACTGCTCGAAGTCAACTGAACTTTCTTTAAGTACCTTGCAATTGTCTTTTTCTTTAAAAAAAATAACGTATGTTCTCCCAATTCGTTTTAAAATTTTAAAATTTGCCGAAATAGGTTGTTGTTTGTACGTTGTCCTTTTATTTGTTCTTTTTAAATTTGTTGAAATGTGCGAATGGACTTCTAGTTTGCAATATCGTGTCGGTGTGGTTCCTATCGTTTCATGTGTTTGCGAATATCCGTCTTTCCTACGAGAGCTGTTTTGTAGATTATCTTTCTAGATAAATTGTGTAGCTTTACAATAGAACTTGAGTGAGGCCCACTGGCTGTCGGTGGTCGTGGTGAATAAAGACCTTTTAAACACTTCAATTTCTCAGGTGTCTTCTTTTACTTCTGAAAGACGATGCCGCTGGAAAGAGAATGAAGAAAATGCATGTTTGAAGAAAGACAGAAATATAGTGTCTTCATTTTACATAAAAAATAGATTTCAAAATGTGCACTAAAGAATATAAGAATAAATGATTTACTAATTACTTGGGCCATAATAAAAAAATGTCACAAACCAAAAAGTACAAAGAAAACAAGGTAAGGAAAACTTAAGATTTACAAAGACTCTATTTTTGACCCTCAGGCTCTTCTAGGTATAAAATTTGCATTTCAAAGATTACTTGAGAAACTTTATTCAAACCTTCGAAATAAAAATATCTACAAAATGAATAAAAGTCATATTGTTTCAAGAATTTATTATACATAAAAATGGAGAAAGTTTCAACTTGAAAAAGGGTCAAAAATGACCCCTCGGTCCTTCCAATGTTGAAACGTCACAAGTGTGTAAATGTTTGAAATGTTTCAAGTTAGTTTTTGGAACATAATTAGGATTTCCGCCAACCTGTTTTTATAGTCAACTCATCTTGATTTAAAAAATATAGCTGGAGGGTAGAAGAAAATTTATATTTCTTGCACGGAATAACGGCTGCACTCTATGAAAACGACTTCCGAACATAGCTCCTGAATCAAATGAAGGTTTATTTTATTTCACTTTTTTATAATAAATATCCAAAGGGGGAAGGTTTCCAAAGATACTTTTAACATATACCCTTAAGAGTCTGCCTTACTAAAAATAATACAAAATTTACCATTTTTCTTTTGCTTGTTTATTCATCAGTAAAAGGAGATAATGAAATGCAAGTCACCACAATTATAGATAATGCTATTCTACAACAGAAAATATGAACTTGAAGAATGTTCAGTGTTGCCATCCATAGAAATTACAGTGTTGCCAGAAAAACAATTTCCCCAAAATCTAAGTTAAGGCAGCGAGTAGAGGAACGAACTCAACTGCATTTGGTTACGTATCATATTGTTTTGGTTTCCTGTGAACTACTTTTTAAATAATAGTTGTATTTAGTTTGTAATAAACAAAATAGTTTTAATATACAGTTATTAAAACTAAATAATAATGTTCAGAAACTTCAGCTCCCGGAGATTGTAAGGAGCAATTTCTAAACTACTTTAATAATATAATATCGCATTTTCTATTTACAAAATTACCGAAGTGTGTTTATGTTTGTTCTTTTCAATCAGCTTACCTTGACAAAATATATATATATATATATATATATATATATATATATATATATATATATATATATATATATATTTTAAGGGTAGAAGGAAGTTTAAATTTATTACACAGAATAACGGCTGCGCTGGACGACATGCATTTTTGGTCATAATTATGACATGGATCAAACAGGACTTTAACTTATTTCACTTTTATTCAAATAAATAACGTAAAGGAAGGGGTTTCCAAACATACCTTTCAAATATTTCTCCCAAATCTTCTTTTTTGGGGGGGCTATGATTATGATATTTAGGCTAATTGAGATGGATGGTAAATTTAAGAGAGAGAGAATGAAAGAAATTGTGGAAACGGAAGAACTTTTATAAAACCCGCGAATGTGGAAGACACACATTTAACTTTAGGTATAAGATACCGGTAACATAACATAAACTATTAATTGCATGTGGACACTTATGATTTTAACCGAAACCAATTAACCATGTTCAATTATAGGAAAACTTAACTGTAAACAGACAGTGGTTTATATTTCTTTTTAATAGATATATAAATGAGATAAAATAAGGGAGCACTACACGCTCCGGAATTCTAATTTTTGAGGTGATGCAAAGAATCTGCACTTAGCAGAGCGACAGGGTGTTCTGCTAATGAACATATTTAGGGCTCAAAATTTCGTTGGGGAACAGATTATTTTCTGATTTAATTTAAGAGAAAATATTCTCCTTATCTCCTAATTCTATATGGGGACAATAGAATGCTCAAAAATAGAAAAATTAGCGTAAGTATACTAACATTAAGAGAAGAGAGAGCAGTTACAGTATTATGTTTGTGATTATAATCATATTTCCTCCTTTCCATCACCCTATCTATCATGGAGTTTGAGATTTCCCTTCCTCTCTCCTACCTGTCTTGAAAATTGGATATAGTTGTTTAGTAAATTAAATAATGTAGTAGACATTATATCTACTTTTTTCTCTACCTCACCTCTGGAGACCAATGTTCCAACAAATGGATTCCAGAATCTACTTTCAAAAATTTAATTTTGCTGAGTCTGCAGAAGGTATTGATACATTTTGTAGGGCTTACTTTAACGCATCATACAAGAAATAGAGAGACTGAAAATTTGAATTTTTTAGAGATAAGATTGCACTGATGCTGCAAATCTGAAACTTAAATACATATACCTACTCCTTACTTCTTTAGTCAAATTAATAATTTTATCACAAAATGCCCATCCAAACTGCCTTAATGTACGTACGAATGGTCACATTCTCTGCAAGGCGAAGAGTGTAAAGGCACTTTTAAGTTCGATGATGCAACAGATAATTATATTGCTACTCTGACAAATATACGGAGAAAATTATGAATTAAACTGAAACAACAATACTAGAAAAATTAATTATATATACTAATACGTTGAAGAAACGCGAACAAAAGTGCATTCACACCTACAATTTTTACATCTTGAAACGTTGGACAACCAACTTTCTGTGATGTTTGCAGGGTTCAGAACTAGGCAACAGAAGCTACGGTTTGTTAAAAAGATGTGAGTGTAGCGAACTGAAAAACATGAATAAAATCCATGCCTCTTCAGCGAATAAACAATGGGAACAGCGAATGGAACACACCATTTAGTATCTACAGAGCGATTGATATCATGAGACATTTACAAAGTGATCTCATTTAACCTTAGACATACCAAGGAAAAATAAACGTTGTTCAAACTTTCATTTCGTTTTACAGAATAATACATTTTAAAAAATCTTTGGATGTTTTAGAAAATCTTTTGGATGTTTCAATCTTTCGATTCGTTTCAACATTACCATTACTTTCGTTACTTTTAAATTTGACGAGTAATATCTCTTCTGAAATTTATGAAAAAAATCACATAGTGCGGGGTGATTTGACTGCTATAATTGTTTTGCGAAAATTTCTTTTAAGCACAAAACCATCGTAATTTTCATTTTTTTTTTAAATAAGTATTATCATGTTATTTACACAATAAGCTAACATTAATATTTTCCGTTGTTATATTACTGGTTTCCAGGATATTCGAAAAATGCAATCGGAAATACAAAAGGACAAACTAAGAAACTAAAAACAAGATGTGCATTGTGCGACATTTTAATTTGTGAAATTCATTGCATCAAACTTGATTTGAACTGAGGACCTTGGAATCACTATACCATCACCTATAACGCCTCAGCTATTCTTTCACTTCTAACAAAATCTCCTAACTAGATGGTTGTATTCATAAAATGAAGGACGTAGATAGAATTAAGAAAAAAATGTTTGATGAAAAAAATCACAAATAAACATAGATATGTTTCGCTTTCCAAATATTTAATAAGTAGCCAAGTCTCAGTTAGGACAACTTTTTAGAAACAAACAACCGAGCAGTAGTCTGTTAAATCATACTGTGCTCTTCTAACCTGTTTATGTGATACCAGCTACCGAGAAAATTAGGAAAATGTGTTTTGACCAACGTACTATGTTACTTTAGCCAAAGCAAATCAGGCGTTTTAGTTTGTTTTAATTCTCGGTTAAAAGGTATTTTGTCATCGACTCGGTTAAATTAGCAAAGTAACTTTGCCAAGTAGTGCTATAATAAAATTTTCCCCATAGATTTTGTTACAATAACTTAATATAACAATTATGATATTGGAAAAGTACTTGTGCTCATACATTATATAGAGAGGAGGTCGATAGCAAAGTACTCTTCTGTTCAGAGAAACCTAGAAACTCTTTCAGGGACTAAGTCCAAAAAAGTGAGCCTAGATCAATCACAGTTCCCGCAAATCTGTACAGAGGGAATTGCATTTTCCCTCCCTTCTTATATAGATACTAGCTGCAAAAAGTACTTGTCCCGACGGTAGCGGAGTGTGCTGACGCATTGAGTCTCCTTAAAGAGCTTAGCAAACTTGAAGATTGATGGTCGGAAACTCGGTCTCAGATGACTTTTAATTATTTTTTCAAAGAATTTAAGATATGATGAAATAGTTAAAATTTAAATATTTCTTATACATGCAAATTTCAAATATAATGCTTTGTTGTTAAAATATTTGTTTATTAAAATATTGCATGTTTCGTCTAATTCCGAAGCAAATACTTACAAAACTTCTCGGTTTAAAATATCTGGATAATCACTTCGATAGTTCAGAAGTTACACTGAAATAATTACAAAAAGCATGTATTTAGAATGTACACCCTAAACTAAATTTATATCAAATAAAATACATTCCTACTGCAAGCATATTTTAAAACCAGTCAATCATATAATAGTGACAAAATAAAAAAAATAATTTGTAGCTGAAAATAAATGTCAATTATATGACCTAAAAATACTGACAAATATACACATATATATATATATATATATATATATATATATATATATATATATATATATATATATATATATATATATATATATATATATATATATATATATATAATAAGTTTGGGTGATTCCGAACAGTCGCTCAATCCTAAGCTTACGATAATACTGTTCTTCTCATGTGTAATGTGGAGACTTCTTGTGATGCATATTTGAAGCACCGTGTCTTCCTATAGTTTAGTGCTGAGCAGGAAGTGCAAAGAGTGTTATACGTAGTTTCGACGGTGGGGGAAAGAAGAAGAAACAGGAAAGTTCATGCATGTTTTTGACCTGATGTAACTTTTTAGTGGAATATGTTAAGGTTTTACACAGAAGTGGTTGTCAGCAAATGGTTTAGCAAGACATATATTGAAGCGAAGATCCTACTTTACTCGTTGCATATTGGAATAATTCTATTACTTTGCGAGTGTCTACTCAACGCGTGCTCAACTGTAGTGCTAAAAAGGGGCGAATCCCGACATTTAGGGAAGGATGAATTTGGACACGTTTATTACGTTAAGCTGAATCCGGACAATGTGATTAATAAAGTAAGAGGATTCAGGACATTCTCTCTTCTCTCGCTTTTCACGTTTATGAGTGTGAAACAGTACGTGAGGTCTATTGCTTATATCTAGCGTCTATTCATTCTGCCATAAATGGACTCCGAGGAATCACCAGAAAAAGCTATAAAATTATCCTAGGATCTACAAACACAACTAAATTACAAAATGCTAACTATAAGGTGCTCAAAAATTCTACACTACTGAATGGCTACATCAGCTGTTATATTCCCATTTGATCTGCAACAAGTTCGGAAACATGAATTTCTTTTGTCGAATGAACATGATCCGCCAGTAGCTGGAAACAATTCCTCTTTCGTGTTATCATACTCATCCTCAAACACATCTCAATCGCCTTCAGAGTCCTCAGTTAAATAGTTCATATCTTTCCTGCTGTTGTTTCTTCGAAACCCACATCCCAAAGGCCAGGTCTGGCTAAAAGATTAAGTGTCACGAATTGCAGTTTGTTTCAAATGGTCTCCTCAAACACAATCGAAGGTATGGATGAAAACAACTGTGGATTTTGTGAGAAGAATTATTATGAACCATCATCAAGCAAATACGATTCCTGGGTGTCCTGTACTGTATGTAAGACCTAGTTTCATGAAAGATTTGTGATAAGGAACTGTATTTTACCTGTGGATGATGTCTGAATTATGACTAGTGCTTTACGAAACTGGCAGACGTCATTAACGTAAAAAAATAATAAAAAAATAGATGCTAGTCTCAGTGCACACTTATTATACTTTCACTAATAGTCGTGATTACTATGTTTAATGTACGGTAGTGCTCTCAAACGGGTCGGGTCGGGTCAGTCGGTTCAGCTCGGGTCGGGTTGTCGGGTCAGGTCAGCTCGGGTCGGGTTGTTGGGTCGGGTTATCGGGTCGGGTTAGTCCGGTCGGGTTGTCGGGTCGGGTCAGTCGGGTCAGTTCACTTTGGTCAACTGAGTTTAGGTTGAGCTTAAACTCGGCTGGAGTCGAAAGGTGCTGTTTTCCACTAGCTGCCTAATTAAAAATAGCAATTTTCAATTGATTTTATAGAAACCATAAATCTATTTTGAACACTTGCAGCTTGTGTTTTTATGGTAAATGCTTATTTTTGTACTTGTGTGTACTTTAGTTTTTAAATATGGAAGATTGATTTTACCAATCGACTGTAATATTAATATCTATGCCAATATAGAGTCTGGATTTTCTCGGAGTTTTCTCGGAGTTCTCCTGTTTCCTCCCACTTTCTTCATTCCACCATTTCACTCATTTCTCATGGTCATCGTATCCCTTAGCCTCGGTGCAGAATCGAGGGACCTTAAACTGAATATTTCATTTTATTTCACCATGCCCAATGACATTGATACAAGAACAAGATAAAGATTGGATATGCAAGACGAAGTGCATAGTAATCTTGCTCTTGGCCTTGTTTTGGTGATCACCAAGTAGCGATGAGCGTATTTTCCTGCTTTCCGTATAGTATAAAAGACCATAATCAAAATCACACTCGGTCTTCATTTGTACCGATGAGGCGAGCATTCTTGGCTCTTGTATAGCATGAAAGACCACCAAGACTACGAAATTCAGGACCAAGACTTGATTGCAAGACAAAGAATAAGACGCAGTATTGATTACCAAAACCCAGGGAGCGAATTGTTTGAATTTCATTTGTTGTGCTGAAAGTGATGAAATAATATTAGTACTTTATAATTAAATATCATACTGTATTTTTAAATTTTAAATTACAAAATTCATATTATGTATCTTCTTACGTGCAACTATATATACTGTAAAATACGTTTTAATTACCGAGAAAGAAAAATCAAAGTGGCACGGGTCCCGGAATCATAGGAACCTATTTTGGAATGGAAGTTGAGGGGTTGGAAAAAATCACAGGTGTTCTCCTGTTTCCTCAACCCTTACCATTGTAGTTAAACGATTTTCTTTTGTCTCCGCCAAGAGACTCTTGCTACTGCCTTCCCAGAAGACCTTCTGCCGTCCAAGCAGGTGAGAACACTAACCTGGAAGAAAAATTTCGTCACATAGAACTAAAGCAAGAAAAAAAAATAAATTTCTCCCACGTCGGACATTGGTATCAGTTATAAAAAAAATAACCAAACCTCAAAAGTGCCAAATATTCATTAAAATGCATATCAAATCCCCCGCTTGATCTAGCTAGTGGTTAACGTGTAAGACTTCGGTACACGTGGTCCGGGTTTAATTCCCAATGAGAGTGCATTTTGGCGTTCACCTAGTGTCTAGACCATAGTGCTCTCAAACGGATCGGGTTGACCCGACCCGACCCGACTCGGATCGGGTCAGCTCGGGTCGGGTCAACTCGGGTAGGGTTGTCAGGGTCGGTCAGTCGGGTCAACTCGGGTCGGGCCAGTCGGGTCAGCTCGTGTCGGGTTATTCGGGTTGGGTTGTCGGGTCGGGTCAATCTGGTCAGCTCGGTTCGGGTTGTCGGGTCAGGTCAATCAGGTCGGATCACGGGTCGGGTTGGGTCTGGTCAGTCTTCAACCCGACCCGACCCGACCCGTTGAGAGCACTAGTTTAATGATTAAACACTATAGTGGTAGTTACATTATTGTGCATTTAGCTAACAATTTCAACAGTAATTAGTATTGCAATTGCTACGTTTGTAATTTGTATATATTTATGATGTATTTGTATTTATATTCTGTACTTATCATGTTAGAATGTTAGTGTAGCAAACCAGTAAGCTAAAATATACCTATCATGTATATATTTTCATTCAACGTTCAGTGTCCGGAATCACTAACCTACTGTCCGGATTTATCCTTCCAAATTTTCAAATCAAAGATTTCGTCAACTTTCAGAACATTATTATTTTTTATTTCTTAACATGCCATTCCAGGAAAACTATTTCAGTTGTACCTGCATACCAACATATCATTAAATAAATGACAGATAAACAGTGACAATACCGATGCCGTTTACATCCAATTTCAGTTCCCCAACTAGGGGAGGGGAAGATGTATAAAAGTGATCGAGAATGACCAATATTAGTGTCGAATACATATTTTTTGCGGTGCTGAGATGAACAGGACTCTTTCAATATTGTTTAAATCCAAATTCAGCCTCGATTAGTACTCCTAAGAGCGCATGGTAACATGTAAAAATAAATTAAAATGACCAACAGTAGTGATGAATTCAAAGTTTATGGGGTTTCTAAGTTGATTGGTGACAGTTTTGATGCCCTTTATGTTAAAAATAAACCGTATTCTCTCCGTGCGAATAACATTCTGCTAGGTTTAGAAAAAGTATATCCACCGCAATTGAGGTAATTATTTTTTTTACTATCACGAATATAGATATTCATCACTTATTGTAAACGAAGAGTTGTGCTTTCAACTTTATGAAGAATTATCATCTTATGTCTTTTTTGCCTTGTCGTAAATAATTATCCAATATGAATTTTTAAAATATTGGCAATGTGATAACGAAAAGCGGTAATAATTTCCACAAGTAGGAAAAATAGATATTTGCTGTGACCTAACGTGTGAATCAAAAGTTTTAGACAACCGTCAAGAATATAACATGTTCATCTAACATTCAGTCTATAACTACCAACTGGTGTTTTTTTTTTTTTTTCGAAAAGGGCGACTGCCCGAAAAAAGAATCTCAAGTCTTTGACATTCAGATTCTCAACTTTCACTAATTCTCTCTTAAAGAGAGGTAGAGGAAATAAAGAAGTGAAGAAAATTATGTGTGGCATAAATATTAAATCATTCCAATAATCACCCTTATAGAATCGAAGGGTGGTATATTATTTTCCCGGGGTGGTTTATGTTACCAAATAGAACAATAAAAGTCACTTAATCGTAAATTGTATGTATTCTATAAGAGCGAGCAGTCTTGTTTTGAAATAGCTTGTTTCTGGCTACGGTAAGAACTAATAGGGAAAGCGCGCCCCACAGAAAACGTGTCCTTTCGTTATTGTAAAAACAATCATCATCATTAATGAAATAAAATTAAATATGGTAAGATTCGAGATGTAGATATGGAGAAGGGTGGAAAAAACAGCTGGAAGGAGAAAATAAGGAACAAAGGATTTCTAACAAGAGTGAATGAAGAAACATGACGTTGATAACAAAAAAATAAAGAAAGAAAGTAGTTAGGACATTGTCCAAGGATGAATTGCCTTATAAGAAACAATTTGGAAAGATTACTTTTGAAAGGAGAAAGAGAAGAAGAAGGTGGCAGCTCTTGGACAATATTCTATTTATCCATTATATTGATATTTTAACAACATATACATACGAATGTAATAAAGAATTGTTCAGATCTATAAATTTTGATTGCATGGATATATGGAACGTACTGGAAATGGTCAACGAAAATATTGTTATTATTATTTCTAACAGTAAAAGAACATTCTGAACAATTCCACTATTGCTAAGAAATAGTAACGTTTGTCTTTATCAGTCATATTTCTCATCGGTACTAAGGATATGCCGTACGTATTCATCAATTGTTTGTTAAACACGTTACATTCCCATACAGTACAAATCAAGGTTGATACAGCTGAGTCATTTTTTGGAGGTGTTGGTATTACACCTTTTGATAGTGCGTGTTTATGACATTACTATTATATAGAAATAAATAATCAGGATAATACAAATTTCTACCCCAGGAACTCCAAAAACTATGGATTCGACACTAAAGTCGGTCATTTACAATCGGTTTTGTATATCTCCTCAGGTTCTATTTTCCCGTCCCCTAAGTTACACAATCAAAGTGAATACATGAAAACCATCCCAGATCCGAACCTCATCTATGTTGGAAACTTCATCGTGAATGGTCAGATGGTTCAAGAGTTACGAAGTCACACTTTCATATATGCTGTGTACATATATATTATATTAATTTTTTCTGTATTGTATGGTTGATTGGTTATGTAAGTTTGAACAACGCTGATTTTTCCTTGGTATATCTAAGGTCAAATAAGATCAATTTGTGATATTATTCGCTCTGTAAGATCTTATGATATTATTCGCTCTGTAGATATTAAACGTTGCGTTCTTCCCGATTGTTTATTCGCTGCAGATTCATCAATTTTAAGCATTTTTTTCAGTTTGCTACACTCACACCTTTTGAAAAAAACAGAGCATTTGCAGAATACCTTACCTAGTTCTCAACCCTGCAAACATCATTGTATGGTTGGTTGTCTAACGTTGCAGGATGTGAAAATTGTAGGTATGAAATTACTTTTGTTTGCGTGTATACAAGTGTTGTAAGAAAATAAATCCCACCAATGAATGCAAGTTATTAATAGGAGATGCATTGCAGGCTCTTTGGTAATTTAATAACTCTTTTATATTCCCTAATTGCAATCGTTTAAGTAAATGTAAACCCTATCTTCAAAAATATAAGCAGATCTTGAGATGATGTGATTCGGGCATGCTTTATTAATGAATCTACTCTTTTCTATTATTACAGATACACCAATGGAACCCTTTCTAACATTTGAGGGTAAAAAATTGTCTGCAGGACAACAATTATCAGTGAAAGAAAACACAGCTTTGACTGTGGAATGCGTAGTGGAAGGCGGAAATCCTGCACCTACGATAGAATGGATATTTGGTGACAGTAATTTTACAAATGCTAGTGATACAGTGTCAGACTACTCACGTGTAGAGAAAGTTTACCACACTAAAAGTGATTTACGATTAGAGAAAGTGATTCGTGAACATCACAATGCAAGTGTTACTTGTGTAGCTCGGCATCTACTTTTGACTAGCCCGGTGAATATTACTGTGTATTTGGATGTTCAATGTAAGTATCCATAAAATATACTTATGTTACTTATAAAATAAAGAATTTTTCGTTTAAGTTTATATCGCACTAACATGTAATTTATTTTATAAATGTAGGTTTGTTCTTTAAATATTATACAAATGAAAAATGTACTAATGATTATTCGCAAGATGGATTAACATGTGTTTTATGATCTTAGAATGCGACCTGATGTTCCTCATCCCAAACTTTCTTGGACTGAGATGGAACCAGGGAACCCACGCATCAGAGGTAAGAGCTCTATTACTGAGCCCCCTGCTGATGTTTGGGAATCACTTAAGTTGGAGATGAAGAATTCGGCACGTACATACTTAATAAATTAATAGATCACGTTGTTTCAGCCATTTCGAAAATTTCACTCCTAAGGAATGGGGTTATTTCAATAATATCCAAATTTCGTATTATTGATAGAGTGCCCAATGTGAGGATTCGCATAAGTTGGATGTGAAAATCGGTATATAAGTTCTTAAATGAAAATAATGAAACACATCTGTCAGTGTTTTCGAAAATACCGTTCCTGAAAGGAGAAAGAGGGGCAATCTACATTATTATATAAAAGATAAAAAATGACTCACTTATAGTCGTCTAGACCATACTAATATATCTTAAAACGTGAGATTTAGACAGGAAGCTCCTTGTGTTACAATGAATAAGAAAGCATTTTTGTTAAAAAAAAAAAAAAAGTATGTTAAGCGAGATAAAGTAGATTCAAATGTTTTGCTCCGAATATAGCATCACATGAATCCCTGAAGTTAAGAAGGTTAAAGTATGTATATAAACTTCTTATTTAAAATAACTGGATACGTGTCTCAGCTGAAAATTTATGAAAATTTAGGTTTTAAAAGGAAAGGAGTGTTTTCTATTTTTGTTTCTCCACACAGAGGAACCCGTTATCTGTTGTTTAAGATCATTTCACGGCAAGGCAGCAGAAAAACTTTGAAATGGGTTTTGGAACATACTTAGCACTTACATCGAGCTAGGTTTGAACACTTTGATTAAAGGGCGCAGGCCTATTGTAAGGAGGTATGGGTAGTCGCGTATCCAGAAATTTTCAACGGGGGAGGGGGCTGCAAAAGTTGTAGGAGATAAAGCCGTGCAATTTGGTGTAAGTTTAGAAGAAGGGCATACGTTTTGATTCGCCATAAAAGCATGTCACTTCTATTAAAGATGAAAGAGATATAGGGTTAAAGGTCAAATTTCGATTTATTCCTTTGTGACTGCAATGGTAAATTCTGGAAGAGCATGAAAAAAAAACGTAAATCGAAGTGAAAACAAAGAAAAAGCTCCATGGTATGATTCTACGTCGCAAGCCGACAAAATATGCGTCAATCAAGTGTCAGGGTCAGAGGTCACCTTCTGTTCAGATGCAACCCAACATACACGTAAGTTTTCTCGTCACTGAAAGCAGTTTGTAGCACTTAGTCAAGTCTGTATTGAAGTAAAATTGTGACTAGATGACGCACGAAACATTTCTCCATTCTGAGATCAATCTCTCTGTTTCAGAGCGTGTTGTCTAATGAACATCATATATTAATCTCACTATTGCTGTGTATGTAATGTATTTTTTCATTATATACTGTACAATCAAAGAAATAAAAGCACTGATCACATATGAATCAGGTGCATGAGGCGCAAGTGGCGAACAATACTCTGGTTTGGGCGAGTTCTTGAAAAAAAATTGTCAAAGCAGGAAACTCCCATTGCAGCTACCTGGGTTCAAATCTCGTCGTAGCAACTATTATTTTTTTATGAACGGAAGATAATGTTTATGTAGTTGGTGTTGTAATTATGTCATTCCTTTATTATTATTATTGTTGTTATTATTATTATTTTCACAGAGGGAAAAAGTAACAGTCGAAGGTATTCATAGGAACAGAAACGATATAGAATATGTCAGATGTTTCTTGGGTTTACACATGAACGCAATAATATTATTACGTTTATGGATTTACATATAGAATTATCATTTTATGACAACAAGAAATAGAATATAAAGATTTGTTAGCTGATAACAGTAATGCATTTTGTTTCGCCTTCTTCTAGGTAGAAAGGTGATGTGACATCTTAAACAGAATCATTCCCGTGACTAACGTTGTAAGTTCGATCACAATTTGCAATTTGTGCACAACTACGAACAATTCCTTGGAACTTATTTTTGACCCATACTACAGCAGAAAGGACGTGTTTAGCCCTTATGTATTCATCAATTCTTGTCCAAACACGTTACTTGCCAGACGGTTACGAATGAAGGTGATAAGGATGATGTAATTTTGTGTTGTTGGCATTTAACCTGTGAAGGAGGTCGTCTCAACTCTTAGACCCAGAGAAATTGAATATTTTTCACGTCAGTATACATCAGAAGTATCAGTTTTGTAGATTGTAAAAATTTACTGAAATGCCACACCCGGAATCGAACTCGCGTCCCCAACATTACCAAACTAACGCTTAAGCCACTACTGTAAGACATCACTATTCTGGAAGAAGGAAAAAATGGAGCTGTATTGAATTCAGTAATTACACACTTTTACGATTTCAGGGTAATAATGCTGAAACTTTCTGATTTCAGTCATGATAAAATAGTAAAGTATTGTGCAGAAAGAATAGTCCAGAGAAATCAACTTTAAATTGACAACTCATATGCACGGTGGCGCTGCCATATGATCTCGCCTCGGGCTCTAATTTTTCACGGCACGGCGTTGGGCAGATACTTATATTGATTGGAATCTGGTGTTTCAGGGCATTGGATTATTTTTTTAAGTTAATTAATTTAACGAACCTTCCTCAGTACCTTGTTTCCTATTTTTACGCGTTTTTTCACTTTTACAGCTTTTCCACTAACTCTTTAAGAAGAGGGACAAAAACACACAAACGTTGAGGAGAGTAAAAACCACAAACATTATTCGTGAGTTCTTCCCTTGCCTGAAGTAAAACAATACTTCAAATATGGAGATTATGCAATTTTTGGTTTTCCGTTTTCTATGTGTTGTCAAATATGTAAAACCAAACCAAACAAAGAGCAATACTACTACACAAATCCTCAACATGTTAGCTATTCATGGCATGACTACTGCATGATCCGAATAACTCCAGTATATTCACAAATTATCGTTTGTCATATTTTAACGAAATTCGTCATGACTTTTCTGACAAGCTGATACTTTAAATGTTGTTAATACGCAAAGTTCATTGACCTCAGTACTTATTCACGTACTCTCTTAGGATCATCACAACCTTTAGGGTACTTTCCGTAGATATGGAAAGGTGAAGTGTAGTATCCAGGCTTGGTGTAGCATGCAGGCAAACAAATAAAATGCAACAGGATAATACTTCCCTTCGCAAAGTCGCCTTCAATGGAGTGTGTTGTTTATTCAACAACAAGACGTGAAATCCAATCAGAACATTCATAAAATATAAAATATGTAGCCAAGTCTCGACTTTGCAATAATAATAATAATAATAATAATAATAATAATAATAATAATAATAATAATAATAATAATAATAATAAGAAGAAGAAGAAGAAGAAGAAGAAGAAGAAGAAGAAAGGAATAACGGAATTACAATATCAATTACGTAAACAATACTTTCCAATCAAGAAAAAATAGTAAATGCCACACCGGGACTCGAACGCTGGTGACCGTAATGGCAGTTCTCTGCTCTCACACTTTGCCACCAATTCCTCAGACAAATATATCAAATTAAATTAGTAGTTATGATAGATAATCATAGCACACAATATTTCTACACGTGTTAATATAATTCAGAGAATGTGAAAATAATTTCTATCGTCTTTTTTATTCTTTGGAAACCAGAAGGGAAAGAAGAATTGTAGGGTTGGGAACGAGCGAGTTTTCACTCAAACTCGACTCGACTCAAAACAGACATCTTTGAGCTCGACTCGAGAAATCAACTGGAAAAATTTCCTCCAACTTCCTCGAATTTGACTCGAGTTTCGACTCGAGTCGAGTCAAAACGAAAAAAATCGAACCAAATGCTGTGTGTAATTTCAAGTACTTTTTTGAAGTATCCTACATAAACAATATAATTATTATCAATAATGCTACTACTACTACCACTAGTACTTCTACTTATTATTATTATTGTTATTATTATTATTGTTACTTTTACTATGGATCCGTATAGTAAATCTGCAAGCTTATTTTAATGAAAAAAGTGTTATGAAAATTAAAAAATCTTGGGCAAGGTTTGAACTCACGCCAGAAGGTATTTTCATTACTAGAACGTTGTCCTAGAACACTTGGGCACGAGGGCCCAGGGCAGTTGGCCTTAATTTCAACTATATGTAGGACATGACTCTTGATGTTCTATCTGTATCGGCCAATAAGATCAGAGGATATCTGAAATTCTTGGAATTTCCCGCACACCAAGCTCTGCGGGGTCGTTTGTTACGTCTCTGCTCCGTTCCATACACAACAAATTAATTAAGGGGACCATATTGACAAATCTGAAAATAATATACGAATATATATTATTTCTAGTGCCCCTAATAGTAGACACTTTTTTACTGAAATGGGCCCACGACTCATTATAGTTTTTTTTACCTTTAGTGTGCAGTTCTGTTTATGTAATGTAGCGAACCTGTTTGATGCTTCACTTATAATTTCATTTTCGTATCGTATATGGAGTAAGACAATTTTGTCTTAAAATGGGAACCCCTTGAACGGCGTGGAGCTTCCCTGGGGATGGGTTCCAGTGGCCTCCCTGCTCCCACAAGTTAGGTCCCGTAGTCGTGGCAATCATTTTTTCTTAATTGGAAGTTATTTTTTACGTAATTGATTTTGTAATTCTGTTATTTCTATATTATTATTATTATTATTATTATTATTATTATTATTATTATTATTATTATTATTATTATTATTATTATTATTATTATTGCAAAATAGAGACTTGGAAACATATTTTATATTTTATGAATTTGCTGATTGGATTTCAAGTATTTTTGTTGAATAATCAACACACTCTACTTTAGGGGGTTTCGAGGAAGGAAATATTATCATGTTGCTTTTCATTGTTTTACTTACACGCTACACCAAGCCTGGATACTACACTTCATCTTTCTATATCTACGGGACATACCCTAACGGTTGTGATGATCATAAGAGAATACGTGAATAAGTGATGAGATCAATGAACTTTGCGTTTTAACATTTCAAATATCAGGTTGTCAGAAACCTCATGACGTATTTCGGTAAAATATGACAAAGTATGGTTTGTGGATATACTAGAGTTATTCGGATCCAGATTTGATCAAAAATGGCGTGGGTCAATGAAAAATTGACCCACCATTCACCGCGACCCATGATCCACCACCCACCTTGGTCCACTGTGACCCACTACCAACCATGTCCCACTCGGACCCACCACCCACCATGAACCAATGACTCACCAAATCACATCGTCATCAACTCTGACACATAATCCACGTCCTCTTTTCTACCGACTAAAGAGTTTATACTTATAATAAAACCAGGTTGTCAAATCCTAACTAATCGGAGTTTGAATTTTTAGGTCAATCCCTCAAGCATCGCTCTGTTACAATAATGATGTATCTGACCTTTACGATATAAAATGGTAAAGTGTTTGTCATGGGCAAACTTACGATGAATTTCAATTAAATTATCATGGTCCAATTATTTCCTTGTTGAATTATCGATACTTCTCAGTGAAACTCCCAAATCAAGGTACGTAGACCAACATACAGAAGCTTACAATACAAATTTTATGTCTATTTTTCTAACAACTTTATGGGTTGATTGCTTTGTGAGCTCCATATAAGCGCTCCATATAGTAAACAAGCTTTTAGCAATTATTATAAAGCGCATGGTAAGCATACATGGATATATATTGCGAAGCACTGTATTTTTTGTTGAGTTTAGTTGATTTTGAGTTTAACGTCCCTTTCAGCAGCGAGGCTATATGAAAATGGACCTACCCCATGCCGTAAACGTCGCTAACACCTAGTAGCCCATTTGCGGGTAAACATCCATCGTCAATATAGAGACGAGTCCAAGGATTCCGGTAGTGTCCCACTGCCAGCAGGGTTTCCTCGAGTCGAAACAGATATCTCGCGTCGGGGTGTTGAAGTTACCACCGCGTCGCAGCGAGGACTTCATTTTGGTCCGCGCTCATTCGATTCGTCGCGGAGAATCGTGAAGGGACCAACACGAACTATCGTCAGTCATGAGTATGTTGTTATTATTATATATTATTTTTTTCTGACGAATTGTTCCTAAAGTGAGTCAAGAATAACCTCTGCCTCAACACCATGAAGTGAAAAATCTTGAGTGCAATAATTGTGTGAATTTAAATGGCAACTGTCGTCGATCACTAGAAAGTGAGTATGTGAGAACTATGAAATAAAGCAAATAGACACGCGTCATTTTGTTATAAAAGCATATAGCGAACGCACTTTATCTTATCCCAAACAGTTATCGTCTCATGTATACGGTTAAAAGAGCACTATGATTGACCAAATTAAAAAGATCTCAAACGATTTATTCCTTTACAAGTGACATCTCCTTTATCGCCTTCGTGGCGAAGTCGAAAGAACACCCGCCCAGTAATCATAAGGTTGGTGGTTCGAGCCTAGTCCAGCGTACTTTTCTAGTATACATTTTTAGTGATTTTTACTCACCTTAATGTAATCAAATCACACATATAGGCGATTTAACATATTTTGGGGGAGTAATTTTGTGGTTCATTGGCGTTTTGTCGCGTCAGAAAATGATGTCTACAATGCAGTGAGCAGAGAGGGTCGGTTGGTCAGAGTGCGTCATAGCGAGTGATGGGTCACGATGGGTGGTGCGGCGCAGTGGGTCACGGTAGATGATGGGTCGCAGTGGGTCACATGCTGTTGACCCACGACCCACTGACCCACTCCAACTCGGGATTTGACACCACATAGAAAATGGAAAACCAAAAATTGCATGTTTACCATATTTTATTGTTTTACTTCAGGCAAGGGAAGAACGCGCGAACAGTGTTTGTGACTTTTACTGTCCACAATGTTTCTGTGTTTTTGTCCCTCTTCTTAAAGAGTTAGTGGAAAAACTGTAAAAGTGAGTAAAACGCGTAAAAAAAGGAAACAAGGTACTGAGGAAGGTTCGATAAATTAATTAACTTGAAAAAATAATCCAGTGCTCTGAAACACAAGATTCCAATCAATATAAGTGTCTGTCCAATCTAGAGATGCAAGGGCTCGGAAAAAAACCGGCTTTTTGGAAAAAAACTCGGTTTTTTCTGCTTTGCTTTTTTGCTTGGGAAATTTTGGGCTTTTTTCAAAATACTGCTTTAAATTGATAAAACAGACTTTGTATCGCTTCTCTATAATACAAAAAATCATTTAATTAGTGGTTGATGCTGATAATAATATAAAACATCGAAAATAAACTATGAATTTCGAAAAAATATTTCAAACAATTTTTCTTCAACATATTTACATTCTGAATTCCACAGGATTAACCAATGTATATAATAAGAATTTTTTAACCTCCTATATACAAAAGTAAGCAGAGTTGGCAAGAACCGTGGTTGTTTTTGAAAATGCCAAAAACCCGTTTTTTGGGGATGTTTAAACCAGGCTTTTTTGGTTTAAACCAGGCTTTTTTGATTCAGATTTTTTGCTTTATGTATTTATATTACATATTCACAGAAATAAGTTTGTTTCGCCTTGATGTTATTATGCAACAGCGGGGCTATGCCGGAAGAACTCCCATAAGCTTAAAGAACTGCGGTCAATAAATTTCTTAAGTTGAGAATCTCCCGCCCTAGCCATTGGGAAAATCCCGTCATTACTTGAAATGTAAGACAATAACGGGAAAATCCTGTTATTGCTTTGCATGTAAAATTTAAAGGTCAACGTACCATAATCAGTACGCTAAAACTGAGGTATTAAATTACAAATTTACTACGTACATATCATTGAAAATCCAATCCAAGCTAATGTTGGAAGCTACGTAGGCAATCGATAAATTTGGCCAATTTCTATCAATATATTTAAGCAATATTGGCTTCTTTATAAAACAACACGCATTTAGGAATGCAGAAATATACAATTTGGTTTGTTTCTTATATTTAGACTTAACATCCTTACGAAATACCGAGGTTATCAAGAAGAAGACTTTCGCTTAAACTGACATCCGAACCGCTACTTGGGTTACGCATGAAAGAAGGCTTGTGGTTCGACCGAGAATTGAACATGGGACACCTTGATTAAAAGGTGAAAGGGAAATAAAACTATTGCAGGTGGTTTGATATCTGGAAACGTCAACATGAAGTTCACAGGATTCGCATTTTTCATTCTTTTTATTTTTGTGGTTTAAACCAGTTATTAAAAAAAAAGTTAGTGTAAACCAGCCAACCCTAAAAGTAACACTTCTTTTTAAAGAATACATAAATAACTAGCAAAATAGTATGTAGTATTTTTACTTCAAAATATTCTATACCCTCTTTTTGAAACAAAATAAAATTAAAATAAAACATAAGAGAAATACTTAGATTTATATGATACACTTAAAGGCTGCACATCTAGAGCTTTTGGTTCTGTATATTCTTGAAATTCTACAGTTAAGTTTTATAGAACCACCATCACAGTTTACCCAATCCTCAAGTTTTCTGAATTTTTAACAAGAGGGATTCAACATATCATTACGGAATTCCCCCTCCCCCCCCCCCCAAAAAAAAGAAAGGATAACGGAATATATTTAAGTTAAGCTAAATACAACTGCACAACAAACATGACTGAGTGATTAGCTTTTGCGCTTCTATCGGGAAGTCCGGGATTCAACCAGCATTCGACCATTCTGACAAAGCTTTTCTTCATTCCATCTGTGAATGTAGAAATAGTGCGTGTACTGTGAGTTAAGGACTTCCTTTTTTATTGTTTTTAAATCGTTATTATTACTAATTACCAGCAGTGACGGTTTTGCGAAGGTTAAAGGGGGCGGTCTTTCGGACTGAAGCCCGTTCCCCAAAGTTACGAAATGTCTGCAACAAACGAAATATCTATTATTTATGCCTTTACTCATAAACTTTAAGCTCCCGTCAAATAAAAATCACGAATGTTTAAAAAAAACTAAACATTAGTAAGAAACCCTTCCCAAAATACTTTTCTAAATCCGCCACTGATTCTCAGTATAAAATGATTTTTAAAGTTGTATCCGGAAGATTATTGCTAAACATATAAATCAAACGAAATATTAGTTATGCCTGTACTCATAAACTTCAAGCACTTCCCAAATAAAATTAGGACTTTTTAGGAAACGACACAACCAGAAAACCCATGCTAAAGTACTTTTCTAAATCCGCTACTCATTATTTGTATAAATTGGTATTCAAGGTTGTGTCCGGAAAATTATTGCTAAATCACTTCACAGCTACAATATAACAGAAATGTGGAAGTACGGTTTGACGGATATATTGAAGAACGTACGCTTTGACGGATAAATAAAAAACGGGCAAGTTTAACTTTTGCGCTAGAAGCTAGAGTACTAAAAGCTCTTAGAAATGAAACACGGATGACAAATTAGAGAAGAAAAAAGATGTCGATAACTCAAAAGTTAAAATAAAGTTAAATAGCCTCTAAAACTACCCTCAAATACTACATTCTTCATGTTAGCTTTAATTCGTAAAACATGTGCTCCATCCATCTTGATGGTGAATTTCAGAGCGAAATATCACATTCAGGTCATGGAATTCTTATCTAACTTTAGAATATACTATAAGAAAGCTATTTAGATAGAAAAATCATGAAGTTGAAAAAAGGCAAAATTTCCAAAATTCTCGTTTTTTTCCCAAAAAAGCCGGCTTTTTATGTGAAAAAAACCATCGATTCAAAAAAGCCGGCTTTTTTGCATCTCTAGTCCAATCCCGTGCCGTAAAAAATCAGAGCCCGAGGCGAGATCATATGGCAGCGCCTCCGTACATATGAGTTGTCAATTTAAAGTTGATTTCTCTGGACTATTCTTTTTGCACAATACTTTACTATTTTATCATGACTGAAATCAGAAAGTTTCAGCATTATTACCCTGGAATCGTAATAGTGTGTAATTACTGAATTCACTACAGCTCCATTTTTTTTTCCTTTTTTCAGAACAGTGATGCCTTACAGTAGTGGCTTAAGCGTTGATTTCGTAATGTTGGGGACGCGAGTTCGATTCCGGGTGTGGCATTTCAGTAAATTTTTACAATCTACAAAACTGATACTTCTGATGTATACTAACATGAAAAATGTTCAATTTCTCTCCCAGGCAACACGTACGTGTACACACATGTGCACTATCCATGCATAAGCCGTACATGTGCATTTGTGTGGATGATGAACACATACAGGTTTTGTCCGGAAAGTAATACGACTGAGTCGATTTTAAAAAAAATTATTGAGCCAATCATTACAATTCTTTAAAAACATTCAAAATAGGCTCCTTCTGCGTCGATGCAGCGCTGCCAGCGCGATTTCCAAGCATTGAAGGCGTCACGGAAGTCATTCTCCGGAATAGCCTTGAGAGCCGCGGTGCAAGCTGCTTGGATTCCCTCTGTCGTCTCAAAATGCTTGCCTTTCATCGGGCGTTTCAGGCGAGGAAACAAAAAGAAGTCCGGGGGGCCACATCTGGGCTGTAGGGCGGCTGCGGAAGCGTTGGGATGCCGCAGGTAGCTGTTCACAAGAAAGGGGGTGTGAGCCGGGGCGTTGTCGTGGTGCAGCTTCCAGTCGGCTCCGATGTCTGGTCGGACCCGATTGACCCTTCGTTTGAGTCTCTTGAGCACTTCCACGTAAAACTTGGCGTTGACGGTTTGTTCAGGAGGAACAAATTCATGGTGGACGATGCCTTTGATGTCAAAAGAGAGAATAAGCATCGTTTTCACTTTGGATTTGCTCAATTTTCCCTTTTTTGGGCGAGGATACGCCGGAAGATTGCCTCTTTGTCTCGGGATCATACTCAAAGATCCATGATTCGTCACCTGTGATTACGTTATTCAAAAATTAGGGGTCACTTTCACACATGTTCAAATTTTATTGGCACAATTCCACTCGCCGCAATTTGTGGTCGTCAGTCAGCACTTTTGGGACAATCTTCGCGCACACCTTGCGCATGTTCAAATGCTCCGTCACAATTTCATCTGGGCAATTAAACGAATACTTAGTCGACGGTCTGAGTTCAAAACTTCGCGCACACGAGTCACATTGTCGGTGTTTGTCGAAGTCGAAGGTCTTTCAGCACGGTCTTCATCGGCGACCTCTTCCCGGTCCTCCGAAAAGGCCTTGTGCCACCGTAACACACCATTTCTTGCTAAAGCATCATCTGGGTAAGGCTCCTTGATCATATCAAACGTCTCTGTCGCAGATTTACCGAGTTTAACACAGAGTTTAATCGCGTACCTCTGTTCTAACGAACGCTGCATTTTCGGCTTGCACCACTAACAGAAACACGTCGCGCGAAAAAGCCTGTCCTGACTCTCCGTGTGCTCGGAGACAACTAACCAGCTGTTCGTTCGTTAGCTGGGAACGCCCTCTACCGGACCCAGTCGCTGCGCGCACGCTCCGAAGTAAGTCATGGCGGAATAAAATCAGTCCTATTACTTCCCGGACAAACCCTGTATATAACCCGTGCATAAGCCGTACACGTGAATTTGCGTGGATAAAGCACACATACATAAACCGAGTATGTGCACATGTGCATTTGCGTGGGTTATGCATTTGCGTGGAAGAAGCACACGTACAGAACCCGTGCTTAAGCCGTTATGTGCACATGTGCATTTGCATGGATGAAACACACATTTATATAACCGTGCCTAAGCCGTTATGTACACCTTGTCTCAGAAAGGTTGAGCGCATTCCTTATTGGTGTATTGAGGCAAAAATTTTCTAAGTCCAACTTCGGGTATCTTCGGAAAAAGTTCGCCAAAAGTACCCCTCTCCGCCCCCCGTAAATGGGGGTATCGGGGGGTAACTTTGAAATGTGAAATGGGAACATGGGTCGAGTAATACCTCGTTCGAAAGGTCTTGGAAAACTAAGTAACACTGTACCAAAAGATGTTTCATATTGTGCACCAGTTTCAAAATGGCCGCCATGATATGGTTCGGAAACTCCAGTACCCGTAGTGTGAAAACCATGGAAGGTAAATGAATGGAACAAAATTGAAATACGTAAATATCATAGGGCATATCGAATGATGTAATCCCTGTGATCCCAGTGGCCTCCCTGAAGGGGTCTTGTGGGCTAACTTCAAAATTTCAATGTCCGACCGGACAACGGTTCGGGCGTACGCTTGACCTACCCAATGCTGTTTGGAAGGCAGACTTCATGCATAGAGAATTGGTGCACTAAGTTAACGCTGATGGCCACAGTTACATTTTGATTAACTATTAGCATTCATGTCATATTGTGAGCTTGAGGGACGAAACGGTGTGTACGTATATCCCCGAAATGCTTTCTGAATAACCAGCACGCATTGCATAAAAGTTTCTCTTTTTTTAGTCACTACAGCGTCATCCTTACAAACAAATGTTTCAACCACACCATACCTATTTGTAAGGTTAGCCTTAATTTACGAATTAAAGTAGAGTTCTCGTTTGAACTTTCACTTTACTTTCCACTCCACTCACATTCAGAGCGCAGGGAGAGATTATTTTGCAGGACTTGGATTTCTCTCTATACATTATGGCAATTTTACTCTAATATTTTTATCTCTGTTGTATTATTCTCGAGCCTTGGAACGCCTCTGTGGTTTTCCTATTTAATTTTCGTTATTTTCATTTATGTCTAACCGTATTCATACTATGGGCACTAGACGTTTTCTTAGACACAGTCACCATGTCTTTGCGATCATTTTGAAAACGGTGTCTCATGTCGAAAATTTTCTTACAGAGGGTGTTTGATATTAATTTGTCTATGTAACGTGATGTTACTCGCTTCAAGCTTCTATTTGAAATTTTCAAGTTGGCCCCGGATACCTTTCAGTTGGCCCTTGGAGTCACCCCGACAACACCTCTCGATGTGCCTTACGTCAGTTAGCTACTCCAGTTTTTCTTTTGTTGATTTATCTCATATCGCTTTCATACTACGGGTACTAAACCTTTTCTCTGACACGGATACTATGTTTCGGCGGCCTTTTGAGAACACTGCCATTTCATATCAATCGTTTTCTCCTGCAATATGTTAGATTTTGCAAGATTTATCGAACGAGATACCACTCGACTCATGTTACTATTTGAAATTTTGAAGTTAGCTCCCAAGACCCCTTTAGGGATGCCACTGGGATCACAGGGACCACACCGTTCGATATGCCCTATGATATTTACGTATTTCAATTTTGTTCCATTCATTTACCTTCCATGGTTTTCACACTACGGGTACTGGAGTTTCCGAACCATATTATGGCGGCCATTTTGAAACCGGTGCACAATATGGAACATCTTTTGGTACAGCGTTACTTAGTTTTCCAAGACCTTTCGAACGAGGTATTACTCGACCCATGTTCCCATTTGACATTTCAAAGTTACCCCTCGTTACCCCCCTTTAGAGGGAAGGGGTACTTTTGGAGGAATTGGGTTTCCCCCTTAGCAATATATAACGTGTACTTGAAACATTTCTTCTATGTTTTATCATTTTTCAGATATTTCCGTGGATTAATTAAAATGGCCCACCCTGTATATATATATATATATATATATATATATATATATATATATATATATATATATATATATATATATATATATATGGGGGGTTGGGTGTGTGTGGGGGTGTGTGGGGGTGTGTGGGGGTGTATTTAAGGTGAATGTTTCCATCTTTGTTGTTCATGATTTTACTCTTTGGAAAACAGTGAAAATATAAGAATTTAGTACCTCAAACAACTACTATTCATTAATGCAATTGATTTCTAATAAAGTAAATAGTTATTTAATCAGGGTGTTTAAAATATGTGTAGCTGGTTGACTTAAGTGGAAGCAAACACACTTTTACAGGTAAAGAAAATAACTTATAGGTTCATGCCTCTACTTGAAGAGGATCTTTCTATTCGTGTGGGCAACAGCAAACATATCCACAACTTGGTAAAGATCTAACGATTTAGCAATTTTCTTCTCAATATAAAGTAACACTAAGTTTTTCAAACTATCATGAGTCATTGAATTGCGTATACAAGTCTTTAATCTTTTCAAAGAAGAGAATGACCTTTCACATGTAGCACTAGAAACTGATATAATCACAGAGATGATACCTAGCTTGTAGGTTTCTAGGAATGCGTTCTTGTAGGCACAAATAAGATCAACGCAATTCGTTAAGGAATCAGCTTTGGTTTTTTTCTCGTCTTCATACAACTTAATTGTTAGAGCAACCCTCATTATGCTTTATTTCTTGTTTAATTATGTTTTTTTTTAAATTATGCTTTATTATTAATTTCAATGATTATTTTACATTAATCGTGTATAATGTATAATATTTATTATTATACATAATATTTAATTATAATATTTAATATTTAATGTATAATATTTATTAAATATTCTAAACATTTTGATCTATTTATTGATATTTTTTGCAACTAGTTTCTCTCATATTTAATGAACTTTCTACTTAATTCATTGTAAAGAGATGTGCTTTACTCGAATAAATTCTTTCTATCATTTGTGTGCGCCTTACAGGTACATATATACAGAAAGGGAAAGTAAAAGATGCCACCAGAAAGTACAGAAAGTGCTTAAGTTCAAAAAGTAAACATGGAGTTCTTGCATACTATTCATTGGTGGCGGAAAAATTTCTTATTTTACTTTTTTTCCTTTCCCCACATCAAAGGATTACACTGAAAAGTTTACAGAAATGAAAATAAGCTTTTCATTGTTGCATTGTTATGTTCTCAATGATTTTGCATTGTAAATATTGGTTTTAAAAAATATTAACACAGTATGTTAAACTTTCAGTTAAAGAGAATTTTCCAAGAATTGTGCTATATATTTTAAATTTTGCTTTATGCTTTATTTTCTAAAATTATGCTTTTAAAACTAGTTTCTTCTGGACCCTTAGACAATCACAATCATGCTCAAGGTACCAACCATATGTGTAGATTGCTGTTATGCTTTATATGCTTTTGGGTTGCTCTATTAATTGTGTTTGGGAGGATTTTGAGTTCTCACTTTAATGTTTGCAGATCACTCCATAATGCTGGGTTATAGGCTCGACAATGTTGTAATTTAAAGAAGTTTTTACTTTTTGGATATAGAAAGGTGATTGATCTGATAATTTTGCAACATGATACAAAGCGGTTTTCCATATCAGAGATTGTCTATCAACAGTAGGGAGAAAAATGTCTTTTGGTAGATATATTATCTTTAGAAAATTCGTTTTCTGCATCCAATGAAGGAAAAGATTCATCCAAAATGAATTGGTGATATTTCGATGACGGATGTCTAGTTCGTTTCCACGAGGAAACCCTATATTCTATTTGTTTCCGGCTCTGGAATTCGAGACCATTTTCTTTGCACATCTCCAAACGTTCTTGATAAATTTCTTCGAATATTGTTCGTTGAGAGTCATATTTACCAGACCTCATCTTGGACAGCGTTTGAACTAGTGTATCTACAAGGATCAAACCTTCTGACATGTCTGCATCTACTTGAGATAAGGCGAAACTCAGTTATAGCATGGCACCAGTAATCTTAATTGTAGCAGCCCGAAAACATTCCCTCGTGTACAGATCACACTAATTTTCCGGATGGAATGATGTAGGTAAATAAATATCAGAAGTTCCACATTTGTTTTAATACCGCATGATAATACAATATGTTGAAAACAGATTTTATGAAAAAAAAGGAATAAATGGATATGATAATTTGTAAAAAAAAAAAAAAAAGTGATAGTACTTAAGTGAATTATAAGAAAAAGCCTTGAAAAGTAATCAAGAGGAACCATTAATATGTTTTTCCTTTGTTATAATAACTTGTCCTAAGGGACAACGGTGATAGGAACTAATGAGACTTTATAATTGCAAAGAAATCATAAAGCAATTAATTTGAAATTAAAGATTGATAACATTTGGTAACATAATGGGGATTCAGGCTGGCAGAGGGGTAGAGTGAAAACGGAGGCAACAGAGACGTTCTTTTTTTTTTTTTTTTTTTTAGCTATGTGCAAAGAGATTAACCTTGGACTTCGGGTGAGAGGTTACCATATACTCATGTGAGTTTCAATTACTACCACTCGTAAAAGTTAGCTAAGAAAGACAGTTTGAGCACAGTTTTAGTTTCCTAGCGTAATTAGTTTTTGTGACAAGTAACTCGTATATGCAAATAGCATCGTTAATATCATCTTGTATGTTAGAATTGTCTTTGTGTAAATAAAATTGTAATTAAGCATTTCGAGGTAAAACAGGTTCTTTTACTTAACTTCTACAAAGAAAAGATTAGAACTTACCTCTTATGCACAGATACGACAGCGTTGGATACTGTCGGTCAGTAAATAATATAATCTGAAGTCATCCACCATACGTAACTAAATATAATTGATTAATCATTTTTATTAATCAATAAATAGTTGTTTGGTAGATAAATTAATAATAATAATAATAATACCAAATTATTTAATGGATGCTATGCGTTTGTTCTATATCGCCATAATCAATGGAAATCAATTACTTAGTGTACGAAGACTTTTTTCGTCCAACACAAGTGTAATGTTTTACTGCAGTGCATGTTATTTGTAAGTATGCATATCATATTTTAGTATGACTTTCAACATTGAAGCGAATGAGAATGCCGACTGATTTTCGATTTTTCTGGTTGTTTGTCAAAAACAAAGGAGATAACTAGATAATGGACAGAGGTTAAAATGAATGTCCAGGTGGCGAGGTCAATGCAAGCATCCCACAGATTTCCGTGAATTAGATCTTCCCGTACTACAAACTAAAACGAGTGGAGCCATTTTATTCGGAACGCAACGGTATTCTGCAGTTCGTAACTTTGTTGTCGAAAGATGTTTTGGAAGTTGTTTCACTTGTAGCAACTGGCAACTCACCGTTTGTCGACCTATAATAGCATCACCTGTGTGGGGGGGCATTAGGGGGGCCAAGAATTTGAGCAAGGGGGCCTGGCCCCCCTTGGCCCTCCCTTGGCTCCGCCACTGTTGGTGTCCATGGTTCGATCCCAGCTTGTGCTAAGTGGGCTTTGTGGTGGAAAAACGCCGTGTACTGGGTTTTATCGGGGTTCTCCTGTTTCCTCCCACTTTCTTCATTGCACCATTTCATTCATTTCTCATGGTCACCATATCCCTTAGCCTCGGTGCAGAAGCAGAATCGAGGGACCTTAAACTGAATATTTCATTTTATTTCACCAATCCCAAGGACACCGATACAAGAACAAGATAAAGATTGGATATGCAAGACGAAGTGCATAGTAATCTTGCTCTTGGCCTTGTTTTGGTGATCACCAAGTAGCGATGAGCGTATTTTCTTGCTTTCCGTATAGTATAAAAGACCATAATCAAAATCATACTCGGTCTTCATTTGTACCGATGAGGCGAGCATTCTTGGCTCTTGTATAGAATTAAAGATAACCAAGACTACGAAATGCAGGACCAAGACTTGACTGCAAGACAAAGGATAAGACGCAGTATTGATGACCTAAACCCAGCGAGCGAATTGTTTGAATTTCATTTGTTGTGCTGAAAGTGATGAAATAAAATTAGTACTTTATAATTAATTATCATACTGTATTTTTAAATTTTAAATTACAAAATTCATATTATGTATCTTCTTACGTGCAACTATATATACTGTAAAATACGTTTTAATTACGGAGAAAGAAAAATCAAAGTGGCACGGGTCCCGGAATCATAGGAACCTATTTTGGAATGAAAGTTGAAGGGTTGGAAAAAATCACAGTTGTTCTCCCGTTTCCTCAACCCTTATCATTGTAGTTAAACGATTTCCTTTTGTCTCCGCCAAGATACTCTTGCTACTGCCTTCCCAGAAGACCCCGTCCAAGCTGGTGAGAACACCGACCATTTGAAGAAAAATTTCGTCACATAGAACTAAGGCAATAAAAAAAATAAATTTCTCCCACGTCGGACATTGGTATCAGTTATAAAAAGAAATAACTAAACCTCAAAAGAAATATTCATTAAGATGCATATACAAATCCCCCGCTTAATCTAGCTAGTGGTTAACGTGTAAGACTTCGGTACACGTGGTCCGGGTTTAATTCCCAAATGTGAGTGCATTTTGGCGTTCACGCAGTGTCGTGACCATAGTGCTCTCAAACGGGTCGGGTCGGGTCAACTCGAGTCGGGTTGTCGGATCGGTTCAGTCGGGTCAGCTCGGGTCGAGTTGTCGGGTCAGGCTACTCGGGTCGGGTCAGTCGGGTTGTCGGGTCGGGTTTTTCGGGTCGGGTTGTCGGGTCGGGTCGGGTCAGTCAATTCGGTTCACGGGTTGGGTCGGGTCCGTGTTTAACCCAACCCGACCCAACCCGTTGGGAGCACTACGTACAACACACTAATAATAACTGTCAAGCTGCCAAACAGTTGCACAAAACTTTAGCACCTGCACTAGCGTTTCCTGATTTCGCTCTGTACCTTCTTATCTCCACCCACCAAACTATTATACTAGTGACTTAGTACTGCCAACAAGTTCCTTATACCAGAAAAGACTGTTACTAAATAGCAAAAATCTTCTTTATAGCAAACTAGCAAATTGCTTATAGTTGATCACTTTTCGTCTAATTATTCCCAAATTTCAGGCCATTACGTCCCGGCTAAAAATAATTTTAGTGAATGAAAAGTTATAGTTCAATCTACTGATACAGGATGCATCTTTTGCACCCTATCTACACTAAAACTTACAGTCTGCTTCCAGCGAAGATCTGCCAAATAGTTACATAGTAAATGGAAATTGATTTACAAAATCGCAAACTTAAGGCTCCTTGCGCCCCGGCTAAAAACTATTTCAGAGAGCTGAAATTTTCTATGGTAAAGTATTATGATATGATGCATCTTTCGCCCCCTATCCAAATTTGCATTTCGAAAAAAAAAATTCGCTCTACCCTAATGTGGGCCCTCCCGCACGTCAAGGTCTGTGGTTCAGTTAGTTACTCCCTGGGCCCATTACATACATGGCAAAATTATTAAGGGGTACAATATTGATAAATCTTAAAGCCATATGAATAAATATTACTCAAATGGTTTCACGACTTATTTTTATTCTATTTACCTTTTGTGTGCTGTTTTGTTTATGCAACCCTATTTGATGCTTCATTTCTAATTTTATTTTCGTGTCGTATATTGAGTAAAAAAAATTTTCGTTTTTTTGACCAAGAGATTTTATAAATGTAATTTCCACTTGAGAATTTAAATAGTCCGTAAGAAATGGGGTCAAATGTACAAGTTTCTCCCATTCTGCCAAATTTAACTCCACTCCAAACACAAGTCCTTTGCCAACACGAATCACTGGCTCAAATGTATCACTATCCAGTCCAGTACAAATTAATTTGGTTTTCATTGAATTAAGTGTATATTCAACATTTAAGAAGTACTCTTTCTTGGTATCCATATTTGATGCACAATCACTCAAAGACATGTTACTCCAGTAGCTGCTCAACACAGAATAACGACACTATGCATACAGATGACTGCGCATGCATGAAGAGGATGTAATGGATGCAATAGGTATCAAGTGGTTCTGGCCACATTGACAGTGTGTGATCACGATAGAGTCTGTGACAGTACAGCAGATGTCATGTGATGTAATGTGTGTTCGCTGTAAAGTGAATTAGAAATCTATCTATATATATAAAAGAGAACGTACAAATCCTTTGTTAGCTCATCACGCTAATACGGCTGAACCAATTTCTTTCATTTTTGGGGGGTTATTAAGATTTGGACCCTAGATGGTTTTTATCATATCACTTTAATTTTCAATTACCAGTGTCTTGAGATAATTGACCATTCAAGTGTCCATAACGTACAAATCCTTTGTTAGCTCATCATAGCTAAAACTAACCGTATTTATATGCAACCCACATGACCGTGTCACTCGGCGGGTTAACATAAATGACAGGCGATATAATGTTAACATTTACTCCAATCTTCTATGGTTTTTATCATATCACTTGAAAGCGAAAAAGTAAAAATTATCTAAGTAACAAAGTTTATTGCGTTCCAGGGTGACCCCAGCGAAGCGGGGTGAACGCTGCTAGTTAATAATAAATACGTTCTAGTGTAATACACTTAAGTGTATTAATTAATTAATTATCATAACAAACGATACAGAGGAAGGGGGGCGAGGAGGAAAATTCATGTTTCATCTTGTTTGTACATGCCACCATACACTTACGATGAGTATACCAGTTCAGTAAATTCAAGATCTTGCATGTTACGCCCAAGTACATTAATCTTCATTCCTTTATATATTAAACAGGCATTTCCACTTTGTAAATACGTTAATAATGCACCATTATCTGCTTCCAATTTTTCAGTACAACGCCCTGGTAAAATCACTTTTTCGCCTCCTTCAAATGTCACACAGGCCTTCCTACCATATACCGTTGTAATTATCTCACAGTTTACAATACGAAATGGTACTCCAATCTCCAAATCTCGCATTTTTGTAAAGGGTACCATTGATGGCTTATTAAGCTTATCTAATAAACTCATTGACGATGACATCTTTAAATTTGACGTTTCTTCCTTTGCAACAGCTGCTAACAGAATGATCTACACAAACACATACGTTCCGCTTACGCTCTTCTCAGAAGGGGGTAAGGGTTTGGGGATTCAAATTACTAGCCAATACACGACAAGAACACGAAAAAGGCATGTTTCATCTTGTTTCTACATCTGGTAGGCGTCCAAGAGCATGGCCATATAGCAACATACTAGTTTACATCGGTTTAAGCCCCGTGAGAACGTTCCCACGGCCAAAATTTTCCCACGCTGTAGAACGCCGGGACATCTACTCACAATTCCTCAGTTTGAAGATTGGAGGGGACATGTCCCCCTCATCACCCTGTGCCATTTGTGCCAGTGCTAGTGATACACACACTGTCAACAGATGTATACACGAAGCATAAGAACATTTCTTACACAACGACTGTAGTAACCACAATATAACTCGTGATATCAATATATTTACGAAATAGGTTTTTTGCCAGTTACCAACGGCGCCGATTTCTCTGTAAATTTGGGGGGGAGGGCGTTCATAAAAAATACATATAATAATAAAAAATACATATTCATAAAAATACATGGGGCCCACATGAGCTTTGGGGCGGCAGGATCAGCGCCGTTGCCTGTTACCATGAAATATTGAAAGATTTTACAACTGATTTTTTGTAAAAGATTTTTATTGTTTCAATTCATTATAAATATATGGAGAATTAGCATTTTACTTGTAGCTAGAAGTGGCTACTTTATTGGCTGAAGCAAAAAAAAAAAATAACAAATAAAAAGTTGATACTCGCGAGAATCTAACCCGTAACCCTTAGAACGTGAGTCACAAACGATTCTGACTGCCACGATGTTACTTAAAAAATTTGCGCAACGCACGACATATGCGACGAGTCGAAAATTTTAAGACGCTTTTTCTATGCTATATTAGGCCATTGCGCTCTCCCAGTTTGTAACATGAACACTTTAAATTTCACAACAACCTTGCAAAAAATGGCCACGATGTTAATTTACCGAAGTCTGCTTTCTCCTTGTAAGTGAAAAAAGAACTTCAGGCATTTTTGAATATTGATATTTGTAATTGCAGTAATAGCAAGATATGGAGATACTTTTAGTGAATCAGGAAAAAAATGGTCTGTTGCATTATAAGTCTATTTTTTAAAATTTAAATTTGAAGTCTCTCAAATATAGTATTTTATCATGACAGAAATCAGTGTGTTTCGTCGTTATCGTCAACGTGTGCAATTTGCTTCATAAACGAGTGTTTTTGACTCTTACTTAACAGAGAAATCTTAGCGTAGTGAGGTGAGCGTTCGTTTCGTAATTCAACGCTCCCGGGTTCGATTCTCGGTGAGGTAATTTGTTTTTATACACTACAATATGCGTACTTCTGATGTGCAATTACATGAGAAATGCTCAATTTCTTTCGGTCTTAGGAGTTGGAATGAAGACAGCTTTCTTCACAGGGAAAATACTAGTAAAATGACATCACATGTCTGTCTACAACCTTGATTCGTACTGTGGTGGAAAAAGTAACGTGTCTAGCAACAATTCATGAATACGATCCCTAAGGGTCATGGTTAGGGCCTAGTATGAGTCATAAATGTGTCTGAAACAATATTGTTTCAGAGCAATTAATCCGAACGTCTTTCACTATTAGTCCTAATGCTAGAAATAATAATATTTTCGTTCGCCATTTCCAACATGTTGCATAGAATTAGAATTTATTAATATGTATGTGAGTACAAAACAGTTACTTAACAATCTTTATAGCAATTCAGGGAGAGGCTGAGCTTCTGCTGTTTGTGGTTCTCCCTTTCAGAATTAATTTACATATTATAGGATGGCGGGTAAATACTTAATAAATGTAGATAACACAAAGTTACATGAGGTTATAAATACTTAATTAGTTCATAGTAAAAATAACAACAACAATAATGACACATTAACATGGTATTGTCTCAATTTTTTAAATACTCGTTCAGCTGTTTTTTAAATTTGCTAACAGTTTGTAGTTCTCTGGTACCTAGGGGAAGGGCATTCCAGGCCTTAAGAGGCCTTATCACTGCGAAATTAAAATACCGCTAATTTTACAGTAATTATGTGATATCTTCAAGTAGATAAAAGATAATCGAAAAGTGGAACAAGACCTCCCTAGACAATATTATTTTGCGTGAGATACCGTTATCATGACTCATTTATCTGCTTTCGATTTCCAGCCATATAGAAAATCGGCATTTATTTTCGCGTTTCTAAATAACTGCAAACGGAAAGCTACTAGGTGACTCGTGATAACGGTACCTCTTGCAAAAGAACATCGTCTAGGGAGGTCTTGATCCACTTTTCGATTATCTTTTATCTATTTGAAGATATCATATAATTACTGTAAACTTAGCGGTATTTTAATTTCGCAGTGATAGGGACTCTTAATACATTGGTACCTGATGCTTTTGATGCCATAATTTAATCGTGGTTTTGGTTTTTCAAGTTCTTTGTCTTTGTACGTGTACTAACTGAGTGTTTTATTTCAACAAATTGTGTTGAAAATATAATTGCATCTTTCTTGAGGATTCTGTACATAATACGATTTATCCTGTAAAGAGAAAGTTTATCTAATTTTAATATGTTCAGTTCATGGAATAACGGTTCTGTATGTACAAGAAAATGTTCATTTTTTATTATTCTTATTACTCTCTTCTGAAGAACAAGGAGCTTATATTTAAGCTCAGCACTTAAGTTTCCATACCAGGCTTCGATTCCGTATGAAAGGTATGGGTGGATGAATGCATAGTAATATATTCTTGCGATAGATTCCGGAAACATTTTTGATATTTTAAACAATAACCCAGTGTGTACCAAAACATTTTTCCTGATTTCAGATCAATGTTTCTCTCATGTGAAGTGCTCATCAAACCAAACACCTAGGTATTTTATGTTTTCAACAACTGTTACTTTTTGAGAGCTTATTGTAATAGGATAGTTATTTATGTTTTACATTTTATGTCTGTTTCTAAAAAATACACACTTAGTTTTGTCAAGATTTAAAGTTAATTTATTAATTCGAAACCACTGTGATAATCTGTCTAACTCAAAATTAATCAATTTCTGTATTGTTTTAAGCTCTGGTCCGTTCGTGAATATAACTGTATCGTCCGCAAACAAACAGCACTGGGAATTTTTCAATATACATGGCAAGTCGTTAATATATAAAAGGAACAGTAATGGCTCAAATATGGAACCTTGAGGAATTCCACAGTTTACAAGTGCTGTGGTTGATGTGTGTCCATTCACATTAATGTATTGCAAACGGTTCTTTAAGTAGCTTTTCATAAGATTGAAGGCGATCCCCCGCATTCCATTATATTGTAGTTTCTGCAGTAATATTTTGTGATTTACGTTATCGAACGCTTTTTTAAGATCAATAAACACACCTATCAAATAACTACTCTCGTCAAGAACATCTGAGATGTAGTTTGAAAGACTATTAATGGCAAGTTGTGTAGACTTATTTTTCTGAAACCCATGTTGTTCTTGAGTTATTATTTTATGTTTTGTTATCAACTCTATTAATCTGGAATAGATTACTTTCTCATATATCTTGCTCAAAATAGGGAGTATCGAAATTGGTCTGTAATTAGTTTTACATGTTTTGTTACCGCCTTTGTACACTGGTATGACTTTCGCGATTTTTAATCCATCAGGAAATATTCCTGTTTCTAAAGTTTTATTAATTGTATGTTCAAGAATGGGTGCTATTTCCTTACTAGAATCTTTGATAATTTTTGTGTTTATATTGTCATGTCCTGTGCTTGATTTGTTAGGTAAAGCCCTAACCCTTTGGAGATTCGGGGTTTTGGGGGTATTTTTTAGACTTTCAGTCAAGAAGATACTGCATCGTCACTATTTATCCTAGGATCATGGTTCATACCTCATTCTCTTCCGAATGAAGCTGGCTTTCAAATGGTACCACTTGCATGCCGATATCATATACGAGAAGAGGGAAAATTAATGTCAAAAGAAAAATTTCGGAGGGAATTTTTTTCACACTTTGGGCCCCTCTGGAGCAGCCCTGTGTAAACCTAGAGATCTAAAAAAAATCCGATAAATAGTACTTAGTAGACTGAATGTGTGTGCCAAATTTCAAGTTTCTATCTTGAATACTAAGGGCGGGAGAAATTTTATCAAGAATCCCCACAATGCCCGAAATTACCGCAAAACACTATGATCTCAGGTAAAAAATTTCCTGAGACATCTCTATTTACCCTAGGGCTATAATCCGCCAATCATTCTCTTCAGAATAGAACTGTCTTTCAGGCGGTACCATCCACATGTCTCCATCATGTATCTAAGCGGGGAAAATCCCGAAAAAAGGGATTTTTTGGTCTAAATATCCCTTTTTTCAACTTTTAACCCCTCTGGACCCCCCTCTTTTAACTCAGAAATCTGAAAAAATCTGGTAAATACTACTCGGTGGACTGAATGTTTGTGCACAATTTCAATCTTCTAGATGCAAAAATAAGCCCGCCAAAAGAAATACCGCAAATGTCCCATGTTCCCCTATACAGAAGTATATTTTGATAAAAATTCCCTGACATATCCCTAATTACCCTAGGGTCATGTTTCGCCCATCATTCTCTTCAGAATAGAACTGCCTTTCAGACGGTATGACTCACGTATCTCCGTCATGTATCTAAGGCGGGAAAATCCCGAAAAAAGGGATTTTTGGGGTAAAAATATTCCTTTTTTCAACCCTTTGCCCCTCTGGATCCCCCCTGTTTTAACGCAGAAATCTGAAAAAATCTGTTAAATACTACTCGGTGGACTGAATGTTTGTGCAAAATTTCAATCTTCTACGTGCAAAAATAAGCCCGCCAAAAAATAATGAACATAGGCTTCATAAGAGAAAATATATATTTTAAAATTATGACGTCATCACCTCCTATGTCTGGACGCAGGAAGGTGTGAAACCATGTGTAACGTGTTCTACAATGCCTCTGGACTTGAAAAACAAACAAACAAAAAAAAACAGACGAAAAAGCTCAAATAGAATAGTTATAACGCAATGTACCATGAAACACCCGTATGGTACAAATTGTACCATAGAATCCCCAAAGGGCTAATTATGCTACATATTTCAATTTCACTAACAGGCCTGAGAAATAGACTTGCCTCAACATTTCGAGATATATGGTGAGAAAGGTCCCCTGGTAATGATTTTATACTGGTCGCCAAGTCCGTCCCAACTCCTACGAAAAAACTGTTGAACTCATTTGCTACTTTATCGGTTCATTAATAAGGGTTCCACGTTCATTAATGATATTTATTTCCGCATGTTGTCCCTTTGTTTAAATATTTATTGCCGATTTGATGATCTCCCATTTTTTCTTATATTATTCCCTGCTTCTATTATATTATTCATATAATAGGTGTTTTTGGCATTCTCGATAACTTTATTTAAAGTATTGCGATATTGCTTGTATCTTTAGCGAAGCCCTAAATTGAATGGATTTTGAGAACTTCTTTTCCAAAGAGTATCCTTTCTTTTAATTGAGTTAAGTATAGCCATCGTCATCCACGGTTGGATTTGTATGTTGTATTTATTAGTACACCTTTTCGTTACAGTGCATTCTTCTATACACTTCTCTATTGTTGTTTGAAGAATTTGCGAGGCTTTTGATGGGCATGCTGTAGTGTACACTCCGATTTCGGACCATTTTGTTTCTTTTATTTTCTGCTTTATTTTCATGTAATTCCGAGTAGTAATTTCCCGTACTCTTTTGTTTAAATTTCCTAATGTCAGTGACGTTGACATGTAAACAGGAAAGTGATCACTAAGGGATGTTGTTATTGCCCCTGATACTATTTTGCTATTTATCATATTCGTCCGAACGTGATCTATTATATTACGTGTATTTCCTTGAACACGGGTGGGAACCGTTATACACATTTTGTTACTATTGCTGTTGAGCATATGTATGTACTCTACGCTTTCGTGCTCATCATTCAAATGAATGTTAATGTCCCCTGCATATACGCAATATTTATTTTCGCTATTAATTTTAGTTAGTATTAAATTTAAACCTTTTTGAATTCCTCATATTTTTTATCAGGTGACCTATAGATAACTCCTATGACAATGCTCTTTTTGAAATTGGGATTGGTTATTTCAACCTATAACATTTCACGTAAGTTAACGTTATTAATTTCGTTTAAGTCTTCGCGAATAAAATAATTTAATGACATTCTAATGTACAGGCCTACTCCTCCATGTCCTTTTTGGATGTTGTTGCAATTATAATTTCTTAATTTGTTTACATAATTATAATCAGGCAAAGTTACATAATTTGTTTCTTCATGTTTAAGATGAGTTTCACTTAAAGCAATGACACTGAACTCAGTCGGTTATATCCATTGAGCCAAAATTTGTAAATAGGAACTATTCTTTTTTATATTGATATTATATTTTTGTTAAAATATAAATATAACGCATACATAATGCAAAGTCTTTTACCAAAGAAAGCGTGTTACTATGTATCGTGGTGAGAAAAATCCTACTTAATTTCTGTTTAGGCATCCGAAGTTTCGATATTAATATTGTTCAGGAGCTGACACCTTCTTTCTCACCTTTCGTTTCCTTTCGGATACTAATAGCTCTTATTCTTTCCCAATCACTATCTCTTATCCTTTCCTTTTCTTTTCCTATCAACTTCAGTACCCTTATTTACATTGCAATAGGACCTAATATTGAGGTCTTAAATTTTCAGTAATAATAATAATAATAATAATAATAATAATAATAATAATAATAATAATAATAATAATAATAATAATAATAATAATAATAATAATGACATTAAAATTTTTAAAGTTGCCTAAGATTAGACAAAACTTACAGATAAGTCGGGATTTCGGGAGGGCGTCTGGACCTCTGCAGCTACCAAAATTTTAAACCAAAGCGTTGTTTTGTTTTGTTTCAGAAACGAGATTAGAAATTCCTATTCTCGAAAGCAACACTAAACAAAACCGAAATATTTTTGCCAAATGTTACATTTCTGGTTGTAATGTTATGCCCTGAGCGATTATAAGCTCCTAACTTTTAATCTTCTATGAGATTATTATTATTATTATTATTATTATTATTATTATTATTATTATTATTATTATTATTATTATTATTATTATTATTCGTGAAGATTTGATAGTTCAAGTATTGAAACATCCAAGTATTCAAATATCAGAAGAAAATATAACGTGTGTCATCGCCGATCAATCGCCACCAACAATTCTAAAGTAAAAAAAAATGTACTGGTCGTTGGTGGATCCGATTCGATTCGACTACAATCAGATCACGGGTGTCGTTAGTGCGAGGGTCGGGGGTTCGCGTTCCCCCCCAGACTTTAGTCAAGTATATTTAAAGAAACTATACTACTTTGTATATTTAACTTTCGTCGGAAAGAGAATTTTGATTTTGATTCATCCGACCCTCCAGATTTAAAAAGGTAACGACGCCAGTGTTCATATTACTGGTCTAGCGCCTTGACCAACTTAACCACGATTACTACGCAGTAATTGATTTGTCTTTAGTTTCTTTACGAGTATAAAACACGCGCCGTGTTTGATTCAAAATAAAGGAGTTTTGTATTTTGTTTTTTAAAAAATCTGTAATGTTGATAATTTAGTGAATACAGTGAGTGATATAATGCCCTCCGATCCTGTGTTTTGCCAATCAATCTGACTATTAACAAGCTACTGTTTTGAGCGAACAGTAAACGCTCTTTATTTAGACGAGCGGGAAGAGGTAACGCTTTAGATCAGTTCGGTCTGTGCAGTCGCGGTGTGCACATCGCTCGTCTGGTGCGTACTTGTAAGCTGTGTGTAGTTGCGACCGCTTCGTTTTTGTTCCTCGTGTTTTGCACATTTGTGTGTGAAATTGGACTGTGAACGTCTTTATTACGACCCAGTGCTATTCTTTTGGTCTTTTGATAACGGATTTGCGACATGGTTAGTTTACGAGTGAATACTATACGAATTAATTTTCGTCCGGTCAGTAATCGTCCCACGTCTATTAAACTCCATGAATGGATTGCTTCAACCTTCAAATTATCTCCGGACCAGGTTAACTCCATAGAAATGTACTTCAACAGGAAAATCTTGTATATTAAACTCTTAAACCAGATTACTTATGAGCAAATACTACATGATTCACAGGGTAAAGTGGTGTACAAAGGTGATCACAGTGAATTTGTTCTGGACCTTGATTCTGCTAGTAATATGTCGCAATTAGTTAAACTACATGTATGTCCTAGTGAACCTGATAATGCTAAAATCATCAGTGTGCTTTCTAAGTACGGCGAGGTGGAGCATATTGAAGACGAATACTATGACGCATGTCACATTTATAAAACTCGTACTGGCAGGAAGTTGATACGCATGAACATTAAGCATTCCATACCTTCCTATGTGACAATCGCAGGTTTACGATTGTGGATCACTTATAATGGTCAAATCAAGACATGCAGTTTCAGTGATAGTCCTCTACATTTTTTCAAGATTGTGATAAGCGTCGCTCTAGTACCCTTCCCCTATCCTCTCGTACCGTACCCCGATCTTCCCTTTTGTCACGCCCTGCTCCTGTTAATCTTCCTTCCGCAACGCCTACACCAGAATTACTTAATTTCAACACCTTCCCAATTTTGACCTCGTCTCGTGACATTCCTGCTGTCAAATCGCTCGACCCTCCCGTGCACCTTCCTTGTGACTCCATGATGCATATAGCTCCGTCGACTTGTGATACGATTGATTCTGCCAACGCCATAGTGAATATTGAAGCAGCCCCTCCCATTAGTGATGACCATATTGTTGATCCTCCAAAGGAACCTGATACAGGTTTATGTTCACTTTCTGACCAACGTGTGCTCAACAGTGATGAAGTTCCCTCTGTGCACTGCCAATCTGGTGTGACAACTATCACCTCTATGTCCCTTCTGGTGCCCCACCTAGTGTCACCGCGTCACCTACTAGTGCTAGTACTTTGCCCAGTGATGTGGTTGTTTCTACTGCTAGTAACCTTAGTGCAAGTGAAAATGTGTTTTTGTCCCAAACCCGGCGCAAGACAAAGAAAACTGAAAGTGGTGACAGTGATTTTTCTTTGAAATTAATAAAGTCTCAAGATAGTTATATTGTAGAGTCCACTCGTACCCGTTCAAAGTCTCGTCCTAGGAAAGGGACTGACAGCGCATCGAATCCTTCGTAATATCCCTTCTCTCTCTCATGTCCTTTTTTCTCTTTTCTACAATTTTTTATCTTTGGTGGATCCAAATGTATAGTTTTCGTATCGCCACTCTAAACTTAAACGGTTTAAGCTCCTTGGTTAAGCAACATGCTTTGAGTGATTTCATACGTAAAGCAGAGATAGATATACTCTTCACATAGGAAGTGGCTTTGCCTGAATTTTCCAACCTATTTCATCACTCCTGGTGCTCTAATTTTAATCCCCAAGGCTTAGGAATTGCAATTATCTATAGAAGTGATATAGACTTTATTCAACATCTTACTCCTCTAACTGATAGACTTACTATGGGCCAACTACGGACTATACGGTTATGTAACACTTATGCTCGTGCTGGGAACTCTCAAACTAGGGCATGGAACAATTTCTTCGAAACTGATCTCATGCAGGTGTTATACAATGTGTCCAACCCCTGTATCCTCGCGGGAGACTTCAATGCAGTACTTTCAGAGATAGATGCCCAGTCTCATTACCTCTTCTCACCTTCCCTCCACAAAGTGATTGAAACATATGATCTCGTTGATGTGTGGCGTTTCTATTTTCCCAGCGTTCCGGATCATACTTTCTGGACATCGCATTCATCCTCGAGACTCGATCAAATTTACGTCAGCCGCGTCTTATTACCTTACGTCAAGGACATCAAAATTGAACCTGTGATTTTTAGTGATCATTATTGTGTCGTTATGACTATCAATTTACCCGTAACTAAATTCCTTAAAAGTAATTCATTATGGCATTTTAATACGTCGATACTTGCTGAAGCGGACTACCAATCTGTCATTCGTGATGAGTGGGCCTCCTTAATGGAGGAGAAACGCAGCTATAAAGGTAGTCTTATGAACTTTTGGGAGAAACGTGTAAAACCTGTGTTTCGCTTTGTTAGTAAACAATACAGTCTTCATCGTCATCAGGCCTCCTGTGAACAGTATGCATATTATTCTAAGCTTTTACGGGACTATGCGAAGGCGCAGGCTCAAGGAGAATCTGTTCCTCAAATCCATCAAGTCAAGGCTTTTCTTCTCTCTATGCATCGCCGGCGTATGTACGGCCATATTGTTCGTAGCAAGATTCCTTCGACCGACTCCAGAGAATCTGTTAGTACTGCCCACGTTCAGCGAGCACGCAGTAGAGGTAAACAATAACTGATTTCGCATCTTAAAGACCCCGATGGACATTTATATGAGGGACCTTATGTGACTGCATATCTTATAGAACATTTTAAACATCTCTATGCCAAGCCTTCTTTGTTTGTCAGTGATGATACTATTTTTGATCACATACCAGCTACTTTAACCAATGGTGACAGGGAGCGTCTTAGCCAGCCCTTCACGATAGACGAGGTCATTACATTCATTAAACTTGGTAAGCGAGGCAAATCCACTGGTGTTGACTCCTTGGAATTCTATGTCACTTTTATTGACATCCTTGCTCCCTTTCTCACTGATCTTTTTAACGAGTATCGTGATAGTTGCATTTTAGGAACCTCCTTACGAACGGGTATCACTGTGTTGGTTCCCAAACATGCAAACGCCCATGACGTTGATGCCATTCGACCTCTCGGCTTACTGTGTACGGACCTCAAAATTTTGACCCGTTGTCTCATTCTGCGAATGAAAACATACATTGAAGACCTCTTAAGCCCCTGTCAATATGGCCATGGACAGACTCGCCGTATGTATGAAGCGCTCTCCAATCTTCGAGATTTTATAGCATATTATGAGTGTAAAACTGATCATACAGTGGCTATTCTTGCAACGGACTACTCTAAGGCTTTTGATAGAATTCAGGATCACTATTTGTTTAATGTGCTAACTCGCTTTGGCTTTGGTGACAAATTTATCTCTATGATTAAAGGTGTCTATTCTCAGAGAACCACTAAGCTGAAGATTAATGGTGGATTAAGTGTAGCGATTCCTTTTAATAACGGAATCCTTCAGGGCGATAGCATGTCTCTTTTACCAGGGGTCCCTGTATATAATACTAAAATTGTCGCACAAAGCTATGTTGACGACACTCATTATTACGTGAACAGCCCTATAGAAATTCAACATATTCTGCATTTACTAAGTATCAAACAATATCTGGTGCAAAATTAAATGACAGTAAAACGAAAATTATGTGTTTAAATGACACTTGTACACAAGAGTATGGGGTTTATTTTGCGGTTGTTGACTCCCTTAAAATACTAGGAATTGAATGGTTTCCTAATACCACACGTACCATTACTACTAACTTCGCCCACGTTGCTACAAAAATTAGAAATATTCTTTATTTTCATAAACATCGTCATTTTAGTCTATTAGGCAGAATGTTGTTTCTTAAACAGACTGGGTATAGCGTACTCTGGCACCTCGCCCAGATTTATCCCCTCCCCCATAATATTGCCCACTCCTTACATAGTTCTGCGTTGTTTTTCCTTTGGCACGGCAAATTAATACGTGTTTCTTCTACTCAGTTACGTTTGCTTCCCAAGGACGAGGGCTTTGGCTTTCTAGATGTAAACATTCAAGCCAAAGCTCTCTTGTTACATCGCAGCTGTCAGGTTGCGTGTTCCACTCACAGCACTGTCTCTGCAGCGGTGTTTGCAGCGTGTTTTGCCTGTATTGACCTTAAGGGACCTATCAATGCCTTCCCGTGGAGTTGGAAATATCCTCACCTGAAAGACGTCATAATAGACATGGCTTATGCACTTTTGGCAAAATGTGAAATAGAATGCTTGTCTGTTAAGGATTTGTATTGGTACTATTTAAACATTCATCCCGCAGTTACACCACATATAATGGTCAAGCAACCCTCTTACAGCTGGTCTCGTATCTGGTGTAATGTTCATGCTAAATTTCTGAAATATACCCACAAATCTCTTTGGTATATTATTATTAATAACGCATATGAAACAAAGAACGTTTGTATCACTTAAACATTGGTGCTGATAACTTGTGTAATATTTGCCAACAACCTGACTCTCTTAGTCATAGATTCGAAACTTGTTCCTCAGGCACTAGTATTTGGCATCAGTTGTGTGTACTTTTAAGCAAAATATGTTGTCTTCATCCTTCCTCTTTTCGTGCCACTGCTTTAATACTCTACCCAGATTTTAATTACTACCCTGTTACAAAGAATAATACTGTTATTTGGTTATTGGCACACACTATTGTCTATTTGTTAACCACCCCCGGACCTTATCACCCCGATCTTTACCTTCCTCTCCTCAAATCCGCTGCTACCAGCATTTTTATTGTCCGTAAGCGGAAATATTTTGCTATTTTTTTAACTGTCTTAACTTAATCGTCTGCTCTTTTGTATATTATATCTATATGTTTTGGTGAGTTTTTTTTAATGTTAAACCTTCCTGTGACCTTTATGTAATAATAAGCATGTGAATAAAGTGTTCAAAAAAAGATGAGTGGTTAGAGTTGTAGTTTTTCTGGTGGCCCGGGTTCGATTCCTGCTTTTGCCGTTTAACCTTTTTAAAGTGTTTCATTTACAATGCTGAGCTCCAGTTGGGTGCTGCTAAATGAAAGATAATCTCCAGTGGAGAAATTCAGTAATGATGTAAACCTGAAAATAAAGGAAAGAAAATGAATGGAGAAAACGAGTTACAGAATTAAATCTGTGAATGGTTCTATATTTGATATTATCCGTTAATTTCGTGCATTTTAAAGTTGTTTATTGACACTGTATTATCCCCTTTTCTCTTTATGTCTTAATGTGTGAAATTTCGCAAATATTATACAAATCATGAACCCTCAGTTATATTTGTAATCTAACGGAAATACGTTGATAAGGATTAAGATCTCCAACTCGTTTGAGTGTTATCGAATTTTTCTTTTTTAATATTTACAAATAAATTGCCAATAGTTAGTATTTTCAAAAATTATTTAACGAATAATGAAATCAACAATTTCTTCTTTCGAAGTAGTATTACGTATGAATCAGCACCGCCGGAACCTAGAAGTTCACGCCCTGTCAGACCCCCAAAATTTTCATTGGGGGTTGGATTCTTCCCCCCAAACGATCCATCCATACTTTTAATTGATCTGAAGGTAGGACTAGCGCGAAACTCGGCGGAAAACTTTGGGTTAGTTAAAAGAAAATAACCTACCATATAATATACCGCATAGTCTATCAATATATTATTTGATACGCGGATATGTATAGTTATATGACCTAAGTAAACTTGTTTATGTAATCCTCATTTGAGTTAATTATAAGATTAAGTAAGTCCCCCGGCTGTTATCTTCTCTCCGGCGTCTCTGGCACCCGTATGTTTTTTCAAGTGGTCGTGTATAATTTTATGTGTGTATCATACAAACAAGAAGTACTGTGAGTTCAAGTATCCAAATACTCCCTTTTGTCCTTTCGTAAGTCAGTGTTTCGCTCCACTTCTGCACTAAAATACTCTTTACAATTTGTGCTTTTAACAGGTGGGGGCAACTTCACACTGCTGTGCTAGCTACTACCAGGCGTAATTAATCTTGGAGCAGGCGTTAGTTGGGTTGCCTATCTCACAGACTTTGTACATCAGAAATTTGTGTGGCCCACTGTACACATCACATAGAAGGTATTGTCTATGGTACAGGTTTCACGAAGTTTTGCGACATAATTTTCTTGTTTGAAGATACCTCCCTTTGGCATATCACGTTGCTTTAACATCAATTCATGTAGATTTGTTTTACCGAGAATATCGTCAAGTTTTTTTTCTTTTTTTTTCGTTGGCCTGGAGAAAACACATTCTTGACTTGTTTTGTCTGTGCTCTGCTGTGAGCTTGGCGGAATACTGCAGAAATCATTTTGAGAAATGCTTCCAGTCTCCTGGTCCGAAGTTTCTTTTGTAATTTCTTTGCCTTTTTCACAAATAGTATTGGATCTTTCTCTCATAGAACTATATCGCGGTATATATTGCAATATTTTGTATATGTAGAGTCAATAATGGAACAAGAATCTAGCCCTTCACCGATTTATTTATAAAAATACGAAATAATCTTTGTGTTTTACAAAGTTAATATATTGGAATCTTCCTTATAACCAAGGGTGAAGGAACTAACATTTCATACAGGAATCCATTCGCTCATGGCAGCCACCGGAGTGTCTTGTAGCGACTCCAGGTTATGGTCCTAGGAAACCTCCTCGGCTCATGGCAGCCTCGTGAGGTATGGTTTGTATTGAGGAATCTCCTTCGCTTCAAAGCAGTCTCCAGGGATGTTAGGATAGTTAGAGCCCAGAGATGGAGCGGGTCGGTGGGTCGGTGGGTCGGTGGGTCAGTCAGTCAAGTGGGTCAAGTTTTCTGAGTGGGTCAGTGGGTCGTGGGTGAACAGCATGTGATCCGCTGTGACCCACCACCCACCATAACCCACTGCGACCCACCACCCACCATGACCCACTGCGACCCACCGACTCAGTATGATCTACTGACCCCTCTGCTCACTGCATTGTAGACAGTATCTTCTGAAGACTGGTAAATTTGTCTTCGTTTTACTTTCAAGGCCTTCATTTCCCTTCCTTTTCCACTTGTTTCTGTCTACTTACCTGAGGTGAGTATATCTAACAAAGTTAAAAAAGAACTTCAGGACTTTTGGATATTGATATTTTTAATTGTAATAATAGCAATAGCACTTAAATTACTACTTGGCTTTTGAGACCTGTGAGTTTTTAGAGGAGCTAACTACTGGAAAAAATATATAAATTATTATATTAAAAAATGAATGTAACTATGTGTGCCTGATCATCACGGTCAAATCGCAAAGTCAAATGAAATTACTTTTGGTATATAGTTAGGCCTTAATCCAAACTGAGATGTTATATTGCTCTCATTATAATGCTTAATATCCTAGTGAGGATCTGAATTTTTGAGGAAAAAAAAATTAGTATCTCGCAAGCAGTTAAACTTACGGAGCTGAAATTCAGTGTATTAAGTCTTTATTGAAAATAAACATAATGTGTCCTAGCACTTTTTTTAAAATTCTCCTTTATGGGGGGAGAAGGGGACTTTCTATATATGGAAAATTGGTAGTGAGTTGGTTTGTAAAAAGGATCGAAAACGATCAATGTTATTTAAGAAAAAAATCAGAAACAAAAAATACAGTGCTTGGCTTCATATATCCATTGCTTTCTACACTCATGCTCAAAAATTAAGGATAATTGCAGGTTGTGGTACTACACAACGTGGCACTACACAAAACTGGCGCTAATAGCATAGACACATAGTGAACACAACATACGAACAAAGGTAACATATCGGTATCATGGTATTGGTGATATCCACGGTATCGGTGATAAGTTGAGAAACACATGTGCTACACAACGCCACTGTTTAATGCGCATGTACCCCGACAGCAATATGGGATATGATCACCATGCACACGTACACAAACCTTACAACGGGTTGGCATACTCTGGATCAGGTGGTCGAGCAGCTGCTGGAGTATAGCCTCCCATTCTTGCACCAGTGCCTGTCGGAGCTCCTGAAGTGTCCTAGGGGTTTGAAGACGTGCAGCGATACTTCGACCGAGAGCATCTCAGACATGCTCGATGGAGTTTAGGTCTGGAGAGCAGGCAGGCCACTTCATTCGCCTGATATCTTCTGTTTCACGGTACTCCTCCACGATGGCAGCTCGGTGGAACCGTGCGTTATCATCCATCAGGAGGAAGGTGGGACCCACTGCATCCCTGAAAAGGCGAACATACTGATGCAAAATGGCGTCCCGATACACCTGACCTGTTACAGTTCCTCTGTCAAAGACATGCAGGGGTGTGCGTGAACCAATCATAACCCTACCCCACGCCATCAAACCACTACCTCCATACAGGTATCTTTCAAGGACATTATGGGGTTAGTATCTGGTTCCTGGTTCACGCCAGGTGATAACCCGGCGAGAATCACTGTTCAGACTATACCTGGACTCGTCCGTGAACATAACCTGGGACCACTGTTCCAGTGACCATGTACTGTGTTCTTGACACCAGTCTTTACGGGCTCTCCTGTGAACAAGGGTCAGTGGAATGCACCTTGCAGGTCTCCGGGCGAATAAACCGTGTCTGTTCAGTCGTCTGTAGACTGTGTGTCGGGAGACAACTCCTTCAGTGGCTGTGACAAGGTCCCGAGCAAGGCTACCTGCTGTACTCCGTGGCCGTCTGCGGACACTGATGGTGAGATATCGGTCTTCTTGTGGTGTTGTACACTGTGGACGTCCGGTATTGTAACACCTGGACACGTTTTCTGTCTGCTGGAATCGTTGCCATACTCTTGAGATCACACTTTGTGGTACACGGAGGGCCCGTGCTACGACCTGCTGTGTTTGACCAGCCTCCACTCGCCCTATTATTCTATACCTCATAACGTCATCAATATGTGTTCTATGAGCCATTTTCAACACACAGTCACAATTAGCACGTCTGACAACATCTGCACACTTACGCGTTGCACCGTACTCTGACATGCACCAACACACCTCTGCGTATTTGGACTGCTGCCAGCGCCACCGTGCGAGGACCAAACCGCATACACCGCACCGAATGGTCAAATGCACCGCATGATCCTACCCCGAGGTGATTTCCAACCGAAAACCGCCCACCAGAGCGTTGTTTCACTATGTATCCGCATTAACCTTAATTTATGAGCACGAGTGTATTTTAATAATTGCTGAAGCTTATGTCTATTATATGGAGCGCTTACAGCACAGGGCAATTGACCCATAAATTTGTGAGTAAAATAGGCATAAAATTTGTACTGTAAGCTTAATTACACGGAAATTTTAAGTTTGGATTGTACGCATAATTATATGGAAAATTTTACACTTTTTACCCCTTTACGTTGGTCTACTTACCTTGATTTGGAACTTTCAAATTTCATCCTTTTTTCCACTGAAAAGTATCGGTAATTCAACAAGGAAATAATTACAGTATGATAATTTAATTGAAATTCCTCCTGAAATTGAAATTTGGCACATGGCAAACACCAGTGTGGTAATTGAAGGGAAAGAAGGAGGGAAATTTCCATTCACCTCTGAACACTTTCCAGGAACCTCGTTCTCTTTCGCTTTCTAGACGGGGAAGGAAAGTTGGTAGTGGCATCAAACCTTCATGTGTAATTACAAAAATTTAATTTATAAACAAATAGGAAATCATCAGTTTATCGGGCTTTAATTGATAATTTATTCACAAGATTCCCTATCGAAGGCGTGGTAGATGAAGTTTCTGTTCTCCATGAGTAGACGTAGCCAACTGACATGGTCGATATGGAAAAGATGTATGGTGATAGAGAGATGATACTTCTTGCTGAGTATTTCAAAACTGACCAAGAAAAATCGTTATCAGACTTAAGTCTAACAGATTGTAGATGAGGAGTTGCAGAAATCGGGTAGAAGTATTATCAATTTCCATACATAGTGCGAACGGGGATTTCCCCTTATGAATTTACAGATGGCTGATATTATAAGTAGACTAACTGCTGAAACATCGTCTCACTTGTTGTTCATCAATGTTAATGGCTCACCGTTAGACAAGCTCTAAATAGACGAGCTAGTTATTTCTTGGCTGAAGGTTGAACATCATTCCGCTGCGGATGATTTACCACGAAAAAGTTACCAAAAGGAAATAAACCCGGTTTCAGATTTGTTTTAAGGTGGAAAATTACGAGTTATACAAAATGTATACTTGTATTACTAATGGCTTATTTGTGTTATTCAACTTTGTACCTATTTTTTAGTAAGTCCCTTCTATGCTTTAGGTAAACTACTTTGAATAAATATTCATAATAATTGCAATTATGCATATTTGTAACTTAAATTTAACGTGGTGTTTTAGTGATTACACAAATTACAATTATGAGCATACTTTATGGAAATGCTCTCACATAGGGTATCCGAGCACCTTTATAAACTATGAAAAACTGATTTTTTAAGTTTTTTGTGAGAAAAATACTGTGAACTGAGAAACAATAACCTTTTCCATATTGTGCAGGGGTATTTTCCTGCGAATAGAAGTTTCTTTTGGAATGCGTTGAGAAATTAACACTTGCAAGAATATTCTCTTAGTACAAGTATATTTTAGGCACACACTAATTTCCCCCACCTCGAAGTGCTTCAATTTCCTCACTGAAAAACACTTTACCATTTGATATTGTAAACGTCTGATCCACCGTTATTGTAATTGGTATAGACTGGCTATAGACTGGTATAGACTGGCTTGAGCGATTGACTAGAAACTCAAACTCCGATTAGTGACAATTTCACAGTCTTGTTTTATTACAAGTGTAAACTCTTTAGTCAATAGAGAAGAGGCCGTAGATCGTGTTCAGAATTGATGGTGATGGATTTTGGTGAGTGAGAGTAGGTCACAGTGGATGAGAGTGGTTCATGATGGGTGGTGGGTCACGGTGGGTAGTGGGTCAGAATGGGTCACGGTTGGTGTTGGGTCATGGTGGGTGGTGGATCACGGTGGGTCGTGGGTCAGAATGGGTGGTGGGTCAGTGGGTTGTGGGTCAAGGTGAGTGGTGGGTCATTGGGTCGTGGGTCAAGTTTTCATTGACCCATGCCAACTCTGGAGCCCCTTAGTCCAGCGAGACCTCCAGAGCTCCTGTGGGTTGGCGATCAGTGGTCAACTGATAACGCCTTCCTTTGTGGTTCCTTTTTTATAGGCCCTCTTCAGATGGCTCGTCCTCTTTCGTGTTGATCGTGTTTCCATCGTGTTGATCTTCGTGTCTTCCTGTTCAAGGTGTTGTCTGCTTATTTGTAAACGCTAGCACGTGTCGCTCATAAACATGTGGTCATGTTGTGATGTGGGGATCCTTACACACATACCCACACTGAAAAAATAATCTACAAGATCATTAAAAAAGACACGCTTGTAATGAACTGAAGTTGCAGAAAAACACTGATAGACTTGAAAACACATTATACTATAAGCACTGTTAAACACACTGTAAAACACTCTAAAATCACTAAAAACACTTGTTTTGACATATATACAAAAATGGTAAGAAAACTATGTTTCTGTTCCGGCTAAGCAGGATCAAATTGTCATTATCACTTCCCTCAGAGCGGGTAGAAAGTGTATTTATATATACCGTACTATATATAAATATACACTATATGCTATAAGTAGTCTATATACTCTATATACGCTATAACTGTATTTAATAAATGTACACTAGTTCACAAATTGTGGTATTGGTGGAGTTTTTGGTTTACTAAGATTGCTATCAATGTTAATGCCACATTCGGTATTTTCTGTCTGAACTGTATGTTCATCAATTTGAACAGCAGGCACCAATGAATTAAGTCTTTCCAATGGTAATGAGGTGTCTGGACGATTTTTTGAGCTTTTGCCTTTATAACGGTACCTATTAAAGATGAGGCACAAATAGATGATTATTATTATTATTATTATTATTATTATTATTATTATTATTATTATTATTATTATTATTATTATTATTATTATTATTATTATTATTATTATTATTAATTATAAGAATTAAGGTAAGAATAATCGAAATTAGAATCCCAAAAATTTTCTTTTAAAAAATAAATAGAGAACGTGAATTTTTGGCCGCTCTGTATAAGGTTGCCAGAAGGCTGTTTTCATGAACACTCTGCATAAGAAAAAGAAAAATGACGTAATAGACAATCATCTAATTCCCATTGAAGAAGCGATGTTAGAAACAAGAAAGTATTGTATCTTGTCCTTCCATGGATTAATGACTTTTGGAACTAAAAAGATAGAGAAAAAATGTTGAGTTACCATATTGCTAGCTGAATGGAAATACTGATACAGCGAAGTTAGATAACAGAGTGAGATAAACTGTATAAGTGAAATAAAGAAATGCGATTTTATTCATGATAGTGTAGCTCTTCTGATGTTTTATTATTCTGTTCTATATCTTCTGCTGCTGGTAAGTACTTGAATTTTGTTATATTCCTCTTCTATTTGTGCTGATAAAATTGATGTTGTTCATTCGGCGAAGAATGGTTTTAGGCGATCTATCGAAAGATCCTGAATCCTGTTCCTGAATTTGGTGGGTAACTTTACTTTGTACAAATTTGGATTCAGTTGTTGTTTTAGTTCCGCCGGTCTCTCGTAGTGATTGGTGAAACACTCTGCGTAACCCAGTGGCGGCCGGTGGATTGTGGTTTCGGGTGTTGCAGTACGAACGATAGGAGACAGAAGATATAAAATTGACTCATTGACTAATCATCATAACTTGAGATGCAAATGCTATGTGACATGTTAAATTAAATAAAATTCTGTTTAAAAAAAATAAAAAATGCAGAACATTTTATCCGATTCATCACCTTAATTAATTAGTAAGTTCATTCTCCTCTCTTTGATTGGAGCAAATCTGTTTAATACATGCTGGTTGAACCCTGGTATTCTTATTGTCAGGTCTTTTTCGATGGAAAGCATAACCAATGGTGATAACCTTTCTTGGGACATTCAATTCCTTGAAAGTGTCAATTCTTTCTCATGTAGAAAAAAAAAACTTTTCGTCTTTTGCTGACGCCATAGGTACTGTTAATATTAATTTCAAAGCTTTGTAGATTTGCTAAATATTTTTTCTAGATTATTGCGAACGATTCATTCTACCAAACTCATACCTTGACAGTGATCCGAATTCCTCTTCAACGTTGACTGAAGAGAGTTCGTAGCAGAGATTAGTGTTATAAAAAAATGTACATTGAACACGCTTTGTTCACAGTTTATCCAGGAAAATTTAAAATAAATAGAGGAAATATATCTGGTCCAAACAACACTACTGCATAAGATATCCTGTAAATTTAAACTGGATTTTTTTCAAACACTCTTCTGAATTGCCCTTTGCTTGTTTTGCCTAAGTCTTAATTGCAAATTTTTCCTCAGTTGAAAGCTGGTCAATGTTTTTTGTAAGTTATTTACAGAAGTCATGGTATACAATTCATTCAAAATTTGTAGATTATTTACAGAATTAAAGCACACACAATAAAATTAAACCTAATAATTAAAAACCAAACCAGCTGATACAAAATAGGTACTGGTATATGAATTCCGAATGTCACATATTCATACAACACCACACACACATGTACGTAAAAGAAAAAACTACATTCCAAATCACCCGTCTTGCTTGTTACGCTATGCACGATGTACACAATATACTTCCACATGAGGCGAAACAATGCTTACCAATGTGATATGTTCTGGAAAGGAAACCTCGAAACCCGCCAGATGAAGGATCAGCATGTGACAGAAGCGAAAAAAAATCAAAGAGCAACAAAACAAACAGCACTGCCAGTTCTACACCCAGAAATGTTAACTGGGAGGGGTCCAAAGTATTTGAGGGAGGTCCAATACGTCTACATAATATGGAACCTGTCTTATACTACACCCGAAAAGACGATAAGTAATTCTTACTTACTGTCACCTATATTTTTAGAAAAAATGATAGAACGATTATTTTTATAAGAAAAGAAGAGTACATGATAAGGCGTAAAATAAAATAATTAGCATACATCAATCGTTTCTGTGTTGAAAAAGTATAATTTATTAAGAAAGTCTACAAATGTTAGTCAAGTTTCGAAATTTTTGGGAGGTCCGGACCCGATGGGCCCCTTGTGGCTACGCCCCTGAGCATTGCTAACTAGTCCCAAATTCAATGTGGCGTTCCTTATCATACAGTTTTATGTGGAAATTATCAAGAATATAAAATATACTTATTTTATAAAAGAAATATGTTTATACTAAAATACTATTCTCAGATAGGGGGGAGGGAAGGGGAGCGATTCTACATACAGACTTATTAATATTTGATTCACAAATTGCTGTAGAAGAAGCCTTTATTATCAATATAAGCTCAGAATTAACTTGTAAATGCGGGTCAACTTTCATTTGTTTTCTCCTCTACTAGATATTTTCTTTCTTATTTTGTAATTTTGCAATCACTGTTTTTAATTGTCATTATATTGATTTGCTTCAGTATGGTCCCGTAATTTAAAAATATGAATGCATAAAAACAAATTCCATTTGTCAATTGCTAGTGAAAGAAAATTCAGAAATCTTATTTAGCGTGAAAAACCTTCTCGTTCACTGGAAACCGTGTTGTGTTGCAGAAGCACTGCAACGACCAGTCCCTTTAACTTCTGAGATAGGAGAAAGGAGACTTAACATTTGCTCCAATTGCCGCGCTGAAGGAATCTGGTCGTTGCATGCTCGCTGCAACACAATGTAAATTAGAGACTCTGTGACGGATTATTTTTCGCTTTTTAAAACGGATTAACGGAACGGACAGTTACAGAAGTAAAAAATATGTTATTTAAAGTGTATATATGGAAGTATTAAAAAGTATTTTTTCTGTTCTTTACTACTATTGATAATAATATTTTTCTTGAAATATTTTGGTCGTTGCGCAACGCTGCAACACTTACATTAGCCGCCACTGGCGTAACCTTGTTTTCGTGTAGGGAAATGAACTAAAACAAGATTTCCTGGTTTTAGTAAGTTTGTTCATGACGTTTATCATAAAATTTCTTCTGTTTAATGTATGCCTGTTCCAGATTGGTTTGCACTTTTTCTCTAATTGCCGTCAATTTATCTTTGTCAATTTGTATGTTTTGTTTAACAAAACGTGCATTCAGTTGAAATTCTAGGTTCATATACAAATAGTGAAAATGAAATGAAAAATGAAATGAAATCTTTAGTTTTACGTCCCACGATTATGCAGGTTAGGCTGAAGGAGACGGTGATGATGAGAGATGACTGAAAATGGTGGAATAAAGAAAGTGGGAGGAAACGGGAGAACCCCGAGAAAACCCACGAGCACGATGTTTATCCACCACAAGGTCCACACGGCGCGAGCTGGGATCGAACCATGGACCCCAAGCACCGGAGGTGAACGCTCTACCACTGAGTCACCGCGCCCCCCATACAAATAGTGAAAAGCTAGATGAGTATTTGGTCTTCACCTTGTATACAAGTGTTAATACTGAAAATAGCATGTGGTAGCCATTTCTGCCAATCAGTATGATGCTCTTGCACGAAAAATGTAAGACAATTCTGTATAATTTTATTCATTTGTTCTACCAATCAATCGAAGAATGAATTTATGCTGCGGAGAATTTATAGGTGTTTCTATGCAAAATGCTGTAGACGAGAGGCTCCGTGTACTGGATGTTGGTCCAAATCTAATGTCGTAACTGCTCCAAATTTTAAAATGATTTCCTATTCCAAACTCTTTTTTCTGTTTTCGGCAGTTATTGAGTCCATTATCCTTGATACTACGTAACGCGTGGCTAATTCTGTTGCTACTAATACGAGGGTGGATCAAATATAAACGGGATTTTATTTCTTATTTAAATTCATTTACTGAATACCATAAGGCACTTACAATTTATTTTTCCACATAGTTTTCTCCTTTGAAATGCATTTGCCCAAGCGTATGGGCAGTTTCTTGATGCCCTCATCGTAAAAAGAACAGGATCGTGTCACCAGCCAGTTGCGCACGTTCCCTTCCACTCTCTCGTCATCTTCAAATCGTTGCCCTCCTAGAGCTTCTTTAAGCGGTCCGAACAAATGGAAATCCCAGGGTGATAAGTCTGGGCTGTAAGGAGGATGTTCAAGTGTAGTCCAGTGCATTTCCTGTAGCTTCACGACAGTTTGAGCTGCAGTATGGGGTCGCGCATTGTCGTGCAGGAAGAGGATTTGTCGAATCGATTGGTCCCGTCTTTTGTGGCGATATGCAACTCTCGCCTTGTCCAACAGCTCGCTGTAGTATTCAGCATTTATTGTGCGTCGCCATGCACGTAGCCAAGAGGAAGATCTGGGGGGGTCCATTAAGAAAGGATGAAACACAATGAAATGAGAAAAAGAAGGATCAGCATTAAAAATTAAAAAAAAAACTACAGAAAACTTTTGGTTACTCTTTCTTATGAGATTTGTATTACTTGCAATACATGGTGGCGAAGTGAGCGAGATATCCTGGAAGAGTCAGCGAATTTGAAATTTCTAGAAAAGTTACAGAATTCTCAGAATTTCTGCTACTACTATGGGAGATTTCAAGTTTCCGAAAGCATAGTGGCGTTGTAACAGCGTGGACATTTTCTATCATAATTTTTCGTCATCGCATCCTTGCAGAGTCAAAAATGTTATTTCAAAAAACAATTTTCCTACTGCTCCTTTAACCTGTCATTTGGAACGGACAGTAGTTGACGGAATAATAAAAACAAAAATTTATATGGAAAATGAGTTCTATTAGCATTTGATTCAACCGAAAAAGGAACACAGATATTGTAAAGTATTCTACACGACATTATTGAGTATGTACTTTTTATAATAGTGAATATGTACTTTTCATAGTAGTTGAGATCATAATGAAAGAAAAATTGTTATATTTAAATGTTCAAAGAAAGGAACGTAAATATTATAAAATATTTTTCAATACTTTTTTTTATTCTTTGATTACTCGATATTTCTTCATAGTTTGTTATTAAATTACTTACCAACATATCCTCATTTTATTGTTCTGACAAACCAATATATGTTGATAGTAAAGTAGTTTACATTGATCAAGTTCCCGAGCCTTCAGTTTCATATCACCCCCCCCCCCGGCCCCGTTACGAAATACTGTCTAAACGAACCAATATATGTCCCAGTAAAATAATATAGAATGATTGAGCCCTTGGTGCGATGATCACAGTATTTCATGTCACGGACCCCGCTTCACGAAATCCTGGCTACGTGCCTGGCGTCGCTCATGTAAAAAGTCAATCAGCAAAATGCCTCGCCAATCGAAAAAAACGGTTGAAAGAATCTTGCTAGCTGACAGTCGAGTCTTGGCTTTCACTGATGCTGCCTCCCCTTTCCTCGGCCACTCCATACTAGTTTCTTTGGATTCATGAGTGTAGTGGTGAACCCATGTTTCGTCGCAGGTGACAATCCGACCTTCTTTCGCAAACCTTGCTTTAAGCCTCTGACAGACCTCCAAACGTCTCAACTTCAGACTTTCTCTCAAAATGTGAGTGACCCATCTGGAAACACACTTTACGGAACTGTAGGTCGTTTTGATAATTGCTTGAGAACGCCCTTAGCTGATTCCGACTTGTTCTGCAATTTTTGATACTGTTACTCGTCGATCGTCATCCATAATGCCTTTAACCGCACGAATGTTTTCGTCCGTAATGCTGGTCCGAGGACGGTGATCGTGTTGCTGATTTTCCACACGTTCTCGTCCTTCCTTGAACTTTTTATGCCAGGCATACACACACGTCCTTGACACTCAACCTCTGGCAAATTTCTGTCGCTGTAACTCCTTCACGAGCAAGTAATTTTATTATTATGCGTTACGCAGTGGAGGGGTGCACCTGTTGCTCCGACATCATGAGCGTACTGACGAAATGGCGAGAAATATCTAACAGCACTCTCTCTCCACTCCCAGCGGTCCCGCCTAAACATAGCAGAAGTGCACGGCCAGTCCTACCAACTGTTGATGTTCAAAAACAAAAATCCCGTTTATATTTGATCGTATACACTTATTTCGTCCTTCCTCACTTGGGAATGGTCCAAACTCATCATAGACCCAAGCTGTCGCAATGTCTCTTACAGGACGATGCAAGCAGCTCAGCGTGTTTCTTCTCCGGTAGCCTTTTTAATTTCTGACATTCTGATCACGTACGTATCTTATGTGCAAGATAATTCTTAAGATGCGGCATATAAAATCTGCTTATAGCAGTTTTGTAAGATTTTGTAAATACGAAGTGTGGACCGGTAGGTTGCCTGTGAATCATTGTGAAAAACAAGTTGGCTAAAGACTTCGGTATACATAAAAAATGTAATAGTCCGTAATCCGGATAATTTTGTATTCTGTAAAGTATACCGTCTTTAAGACAAAAACATCTTACCGATCTAATTGTAGAAATTCTGTCCGGCTCTTTTCCTTGTAAGGCAGAGATAATATCTTTTAATTATCGTCTTTACGCCGTTCCTTTGCTATAGTAGATAAAAGAGCGTTATTTTCCGTTTGTAAAATATTGAAGGCTGTTGGATCTAAATGCATTACAATCTTCGCTTTTTCCTTCACTGTTGTTTTTATTTTTTCCTAGGTTTAAGATGTCTTTGTTTGCTGAAGTCTACTAATGACGTCGGCTTTGTGTTTAGAGTCTAGTAAATATTGTTAAAGTCATGTTATGTTAAAGTCATAGTCGGCTAAAAATAATTTATACCTCGTATATTTCACAATCTTATCTTGTTGTGTATTTAGTGTATCTAAGCATTTGGCGTCCACATAAAGATTAAATTTTCTATTGAGTAGAAAATAACGAAATTTTCGCAAAGTATATATAAGATCATATAATTCTTCTGTTCGAATTTCGTCAATCTACTGCTGCAGAACGCCACTACCCTCTCTGTGTCAATTCCTGAGTTATAACTAGCGACTATACCCCTGCCTGGATCTGGCTGCTGTCGGTATATACCCAGATTTCTAAGGAATATCAAAATGAGAGAGAGAAGAGGTTTGAAGTACGTCCTACTTCAATTGTGCAAGAGAGTGTCATGTTCCCTTGTCCACTTAAATTTAGAGTTACAAGTTGCCAATTGTTAAAATAGTTCTATTTTTGTCAAAAAAAATCTCTAATATGTGGCCTAAGATACGAGCATAACCCAAAAAAACTTTTAAGAAACCGATTTGAAGTTAGCCTTTTAGAGTTTCTTATCTTCTTAGCTATTTTAGTTGATATTTTGATGGAATATCCGATGATGAGATATCCCAAAAACATTAAGCTCGTGATAACACAAGTGTGCTTTCTTAGAAGCACGAAAGTCGTGTTTTGTAAATTTCTTGAATAGAAGTTTCAAATCCTGCAATTGCTGTTGGAAGTCGTAACTCCCGCACAAAATATAATCAGCAAAAGAGGTAATCCTGTAGGGTAATCCGTCCAAAATCATTCTCGTCGTGATTGAAAACGGTTGTAAATTTGTTCTATTTCCTATAACGCACCTCAAAGTTTCTCGTGTGATTGACCTCGAAAGTAATATGTTGTCGACTTTTAGGGCAAAGTAAAATTTCAAAATAATTGCCCAATAAATCTAAAATACTTATGAAAGATTTCCCTTCGAGAGACCTTAAAAGTGCTTATGTAAATTCTACAAGAAGATAAATATTTTGTGTAACTATTACATTTTTGCAAGCTGAGGACAAACCGAAATACTTGTGTACATAGTTTACGAAGAACCAAGAGTGGACTGTGGGTATAATGATCTTCCCATTGAAAAGTTCTTGATTTTGTTTATTTACTTGGTCTAGTAAATTAGACCAAGTAGTCTAACTATCTACTTGGTCTAGATTTCTAGTAAAAAAAATGTTAGAAACTCCGTTGCCTTTACGTAGCAAATAACAGTCTCATTTTGGAAACGATGCGCTTCGAAGATAGAGATAAGTCATGTCTTATTAAAAAGGATTTGTGATGGTCTCCCTGCGGGTGAAGCACAACAACATTTATCGAAGAGATTTCTAGTAATAAAAATATATTAGCGTCTTCGCTGGCTTTACGTAGAGCGTAATTGCCTTGTTTTGGAATCAATGCGCTTCTAAGATACAGGTCAGTCTGTCTCATTAAAAAGGGTTTGTGATGGTCTTCATGTGGGCTGACTCACAACAATATTTATACAAAAGATTTCTAGTAATAAAAATACATTTAACTCTTTGTTGGCTTTACGTGGTACATAATTGTCTCATTTTGGAATCAATGAACTTGGAAAATAGAGGTCAGTCATGTCTCATGACAAAGGGATTGTGATTGCCTTGATGAGGGCTGACTCACAACAACATTTATCGAAAAAATTTCTAGTAATAAAAATATGTTGGACTTATCGTTGGCTTTCCATAACGCATAATTGTCCCATTTTGGAATCGATGCGCTTCGAAGATAGAAGTGGGGCATGTCTCGCTAAAAAGGGTTTGTGATGACATTTCGGTTGGCTGAATCACAACAAAATTTATCGGAGAGATTTCTAGTAATAAAAATATGTTGGACGTCCTTGGCTTTACGTAACACATAGTTGTCTCATTTTGGATCGATACCCTTCGAAGATGGAGGTCAGCCATGTATCGTTAAGCTATTTTTGTGACAGTCTTTCTATGGGTACGACAAAATTTATCGAAGAAATTTCTAGTAATAAAAATATGTTCGAATCTTCGCTGGCTTTATGTAGCACATAACTGCCTCATGCGCTCGATGCGCTTCACAGATAGATTTGAATCATGTCTCATTAAAAGTGTTTGGCATGGTCATTATGTGGCCTGACTCAAAACAAAATTTATCGAAGTGATTTCTATTAACAAAAATATGTTGGAATCTTCGTTGGCTTTATGTAACACATAATTGCCTCGTTTTGTATCGATGCGCTTCGACGATAGAGGTCAGCTATCTGTCGTTAAGCTTTTTTGTGATGGTCTTCCTGTGGGCTAACACACGACAAAATTCATCGAAGAAATTTATTGTATTAAAAATATGTTGGTGTCTTCGTTGGCTTTAAGTAGCACATGATTACTTCATATTCTAATCGATGCGCTTCGAAGGTAGAGGTGAGTCATGTCGCTAAAAAGGGATTGTGATGGTCTTCCTATTTGCTGACTGATACCAAGATTTATGGAAAAGATTGCTACTAATAAAAATATATTGGACTCTTCGTTGGCTTTACGTAGCACATAAGTGTCTCATTTGGAACCGATGCATTCCGAAGATAGATGTGAGAGTTCCTGTGGGCTGACTCACAACAAAATATATCGATGAAATTTCTAGTAATAAAAGTATGTCGACGTATCATCAGGTACAACTCTGCAAGGATAACAAGCTAGCCGCTACTTCCTGGGGATGGCAGAAGACTGAAACGTGTTTGGAACCAAACCTAATAGTGAAAGCTCCAGTTTCCGGACTGTATTAAAACTTATATATTGTAACTGCAGGATGGGACGTGAACGCGTATATAAGTGCAGAAAAACAGGAGTAAGATGTACCTTGTTGTGTGGACATTGTAATGGCATGGTAGCACCAATTTCTATTATGAGGAAATCAATCTCTTGAAAATACGAATGTCGACACTATTGAAACTTAGTAATCGTTACTGAAAATCCAAACTACATTAGAAGCACTGTGTACTGAAAAAGGCACTACGTTCTTAACGAATTTTATAACTATTATGCCTTTCATATCGGATACATGAAAACATTGTAAAAGCCTCCTTAATTAGAACTATTATAGACTATGCACGTCATCATTTTTTCTTCAATCTTGTAAGTGTTACTATTGATAAATTAGAGGGAATTTGGTGACTTCTAATCGATTTGCTTAAGATTAGGGGTAAACTAGCCCCGATAGAACCCTGGTATAAAAGTTGTATAAATATTTGTTGTTTGTTTTCTATAACTATGATCCCAACGAAATTTGGATGCTATATTTCACGTATTATGGTGTATTTAATGTAAGTTTAATTGCTACTCTCATAGGACAAGATTGTTAACTGATTAAGATAAAGTAATGGGAAGAAGGGAAATTTGTGGGAATTTTTAAAAAGAAATCCCTCTATTACTTTCCACATGTGCACTAAACTAATAAGGGTGATGCATGTAAGCGTAACCCTTTGTTATGGGAATGAAGAGAAATAAAATCAATAGTGGCAATTGCAAATACAACTTGAGTTATAGCTATTAAAGTGAGAACCAGTTATTACCTTTTAAAAAACACGATTTAGGGGCCATTTTAAATATGGCTGCCAAACCCGTCACCGGATATTTCAGGACCTTTAGTATGGTGTTAATACACCTTTACCAAGGTATGTACAAAATTTTTGCTTGTTATGATTTTTTCTGGGTTAATGTATAAGAAAACTAATCGGAAGAAGAGAAATTTTGGGGAATTTTAAAGAAATCTCTCCGTTACTTCTCACATGTGCAGTAAACTAGTAAGTGTGATGCATGGTCTATAAGCATAGTTCTTTGTTATTCGAATAAAGTTCAAGTAACATCAATAGTGCAAATACAACGTGAGATACAGCTATAAAAGTGAGAACCAGTTATTACCTTAAAAAAAAACACGTTTTGGGAGGAGGAAGGATATATTACCCGACCGTTAGATGGTCAGACTAGTTCTTGGAAGGTTGACCGTTAGGAGTAGTTTCTAGAAAAGTTGAATGAAATGTATCACGTGATTTTCTTATTTCCTTGTATGCATCGTTAGATGGTCAGACTGGTTCTTGGAAGGTTGACCGTTAGGAGTAGTTTCTAGAAAGGTTGAATGAAATGTATCACGTGTTTTTTTTTCTCGTATGCATAGCATATTCGTTAAATATGCATAGAATACTCTTGAAAAAAATCAGAATGACGTCATTTTATTTTATTTAATTCAATAATATTATTTAAAAATATGATCCCTGTACCCACTGTAGAAACAGAGACTGGTCCCCAGAAGAAGTTTTAATTCTTTCGTATTGTTCTAAATCGATTATTCATTTACATAATGTAGAACAGCTATGCTGTGATCATATTAATTATTTGTTCTTTCGCTTCGACACGAAGCTCATTAGAACAGCTATATTGTGATCAAATTAAAATTAAAGATGGGGAGGGAATAAACATTATTCATGCGGGACTTTTTTATTTGCACGTTCGGGAAGACCTCGTTTTTACAGAGTGCGTATACTTTTGCATGATAGGTTACACTGGTACATATACAGAGCATGGTTTTTGTACGTCTTTCTTGGCTGAACTCAAGAGACGAACTGAGCTTTTCGAGGGCTTTTTGGAATCAGGTTGAGTGGGAATGAAAGGTGGTGTTTCTAGGATAATGTCCTTACATGTACGTGTTAAAACATGAACACAAATACAAAAGAAGACGGACACCGCTCCGGGTAGACATCACAGAATGAAGATAAAGTAATAAAAAGAAGTTTGGTGCTGCTGTGGGGAACATGACACATTGTTGGCGGAGAATACAAAGAAGATTGGGGTTGCGGTAGGTGAACATGTTGAAACATGCCCCTATGCTAGTTGGCAATAGAAAAGAAGTTCGGCGCCACGAATGGTGAACACGTGATTACCTTGCGGGTACTTTTAAAAAGGTTATAGCCGCAAATATAGAGAGAGACATCATGCAATCCTTTGGGAAAGAGGAACCTTGCGATGTTAACACTGAAGCATTATCTGATGCTGAAACAAAAGTATACGAATCATCGTCAGATGAAGAATATGATGGGTTTTAGATTGTTCTTGTAATAGACAAAAAGGGGATCGTGAATGTATAAAAAAGGCTATTGAAAAATGGGATTTCAACGATACATTAATATGCGACAGATGTAGAGAAAGATCTTATCACATTTTTGCTCATGATTGTATGAATGTGGTCCCAAAGTCATTGGAAACCCATACCTGGAGAATTATAGCAAGTTCTAGTGTCCAAGATGTGTTTTACCTGTATGCAAACACGCATATTATTGGAATATTAACAAGAGAAAAATTCTATGAAACATATGCGGAATTATTAAGTGATACAGACTAACAAGAGAAAATCTCTATGAAACATGCGGAATTATTAAGTGATACAGACTATCTCCCGGAGTTACTGGACATTTTCTTAAGAAAAGACAGACGGAAATCGGACATTCCATATTTAAAAATGTATTCAGTAGTGCTAGTGTTTCATGTGTGTTATGTAGTGGTGAAAACGTTAATGTGAATTGTGTATTAAAAACTATAAAAGTATACTTACGTAATAATAATTCAATTGAATGCATGGAATGCAAGTTAAATCTTCCTCATGATTGTACTGATCTTCATAATACTGGAATATTTGCAGCGAAGTACTTATTTCTTGATAAAACTCTTAGTGAACTCTTTGAAGTGTTTGAACAAGAACATAATGAAACATCATTTATGTGGTTTATGTGGAAAACTTGTGAGCGTTGATAGAGAATTTGTTGGACAAATTATACCGTTTTTCATTCATCACACAAATGAAATTTCACGATGCGTAAATCAGTATATTATCGATATACAAGGTTTTAAACTGATAACGAATTTATCATTCGTGGGTTTTGTTTCACTGCATGCGATGATACAGTAAATTTCCATTGCTTGTTAAAATCACCAATAGAATATAATTTATTATCTCTACGTTGTCAAAAACAAATTGACAGGTTAACATTAAATTTACACGGTATGAAATGGAATAGCAAAACTGGATATACTGCATCATGCATACAGAACCTTGTATATCAATTATGCACAAAGAATTTAACCTTTTATTGTTAAGGTTTAGAGAAATCTCTTTGGATTAAAATAATATTTGCATTAGATATTGTAATTGATTTAGAAACAAAAAATTGTCCTTCATTAATCGAATTATGTGGAAACACATTTAATGAATATTGTTCTTTTCACACAAATAATGTAAAGAAATCAGGATGTGCATATCGTAATGCACACTAGTGGAATCATTGGTGGAAATATTTAAGATCAACAGTATTAACTAATCCATTATCAAGATTTTAATGGTTTTCTTATGTATTGGAAATAAAATACAGAAAAGTAAGTTAAATAAACATATTGAAAAAGTTTTCTAAAAAATATTGAAAAATTTAAAAAAATGTATATATGATAAAAAATTGTATATATGATGTATGTAAAAACTGTATATATAAAAAATTAAAATATTTGTGTTCTCAATTTTAAAAAAAATGTTTACATGTTTATAAACGATATTATTATTATTCTTCAATTTTTCTTGTTAAATATTTTAAACACTTTTGACATGAATGAGTGCGAATAATATTATGCAAAAAGAATAAAACAAAATATCCGCACAACACAGAATTATCGTGTTGATATTGATGATTATTTGTAATATATAATTTAGTATTTTTTGATAAATGTTTATTTTTTTGGAATGTCCATAGCAAGACTATCAAAGTAATATCCATGTTCTTTTCTCATCGATGTACACTGCAACCCAGTGTGATCTACTCGAATCAGATGTAACAAGATTAATCACAAGTACTGCAGGAGGTTCTATCGTTACAGGAAGTCTGTCAATGAGGTAAATCGCAGTAAAACTTGTACCAGTCATTTTATCAGCTAGTAACACTTTTAACAACTCGTCAGTATGCATGATGAAGATTAGTATTTTTAATTGTAGTAGGTATATCTATCATTGTTATCCACACGTAACTCATACACTTTCACATGTTCACTATACAGTAATGCTTCATGAACACTGCGCCTATATTGTCCGAAATGATGCTTATTATGTGCACACCTATAAACGTGAAAACTTAATGAGGTATACCTTGAACAGTCTATTTCTTCTAAATTTGTAACATTTCTTTGAAGAATTTGTTGAAGAAAACACTTTCTAATTATTCCGTATGTGTATATGTTTGTAGTATTTGAACAATATGTTTGAAGCATTTCCTTAAGATGTGAATATTCTACATCGCCTTCGTGCCAAGTTATGCCATATACATTATCATCTAGATATTGTTTTAGTTATGATCGTCTCAGCTGACTTATTTAAAGGAAATGGTGGTTTAAAAATCCAGTTTTGAAGAAAGGGAACGTTAGGATTTCCAATGGCTAGCCCCTTTACAATAAATTCATCGTCATTATCAAGAAAAACAGAGAAGTGTACAACAACCCTCATCGAACTACACTGCATAAATTAGAAGGTATTATCAGTATAAATATTTCTATCTTTGTCTACTTGCTCTAGAGAATCAAATTGTGCATACACATTGCATGTAACAGGTTCAATTAAAGTTTCTGAGAATGATAATTTTAAATTTACAGGGAAACCACGTACTATATCCCATGTGTTGTCATCTAAAGTTCCTTTTGGAGATAGAATAAAAGCATACAGAGCATATTTGTTTGGACATTCATCGAGAGTAACAGTATGTGAATAATTTTGATAATATATACCAGTACCTGAAATCAAAGTATAGTAACTTAGAAGGTATAAATCATTATTAAAATCAAGGGTGAGGGGGTTGGTAGGAAATGATTTTGATCCGACTTGTAATTGCAGTTTGTTAACGTTAAGTTTCGAAACTCCTAGGGATTAAGATGTGATTTCCCATTGAAGGCTGTGTTGGAGATGAAACCAATAAACAGGCCATTAGGAACATTACCCAAGAAGAGATTATCAATGTTGTAAGACTTGTGCAGGTATAGCATAAGATATTGACTCCAATATTGTCAGAGGAAACATGGCCGTTTCCGAAACCATTCGCGTATTTAATTGCATAGCTAAATCTGCAGGTACATTAATGCGACGTACATGAATAATAACATCCTCAAGTGCAACTTTATAACTTGTATTTTCAGGAGAAATTAAGCAAAAATTATCTTTACTACGGTGTAATTTTACACGTAAACTTACATTGTTGGGAAGCATACGATCTAAACTTACAATATCGGTATGAAGACGTGCGTACATTTCAAAAGATTTACTATTTTTCACCTTATTACCACGTTTTTGAAAACCAGCATTTGTATATCTAGTTTATTAAAATGTTTGCAGTATCTTTGTGCCACATGGCACATACTAAATGCGTTCCAGAAGCATCATAAGAATAATTTAATAATGTTTCAATGTATGCACGATAAAGATAAGATCCTGATGAAGAATTAATTAATTTGTCCTTTAACTAAATATCAATTTGACTAAATAATGAATGTAAGAAATTACTTACTGGTACAAAAGTATCATCTTCAGTTAAAGTTGTACCATCAGCTTTTCTAATTTTAGAACGTACATAAAGATATACGTATGCAGAATGAATATATTCCCCTGTAGGGCTGTGCGATATCGAAATTTCGATATCGACATTCGATATTTTTCTGATATCGATATCGAATAGATATATCGATATCGACAATATCGGATATCGATATCGACAATATCGGATATCGATATCGACAATATCGATATCGGATATCGACGATATCGAATATCGACAATATCGAATATCGATATCGTCAATATCGAATATCGATATCGACAACATCCAATATTGATATCGACACATCAAATATGGATATTCAATATATTGATTGGTCTTGAATATTCATGTTGATGGGGGCCGCGGTGGCTCGGTGGTAGAGCGTTCACCTCTGGTGCTTGGGGTTCCGGGTTCGATCCCAGCCCCCACCAAGTGAACTTTGTGGTGGACAAACACCGTGTGTGTGGGTTTTCTCGGGGTTCTCTCGTTTCCTCCCACTTTCTTCATTCCACCATTTCATTCATTTCTCATAATCACCATCTCCTTTAGCCCAACCGGCATAACCGTGGGACGTAAAATTTAAAGATTTCATTTCATTTCATTCATGTTGATATAAACAATCTGGTCTCAAAACGTTTCAATGGGGGATATCTCAGAATACTTGTAAGTCACAGAAAACAGACTTGTGTTCCATCTAATCCACCACTCTTTTCTCCGAAAAAAGTTAATAAAAATATTCATTGAATTGTGTTTCTCAGTTATCATATTGGTCATCATTGCGGAAATAATGAGAGTGAAACACGGGATCTTGCATCGTTTGGCTTAATCCTCGTTTCGCCTAACCAATTATCTGACACTTTTATGACAGATAAAAGATAAGCTTTATGTCCGCCATTTTAGGCGAAATAAGGATACTCGTTTGGCCTAATCCTAGTTTTGCCTAAAATGGTGGACTATAAAAAAATCGTGGAGATAAAACTGGGGGAAAATTTTTCGAAAAAAATTCCCTGCTATGTGAAGAACTGAGAAATACAAATTAGTTTTCCTATAACTAATTTGTAATAGGACTATTTGCTTTCGGAAAAGTGTTTCGACAATTGTATAGTTATTTTTCCGTTCCATTTTGAGAATATTAATGCCCTCATAGAGTGTATAGTGGCTATATTTGAGATGACAGAAAAACAAGTTACACCTGTTATAAATCTTGTTTAAAGGTGAGTGCTGTTCAAAAGTAACTTTTAGTTTGAAGTTTGTTTCCAAATATCTGATATTGTCAAATGGTATTGCTAATCGGTATGTTAAAGGAAATATAGTTTGTGGGTTTCTTCTTATGTACAAAAGTTATTTTATTGTAGGTTTTGCTGATCTTTCAGACGATTTCATTCCAGTTTCAACGCTTTTTTGAAACTGTTAATGCATTACAAGGGATCCTATTGTGATTCTATTGTAATTACAATTCGTATGAAATTTGTAACTATTTCGAGCTAGATCTCACAAAAGATTCCTAAATTTGCTCATAACTTAACAATGGACAACTGTAATCGAAATGAGTGATTTGTAACAAATCGCTTTGCTGACAAATTGCTCTTTGGATAATTCCACAATTCAAACATCTCAATGTGTTACTGACAAAGAAAGAAGAAAAATATATTTCATTTCTTATTATTACTTTTGAAATTACAACTTTTGAGTTGAATTTCCACTTGTTTCACATTCTACCGGAAATGTCCATAGCATAAGTCTCTGAGATGCTCAATGAGATTGAAATTCGGACTTCTTGGTGGTTGTTTCAGCAGGAAGAAGTTGAATGCTCCTCCAAACAGATGGTGGGCAACCGGGATCTGTTACGAGGGTGGTTGTCCTACTGGTACACTCCATTTCCACTCGTATGACAGAAATAAAAATATAGTTGACTCTGGAGATCTTCGTACTTCGATACAATACGGGTCGATACCAAAGATCCAAAACATTGCTTACAGAAAAACACTCTATAAATCAACATGGTCTCCGTTATCTTGTACAATTCCAACCTGACATGATTTCGTTGGGCTGGCACCAAATTATAGATCACTATCGGCGTGATGAGATTGAAATCGAAACTCATCGTACCAGGGTTTGCTGGTTTAAACCAGTTGTTAAAAAAAAAACTGGTTTAAACCAAAACACGAAAAGTGTTCGTAAAAGTGTAAGTGTTCGTAAAATCTTGATGAACACACATTTATGGGTTATCACGCTTCGCTCCCGTATATTATTCGTATTATATTCAGACCTAAATTTCCCATTCATTATTCAAAAAGGTTATACTACAAAAGCAACTTCTTTTGTGATTTTTTTATAGTTTATTATTGTTATGCAATTTCAATCAAAGAAAAATTATAAATATTGTTTCGTTTTAATAATGTTTACTATTGATAAAATACATCGAAATGCTGTAGTTTTTTTTTGGGGGGGGGGAGGAAAGTTCATACAAATCCCACGAGAGGCATTTATTGAAATCAGAAGTATCTTTGGTATTTATTTATGTATAAATGGGTCAGAGCCAAAGTGGACTCAAATAATTCGTATCTTTACTCACTTTTCTTACTGATATGCACTTCTTCTCATTGTACTTCTTTAACTTGGACTAATAAAGGTCGTAATGAACTAACTTGGACTAAATTAGTTCTTCTGTACTCTGCAGCATTTTGAAATTGTCCATATGTAATTCTGTATAATTGTTTCACTTGTGCAACTGGTTATCTTTTTGTCCTTCTGAAATGACTCTTGACAGTTACATTAACAAGTACCTAAAGATCAGCACAACGTATTTTTACCAGGAGTCCTTCATGAGTGAGTCGGCAGACATATCGCATTTGTGGTCAATTAGTCCCGGTTTTGAGTTCAAATGGAGGACAATTTCCCTCGGATGTAAGCGGTTTGATTTCGCTTTAAGCTTATGTGACCTCTTCCAGCATAACCCGGTTGTTGCACAATAACACCAAGATGAAACAAACTTATTTCTCCCTATATGCGATATAAATACATACAGCAAATTATTTAAACAAAAAACCTGGTTTAAACCCAAAAAATACCCGGTTTAAAAAAAACGGATTTATTGTTTTTTTAAACGTTGTTTTTGCCAACCCTGCATCGCACCATGCTACTCGTTTCTATGGTCCAGTCACGGCATTCTGTTGCCAGTGTAAAACATTAACCGTAGTGACATATAATCACAAGTAGTAACCTCGTGGGTTATCGGCTTCTGAAGTCCATACGATGAAGCGAACGTTGTCTACTAACTATCCGGCTGAGCCCCTTATTCAGTTGGGTGTCCGTATGGGCTAAGATTTACTGGTATTCGGTGCAGTGAGCAATGTTATGAAAACATTTATACCTTGTTCTCTTACATTTGAGTTTCTTGTTACAATTGTTAAATTACTGTAGATTTCCAAATTATGCAGATTCAATATTGAAACCGGAAATATATCTATAACTTATGGCAGGAATAGAGTGATAGTGTGAGACGTGAGACAGACCTGTTTATCGGAAACTGAATTCTCATCAAAAACGATTTCTTATCATCTCTTACGATTTTAAATATTTAGGAATCAATATTGAAACCGAAAGTTGTACTAGTTCTTACTTTAATAGAAGACCCAAGCTGAGATGAAATGTATTCTTAAAACTTGGAATCCATACCATAAATCGTTTGGATCGTTAAAGAACGTGTCGATATATATATATATATATACGATATATGAGTAGGTCAATGGCAAAACCCGTTAAATTCACTTTAAAAAGAAATGAGATAGTGGTTGCTCTGGAAACCTTAGTTGGAAAGCTATTATTTAGTCTTCGAACTGCTTCTTTTTCTTCCTTTCATACCATCTTGCAATCAGAAAGTTAATCTGTGCCTGCATTTCGTTTTGTTTTTCCATGAGATGTTTAATTAACACCTCTAAATCAGACATCCTGTCCGACTTAACAATATTCTTCTCAGCTGCAGCATCCTCATATCTTATGTTCCCCGGGTTCCTAGGTGTTGCCTTCTCACTTCTCTCCTTACTTTTATTGAACCATTTTTTCCACACACGTTTCGATCTCTTCGGAGACTCATCTAACTTGTCCTGCATAATGCCCAAAGTCTGGTACTGATCAATGCTTCCTTCGACAAAATCAGTCGTAGGTATTACGGTTCTGTTTTCGAGCAGCATAGTGCTGCATGGTGCACACCATCCTCAACCGGCCTCCGCGGAGAACTCCCTACTCCTCGCCCTCAAATAATACAGCTTTGCACCATTTTATTTGTGGACTCGGAAAGTTTATTCCCGCGACGATCGTTCGAGGGAGGTGCGACACACCTCACCGTTATGGTCCAGATTCGGACGGATCACCTGGGCGAAGACCTAAGGCGTATTACGAAAATAGACGAGAGCATCACCTACTTTCATGAATTGAACACAAGTTATCCAACTATCACGTTCTCGTCACGTCATGCAATCTGTGAATAAAAAACTGACAAAATTACGAATAACAGTGCTATTTATTGGAAATGAACAAACGTACCTGAGATAAACAAGTTTTTCTATACATTTATCGCCCCATTCTCGTAATGAATTCGTAAGTATACTTTTACTACTCACTTCAATATTTTCTGTCCGCCATGGCTAATTGATAGGTGTGATCACAATTTAAGTTGAAAAATTGTTTATCCGTCGAATCCACTCACGAAAACCGTCCTTTCTTCCGATATTGAGAATTTAACAGACAGTCATTCCAAGCGAACACAGTGACAGCATTATGTGGTGATTTCTGTTGAAGAACAGAATTATTTCGACCAGTTTTTGTGTCAGTCGTTTGCTATTAGTCCATTGTCTTCCAGTACCACCCGCCGAGTCCTTTGTTTCACCTTTAATCTTGATCACGCAACCTCGTTGTTATGAAATATTACTTAGGGTCGATTTACTTTAATAATGTTTTATTTCAAAACTACCAAAACATCCACATTAACAGCACTGTTTTTAATGGATGATTACGCGATATCACCAATATTAAAGTTTTCTTAAAAAAGAATATTACTATTTATATTCTTCAAAATGTTTTGGGTTCAGGATTCAGCGTTATTCTAAAATTTTAGCTGAGTCATTCATAGCACACACACACACCAACACACATTGAAGTCCAACTAAAAACTCCATTCTTTCCTTTTCCTCTTCTTCTATCTGACTTTTAGTACCACCAGGCGGCAGCACGATCAACAAGAAGCATACACTGCACAAAGTGTACGAATTCAGATAAACGTCACATAATGCTCTAACGCAGAATTTGCGTTTATACGAAAAATATTTTAAGCAGAATTTTGGTACAGTTACATTGGCGGTCGAAAGGAATGTACGTGCACCATTGGATAATGGTAAACGTTCAAGAACCCTGACTGTAGTTCCACTTCAACAATCATTACTGTTTCAAAGTGAAGACAAGCACTAGTTCACAAGGAAGCTTATAAGAACTTTCGTCGAATTACACCTCATCAGATGAAAAAGTTTCATTAAGTTTCATTTAACGTAGAAAAACGACAAACGCGTGGGGCATTTATACGCTTACATAAAAGTTTCATGGGGCTTTTACATGTAAAGTCTTTAGTTTTTTTTTTTTTTTTTTTTTTTTTTTTTTACATTCGGCACTGTCACTAAGTTAAACATTTATATATGCATGACTCACAATTAATATACAAAAATTCTCATGATATACTTTTGATATTTGAATTACAATGTTGCTATATGCGCTCTTATTGTTAAAATAACTCAAACATTATACGTAATCATGGCATCATTTAGACATAATATATTCACATTACTTACTTTACGACATTATGCAAAAAACTACAAAACATAAACAATTAATTATTATGAACAACTCAACTTTCCAACAAATAGATAAAACAAATACTATTTGAATAATATATTTCCATATACCACAAAAGGAAATGAACAAGCTTATTCTACACACATTATACTTAAATTGCATAAATGACAAAACATACTCGCACTTCTCACTCTATACTGACAAAGAAGTTACGAAAACAAAATTGTTATTCACAAACACAAAGATTACACATCACTTAAACATAATAATTACATGAAATAAGTTTATTACCACTCTTTTGTACTGTTACAATAAGAGTGAGGCCGGATAGAAGTAAGTCTGCCACACTTTTACGCTAATAAGCGCCTATCCACTTAAATTTTTAAGTCTCCCTTCTCCATTACATTTATCTTATCATCCCACCCCTTTGGAATGGCAACAAGACCTTCTAGTGAGGTAGGAATATAAAACAACATAGAAAAATGAACCCAAAGGTTAAAAATAAATGAGGGGGGGGAGTTGCCATTCATAATTCAATACTCGTGTCACAGTGTTCCACTGACACATAAAAACTTACTCTCACTCTGGTTACATCAGAGCATATCATCGTTTACATTCTTAATAATACATGAATGCTATACAATTCACCTCGTACATTTGGTGGTTTAAGATCTTACAGTTAGTCTTGATAAGTTATCGCAAAGCATCAACAAGACAATACAATAATTCATGTAAACGAGAGTTTTTAACTCATATTTCTTTTACATCTGAATACTAATAAACAACAGTTTCATACATATTAGCGTTTAGAAAACAATCATGTCCGTGACTTCTCTTTTTTTTCTTTTTTTTTACACGTCACGTCTGTTTAGCTTAGGATTCAGCAAATGATTTAAAGCTAACATAAGAGTGCGATACCGACAATCTAGCTTATCGTTTAAATATTGCAAATATGTATCACATTTCAATAGCTCTTTCAACAACAACTGAACATTGAACTTATTACTTTCGCTCTTGTTGAATACAGATAAACTAACTTTCGTTATATTCAAAGAATTCACATTTACTAAAGTTTCTGGTTCACAAGAATCGGTTTTTTCACTATTTTCTTTTACAGAATCAAATTCTCTTTCATGTATATGTTTCTTAGCTAATTCTAACCAGATGTTCCTAGTTTTTTGGGTGGGTCTCCACACTCTCATACGATCGATAGAGTGTACGCCACAAGATTCTCCAGTTAAAGGATCTACAAGTTCAAAGACTTTATCTGAAATTTTATTTTTACAAAATAGTGGACCCTTGTAAAGCATGAAAAACTTGCGGATCTTTTTGTCTACTGCTGAACTCAAATGTGATTGCAACAGAAATACCAAATCATTTTCTTTTATTTTGTATTTTCTTTCTTGGGATGCATTATATTTCTCGTTTCTTTTTCTAACTTTTTCACTTCTACGGTAGTCAGCCATTATGAGTTTATTTTCCCAATTTACAGGTTCACTTTCATCATAGCTTTCGTTTGTTACAATGCCAAAATGCTTCAACACAGAATAATTTGCTTTTACATTTAAATGAAGACTAGCAGGTCTGACACCTAAACTACTACACACAGAATAATTTAACAAAATGACAATTTGAGGTATGTATCTCTCCCAAGAAGTATGTTCTTCATTACACAACAATTTGAACAACCTATTCGTCTCCCTATGGATTCTCTCTACAATTGAGCTCTTTGGGTGGTAAGGAGTTACATAATGAATTTTAATACCATACTCTTCCATTTTAGATTTAAATTTTGCCGATACAAAACATCCACCATTGTCTACTAGTATAGATTTTGGAATTCCCATGGTTACAAAATAGTAATATTCTAAACACCTCAAAACACATTTAGTCGTTGCATTTCTGATTGGGAACATCGTGTAATATCTACTAAATACATCCAAAATTGACAATGCAAATTTATTTCCAGTATGAGAAGGTGGATAAGGTCCTAACAAATCGATCGAGACCATGTCTCTTACATTCTTTACAGCCACAGTTTGTAAAGGTCTAGCTGGTGGTGAAGTTTCAACTTTCGTACGTTTACAGACAACACAGTCACGCAAATAATTGCTGATATCTCTACGCATGGACTTCCAATAACAACAATCACTTACAAAGCCTAAAACCTTTTCAAAACCAAAATGACCTTGTTCATGATAATTTTGAATTACATCATTCACAAGTGAAGGAGGAATACAAATTTTCCATTGATTAGGAAAATGGTAACTACGATTCAACAAAATTCCATTTTCGATTTTGTAAAATTCACCAATATTTCGATTCTTAACCTTAACATAAGGATCATTGGGATTCTCTAAGTACTTCATGATATTTTCATACTCTGGGTGCTCTCTTTGTTTACTGATCAAATCTTGTACAGACAAATGTTTAAAACAAGATGGCAACACTTCGTACTTATTAACTTCATACTTTTCAACCTCAGGAAACAGAATGATACGTGACAATGCATCGCTGGCTTGATTATCTTGACCTTTAATATATACAATTTGTACATCAAATCCCTGAATTTGTAAACTCCAACGAGCAAGTCTAGAATTCCACTGTCTCATTTTGTGCAAATATACCAATGAGTTATGATCCGTGTAAATTTTTACATGCCTTCCATACAACAATTGAGACCAACGTTTAAGCGTGACTACAATTGAAAGACACTCACGTTCAGTCAGTCACAGTGTAATTCTTCTCAGCAGGTTTTAACGTTCTACTATAAAACCCTAAAATATGTTTCTTACCATCTACTTCTTGAAAAAGAATGTTTCCTAAAGCAACTGAACTACAGTCTGTAATTAAACAAAAATCATGATCTAGCAAAGGATGTGCAAGCATTACTTCTTGAACTAAATCACTTTTCAACTGGTTAAAACTATCTTCACAAGATTGATCCCAGATCCATTTTTTATGTTTCTTTAACAAACCAAATAAAGGTTCAGATTTTTGAGCGAAATTTTCAACAAATTTGGCGCACCACTGGAACAAACCTAAAACTCTTTGCAATTCTTTCAAATTTCTAGGCCTTGGTAGGTCTTTGATACACTGTACATAAGAAGGATTTTTTGTTATGCCTTGCGGACTGATGTCAAACCCTAAAAAACTAAATTTCGTGTTACAAAAAGTACACTTTTGTAGATTTAATGTCATGCCAGCCTCGTAAACTTTCTGAAATATTTGATCCAAAAAATGTAACTGTTCTTCAAAAGTCATAGAAATTACAGAGACATCATCGATGTACGAGACCACCTTTTCATATAAACCTGCCCCAAGGACAGTTTGCAAACACAACATAAAAGCAGCTCCTCCGTTTATGTAACCAAACGGAACTCGAGTATACTGATACATTTTACCGTTCCAACAAAAGGCTGTGTATTGTTTACTTTCTTCACTTAAACATACTTGTAAATAACTTCCCACAAAATCTAAACAAGACACGAATTGAATTCCTTGAAATTTGATGAGAAGGTCATCGATCTTATTGACTTTTAACTGCTTTAATTTCACAAATTTGTTCAATTGAGTTAAATCTACGACAGTACGAAGTTTACTAGTGTTTTTCTTAGCTACGCACAACAAAGGATGACAATGCACAGAAATACATTCTTCCACGACGCCACATTCTAACCATTCAGCTATTTGCTGTTCAATATTTTCTTTGTACTTAAAAGGTAATGGGTACTGACGTTTTACAATCGGTTGGTCTGTTTCAACTTCGATGGTGTATTCAAATTTATTACATTTACCTGGCAAGTCGCTAAAACCCAATCTATGTTTCAACAATAAATCATATAGTTGCTGTTTTTGAACATTAGATAAATTTTCGATCTCAAGAACTTTTGTTCTAATTTCAGTAACAGAAGGAAAGTGACTTTGGGTATTACGAGTAATTTTACTAGTATTACAAACATCCTGATTTATTTTTACATTATTATGAGACTTTTGAATTTCCTCATCCAATTTATGAATTTGTTCCCCATAGAAATGATACAAAAAATTTACTTCAGCAGCTTCGTTCAAACGTGCTTGTTTTATTTGCTCTATGTTTAAATCATTATTGATATTACACCTTTCTACATGTTCAAATGCTTTACTGTTTTCTAACAAACTATCCATCCATTCCTGCGTCAGCTGTTTCTTATGAATTTCTAAACTCTGAATTATCGGACACTCTAGCACAGGTTCGACTACATCTTCGTTTTCGCTTTCAATAGCAGAATTAGTGTCAACACTATTCGCATTATTTAAATGAAAACCAACCTTATTAACACTCTCTCTAGTAAGTATTTTTATTTTACCTTCACTTTCATTACTCAGAAGGGGTTCACAACCAAATCCGTGCTCATACTCTTTCATTGGTACCTTACAAGTGTTAGGGTCGTAACCTACAGTAACGGATTTCTCGCCAAAGTCTAATTTCGCATTAGCTAGCGATAAGAAATCTCTGCCTAGCAGACAATTACAATTAAGGTCACTGACAACAATAAATCTAACATCACAAGTTACAGGTCCAATTTCTACACAGAGGGTAACCTCGCCCTTAACTGATTTTGTTCTTTTTCCACTATAATCTACTAGAACAATCTGAGGAGCGGGTTGTAATACAGCGTTTGACACTATATTAGATATTTTTCCACGCATTATAACTTAACAAACTAGCCGAAGCACCTGAATCGCACAGAGCGTACAGATTCTCATTCATAATTTTGACAAGAATTTCAGCAGTGGCACATGAATTTACATTAGTTTTACAAGAATCTTTAGTTTCCTCTTCGTCAGATGAGAAAACATCATCCCACTGTACTAAGTTTATTAAATTTTTATCAAGCTTTACAAAAACAGTCTGACTATTTGGAAGGAGTGCATTATTTAACTCATTACTACACGTTTGAATTAATTCCCTGCTATGAGCACTTTTCAGGCAGGGTGCTTCTAGTTTGGGGAGGAAATCTATTTTGAAACCCAAAATTAAATGTAGCGACATTCGTAAAATTCGGTCTTGGTGGCCTAAAGCCAGTAGGATTACCAAAATTTGAAGGATTTACAAAATTTCCATTACTGTAACCAGTCTGAGGTGAATTTCTTGTTTGGGAATTACCATTCGCTGGCCTATTAGTCACATCACTGGTGACTTCATTTTGATTTACGTTAGCATTGCTATTACTTACATTGGAACCATGATTGCAAAAACACACGCTTTCTTCATGCCTATCAGAACTACTATTATTATTCCATTTTTTCTTTTTGTTTCTACGAAAGGATTTTTTTCTTTTCCGATTACCTCTGTTGTTTGAATTTTCGTTCGAATACACCTGATCCGACTCATCACAATAATTAACATTATTCTGATTACTTTCACGCTTACCATTCTTATTAACAGACACCTGGTTGACTTTCAGAAACCTATGATTGTTGCTGTTGTTACGATTATCAGACCTGGGAATTGCTTCTAATCTTTGTATAACGGACAAAACAGAAGACAAATTCATAGCAGACAAAGTTGTTAACTGACGCCGGTAGTAAGGTGGAATCAAATTGAGAATCATACTGATAGCTAACGATTCTTTTATGTCGGGATTGATTTCTTGAATCTTATTACATCTATATGACACGAAATTGTACACACTTCCGTCAACTTTTGCATCATAGGGTTTGTATTGCAATACCATTAACTTGTTAGCACGAACCTGTTCATTCTCAAACTCTAATTTGAACAATTCGGCAAAACGATCGTAAGAAGTGAAAAAACCACAATTGTTAATGTACCAATTTTGCGCAGAACCAGTCAACAAAAATTTGATAATATCTAAATATTGACTACGAGAAATTGACATAAGCGAAGCTTGATCTTCAAACTTACGTAAGAATGCAGTAGCAGTCAATTCATTTTCGTGACCAGAGAATTTCTCGAAAGATTCTAAATCTCGTAACTTTAAAGCTACCTTTCTTTCTCGCTTTTTCCTCCGTTTGATTGTTTTTACCCCAACAAAGCTATTATCACTGTGAGAATCCGAAGAATCATTTTCACTTAACACCGGACTAACATCATAGTCAAGAAAAGGGTTGGTGTTTCTACGTACACTGGTATCGACTTTTTCTTCTTTAATTTCTACCTCGGGCTTTACATTTCCCACAAGTGTTGATGACCTAATTTGACTTTCAATCATACTCACGCGCAAGTTTCTGACCTCTTGATTTACTATATCGAACTTACTTTCTACTTCGCCCTTAACATCGTCTATCATCGTTTGAGTGTGATGAGCTATCTCTCGTGTTGCAATACTTACATCATAAATCTCACGAACATTTTGGTCTAACTTCATGATTCTACTTTCGTGCTCTCCCACTTTTTCCTGCGCTCGCTCAGCTTTATCATTTACTAAATTGACATCGGAACTTAAATCCTTAACTTTATTTCCAATCATTATAATACGTTCCTCAGTATCCCTAACTTGATCGCCTAACTGGTTAGCTTTAGCATTGACAAAACGTATTTTGTCCTCGTTATTTTTCACGGCAAGCTTAACTTCATCAACCTTTGTTTCTTGTACATTTAATTTCTCTTGAAACTGTGCTGACAGTTTTTCAAAGTTATCCGCACAAGTACGACTAACCCTGTCTATTTCACTTCTCATTTGTACTAACTCAGTCGACAGTGTCTGAATTTGCCCATCCATCCTATATTCTAACATTTCTAATTTACCTGTAAGATCGTTAGAGAACTTTTCTATCTGAGCTTGGGTTTCAGTTTTTGACTCGGTAATGACATCATTGAGTTGTCGCTTAGTGTCATTTACACTACCATTAAGCGATTGCATTTGTTCTTTAGTATCTTTCACACTACCATTAAGTGATTGCATTTGTTCTTTAGTATCGTTAACAGCAGCGTTAATTTTATTAATAGCTTCAAGCAAAGTTTGCAAACTCAAATTTTCACTTTCTGCCATGATTACCAGTTACAAATATACAAACACCTATAATATCTTCAAGTTAGCGCATATAGCATATCATGAGAAATGAAACCTATCGAATATTACACCTAGATCTTCTTCCAGATGTCACATCCGTTACGAATCAATTAATAAAAACGTTAATTATTATTAATTGATCCGTCCCTGGAGGAAAACGCCATTCTATTACGGTTCTGGGTTCGAGCAGCATAGTGCTGCATGGTGCACACCATCCTCAACCGGCCTCCGCGGAGAACTCCCTACTCCTCGCCCTCAAATAATACAGCTTTGCACCATTTTATTTGTGGACTCGGAAAGTTTATTCCCGCGACGATCGTTCGAGGGAGGTGCGACACACCTCACCGTTACGGTCCAGATTCGGACGGATCACCTGGGCGAAGACCTAAGGCGTATTACGAAAATAGACGAGAGCATCACCTACTTTCATGAATTGAACACAAGTTATCCAACTATCACGTTCTCGTCACGTCATGCAATCTGTGAATAAAAAACTGACAAAATTACGAATAACAGTGCTATTTATTGGAAATGAACAAACGTACCTGAGATAAACAAGTTTTTCTATACATTTATCGCCCCATTCTCGTAATGAATTCGTAAGTATACTTTTACTACTCACTTCAATATTTTCTGTCCGCCATGGCTAATTGATAGGTGTGATCACAATTTAAGTTGAAAAACTGTATATCCGTCGAATCCACTCACGAAAACCGTCCTTTCTTCCGATATTGAGAATTTAACAGACAGTCATTCCAAGCGAACACAGTGACAGCATTATGTGGTGATTTCTGTTGAAGAACAGAATTATTTCGACCAGTTTTTGTGTCAGTCGTTTGCTATTAGTCCATTGTCTTCCAGTACCACCCGCCGAGTCCTTTGTTTCACCTTTAATCTTGATCACGCAACCTCGTTGTTATGAAATATTACTTAGGGTCGATTTACTTTAATAATGTTTTATTTCAAAACTACCAAAACATCCACATTAACAGCACTGTTTTTAATGGATGATTACGCGATATCACCAATATTAAAGTTTTCTTAAAAAAGAATATTACTATTTATATTCTTCAAAATGTTTTGGGTTCAGGATTCAGCGTTATTCTAAAATTTTAGCTGAGTCATTCATAGCACACACACACACCAACACACATTGAAGTCCAACTAAAAACTCCATTCTTTCCTTTTCCTCTTCTTCTATCTGACTTTTAGTACCACCAGGCGGCAGCACGATCAACAAGAAGCATACACTGCACAAAGTGTACGAATTCAGATAAACGTCACATAATGCTCTAACGCAGAATTTGCGTTTATACGAAAAATATTTTAAGCAGAATTTTGGTACAGTTACATAGGTACTTGTGGCCTGTCAGCTATGAACTCATCTGACAATTCTTTCTTAACGTGCGAATTCTCTGCTTTCTTCAGGTCTGTCTGATCATCGAATACTAATTCAGACATTCCTCCTTGAAACTCACTAACAGATAATGAATGCTCATCGCTTGTCCTGCCTGATACTGAATCTAAATGCATTATATTTGCCAAGTTGATTAGTTCTTGCTGTTCCTGACTTGTTCCATCCTGATCCAGTGCTAGCCTGTTCTCCGCTACCAGTGCTTGCTGCTGAATAGACTGGGAAGTAAATGTATTGTAACGACATGCCAATGCAAAATGATTCATCCGACCACATTTTACACATTGTTTTCCCCATGCCGGACATGCTCCTCTTTTATGTTTCAATCTACAATAACCACAACGAGAAGCTTTGGGTGATTCTTTCGATGCTCCTGCACTTGAGCTGGACGTTGACATGGGCCTACTTTTCATTTTCGAGAATCGGTCTCTGGTAGTTTGCATTGCATTCAAGACATTATCCCTGTTAGGCTGGTATAAACGCAATTGATGTTCTGTACTTTCCATCTGGAGAGCTATGTCTATTGCCTTTTGAAATGTTAATTCTTTGGTGTTAAGCAGTTTACGGCGTATTGATTCATCGGCAACTCCGAACACAAATTGGTCTCTCAGATTTTCATCTAGGCAGCACTTAAATTCACAATAAGATGATTGTTTCTTAAGCTCCAGGACAAAACTAGTTATTGATTGATAAGGCTTCTGTCGCAATGTATGGAATTGATAACGCTCAGATATTATGTTCACTTTAGAAGCATAATAAATTTTCATTTGTTCCTTAAGCTCTGTGTATGATTTTTCAGATGGAGAATCCGGCCAACAGATATTGCATAACTGTTCATAAGCCTCGACACCCATTACCGTTATAAATGTTGACACTTTCCTTTCTTCTTGAATTTGTGAGGCTATACACAAATGTTCGAACCTGTCCAAGTATAACTGCAACTTACCAGTCTCAACATTGAATGGAGGAAAATTGGAAATTGTTGACATTGTGATATGTAATCTTATCCTACCGACTGCGCCAAAATTGTTAGGTCCAAAAAGTCAAGTAATTCAAAATTACGCTTAGCACACTTATATCTCTATATGTAATATTCTAAGTGTGAGCTCGAAATCCTTAAATCACTATAGCCACATATCCATTAGCATCCCTTTATTCTTAATCTGTACTCGTTCATATACTCATTAAATCATATAGCATATGTATCTTACTATCTTACTCTTAATAATCAAAATTTGTATCGTGTTAATCCTCTTCCTAGTATTTCAATAATCTTCGTGAAACTAACTCAATATGTATCCAATCTAACACTTAAATCTTATATCATATACCATAATATCTGCACATACAAATTCCTCTTTTTCCTAACGGACAGTGTCAATTAATGAGCACTTTGTGCCCTCTTATATTTCCAAATAGTATTCAGTAGAAAAAGCCATTTTAAACTAGTTGAAAATTGAGATTGAAATATGTGCCAATTACCAAAACTTGTTAATCCATCATGGCAAGAGATGCAAAACCAGTTAAATCCCTCTTCCATATTCAGTTTCATAAACTGTTAAATCCCAAACCTGCAAATAACCTCATGAGAAAAGCAGAATCAAACCCGGTTAATTCCATATTTCAAACAATTTGAGGTTTCGTACTGTATACGATAGTTTAGTAATCTGAATATTTATTGCAACTCTTCTTTAAATCATTCGAAATTTTATTTGGCAGAATTTGGAGTGTGTGCTTTCATTTTTTTTTTATTTTTGGACTGAAAATTGAAAAAAAATAAAATGAAATCTTTAGTTTTACGTCCCACGATTATGGCGGTTAGGCTAAAGGAGACGGTGATGATGAGAAATAAATGAAATGGTGGAGAAACGGGAGAACCCCGAGAAAACCCACGAGCACGGTGTTTGTCCACCACAAAGTCCACACGGCGCGAGCTGGGATCGAACCAGGAACCCCAAGCACCGAAGGTGAACGCTATACTACTGAGTCACCGCGCACCCTGGGCTGAAAATGGAGACACTATACGTCTTAACCTAACTTTCGTGAAACTTTTCTGTGCTTATTTGCTTTTCTTTAATAATTACTAGACAAATGCACGCAAAATCGAAAGAAAACTATACTCTAGGCAGCGATGATCATAATTCTGTTATCAGACAACACCAAAATTGTCTAGAAAACGTACAAGACACATGAAAAACTGGAAACGAAATGCAGTCTAAAAGACAAGGTGAGTGGACTATCCTGTGCTTAAAAGTCGTTTATTTTGTATTTCAGGGTAACTCTTTACATTGAACAGAACATTGTTGGATTAGGTTCTTCTCTAAACAGTCCCCTCAGCTTCAGCAGAACCTCTTTCTTAAAATGTCTCGTGTCAATTATCATTCAAAATTATAACATGCTTCTAGTACATGTTAAAAAAATTTTGCCACTTATTCACCATTTCTGATTCTCTTTCTGCCACTGTTTTGCTCAAACTCAACATTTGCCCATTTTGTTTTGCTATATTTCAAATTCATATATTGAGATAATTGGCAAATTAATATTCACCCTATGTTAGTCCATAAAATGTTACAAACTCTTCCAAAATATAATGATTCAGTTTAGAAATGTATAATTAACTCCGGATAGGTATAATTAACTCCGCTTGTATTACGAAGGGATTGACGATTGAAAGCAGCTCAAAGCTCACGTTTTACAAAGAGGTTTTTGAGGAAGAGAAAACCGAGAAAAGGCGGATTTTCATGTGTCCTTTACCTCCGTGAGTTGCGAGCGATTGTGCTAAACAGCCAATGAAATCACGCATCGGAGATGGCGCGCTACACTCGTGTCAGAGTAGAAATTTGTTCAATTCTGACGGAAGTAGCGCGCGTACACTATTGTATTCACTGACTAACATGGCGGAAGTCGCAAACTTTCTATTTTACGCATGCGCATTAGCTAGGGAGTAGTAATTTGGCGCAATACACGCACGGATGTATGAAAACGAAAATAATTTACGGTGAATACGCTACATGTGATGCTTCCGTTCTAACGCGGGCATGAAAATCCGCCTAAAAGGGTGATGCACCAGAGGACGACGACGATATGGATTTCCATTTAGTAGATGATGATAGAGAGGAGATTACATAATTCAATTTTTTGCACATTTGGATCCATTGTTTTCAATTTAGAACAACATTAATGTAGCACTTATGTATCCATATTCATTTGTGCCAATCTTGTGCAATGTATAGTTGATAATACATCCCCCCTTCCCCAATATTTTAGTAGGCATAATACTGATTTCTGACTCTGACTCCCTTTCTTTTTGATAGGTTTTCTATCTTGAGTCTCAACAAAAACGGCCGCTCGTCCAGATGCAAAAGCTATTATTTCCATTTACATACGCAAAACCTGTTAAATCTAAACTATTTTCTTCAATAACGCAATTCACATACTAGTGTGATTATACAGCTTTCGACAGACCAACACTGACATTATTCTTAATTTTTTAATGTTTTCTAGTTTCTAACGTTATTTTACAATTATGACGTGTTTAAACAGTTTCTCTCGATATGTCACAAATTTTAAAATGTAAATTTAACGGATTTTGCTATTCGACTATTCATATCTATTCGTATATATCCATGGTCCTAGTAAATACATAAAGGAGTTTTGGTAATCCTAACTCCTCGAAAATAGTTAATATAATATTAATCTATATATTTTGCATTTCTTAATTCTTTATATACTAGGGAATTTTCTCTTATATAATTTCCCTAGTATATAATTCTCTTATATATAATATTAGTTGAATTTCCACGTTTTTTTCTTACCCCATCAGGATGCCGCGGTCGGCAAGAGGGATTGCCGCCGTCGACGGTGGCAGGCCGCCGGCACCCGTCCGCGGCGGCACGACGATCTACTTGTTCAAAATTGCCGACCTTTTGCCGAGGCGGCAAGCGGTCGAAAATCGTAAAAAATAATGCCCTTTGCCGACTCTTTGCCGACTGTTGCCGACCGCCAGAGTCGGCAAAACAGTCGGAAAGACCTCTTTCCGACCCTCTGCCGACTCCTTATGCCGGCCTCTTTTCGACGGCGGCGCCGGCGCATTTACTGCACCTTTACGGCTATTTGCCGACTGCTCGGCAAGGCAACTTTCCGACAGCGGCGCCGGCGCATTTAATGCTCATTTCCGGCTGTTTGCCGACTGCTCGGCAAGTCAACTTCTCGACGGCGGCGCCGGCGCATTTAATGCTAATTACCGGCTGTTAGCCGACTGCTCGGCAAAGCAACTTTCCGACGGCGGCGCCGGCGCATTCAATGCTCATTTCCGGCTGTTTGCCGACTGCTCGGCAAGTCAACTGTTCGACGGCGGCGCCGGCGCATTTTATGCGCCTTTCCGGCTGTTTGCCGACTGCTGGAAAGGACCTCTTTTCGACGTCGGCTTCACGATTCTCCCACTGGTGGCATCCGACTTCTTGCCGCCGTCGAAAAGTGGCCCTTTGCCGACTGGAAATCAACGCTTCAGGAAGGCAAAATTTTCATCAGCTTTTACATTAGTCTTGCCTAAGTCTTCCTCCATGCTATGATTTCTCGACAAGGAGCACCCTTGGAACTTCTTGAAGTATAATAAGTTTTACTTGCATTTATTTGTGTGTCGCAGTACAAAATTTGTTCTTTTTGCTTTTTTGCAGCACTTTCAGCCAAAAAACAAGAAATTGAATGGGACATGGAAGTATTATATACTTTCAGAACTAGCAATTGTGCCCTTCATGAGAAATCATAGCACGGAGGCAAACTTAGGCAAATCTACTCTAAAAAGTGGTGAAAATTTTGCCTTCCTGAAGGGTTGATATCCAGTCGGCAAAGGGCTACTTTTCGACTGCGGCAAGAGGTCGAATGCCGCCTGTGGGAGAATTGAGAAGCTGACATCGAAAAGAGGTCCTTTCGAGCAGTCGGCAAACAACCGGAAAGGCGCATAAAATGCGCCAGCGCCGCCGGTGGAAAGTTGCCTTTCCGACCAGTCGACAGACAGCAGAAAAGATGCGTAGCACTGCAATGAAAATCATGGCGGATTCCCACCAGTAATAAAAATGAAATGAAATCTTTAATTTTACGTCCCACGGTTATGCCGGTTAGGCTAAAGGAGACGGTGATGATGAATAATGAATGAAATGGTGGAATGAAGAAAGTGGGAGGAAACGGGAGAACCCCGAGAAAACCCACGCATACGCTGTTTGTCCACCACAAGGTTCACTTGGCGGGAGTAGGGTTTGAACCCGAGACCCCTAACACCAGAGGTGAACGCTCTACCACTGAGCCACCGCGCCCCCCCCCACCAGTAATATTGTACTCGGTACATACGCAGTACATTTATACAATTCTCAGTACGATTTAAGTGCAATATAGAGGAAAAGTATCTGGGAATGACTTACAAATGCTTAAAAGCGAACTAAAAATAACAACTGAGCAGCTAATAATGAACGTTAAGAAAAATTCAATTAACATGTCTGTGCGCCTAATGTGAAAAACTTATAACAGTCAGTACATTTTCCCCCTGAAAGCACATCTTTCACTTTCACGACCACTAGGAACAACACTGTTCTATGCAATCAAAATTTGCTAGTTGCAAACGCTTTCTTCGAAAAAAAAAAAAAAAAAAAAAAGCCGCAGCAATCCGTCGGAAATACGGTCTTTTTAGGTTGTCGTTATCCCATGAACTATTGGAAAAGGATTTTAAACGTCAATGATTTTCTAAATTTTTTTAAAGTACAGGGGTCACACTCCCAATGGAAAATGAGATTTAAATAAAAATTAATGAAGTAAAAATTATAAATAAAAATACTTTAATAAAAGGTATGTGGTGGCGGAGAGATTCAAACCGAGCCTACACGCAAAAAAAAAAAAAAGGGTTAAAGTAAACAAGAAAAAGGTGGACAGTAACCATGTTAGTTTGTCAATATATGGAAAACAGAGACGTGTATCCAAGCAGCCAAGCCAAAATGTCTCTGCATTTGTTGTAACTTTGGTATTAAAAAAAAAAAAAAAAAAAAAAAAAAAAAAAAAAAAGTGGCCGGAGCGATCACTTGTCTGCTTACACCCATGACTATATTCGTAGAAACCAAACACTGAAATGCACTAAACACAAGTTCTAACGACTAAGCTGTCAGTTCTAACTCTATGCCTTAAATATTTATTTAAATACACTTTAAAAGTGGAAATCATATTAAGATAAAATAACAATTAAGTAGGTAACTAATTGTTCATTTAATGCGTTCCTATATGATTTATACATTAATTGTATACAATGAAACAGAAAAATGTGAGAAAATAATTTATATCGTAAATGAAACAGCCACATGTACAGTATACTCATAGTGCATACCCATTATATAGAGAAAAAAGGTTAATGAAGTCATTTACATAAAAAATGAAGTGTTTTAACATAATACTTTGGAAAGATCCTTTGTTTTAAAGGAATTCTTTAAGAGAATAAATGAAGGGAAGATCACAATTTTTTCTGGTCTATATTAGCACTAAAAACACACCAAATTGTATTAACAAAATACAATGCACATCGTATTAACTTATATACATTAGCCTATGTAATGAACCTTATCATCATTTAGAAGTTATATGTAATATACCTTCGGATGTACTTCTACAAGCAAATATATATGAAGTGATTACAATGTTCAAAAAAGCACTATATTATTCTAAAGAATTCCTGCTATCCATATTTTGTCTTGAATAACTCAGCCATTTTTCTTTTTTAGCCCATTGATATATACGAGGAAATCTTCCTCTGTTTCTTTGAGATTTTAAGGGTTTTACTTTTTATTATTTTTCTTCAGGTCTATTTAAATGTCTCTTACTTTGTGGAAATAAAATTCTGTGTTGTATGTTTTTAATATTCATAAATGACATCTAATTTAAATAATAATATACTTATATATACTAAAAGATCATTTTGACAAAGCAAGGGACATTTAAATAGATATTCAGAAGAAATCAGTAAAATCAGAACATCAAAAATTTTATTCATTTCAAAGAAAAGGAAGAATACTTCCCCTACAAATCAATGGGATAGAAAAGAAAGGAGGCGATGGTACTGAACCTCACCGTTAAGGAGCTTGTACTCTGAGAAATATAATTACACTTTCTCTCTTAACTGATTCCACGCAAAAAAAAAAAAAAAAAAAAAAAAGTTAAGAACAATATCAAACAACAGTTGTCTTTATAATTGAAGAAAACTTCAAACCTATGAAATAGTAATGTAGAATTTAAATAGCTCAGAATCAGGATTGTGAGAATATAGAGAGATACAGAAAATTTTACAACACTGCATAGAAAAGATGAAGTAATAATAAAAAAAGAATTTAACGACAAAAACTGGGATAGGGAGACTAAGGTAATATTGGCAAAACAAAAATCAATTTCAAAGCCGTAATTCTCAATATTCGCTTCAAAGGTAAGTGATGACCATAATTCCCGTGTGATTTGAAATAAACCGCATTAAAATGGGAAATGTTTTACAAATGTTATGATTGAATGAAATTCACCCGTTCTAAAAGAAAAAAAAAACTGTAGTCCCACATATATCCTACCACTCTTCACAAATATCTTTAAGGATGTTAGTACATATGATTTTTGTCAATACTCTCCGTTAGTGGCGTAGGGAAGGGGGGCCCAAAGAGGCCGGGCCCCCAAAGAGGTCCGACAATGTAGTTTGATGTTTGTAATTTTTTATATATGTTTATGTTTATATATTTTTTGTTTGGAATTGTTCCATATGTACCTATAACAGCACTTGCCCTACCAAACACACATCCTGGCTACGCTACTGCTCTCTGTGGGTCTTCTTCCATTGCAACACTTCTGTATTTCTTGAGCAACATTTCCCCTTGCTTCCAGAAATAAATGAACTATCTATAATAGAACAAATATAATGCTTTGTAAAATATACTCTTCAATGTGTACGGCGTTGGCACATCACGTATATTTATTACAATCGAAAATATACTTCATCACACCAAAACCAAACCAAACTACACAGTGTAATAGACCTTGTTGCAATGAACCGGCTTCAACGCTATATGTTAGACGCTATATGTTACAAGAAAACCTGTAAGAGTAATGAAAACTATAGTCACTGATGAAGAATTCAATTACGTCGAAACAGTTAACTTTTACTTAACCTTTTGTCACTCGCGCTGTTGGAAAAAAGCAAACAGGTGAGTAAAAACTAATGATTTTTACGAATGGGGTCGCATTAGCGGAGTCACCCTCACTGCTATTCCTCAAGTGGCTCCTTCCCCTCTTTCACCCTAAAGCTTGCTGACGTGCTGCAATTGTAGTAGCTTCCAGTACAGGTTGAGGAAATAGTTTCGTCTGCGTTTGCTTTTTTCAAACGCGCGAGTAGTTCCGTGATAACACTAGCAAACATATATTTTTATGGAGTTTGAAATTTTCCAACGCGCGATCGTTAATGTGGTAATTATTGTTTATGAGTGAAGTTTTGTTTTTCTAAGCAACGTCTCGCTTCTTGAATAGAAGTGAGATAGAGAAGTGGCTTGACAATATTAATGATGAGTCTGATGTTAACTATCGAAAATTAGTGGCTGCTGAAAGTGATGCGAATTGAAGTAATGAAAAAGTGAATGAAGATGATATTGATCATGATAGTGAAGCAGATAAGAACAGTGTAGATGCAGATTCAGATGCAAACGATATGGATGTGAATTACAGTTACTGTGAAAATATTGTTTCATTGGCAAAGACAGGAAAACAAAATGTAAATAGTAACTGGCAGCATCAGCAAAGACAAAGTGTAAAAACATTGTGAAAAAGATGCTAGAACCGAAGTTTACTACTAAGGGTATCACTGAGTAAACAGTTTTTTTTTTTTTTTTGTTTTTTTTTTCGAAATTTATCGATATAGCCGTGATTGATGAAATTGTAAAATGTACTAACAATTATTTGGATAAATTACGAACAAGTTTCGGCGAAGAACGCACTGCAACTGTACAGCAACTTCAAGAGCAAAATTAATGACTTTATTTCGACGTCTTTATTTGATTACCAAAAGAAAGGAGCACGTGATGATGTACGATCACTGTGGACATGTGACGGAACAGGAATTCTAATCGTAAGAGCAGCAATGAGTTACACGAGCTTTTTACTGCTACTCAGGGCATTAGATTCGATGATTTCGAAAGCCGATCTCAGAGAAGAGATATTGACAAGCTATAGATATACCACATTGACTTGACACCTAGTTTTCTGTTCCAAGCGTTGCTATCGGCTGAAGGAATTCACTCCCTTTCGCCAAGGCTCTCTCGTTTAGCAACAGCTGAACCCTTATTGGCTCAACGCGTGGATGTGTCGATGGTTTGAACTTTAGTTCGCATTTTTGCCACGGATCAAGACATTTTGACAGCACTATAGCAACAATTCCAAATATCCTAAGTATTTACTCAACAATTGCATGCATTACTTCAAATAAGTTTACTAAATATATTGTTTGTATCTCAAAATGTCAATGTTGAAAAAAAGCAAACGCGCGAGTAGTTATATTACTAAATTTGGCGCGAGTGACAAAAGGTTAATCTTTATTACAACAGTACGGTCGCCACCCCAAACGAGAATCAGAAAAGAAAAGAAATCCTGCCGTATATCCAATGATAGGAATTTGAGTTTCTTGAGAAATCTTTGAAACATTACCTTGAAGCTGCAAGTTAAACAATAAATCCCTAAGTCCCTCACCAGACAAAAAGATGTATTAAAATAGAATATTATATTTAGTGAAGATAGCATTATATTACTTTGAAATAGAACTTCGATACGCGTCAGGGTTTTGCGACACTATTGTATTGGCAATTGAGAATTTTGTATTCGGCTGATTACAAAATATTACATCTTAAAATAAAACCTTGTTAATGGAACAAATAAAATGCACATATACTTAAATAAACTACAGGTAAAATCGATCAGGTGGGCAAAAATGATAAAAGTTTCAAAACAAATACATTTTATGTTCTCCTAGGGGTCAATTTGAGTAACATATCTAAAACACAAACCATCTGTAATAAGAATTCAATCGAATGAACATAACTTTGAGAAACGCTATAAAAAAAAAAATCACAAAACTATAACTTTACATTTGTTCGTTTGTCTGCCGAGCTCCTTTATGGCTGAGCGGTTAGTGTACGCGTCTTAGGCGTGGGTGACCCGGGTTTGCTTCCCGGAGAGAGCTCACGTGGTTCGGATTCCACCTTAATCAGTAGGTCCCGTCTTATATAGCCTCGCTGCTGAAAGGGACGTTAAACACAAAATCAACTCAACTTTCGGCCTTTTAAGTTAAAATTTTCAGAGTACAAGCACAAGACACTCTAAATTCCCTGTTTAGATTTTGGCGGCATACCAACGTAATATATCAAAATGGCGGCCATTTTGTCAAATGAACGAGTATCTACGCTACGAAGCGCAATTTTCAGTCTTTTAAGTTGAAATTTTGATGGTAGAAGCACAAGATATGCTAAATTTGCTGTGTAGATTTTCTCGGCGGTCCAATGTAAAAAAAAAAAATAAATAATCAAAATGGCGGCCATTTTTTCAAAACGGCAGTGAGTAGAAAATTGTTGCAAGTTGTGACAATGACAATATTGAAATATAAATCACATTTTAACACTTTTACCCCAAAGACATTGAAATATTTCGAAAAAAAACGATTAAACCAGAAAAAACCCAATTAAACTCCAAAAACACCCGAAAAAATGGGCCCAGGTGGGTTTGGCTTTTTCAAAAAAGCCCGGGTTTTTTCAAACCCTCGTTCATGATGAGCTTTTCTCCTCAAAAAAGTTTTAATAGTAGTCGCTAATGGTTTTCTACAGATGTTAATGTTAAATTGTTAAATTTGTTCAAACTTCCGATGTCCAAGTTTTTGTACCTACACATCGTGAAACAGTGTCAGGAGAAAGGGTTAACACTCGGAAAATGAAAATGAAATGTTTGAGTTTTACGTCCCACGGTTATGCCGGTTAGGCTAAAGGAGACGGTGATGATGAGAGATGAATGAAAATGGTGGAATGAAGAAAATGGGAGGAAACGGGAGAATCCCGAGATAACCCACGCACACGGTGTTTGTCCACCACAAAGTTAACTTGACAGCAGCAGGGTTTGAACCAGGAATCCCATGCACCAGAGATGAACGCTCTACCACTGAGCCACCGCGGCCAGCAAAAAATCAAAATAAGACAGTCTGGTGCAGGTGTAGTTTTGGTGCACTACATTTTGGAAGATTTACAGGTAAAATTCAATACTTTCTATGAAAAGACATGTTTATAAGGAACGAATTTCTACAGGTAACTTAATTACATACAATGTAATACAACTGTATCTTACGTTTACTAATGTTAAACCATTACAAGTGCTTTACGACGAATAAAACAAATGAGTGCATATGAAAAATGGCTCTATTAGATGTTATTTTCCACGGGCGGCTTATTTCTGCACCGTGTACACCGGCATCATATTTCTGCACAGCGTGCAGAACCTGCATTTTGTTTACAAGTGGAGAGTTACTAGTATGAAACAACAACAAGTGTTGTTGAAACTTGTATTATTCTCAAAACGCACTTCCTTCCACTACCCTCACTTCTCCGCATACACACTATCGCAGACGTGCCTGCTCCCTTCGGACGTATTCCCGCGCGGGCCCACCAGCTTCGCCCTATCTGACTCGGTTCGATAGCATTCGTGCTATTTAGTGGCCACCCAGCACAGATTGTTTTGTGCTTTTTTGCGCTGTTTTTATGCTAGACATCTGGAAGCCTTATTTATACGCAAATCGTAAAAGAATTATAATTTTTCAACAATTACTTCTAGAGGTCCCCTTGAATTTTATTTATGCCAAGTAAAATATATTCCGCCCATTTGAAACCGACTAGGGGACAATAAAAAAGAAACTGGTGAAAGAATTATAATTTTTCATTTTTTTTAGTATTGCGCCACAAGTAAACATGTACACAAGAGCGTTTAACCACTACCTCATTTCTCCTGCTTTTTTTTTTTTTTTTTAATTGGAAGTTTTCGCTCACATGTGAAACAAGTCCTGCAGTATATAATCTAGTGGATCTTATTAGGTTACTAAAGATACACTAAATACTAGAGAATACTAAAGGAACACAAACCTTGTCATGGCACAAGCATTATGAGAAATTGTCCACGTTTCTCTAAGATAATTTAGCACCAGGTGCTAGTTGGCCACTAAAGAGCACGAATTCTATATAACTGAGTCAGGGCAGGGCAACGCTGATGGGCCCGCGCGGTAGCGTGTCCGAAGGGAAGAAGTGCTTCAGCGACGGTGGGTATACGCGTAAGCGAGGGTAGTGAAAACATATGGGCTTTGGTAATCATACATTTTTCAATATCACTTTTTATGGTTTCATACTAGTAACGCTTCAGTTGTAAACATAAAATACAGCTTTCGTACACTGTGAAGAAATACATTGGCGTTGAGTTAGAAGACACTTATCTTAAAAACTAAGACATGTAAACTTTTGCAATTTCAAGAAGAAAATAATGTACTACAGTTTCTTAACTGTCCCTCGTTTTGTAAATAAAAATTAAGTGAAACCTTTAAGTTTTTTGTCCAACGGTTATGCCGGTTAGGCTAAAGAAGACGGTGATGATGAGTAATGAATGAAATGGTGGAATGGAGAAAGTGTAAATAAACGGGAGAACCCCGAGGAAACCCACGCAGACAGTGTTTGTCCATCACAAAGTTCACATGGCGATGGCTGGGATCGAACCCGGGACCCCAAGTACCAGAGGTAAACGTTCTACCACTGAGCCAGCGCGGACCCTACAATTGTAAGCGAGTTCTTGATATACCGGTAACTCTTTACTTTGGGCAAGGCAATGATATCCTGTCAGTACATAGTATTGCCGAACGAGCGTAAGCGAGTGAAGGCGGGTTAGAGCCCCGCAGGGCACTTTGTTTTCTGTCTTGGGAACTGTAACTATAATTGCGGGAACCAGTTCAGATGACTTGGTTATTGTCACTGCCTTGCCTAAAGTAATGACTTGCCGATATACCTTAGGGGGTTCGTGAAGGTAAGCAGCAAGGCAACAAATAGAATCGAAGTTAACACACAGGTTGGGCTAGGTAGTACCATTTAAATTACTTTCTTTGATACCCGCCCCCAAAAAATTTTATATGCCAGAGACGCCAGTGCGTGGGAACATACTATAACCGAATCTTTTTCATGCGCAGCAACAATTAACATATGTAACACAACATATAAAATTCATGACAATTTGAAATGTATATGCATAATATTAAATTAACTCACCCCATGTATATGCATAATAAGTGCAATAATATATGCAAATGTATATGAATAATATTAAATTAACTCACCACTCTCTCACTTCATGTTTTCGTGGTGTTTGCTTAACCAGCAACTGTGTACAGTTCCAATGAATGAATATTTTTATGATAAACATTATTTTCCCTATTTGTAAACTTATCTCAACGAATTTTTTTTTGAAGGACTTTACCCACACTGCATCACAATGTGACAAATGAAGAACGCGAACCGAACATACAGGCAGCGCAACCAGACTACGATTTCTGCAATCAGGCTCTTCAGCGGCAAAGGCGGCTCGGCGCCTGTCCGAGCATCTTTTCAAGGTCGGTCCATCCGCTGTTTGCCGACCTTCTTTCGGCTCCTTTACTTGTCGGCACGCCGCCAACGTTTCGGCGTCTTTCCGACAATATTTGCCGCGGTCGCCGTCCGCTGTTTGCCGTCTCCTTGCAAAATGTTTGTCAAGGATCCTCTCGTACTTGTAATTTATTTTAAGTATTTACTTCTCATATACCCTTTACGTGCAGTCCCTTTACTACATTTCTTTTCATGCATTTACCTTTTTCGTGGTCGGCACGCCGTCAACGTTTCGACGTCTTTACAACCATCCTTTGACGCTGTCGTTCCGTCCGCTGTATGCCGACTTTCTGCCGACTCCGTTTTCACAAGACATATTTTATGGAATTAGTGCCCACCCACAAGAAAAACCTTCGGACAGTTTCAATTTTTACTTCATCATTAAAGAAGATACAGGCTCTATTCATTTTCCAAAATTCGACTCTTTGCCGCTGGTACGCGTTATTGCAACTTTCGCCGACGTCGTGCCGACGTCGCTTTTCAAGAAATTGCCGGCAGTCTCTTTTTGCAGTCGTCGTCCGACTGTCTGCCGACTGTTTCGAGAAAGCTTTATACGAGGGAAATATAAGCCCTAATTCGTATTTTAAAGCAACAAATTACCTTCTAACTCTCTTTGTTTTCTATTGGTGAACGAATCTCTTTTTGCTCGTCGCGGTCGAAAATCGAGCGGAAAAACGCCGGTGTCCGGCGCCGGCAATCCGACCGCGGCATCTGGTCGGCATGCACAAAATGTCCGACTATAGGCGGCAGGATCCTGATGGGGTATTGTCCGCCATTTTAGGCGTAACGAGGATTAGGCCAAACGAGGATCCTTTTTTCGCCTAAAATGGCGGACACAAATCTTATCATTTATCTGTCATAAAAGTGTCAGATAATTGGTTAGGCGAAACGAGGATTAGGCCAAACGTGGCGACACGGAAACACTGTGACATAAAATATGCGTGCGGAAATAATGAGAGTGAAACACGGTGACATAGAATATGCGTGTTTTATTTGTGTATAGGTGTTTATTTCATGTATATGCATTTGTGAATGTGCACGTGTGGCGGTATGCGTTTGAGAGAGAGAGAGAAGTTCTTTCTATATCATAACACGTGCGTGTGTTGTATTTTAAGCTCACGCACAAACAATACTTGATCCAGATATGGACGATAGAGGCCGTGGTGGCTCAGTGGTAGAGCGTTCACCTCTGGTGCATCAGGTCCCGGATGCAAACCCTGCTCTTGCCAAGTGAACTTTGTAGTGGACAAACATCGTTGCGTGGGTTTCCTCGGGGTTCTCCCGTTTCCTCCTACTTTCTTCATTTCACCATTTTCATTCATTTCTCATTATCACTGTCTCCTTTAGCCTAACCGGCATAATCGTTGAACGTAAAACTCAAAAATTTCGTTTCATTTCAGATATGGACGAATGACGTACCCGATCAACAAAAGCAAAATCGGGGAATCCCCGTTTCTCTTTTGTGCTAATCATTTGATGCCTCACTGCAACAGGAAATCGATGCATATCTTTCAGTGCCATCTATAGACAGTGATGCTATTCAGCCGGTTCGCACCGGTTCGCTAGAACCGGTTATTAATATGTTTCGAGTTTGCTAAACCATTTGTTATACCCAGGCATAACAGTAAATTTTATTCAGTTATACCCAAGAACGAGCAACTTTCAGTTTGTTTAGCTTTGTTCTTAGAAATTCTTACAGCTACAGGGTTAGATATATGATCTCTCAGAATAAGGTATACGCGATTTTTTCTTAATTTCAAATGGGCTGGTTAGATATCAAGAATGAAAACTAGGATCACATGAGTGATCCATGGTGAGGGTTATTTACATTTGAAACGCATACATACCATTATCAATAATTGTTGATCCATTGCTGGGTTAAGGTGTTTCCAATACTTCTTGACAAACATCTACTTTGGATAATTCGTTTCCAAGATATTCGCAGTGCTACCTAATTTTGTCACAATACCTTATATTGGGTTGCTGTGTAGGTCTCTACTTGTCACTTGTGGCATCCAGTGAAAAATTTGCCTTTGTCTATCTTGTATGATTTGCTTCCTAAGAGAGAGTGAGAGAGACAGGGGCGTAAATAAGGGCCCCGCAGACCCCGCATTGCGGGGGGTCCAGGCCATCACGGGGCCCCCAAATTGTGGTGTAGGACGTAGAAAAGGGGCCCCATTTCATTGTCTGCGGGGTGGCCCCCAAGCCCTTAGTTACGCCACTGGAGAGAGATATCTTTCTATGTATCCATCTAATATCTCTCTTATATATATATAACCAGTCATCAAAAATTAGAATAGCATCACTGCCTACAGATATGGAAGAAAACTTCCTTCACTGGAGGAAATCTCATGACAGTGAATTTCCAAAATTAGCTCTTCTGGCTCGTAAGTATTTGTGTAGGTACCAGCGTTCTATCGGAAAGAGTATTTAGTTGTGGATGCAATATCATAACTGATGCTCATACTTCACTTACAGTTAGTGCAGAACATGCGAAACAACTGATTTTCTTTCCATGAATAAAAGAGCTCGTTCCTAAATAGCAGTGTCATGAACTTCAATGCATCATACATTTCTAGTTGAATACTCAGTGCTAATAGGTATATTTCTAAACAAGACAGTTATTGTTCATTTTTCTCTGTATGTGTGATGTGAGTGTTTGTGTTCTTCTAAGTTAATTCGTTGGCTTTACAAATTTAACACTTGGACTCTATTTTAATATCCAATTAAAAAAAAGCATGCGATCAATCGAGATCTCTTTCATGTTATTATTAAATTGATAATCTTTTTGTATTAAAGAGCTTTACGCAAAGACGTGACATCTCCCACATGAACTTAAGAGGTTTCTTGTTATTGGTTTTGTGCAAACTCATATCTAAAAGTGTTCATGTTTTTATTAAATTTAGGCTAAACCTTACGTCTTATACCATTATTCAGTTCTGCTTATGAAATCAATTTAGAAAGGTTCTGTCATTCCTAATAATAGTGCACCTAATAATGCATATTCTAATACTTAAGCAAATCCAAAGAAATAGGGAAGTGTTAATACTACCTAAACAGAATATGTAGGTCTGTGTAGTGAAATGACAGAATGGGGGTTTTGTTTGTTTTAGTGGGCTGAGTTATGTGGCTCAACTTACATCTAGTAACCACATACAAATAAACGGAAAATTACAACTTTGCACAAAAAACTAGTAAATTCTTGTTTCCCTGTCTGTTTAGATTTAAGCAAATTTTAGCACAGGCATTTGATTTTTCACTCGCAATGGCAATACAGCACAAACATTAATTGTAGTGAGGATATCAAGTTGACTCGATTAAGGAATGCAGCCATGTTAATGATGAGAAATATTTTGGAGGGCATAGCTCCCCGGCTCTGCACTGGTTTTGGCTTTATCTTCGAAAGGAACATCATTTCTGCCCAATACAATTTTTGCACAAAGTTTGGTTTGATTCGGTGAAGAAGTGTAGCCGATAATATAAGTTAAATACACAATATTTAGGTGGATTAAGTAGACGTAGAAACATCCCTACCCCACCGCCGCCGATTTTCAAAAGGAACCAAATTTTTAACCTATACTAATCCTCTGTAAATTTGGCTTCATTCTGTTAAGAAATGAAATCAAAAGAGAAAATTAAATATTAACATGGAATGTTGGGAAGCATAGTCCCCAAGCCCTACATTAATTTGCCTCATGAAACGGGGCGTTTTTCTGCCTCATACGAATATCGTGCAGTTTGGTTTCATTCGGTTAAGAAATGCAAATGCAGCTACTATCGCGAGCGAAAGAGCGTTATATATATATATATATATATATATATATATATATATATATATATATATATATATATAAAGCAAAACCCGCCGCAATTTTTTCGAGGAAGTGTGAAACACCAATATCGAATATCGATATTGACGATACCGGATATCGATATCGAATATCGACAATATCGGATATCGATATCGAATATCGACGATATCGGATATCGATATCGAATATCGACGATATCGATATATCGACATCGATATTTTTGCGATATCGATTATCGATATAAGATGATATCGATATCGACGATATCGATATATCGACATATCGCGCAGCCCTATTCCCCTGTTTCTCCAGGAATAACCAATTCAATAGGCCCTTCTTAGGTTAATGTAGAAACAGGACGATATTCAGCATTTGTAGTTGCTTCAATAGCTGTTTGTGTCATTGGTATAGAAAAGAAATCAAATTCATTGGTACAACATTCAGAACTACTTGAATTTAGGAGCACCATTAAAAGATACCGTTTATATGTTCATCTTTTGTTGGTGGTCCAAACTTTAGAATTGCACGAGCACTCCTCGTGTGTGACCGTCTCTTGCCGCTACCAGCAAGCAACTGTCCGACTTTATTAATGGCTTTTGTCTTGAAACTATCACCAGCTTCTTTTACACGCACACGAACAGATTCTTTAAGTAATGATTTTCTAATACTTCACTCGCAACTTGTATACCGGTTTGTAATGCCTGACGCCTACAGTTTTTGCAAATTGTTTAAGAAATGGTAAACCAAAACGAAATAATCCTTTGAAGAAACTACGCCTATCCCATGTACCCTTTGATATACAGGTAATGAAAAATACGGAATTCAACTTCCACGGTGATAAGTAACACTTGTTCTCATGTTTATTATTTAGCAGATGCAGGAGAACGTTTGAAATGTAGTGTTACGGTCAGAGTTGGCGTGACCCACGACCCACTGACCCACCACCCACAATGACCCACTCTGACCCATGACCCACCATGACCCACCAACCACCGTGACCCACTCTGACCCACCACCCACGGTGACCTACTCTGACCCCCCACCCATGGTGACCCACTCTGACCCACCACCCACCATGAACCACTCTCATCCACTGTGACCTATTCCGACTCACTAAAATCCATCGTCATCAACTCTGAACACGACCTCTTCTGTACTACTAAAGAGTTTACACTTGTAATAAAACAAGACTGTGAAATTGTCACTAATCGGAGTTTGAACTTCTAATCAATCGCTCAAGCACCACTCTGTTACAATAACGGTGGATCTGACCTTTACAATGTCAAATGGTAAAGTGTTTGTCAGTGAGGAAATTGAAACACTTCGAGGTGGGGGGGGAAATTAGTGTGTGCCTAAAATATACTTGTACTAAGAGAATATTCTTGCAAGTGTTAATTTCTCAACGCATTCCAAAAGAAACTTCTATTCGCAGGAAAATACCCCTGCACAATATGGAAAAGGTTATTGTTTCTCAGTTCACAGTATTTTTCTCACAAAAAACTTAAAAAATCAGTTTTTCATAGTTTATAAAGGTGCTCGGATACCCTATGTGAGAGCATTTCCATAAAGTATGCTCATAATTGTAATTTGTGTAATCACTAAAACACCACGTTAAATTTAAGTTACAAATATGCATAATTGCAATTATTATGAATATTTATTCAAAGTAGTTTACCTAAAGCATAGAAGGGACTTACTAAAAAATAGGTACAAAGTTGAATAACACAAATAAGCCATTAGTAATACAAGTATACATTTTGTATAACTCGTAATTTTCCACCTTAAAACAAATCTGAAACCGGGTTTATTTCCTTTTGGTAACTTTTTCGTGGTAAATCATCCGCAGCGGAATGATGTTCAACCTTCAGCCAAGAAATAACTAGCTCGTCTATTTAGAGCTTGTCTAGCGGTGGGCCATTAACATTTATGAACAACAAGTGAGACGAAGTTTCAGCAGTTAGTCTACTTATAATATCAGCCATCTGTAAATTCATAAGGGGAAATCCCCGTTCGCACTCTGTCGTGGAAATTGATAATACTTTTACCCGATTTCTGCAACTCCTCATCGACAATCTGCTTATTAGACTAAAGTCTGATAACGATTTTTCTTAGTCAGTTTTGAAATACTCAGGAAGAAGTGCGTATAATCTCTCTATCACCATACAACATCTTTTCCATATCGACCATGTCAGTTGGCAATGTCGACTCATGGAGAACAGAAACTTCATCTACCACGTCTTCGATAGGGAATTTTGTGAATAAATTACCAATTAAAGCCTGATAAACTGATGATTTCTTATTTGTTTATAAATTAAATTTTTGTAATTACACATGAAGGTTTGATGCTACTACCAAGTTTCCTACCCCATCTAGAAAGCGAAAGGGAACGAGGTTCCTGGAAAGCGTTCAGAGGTGAATGGGAATTTCCCTCCTTCTTTCCCTTCAATTACCACACTGGTGTTTGCCATGTGCCAAATTACGATGAATTTAAGTTAAATTATCATAGTATAATTATTTCCTTGTTGAGTTATCAATACTTTTCAGTGGAAAAAAGAATGAAATTTGAAAGTTCCAAATTAAGGTAATTAGACCAACGTAAAGGGGTAAAAAGTGTAAAATTTTCCATATAATTATGCGTACAATCCAAACTTAAAATTTCCGTGTAATTTAGCTTACAGTACAAATTTTATACCCATTTTAGTCACAGGTTTTTTGGGTTGATTGCCCTGTACTATAAGCGCTCCATATAACAAACATAAGCTTCGGCAATTATTATAGTAGAAAGCAATGGATATATGAAGCCAAGCACTGTATTTTTTGTTTCTGAATTTTTTCTTAAATAACATTGATCGTTTTCGATCCTTTTTACAAACCAACTCACTACCAATTTTCCATATATAGAAAGTCCCCTTCTCCCCCCATAAAGGAGAATTTTAAAAAAATTGCTAGGACACGTTCTGTTTATTTTCAATAAAGAGTTAATACACTGAATTTCAGCTCCGTAACTTTAACGGCTTGCGAGATACTAATTTTTTTCCTCAAAAATTCAGATCCTCACTAGGATATTAAGCATTATAATGAGAGCAATATAACATATCAGTTTGGATTAAGGCCTAACTATATACCAAAAGTAATTTCATTTTGACTTAGCAATTTGACCGTGATGATCAGGCACACATAGTTACATTCAATTTTTTATATAATAATTTGTATATTACAGTGATTCAAAAATGTATTTTTTCCAGTAGTTAGCTCCTCTAAAAACTCACAGGTCTCGAAAGCCAAGTAGTAATTTGAGTGCTATTGCTATTATTACAATTAAAAATATCAATATCCAAAAGTCCTGAAGTTCTTTTTTAACTTTGTTAGATATACTCAACTCAGGTAAGTAGACAGAAACAAGTGGAAAAGGAAGGGAAATGAAGGCCTTGAAAGTAAAACGAAGACAAATTTACCAATCTTCAGAAGATACGGCCTACAATGCAGTGAGCAGAGAGGGTCGGTAGATCATACTGAGTCGGTGGGTCGCAGTGGGTCATGGTGGGTGGTCAGTCGCAGTGCATCACGGTGGGTGGTGGGTCATAGTGGGTCACGGTGGGTGGTGAGTCGCAGTGGGTCATGGTGGGTGGTGAGTCGCAGTGGGTCATGGTGGGTGGTGGGTCACAGTGGGTCACATTCTGTTGACCCACGACCCACTGACCCACTCTGAAAAGTTGACTCACTGACCCACCGACCCACTGACCCACTCCACCTCTGGTTACGGTCAGTGTCCCAGAATGAAATGGCAAATTTCGCCCTGCATGATTTTTTAATAATATTTCGATTGTGTTAAAACAAATTTTTGCAAGTGGCATATAATGAATATCTTGAAAGGTAATTGATTGAATTCTTCCGTATTTAATATCAGAGATTGTTGCTATACGTAATAATGGTGTTTTTGTATCAGCTAAAAATTGATATTGTCTAATATCTGTATCAGTAAAAATTTGATGTGGATATCCGATATCTAACTATGGTTGTTTGAATCTGCGACGTTCTTTAACAAGATCTGATTTTTTAGAAAAAGCTAATTGGATAGCTAATGTAGGTGAGAGTGTAACTGATTCTTCACATTCATCACATTCAACATGAACAATATTTGAAAAATTAACTCTTATAAAACTTGATATTTCCTTTAATTCTTCTAGTGAATGATGAATGGATGGATAATGCACCAATAATTTTCATGTTCATAGGATCTCCATTTTTAAATTTGTACCATGGAACATTTCCACCTTAGGTAACATTATAACATCTTAATGGAATATGTACTTCACTTAATCCTACATGCCAATCGGATTCTGACAAACGAATATTATTTTTAAATTAATTAATAAAATGTTTTGGACTTTTTGTAGGATACACAACTGCACTAGCGTTTGAAACTAGTGTAATGTAAAAACTAACATCAATACTTTCTAGGGGTGCCCACGAGTCGAGACATGTGTCGAATCTCGACTCGACTCGACTCGAATTAGAGTCGAGACACACTTTGTAAAATTCGAGACGAACGTATTTCTCGACTCGAATTTTCGAGTCGAGTCGAAACTGTTTTTTTCGATTTTTTCCGAAAAAATTGGAATCATTGAAAAAAATTTTTATTTTTTTTTTGTATTAGGTTAATTTTACTAGTAATGATATCTTTTTTTTCAAACACGTGAAAAATAAGTTCAAAATTTTCAGTATTGCGAATATTAAAATATAGCACTCGAAAAAAAACTATTCCAATTATTATCTGTACTAAAATACTAGATTTATGCGTATATGTTTGTCCCTACAGAAAAGTTTATGTGTTTCTCTTCAGTCCTTTCGACAATGAGATATTGAACCCACAAGTTCTAGAAACGTGCCGTTTTCATTGGTCGATTCCAAATTTTGTGTAAATTGTCCAGTTCTAATGAATGTTTAAAAAAAACATGGGCATTAGTTTTTTATTAAATTTTTAGGGGTACACTGGAAGTACTGATTTTTTTTTAAGTAAAGCTTCATACCCTACGAGTTATATATTCCAACATCACATAGTTGTATATAGGGGTTGTATATCTCTCAAGTGTTTGTTTCATGATAATGGCCAAATGATAAGAAAACGAAGGATAACCATTTCTGAAGTCTAAGATGAATCTTCATTGTTTGGAGAGTTTTTTTAAAATCAACTCCATATATAACTAACATAATTAATTGTATGTGTAATTTATTTACTTATTACATAATGCATGCAAAAAGAAAGCAAACACTGGTCATATATGAATTAGAAATTCCAAGCACAAGTCGGCTCAAATCTTGCAAACGGTGCGAGATGTTCCAAACAAAAATCGAAAAAATTCCCCTTTATGATACCCCTTGCCTATTTTTATGAAAGCGTTCTTCAGGGACATGTACAGATATGAGGAATGACAAGGAGATTCATGCTCATATGTGAGTGATGCGCTGTGTAGAGAGCGCAGGTTCAGCTAATTGAAAATTAATAGTCTGCACCTATTTCTGTTATGTCCTTTATTCGTGGATGTGCATTAATTACAGAAGTTACAATTACAGTTATATGCATTAATTACAGTTACATACAAACCTACCAACATGAAGTGTTCTGTTGCAACAAATAGGTCTCTTGAATAAAACTGAGTTCTCAATATGCTCTTTGGTCTGGTTAAATTTTGTTAATTTTAACGAAATTACTTTTTAAGAGAAAGAGGAGTAGGTAAATTTCACTAATAGTCATGCACCAAAACTATTATTTAATATTTTAATATAGACACATATAAACTTTATGTACAAAATCCTGTATGTAAAGTACATGTTTTCTAGTGCGACAGATTGCCTATTACAATCAAACTGAAAGTGACTATGTTTCTAACTTAATACCTCTTGAATCAACGGACCGACCTCGATAAAATTTTCAATATAGATGAGGTTCGGGATAATTTTTATTATTTTACTTTGAAGGTGCAACTTGAGGAAAAGGGAGTGGAGAAAATGACACATTAGTGTTCAATCCGCAATTTTCGGGGTCGCTGAAATGAACAATGACACGTCCGATGCCATTTAAATCAAAATTCAGCCCCAAACCTGGACGGAAAAGGAGATATATATAAAAATTATTGAAAATGACGGACATTAGTGTCAAATCGATAGTTTTCGGGGTCGCTAAGATGAACAGTGACACTTCCGGCCGTTTAAATTTAAATTCAGCCCCGCAACTTGGTGGACGAGAGAATATATATATATATATATATATATATATATATATATATATATATATGTGTGTGTGTGTGTGTGTGTGTGTGTGTGTGTGTAGATTTTTCTGTCGGTACGCAACGGCACGGCATACTAGCAGCTTTTAATGGTAGCGGATTATTTCCTTTTCCGTCTTAAAAATTGGTTGTCAAGAAACATAAAAAAGGTTTATTGAAAATCAGAGTTTTTTTGTTTGTTTTCGTTTTCCTTTTTTCTTTCAGGAGAAGGAGCTGCGAATCTTTGTTCCTTCTTGAAGCCAGTTAATAATATTCAGGGATCTTTCCCTCGCTGCCACGTCCTCGTGCTTCCCTTTGTTCATTCCTTTTTCGCGCAGTAATATAAACCATAAAGACTCTGAACCAACCAGTTTTTTTTTCCTGAAAAGACTGATGTCTCCCAACAAATTTGTCTGTCGCTAATTCAATGGCCATTAGAGATGGAAAGTTGAGGGTTGAATTCCTGAGATAAATCAAGCAATAAGGAACAAGTGGACGGTGAGCAAAAGTCAGACTCTCTCTCTCTTCTCAACTGGGCATTCAGTAAATGGAGCAACTGGGCATTAAATTATCTATACAAGCCGGCCACTGGTGCAGTCGAAACTACTCTTTCCTCCTACCAATTTTTCAATTTAGGATTTAGCTTCTTACTTGATGTGTAGCCTTCCGAAGACCACACTGATGTTATCGAAACTATTGTGTTATTGTTTCTTTGTATTCGTTGGCAGAAACTTCTTTGGACATCGAAGCCCGCTCACTTTTGTTACTTGCGGACACGTTGAGAAAAGCTATTTAGTAAATCAAGCTTTCTGTCTAAAATCTTAGTTTTTTCGTCCCCGCATTTCGAAGCAACTAGTCGCATGTTAACCTAACTACGAGCGCATTTCCCCCTCCACCCCCTAACTAACAAAAACTATGAAGCCGCCACTGTGCACTTTAACACAGAGGGATAACCCAAAGTGAGATTGAATATGCTTTTATGACATTTAAAATCATAATAACTCTATAACATAAATAAATTTTCAAAGTAAAAAGCAGCAAAACCTGTGCACAGGTGGACCTGAGAGGACTTACGCCTTTCTCTTATTTGTTTGTTTGGTTTGCTTTTGGCTGCCTCTCAGGCTCCTTTTTCTGTTTGTTTCTCTTTCTGCTGCTGCTTCTCTTGTGCCTCCGTTTCTCTTTCTGTTGTTGCTTCTCTTGTGCCTCCGTTTTCTTTTCCCGACTAGCGCTAGTCTCCATTCACGTCAACTCAATCTGATTTGCTGCTTATAGATGAGAGAGTGAAAATCCTTCTTCTGGCTTGGAGGCGACTCGAACCTGCGACGTCCACGCCGATAACTACTTACAGCTGGCCAGACTGCAAGCGAGCGAGCTCGGCTAACACTACGCTCAAGAAATCAAGTGAAAATCGGTCCTTATATATGAACAAATACTTCTACAAGTAACGCCATCTATTAGCAAAGTGATAAACTAAGTGAAATGTAACGCCATCTATTGAGTAGGTGAGTAACTGCTTGAATATGTTCACCTGCCCGGCAAATTTAAAACGAAAAATAAGAAAATTGTGGATATCTTGGTTCCTATAAGAGATAGAGGGTTGATATTTAATTTTTGGCAATTAGTGTTTGGCTGACCCATAAGTGTTGCCAACCTATAAAATTAAAAAATCACTAAGTCTAGTAACAAATTTGGTCCTAAGTTTGCAACACTGGAAAAATAAAAATTCAGATATTTGAAAAATAAAAAATACTAGCATAATCTTCACAAAATTCTAAGACTTTTTTAAAGAATAACATTTTTCCGAAAACTCAAAAATAAAGCGTCAAAAAATTCCCGAAAATTTTGAATTTTTTTAAAAAATTCGCTGTAACTTCACCGAATATTAACCGATTTTCAAAATTCAAACGACATTCGATAGAGAAATAAATTTGCCATCTTTTGAATGTATTGTGGGTTGCATACCTCTAAGGATACTATTCCGAATTTGTTATATCTCCGTTGTTTATTAACCGATTTTCAAAATTCAAACGACAATCAATAGACAAATAAATTTCCTATCTATCGAATGTCTTATAAATTGCATAACTCTAAGGATATAATTACAAAAAACTTAAATAAATCTCTTATTTATGTATGGATATTTAAAATTCGAATGACATTCAAAAGTACTGCTTCTCCTTATGCATTGTGTAAGTTTAAAGATCTCAGTTTTATGGCTTTATCACCATAAAACACTTAGAACATACTTAAAATTACAAGTTCGGATACTGATAATGGAATCTTCTGTTAACTCGTTCTCTATAGGAAACAATGACTTCTTAAACTCTGTCCACTGATCGTAATTCAAGCTGAATAGACAGCCGTTAATATCAAAAACTACTTGAACTTCGGTTTGCACATTTTTCACAATTACATTGAAGTTATTAGTAAGAATGAACTTCTTTTGGGGATCCATTTCTAAACATTCCATTTTTTACTTCTGACAACATATTTTTGTTCATTTTCGTTCATTTTTGGATTTACATAAAGAACTCAACAGTTGGATAGTTACCTTTTAGACCAGTGTATTTGATTTTTATTCCATCTTTAGCGATCTCATCAATCATTTTATCTGTTAAGTGTTTTGTAAATCTAGGTGGAAGAAAAACCTTGAACTTCTCACACTCAGCTAATATGCTCTTCCCAAACTTAGTTTTAATCTTTTCCATTTTCACAATCTTATATTTTGTATTTAATTCTAATTCTCTTAATCCAATAACCTCTTTTTGTTCAAGACTTCCAAGCTTGTTTAAAAAATCAACGTGTTTTGCCATCGTATTTATTATATAGAAAATCAATCTTCAATTTTTATCTTCACCAAAAAATATTTAATCATTTTTTATCAATTTCGTTTGATGGAAAAACTTCCATAAAACAATCGTTAATGAAAACAGTTTGAGGGTATCTTTTCGATACCCTTATGCCCGTTGATATTTTGCTAACTAACTAAAACTCTTCTACTACTTTTTCATTCTTGGGATCATATGTAAAGTTCTTTCGCCCAATTAAAATCGCATAACATATAGTATCAGCAGCCACACCTTCTGAAAAGTCTACAACAATCTTTATGTTTGTTCTTTCATTTACTGATACATTCTTTCTCTTACTACAATTAATCACATACATTGGTCTGTTGTCTATAAACTCTTTAGGGTCATAGTACATTTCAGTGTTGCCACACGTTATCCTCTTAAATGCAGTATAATCTTCGTACATCTTAAAGTAATCCTTGTTAGCAATATCTAAGTTTCTTGATTCTTTTGGAAATACCTCATTCCTCCCATTCTTAAGATAGATATTCTTTACCTTACAATGATCAAACTTACTTGCATCTGCTGTTTGTTTGCCACTTCTATCAGTTTGGAACATTACAACTACGAAATCAGGCACATCAAATTGTCTAGAATTAAATTGAGTAGTAACATCAAACTCCAAGAAAGAACCTACAACAGTCTTCTGAACACATTGATAAGTATGGAATGAAAACATGATTTTTGGTTCTTTAAGAATACTCAACTTTAACTTGTTTTCATAATTAGATTCGTATTCAACAATAGGCATTCTTATCTCCATACTCTTTATTGTTATTTTTCCATCATGAGGAGCTGATCCTGATCCAGTCCATTTGTACAAGACATCGTTATTGTTGTTAGCTTTTGTAAATGTTATTCTCAATCCACCTTTCCACATAACCTCTTTATAATCACTTAAAAAGCCTGGAATTAATCTTAATGGATACAAAACACTAAAGTCCTTTCTTAGACCAAGTTTATCATCTGTTTCAAATCCTGCTTGTTTTAAATATTCAACTTCTGGCTTGGAAATCTTTAATGTTCCGACAGCTGTAGATGTTATTCCAGGTAGCTCAATCTTATCTATAACAACTCCATGCTTTCTAACCTCAATTTGAGAAAAGAAGAATGGGAAGAAGTTATCTACAAGTTTTATAGTATCATTTGCGCCAAATGTTCCTCCAGCTGATGCACCAACAACTTCAAAAGTCATATGGCAATCTGCTTTGTGTGGATGTACGAACCCATCGCCCACGTTGAAATCAAACTCAATATCTTTGTTAGATTCATTCAAATTATTAAATGTCCTTGTGTTAGCTTTAAAACTCTGTAACTCGTAACTTTCAACACTATCCATTTATTATAAAGAAAATCTTGAAACAACACTTTTATGGGACGTATCCATAAAAGACTCATGCATATTAACCATCAAAAACTTATAATCCCCATCCCAACTTAACCTTAGCATTCACAGCAGTACCAACCCCAAAAGCAGCTAACCGTTCACCAATTGGCGCATCACTACTAAATGCTCTTTTCCATGCTTTAGTTTCTAGTTCCTTATCTGCAATATGTCTCGACTCTGTATCTTTATTGTCTCTGTAGTATATATCATGTTCTTTACAAGCCTCATCTAATGGGTTAATACCATCATCACCTCTTTCTAATCTTTCTTGAAGCTTAGTTCCCGGACCGCAAAATCTAAAACCCGGAATATGTAATTCAAATGGGAGTTTATTAATCAAATCATTTACTAATCCTTTCCCAAGCTTCTCATCATTCCAGAATCGTGGCGGTAATGTATTTAAGATCTTAATCAAATAACCTATACCTTTTGGATCATTAGGAATAAACTGTGAAAGCTTATTATTAATCATACTCACTATACCTACTTTCTCATTGTAAAAGTTATCATTTCCAGCCTTTTCTTCTCCATCTATAACAATTAGCCTATCTATAAGCTTTCTCACATCATCCATCCATACATATTCTTTAGGTATCTCGGTATATTGTTTAATTCCTTCCCCAGACTTTGGTGTTTTCTTTCTTGGTGGTGTTGGAGGTAAAGATGGTTTAATATAATTATCCCAAATAGGCTTGATAATATTAATGTACTTTGAACCTCTACTAGATGCTACCTTTTTATCTCGATTATATTTTTGGAAGGCAGCATCTGAGTCTATTATTATTACCTTGTACTGTTCAAAATCATCATCATCATAATCTTCAATGGTTTTACTAGTATTCGTCGTTAACAATTCCCATAGACCTTCTGTTCCTTTATAAGTTTTACCATTAATTATCAAATCATCACCATTCACTTTAACTTCCAAATTTCCTATCTTGTTTATTATTTTTCCATCTTCTTCTACAGTTCTTATTCCAAACACAGCATCATTTCTTTTACTATAATATTTCGTTGCAATCTTACCAAATGACTGTGCTGTTGTTAAAGGTTCTACTCCTTCCACTTTGTCTTTAATTTGTTTTCTCATTTGTTTTATTTCTCTCGTTATAGGCGTATCACTACTACTTGGAGAACTATCATAAGTTATCTTTTAGGTGTTTCTAGTAGACTGGGATCTATTGAAGCCGTCTTATGTGCAACTGGAACAGGTTCAGTTATTAGATTTTTATTTTTTTCTGCTACTTCTTTGATCTCACTTCCCAAGTTTTGAATAGCATCAATTACAGGTTGCTCTTGTGTCTTAAATTTATCGTATATACCTGCTCTCTCTTTCTTCCAAGATTTAAAGCCCTTTATCAAGAACTCCTTCAACTTAATATTCTTATCAATTTCTTTCTCATCCATTTATTGTATAGCAAACGAACGAACGTCAATAATCGTCAAAGAACGTCAAAGAACGTCAATAAACGTCAAAGAACGTCAAACGTTAAAACGTCAAACATCAAAAACATCAAACGTTCAAGAAGTGTTTTATCTTGTTCCTATACTTACCATTGTTTACCTTCCTTGTCATATCAATTACTATGAAACCATAATCTTCTTGCCAACATTTTGAACATATCTCTTTAAACTTATCATAAGACATATCTCCCCCAACAAACTCATTATACACATGTTTAAGATTAGTATCATCTTGTCTGAATATGCATAGGAAGTTGACGTTATCTCTTATAAGCTGTTTAGGTACTTTTGAATATGTTTGTGCAAGATAGAAACAGTCTAAATGTCTATGCCTACCTCTTGTAAAGTAATTTCTAACAGTATCTTGATTCTCCAAAATGTAATCGTCAAACACAACAACAGAGTATTTTTCACATTCATCAATAGGTACAATAGAATCATTACCGCTTAAGAACGTTGCTATTTGCTTCTTAAACTTTAGTTCTGCCTTTTCAAATCGATCTTTTAACTGCTCATACTTTGGCTGATTCATGCTTTTAGAATATATGTAGAAGTAATTATTGTTTAACCAACCTGGCTGTAATAAGAAGTTAAATAGCAAAAAAGTTTTACCACACGCCGAGGGACCCACGATAAGACAACGAACATCATCAGGTATAAGCTCTCCATTTCTTTTCTTAGCTGTTGTTTCTTTTATCATCTCTTTTACATCCCAATTAATAGTTTTCTTACTCATTTATTATAGAGAAAATCAGGGGGTGAGCGTTTTGCTCACCTTTAAAAATCCGATGATTAATTTTCTGCTCATAGTACTAGTACAGACCCGGTTCGTTGATGAAAGTTGTGTGAGGTTGTTCATTTGGAAGGGTGTCCGTATTCTGGACACCCCCTTGGTTTGTTTCCAGGTCTTCAACGTGTATATTTTGGTAGCACCGATCGGAGCTCCCAAGCTTGTTTGTACCTTTTGATTTGTTAAAGAACTCTAATCCTTGACCATTCACATGTGAAGGGCCTGAAAGTCTTGTAAACGTTTCAACTGTTTCCTTCGCATCTTGTAATCTTTCCGCCATCTTTACAAAGGTGGACCTCCGAATACAGCGGGGCAAATTTTATGATCTTATATCTTTAAGTTGTTCTCTGATCTTAAGCAACGTATCCTTTATATATTCGCTATCCATTTCACCATTTAGTGTTATTATCATCTCTAACTGTTCTTTAAATGAGTTAATACAAGTGACAATGGTTTTATATTCGTCTTTTCTTCTGCTTATGTTTAGCTTAGAAGACAAACCTGTTATAATAGCACTTCCAGTTGCAAGAGACGTTGTTAATATCGAGTAAATTGTTACAGGTATAAAAATATTAATACACCCAGTTGTTGCAGAAAGTATAACCGACAACGCGATCAAAGTGTAGTATGCATATTTAACAATTCGTAGTTTTCTCTTTTTCTTCTTTAAACTGTATTCTAACTTCTGAATGACATCTTCTATTAACTTGATTACTTTCTCTCTTGGAATATCTCTAGGTAAATCAAACTCATTCATTTATTATATAATAAATGGCTAAGGTATTTAAGCTAACGAGTGATACTTCTGTTTTAAAGAAGAAACTCCATTACGAATTAGACAACAGTAACAACTACTTAAGCATAGGACTAGTTGGGTTTTACAGTACATATCTGACACCAAACATAACAACACAAAAAAACAGTTTCTCATATGGTGATAGACAAGTTTTTATACCAGAAGGACAATACAGCTTAAACAGTCTTAATGAATATTTAAAATCTCAATCCATCAACATAACATTATCAGAAGATCATTTAAGAAATAGAGTTAAAATTGAAACTGATAGTAATGATATTACAATTGGAAGTATAGGCACTGTCCTCGGGTTTAATGTTTTTGAAGTTTTAGAAAAGAACAAAACACATATTGGAAGTAAGTTGCCAAAGTTTCATCCGTTTGATACTATAAATGTTCACTGTAATATAGCAGATGGCATGTTTGTTAAAGATACAGAATACACACATAGAGAAACAGGGATCATAGCATCATTCAAAACAGATGCTGAGTTCAAACATAGTATTATTTACGAGCCTACTTATCCATTATTTTTCCCTATATCCAAAGACAAGGTTGACAATTTTGAGATAAGGATAACAGATGAGAATGATTCCTTAATTGATTTTGGTGGAGCAGCAACAACTGTACTTTTGCAAACCAAGATTTTCTCTTAGATAAATAGAGAGGATGTGCTCCATTAAAGGTTGTATGTTTAGTGTTCCTTACAGTGAACTAAAGGATTTAAATATCGATCATGTATTAACAAAGAAACAACTTAACGATAAAACCAAGAAAATTAAAGAAGGTAAAGGAATGGATTTAACTTTAACTACTGCACAAATGAAAAAGATTAAGAAAGAGCATATTGGCGGTTTTATCTTTACAATTCCAGCCATTTTAGCAGCTTTAGGAGCAGTTGGCTCATTAGCAGGTGGTGCAGCAGCGATTACTAAAACTGTACTTGATGCTAAGATGAATAAACAAGAACTTGAAGAACAAAAAAGACACAATATGGCTATGGAAGAAAAGCAGGGTGCTGGTAAACCAAAGAAGTCAAAAAACTAAAACCATTGACCAACTTCGATATAGAGAGGTTGGCTAAAGAACTAAAGATAAAACGATTTAGAGGTGTATTTATGAGTGATGAACTTCCGCAAAAACCTTATGTAAATGAGTGTGGTGTAGTTAACCTCGATAAATCAGAAAACATTGGTACTCATTGGATATGCTATTGGAAAGATAACAACATAAAGTACGTGTTCGATTCTTATGGTGGTGTTCCTCCTAAACAACTGGTACAATATCTTGGTACCGAAAACTTACTTTACAATGACGAACGAATACAAGACTTTAATTCAGTTATATGCGGTCATCTTTGTGTTAAGGTTTTAAATCTTCTAAATCAAGGGTATTCTTTTAGTGACGTTATGTATATGATTAAAAATGATTAAGTGCTTTTATGGTTTGTATCCATAAAAGTTTTGTTTAAGATAAATATGGAAGCTATACACAATAGATTTTTAGATTATTTTGAGAAGCATGAGGATGAATTAGATGCACTAGATAGATATAATTTTTATCAGTATTTTCAGGATGTTAGCGAGATAGACTTAAAAGATAAAGACAACGTATATAATGTTATTGATCTATGGAAAAGGTTAATACCAAAATTTTTGTACACGGAAGAAGAGTTGGAAAAGTTACGCCCAATAATTACCTTAAAGGACTTGTTGTCAAATTATAGCTCTAGACCATTACAATGCAGTTATTGTGGTAGTAAGTCATTAACAAAAGGTATGAGTAGTTACATTTGTGACGATTGTTCTGTAGAGAGTGGTTGGGTTTCCAGTACTTGTGAAGAAACGAAAGCTGCTTGCGTAAGAAAACCATGGTACGATACTACAAAAAGATTTAAGTTACAGTTATCTCGTTTGCAAGCTTTACAGGATAGAATTATTCCCGAAGAGGTGCTCAAGGTGTTAAATGATGAACTTAGAGATATACCAAGAGATTTAATATCAACAAAAGATGTTCTAGAAGTACTAAAGAAAAACAAATACACAAAATATTATGATGATGTCTATTTAATACACTATCACCGTACCGATCAAAAACCATAAAAATTACAACATATGGAGGAAACACTCATAAACGACTTCGAAAACTTACACGAGGTCTTTAGGGAGCTGTATCCGGAAAGAGCATTGTTTATTAACCTGAAATGTGTATTGCACTATCTGTTGAAAAAGCATGATGTTCATGTTGATATTGATTTTAAACGCTCACCTAGACAAATAGAGATGTTAAAGAAATGTTTTGAAAAATTAGGATGGGCATTTTCTGTATAATAAATGAGTATGGATATATTTGGTAATGTTAAAGATAGAAAAGGTGATGTTGATATTAGTGAAGAAAAATTAAAATTGTTGGAGAATTTAAATGATATTGTTAGCGTAAGTCAACTTAGGTCAATAGAAACACAATTAGAGAATGATAGAAAACGATTTGAAGATGCATTAGAAACGTTACAAGACACATACATCAAGAAAGAAGATTTTCAAAAGATTAGGATGGATACTACTAAATTGGTTATGCAGAAAGAAACCATGCCTCTACTATATCGATTAAAAGTTAAATACGTTAAGGAGCCAATCTTTAGAATATTTAATCTCTCTAATGGTTACAAATTTCTCTATAATGGGAAAATAATGCACATGGACTTAAGTTTAGATAAATATTTTCTAGATATATATTTGGGTGATACTTTGATTAAAGAGATACCTTTTGACTTTAAGAAGAACGATATAATTACGATTAAACCAAATAAAAACTCTGCTATGGAAGAAGGACAATTATTGTTTGTTGTAATGTACATAGAAAGAGAGCTTTCCTAAAGACGTTTGCTATATAATAAATATGGATATCTTTGGTAATGTTAAAATGACATCAGAGTTAGATAATGCAGTTGTGAGAGAAGATATTGCTATGTTGAAAGAAGAGCTTAACTTCATCAAACGGAGTTATGTTATAGAGCTTCATAGTCGATTGATATCAGAAAATGTTGAAACTCTGTTCTTTTTAATACATAATCTATCTATCACATACAAATTTCTTTATAAAGGTAGGTTAATGCATATAGAGTCATCTTACAATACGTATTATATAGATCTATATTTAAATGATTCTCTAGTTGAAACTCTTCCATTGCACTTTAATACAAATGATAATTTGGCAATTAGACCATCTAAAGATTCTGATCTGAAACATGGTAAATTACTATTGCTTCTTATGCATGTAGAAAGAGAAGACGAAGATAGTGATGATGGTGAGAATGTTGAAAGCATAATATTAAACAGCGATAGTTATTGATTTTCTATATAATAAACAGGATGTATTGTGTTAAGTGTAAGAAATCGACAGATACGAAGAAAGATACCATTAGAATTGAACAAACAAAGAATGGGAGATATCTAAAGAAAGGTATTTGTTCTATATGTGGTGTTACTAAAACTCAATTCGTTAAAAAGCCCGATTGACTAGAAGAAGGTAAAGGTGTTAGAGAAGACATTATAGAAGAAATTCACAAACCATCTAGAAAAATCTTTGACAGATTAAGTGTAGTTATAAAAGGTATTGATGATCTTTGGCAAGCTGATCTTGTAGAAATGGATAGTGGTGTGTTAAAAGGTGTTTCCAAAATCAATAAAGGTTATAAGAATTTGCTAACGATTATAGATGTGTTCTCGAAATATGCGTTTGCTGTTCCTGTTAAAGATAAGAGTGGGAAGAATGTTACAGAAGCATTCGAATCCATATTAAGAACGACAAAACCTAGCAACTTACAAACTGATCAAGGTAAAGAGTTTTACAATAAAGAGTTTAAGAAGTTAATGGATGAAAATCAGATTTATCATTACTCAACCTATAGTGGTAAGAAAGCTTCTGTTGTTGAGAGATTTAATCGAACGCTTAAGCAGAACATGTGGAAAAGGTTCACAACACAAGGGAACTACAAATGGATAGAGATATTACCAACACTAGTTAAAGAGTATAATCATCAAATTCATAGAACAATTGGTTTAAAACCTATAAAAGTTAATAAGAAGAATGAGCAAACAATATTGGAGAAAGTGTATCAAAAAGAATATAAGCGTGTTAAGCCCAAATACAAGTTAGGTGATCATGTTCGTATAAGTAAGTCGAAAGGGTTATTTGAGAAAGGATATACACCTAATTGGTCAACAGAAGTATTTGTTATTAGTGAAGTTATTCCATCTAATCCGCCTACATATAGAATTAAAGATTTAGAAGAAGAGGATGTGCAAGGTAGATTTTACGAACCAGAACTATTAAAGACGAAACACAAAGATGAATACTTAGTAGAAAAGGTGTTGAGAAAGAAAGGTGACAAAGTATATGTTAAATGGGTAGGGTTTGATGATTCACATAATAGTTGGATAAATAAGAGTAATGTTGTAGTGTAAATATAAATGTTTGTCTTTTATGGTTATTATGCCATAAAAGGATAGTTTGAACGAGATAAGGGGGTAACGAAACGATACCCCCATAACATATATTTCCAGCGCTCGTATTAAGGTATTACGATGAAAAACCGACTCCCAGAGTTCTGGGGGTCGCTCCAAAACAAAGTTACATACAAACAAATCAAGGTCCCGTTTTCCAGGACATTGTCAAGTGTACATCCTCATACAATCTTCATCAACGAGTCTGGTCTGTATTCCTTAGTGTAGTGTAAATATAAATGTTTAAATGAGATAAGGGTATCAAAACGCTACCCCTCATAGCATATATTTCCAGCGCTTGTATTCGAGCTGTGGAAATTATTAAAAAAAGGCGATGGGGACGATTCTACCAACATAAAAATTAGCTGGCCTACATCCCGGCCAGCAAAACTCAACGTATTATATAGAGCCGGGGAGCTGCAAAACCGTATATTTCCAGGGCCGGAATTCCGGCTGTGGAAATTATTGAAAATTAACAACACAATAAACTTCGAATTCGTCGGAATTCCGACCACTTCAGAAACTCATCTTACACAGTAAAACTAGGTGGTAACAAAATAAGCAGTCTAAAGAGTTAATTTCTTATATAAAGCCATCACAACGAATTCGTGGGGATGACTTTAAGATTAGTAAGAAGTAAGAAACTACTTGAATATTATGATAACAATTAGCTAGCTTACATCCAAGCTAGCAAAACTAATTCGGGGGAGCAATGGAGCACCCGCGTTTAACAAAGAAACATAAACAAACTCCCGAACGGAAGATTTTCCGGTTGCAAAATACACCATCATGACACAAGACCACTTCAAAGAAGCGACGTATGCATGTTTGAAAGGGGTCCAGTGCTGGTGGACCTCACGAAAATGAAGTTAAAAATAAAGATTTTCTATATAATAAATATGGGTACTATGGATAGTCCTCTTAGTTTAAATGATATTTGCTATGAACAGATCAAAGATAACTATTGGTATGGTATCTTCGGTGATTTTAAATTGATTATAGATAAGAGTACAGGATACTTCAATGCTACTAAGTTGTGTCAGAGTGGTGGCAAAAAACTCGAACATTGGCTTGAAAATATACGTTCCAAAAGACGAATGAGGTACTATGAGCAGAAAATTAATCATCGGAATTCCGAGGGTTTCAAAGAAGCATCATATGAAGTCAAATTAGCAGGTAACAAGATCAATAACACCATATCAGGTACATACGTTTACAAGAAGATAATACTAGACATCGCCAATTGGTTATCAGATGATTTTTACGACAAGTGCTATGACATTATCGAAAGTTACTTTCTTCAAGACTTTCAACAATATCGTGACAACAACGAATTACTCCAAACAGAAATGCAAAAAATACAACAACAAATGGATGAATTACGTTTGCACAATCAAGAACTAGAAAATGAGGTTGAGTATTTTAAAACAGTTGCAGCACCATATACAGAAGATCCAGGAAAGATACATAGGCTATTCATTATCAAGAAAAACCTTACTAAAGAACAACTTGAAAATATACTTTCTTACTATGACGAAGAAGAACGAGATCAAAAAGAAAGAATAGAACGATATAAGTATTGGGTTGGAAGAGTACAAACATGCAATTACGAAAGTAGGATTAAACAACTCAAAGTTAAGTATCCAAGTATGAGTATTCTGCTTAACGTCGACGATCCAAACTCTGTCAACTTATACAACCGAGCTAAAGAAAGATATGATGATAGAATAACTTGGCACGGTTCGCATATGAACACAGATTTAAGTGATATAGATCTTGTTGACAGGTTTATTCAGTTAAGAGACATTTAAGTATAAAAAATACGAGAAACTAAATATACTATTGCTTTTATGGTTTAAACCATCAAAGTACAATTTCAAGCGTTAAACAAACCATCTGTTGCAACATCGAACGCTAAATTCAGCATACTACCTAAATCAGGATTATTATGATATTTTCTTATTATGGCTCTCCAATCTACGTAATGTCTAAATATATATATAAAATCTACAGAGAGGTCTTGATAAGTTGAAATGTTAGTCCAATGAACTCTACCTTCGAACTCTGCAATAAATTCTTCTGTTAAATTTTGAGACATTGAAATCATTTCCCAATCTACTTTGTCAGCGTAATCTCTTATAAAGTTTTCTGCTAATTGACGAGTTCCAGATATGTACCACCAATTAACTCTATCTGCATGTTCTCGTATAAAGGCTTCAGAGAGTTCGTTTTTGTAAGATATAGCATCAAAATCAACTTTATCTATAAACTCATTAATAAATTCTTCAGATAGCTTTTGGTGATACGATACTTCTTTCCAATCAACTCTATCTGCAAATTCTCTTATAAAGTCTTCTGATAAGTCTTGGCTTCCTGAAATAATCTCCCAATCAACTTTATCAGCTAATTCTCTTATAAACTCTTCCGATAAATTTTTCCATAAACATATTTCACTCAAATTAACTTTCTGCAGATATTTGCGTATGAAGTCTTCTGTAATGTGATCATAGTTATATTCCTCCTCATAATCATCATAGCCTATAGATAGCCATTGTTCATCAGTCAGTGAATCTAATATTTCATCAGACAAGTTCATAACGTTCGCATAGAGAATGTTTTGTGTAAGAAATGAGTTGTTTTCTTTAGTGGCTTTCTTGAACAAATGATCTAACATACCTATGGACACGCTAAAATTTATTTTGTCTTTATCATTATAACCACCAATATCTAAATATTTACATACCCAATCAAATATAGGTTTGTAAGATAATATTTCCTTAGCACTAGTCATGTTTGTTTTTATTCTTAGATTTTTAAATTTATTTCATTTTTGTTGGTTTTCTATATAACAAATATGGAGAAAGATTTTGATTTATTACATGATAGACTTGAACTAATTCATCATGATCTTAAACTCTTAGCAACACTACTAGAGAAGCAAATACTGTTAAAGGAAAAAGAGTTATTAGTAATGCAACAAAAAACATCTGATTTGAGTAGTGATGATGAATACAAATATGGTAGTGATGATTATGATGATGATGATGAGTAAGCTTACAAAAATGATTCAGTTTTAAATGTGTATATGTGACTTTGATGGGTCTTCCCATGAAAGTTCTAGACTAACACAACGAGGAAACATATGTAGGCAATGGCAGACGCGTGCAGATGTTTAAACGATGTGTTAGAAAAAATGAAAATGAGCTGAAATAACCCGGTGAAGAGTACTAACGAAGATTTTCTATATAATAAATAAGATGAGTAATTATAATAGATTTACTGTAGTAGAGTTAAGGCGCCAATGTAAAGAGAGGGGAATCAGAAGATATTCCCGATTAAGAAAAGCAGAACTAATAGACCTTCTTAAACAACATGACGATGAACAAAGCAGAAGGCAGATTAGAAATATATACCCATTTCAACAAGAAGTATTTGAAGAACCAAGAATCAAAGTTGAATCACAACCAATCGATGTAAAACTTAAAAGCACAGCATTCAAATCAAGATTAGAAACATGGAAATTTACAACAACTTATAAAGAACATGATCCTCTAGAACAATATATCAATTCAACATCAAAAGCTTTAATAAATAGATTGAACATCAGCTTACAAAAACATGGATCGTTAAAGGCTAATCTCCTAATAAGCTGTCAATATAAGAAAGGTAAAGAGATTCAAGACATTTACTTCAACATTAATAACAAAGAGGTATTCCAATCAACCAATCTAAAAGAATTCGTAAGTGATGCTAAACAAATATTACGAGCAAGAATGGATGAGTTCCAAGCTAGAGGTTCTGGATGGACTCTTACAAATATAAACTACTTAGAGTTAGCTCTTAATAAATATGCACCATATAGAGGATCATCATATATAGAACTACCAAATGAAATCAAAAGAAAACAAGCTGTTATCAATGTAAAGAACAAAGATGAAAAGTGTTTCTTGTATTCAATTGCCTCTGCATTGCATCCTGTTGAAAAAGACCCACAACGACCGCCAAAGTACAAGCATATCGTTATAGACTTAGAAGAAAAATTAAAAGATATTCATTTTCCTGTAAAACTAAGTGACATCCCAAAAATTGAAAGACGACTCAATATATCATTTAACGTTTATACATATAATGATAATGGAAAGTATATAGTGTACGTTTTATATCATACTAAAAACAAAAAAGACACCCATGTGAATTTATTATATATAAAAGAGCAAAATGAAGACCAAGTTAAAACACACTACTGCTGGATAAAAGACTTGAGTAGGTTAGTTAGCAGTCAAATGACAAAGTGGAGAGCCCGAAAATATTTATGTGATAGATGTTTGTTATATTTCTACTCACAAGGTGCATTAAATAGACATGAGAAAGATTGTTCTAGTCATGAAGCTGTTAAAATAGAAATGCCACCAAAAAATACATACGTTGAATTTAAGAACTACCAATATACGATGAAGATGCCATTTGTGATTTATGCTGATTTCGAATGTCTGCTACATAAGGTTATGGGATGTAAACAATGTTATCCGGAAGATGAATCATATACTAAAAAATATCAGCAGCACAAACCATCTGGGTTCTGTTACTATATTGTAAAAAGTGATGGAAGTAAAACAAATCCTGTTGTGTATAGAGGTAAAGATGCAGCTAAGAAGTTCATAAGAATGTTAAAGAAAGAAGCCAAACAAATTTCGAACATATATAAAGAAAACAACGAATTACCATTAACAAAAAGTCAGAGAAAAGAGTTCAACAAATCCGAATCCTGCTCTTACTGTAAAGTAAAATATACACCAGAAAACCATAAAGTTAAACATCACGATCATATAACAGGAGAGTTTGTAGCTGCATTATGTAACAACTGTAACTTAAAAGTTAAAATGCCTAAGTTCGTACCAGTGATTATACATAACTTATCTGGATATGACTCTCACTTGTTTATAAAAGAGCTAGGATGTAATAAAGAACAAACAGAATTAATACCTAATAACGAGCAACGCTACATATCATTCAGTAAAAAAGTTGGAACTATCAAATTAAAATTCGTAGATTCATTCAGATTTATGGCATGTAGTTTAGACAAATTATCATCAAACCTAACGAGAGAACAAATGGTGCACACACAACACTTCTATCCTGATGAAGAACAATTTAACCTTGTAACAAGAAAAGGTGTTTATCCGTACGATTATGTTAACAATTGGGATAGGTTTAGAGAAAGAAAATTACCACCAAAGGAAGCATTCTACAACAAGCTTAACAACACACATATAAGCGATGAGGATTATAAGCATGCAAAGAAAGTGTGGAAAACATTTAAAATTAAGAATCTCGGACAATACCATGACTTATATCTAAAAACCGATGTGTTGTTATTAGCAGATGTGTTTGAGAACTTTAGAGAAACATGTCTTAAAGCTTATGGTCTCGATCCAGCTTGGTATATGACAGCATCAGGTTTAGCTTGGGATGCAATGTTAAAGATGACAACTATAAAACTAGAGTTATTAACTGATTACGATATGGTATTAATGGTAGAGAAAGGTATAAGAGGTGGGATTAGTCAATGCTCAAAAAGATATGTGAAAGCAAACAATAAGTATATGGAAGATTACAATAAGAATAAAGAAGATTCTTACTTAATGTATCTAGATGCCAATAACTTGTATGGGTGGGCAATGAGTCAATATATGCCGTATAAGGGATTCAGATGGTTAAGTGAAGATGAGATAAGAGAAATAGATTTCACAAATATACCTGATGATTTTGATTCTGGTTACATATTAGAAGTTGATCTTGAATATCCTAAAGAATTGCATGACATTCACAAAGACTACCCATTAGCACCTCAAAACATGTGTCCACCTGGTTCAAAACAATCAAAACTCTTAACAACTCTATATGATAAAGAGAAATATGTGATTCACTATCGAAATTTAAAACAGTGTCTATCACTTGGATTAAAACTTAAGAAGATACATCGAGTAATAGAGTTCGAGCAATCAGATTGGTTAAAGAACTATATAGATTTAAACACGTAGATGAGAACTAGAGCAACAAATGACTTTGAAAAAGACTTTTATAAGCTCATGAACAATTCAGTTTTTGGAAAGACTATGGAAAATATTAGAAAGAGATGTAAACCTATAAAAATAGAATGTGATCCAACAAGAGTAGAAAAACTAATTGCTAAACCAAATTTTAAAGATAGAATTATTTACACTGAGAATCTGTGTGCGATCATAATGAATAAAACAAAATTAACTTTCAATAAACCAATATATGTTGGAATGAGTATCTTAGATCTATCGAAATATTTAATGTACGACTTCCATTACAATGTGATGAAACCAAAATACCAAGACAAAATAGAAATATGTTATACAGATACTGATAGCTATATATACCATATTCAAACAGAAGATGTGTACGAGGACATGAAAAACTACATTGATTACTTCGACACCAGTGACTACCCTAAAGATAACAAATATAAGATACCGCAAATCAATAAGAAAATACTTGGTAAGATGAAGGATGAGATTAAAGATACAATCATACAGTATAAAAGATGTACAGATGTACAGATGTACAGATGTACAGTATAAAAGCAGTATAGATGTACAGTATAAAAGCACCTCAAATAGATTTAACAGATAAAGACTTTAAAGGTAAGTTCGATAAAGAAAAGTGTTGTAAGAAGGCTAAAGGTGTTAAGAAGAGTGTTGTGTATAAAGAACTTTCATTTAACGAATATAAGGACTGTTTGATTAGCCAAAAAGAATATTATAAGAAGATGAACTTGATTAGAAGTTATAAGCACGATTTGTACAGTATAGAAGTAAATAAGCTAGCTTTAAGTTGTGTGGATGATAAGAGATGTGTTTTAAAGGATGGGATCAATACCCTACCATGGGGACATTATAAGATAGAAGAGTTTTAGTTTTAGATGTAAGATTTTAGATTGTAAGTTTTTATGATTTTAATGTCATAAAAGCATATTCAATCTCACTTTATGGATATAAAGTTTTCGCAGGCTATATAAAAATGAATTTAAATATAAAATATATATATTTCTACAAATATGAGCAAGACGCTTTGTGAACCATGTAACAAATACTTACTAGATATAGAAAAACATAATAAGACTAAAACACATATAGAAAATAGTAAAACTAAAATTTGTAAGAAATGTAAGAAAGAAAAATATAAAGCCCAGTTTAGATATATAGAAAAAGATTCTCTTTGTCGTGAACGTCTGTACGAAACATTACCACCCTTAACATGTTTAATGTGTCAAAAAGAATTTAAAATAAACCCAAGACGTGTAAATGCTAAAAAATGTATAGAATGTAGAAAAAATAAACCAGACTTTAAATATACAATAACTAAAGGTACTCATTTAGAAGGACTACAATATATTTTTGATTATATAATTATTAATGGAGAAATTTATGCTGTTTTATCATCACAAGAAGAAGAAGAAAAAACTTTATTAAAACTACCATCCAGATACGAAAAGCACTATGATCATCTTAAAAAAATATTAAAAATGGAAAATTACATATATATCAGAATGAATATAATCGAAATTGTTATAGAATTATATTTATTAACTCCAAGTCTTTATGTGGTAATGAGGATTGTTTAAATTGTAAATGTATTTTCTAATCATTAAAACTTTATGGTTATAACATCATAAAGTCCTATTAAATCTCACTTTAACATTGTAGTTATGAGAATACTTTGCGCCGTGTAACTTTGATAATTAGCTGGTTCCTTCTGCGCTGGTCAAAAATATTGAGGGAAGGTAAAGTGCGCTCGTAGTTAGGTTAACATGCTACTATTCCATATTGATTATCCTTTCCATAATCACTTGTGTCAAATAGATCAACCATTTCCTTTAAGTCTTTGTAGAAGTCATCTGTATCAATTTCATATATAAAACTATCAGTATCCGTGTAACATAAGTCTATATCGATATCGTATTTAGGTTTCATAATATTGTAATGGAAGTCATACATTAATAGTTTTGACAAATCTAGCACACTCATACCAACATATATAGGTTTGTTGAAGGTCAATTTTTCTTTTTTCATATGTATCGCACACAAATCTTCAGTAAATATTGTTCTATAATCGAAGTTCGGTTTTGCTATTAACTTCTCCATCCTGGCTGGATCACATTCTAAGGTAATAGATGGTCTCTTTCTAATGTTTTCCATTGTTTTACCAAATACACTATTGTTCATTAACTTGTAAAAATCTTTCTCGAAATCATTCTTAGCTTTTGTTCTCATATTTGTATTTAGATCAATATATTCCTTTAACCAGTTTGATTGCTTGAACTCCAATATTCTATGAATTTTCTTTAATATCATCCCAAGTGACATATACAATTTTAAGTTTCTGTAGTGAATAACATCTTTCTTTATTGTAAAGCGTTGTTAATAATTTTGAATGTTTCGATCCTGGTGGACACATATTTTCTGAAGCTAATGGTAGATCTGTATGTTTATCATGTAAGTATTTTGGATATTCTAAATCAACTTCTAATATGTAGCCAGTTTCTGAATCATCTGGAATATTCATTATGTTTATGTAAGGTTGAACCCATTTAAAGTCTTTGTAAGGCATGTATTGACTCATAGCCCATCCATATAAATTATTTGCATCTAGATAAGCTAAATACTTTGAAGGTTCGTCTTTGTTATAATTTTTCATGTGCTTATTACTTACTTTTACATATCTCTTACTACATTGTGAAATTCCACCTCTTATACCTTTTTCTATCATTAATATTTTGTCATAGTCAGTTAACATTTCTAGTTTGATCTTAGTCATCTTTAACATTGAATCCCACGATAAACCAGGAGCAGTAAAATACCAAGCAGGATCTAAACCATATGCTTTTAAACACACATCTCTAAAACTTTCAAATACATCAGCTAATATTAATACATCTGTCTTGTTATAAATTTCTGTATATTCACCTAGATTTTTAATATTGAATGACTTCCAAACATTTTTCGCATGCTCATAATCTTCATCACTGATGTGGGTTTTAGTAAGTTTATTAAAGAACATTTCTTTTGAAGGTAGTTTTGTTCTAATCTTTCAATTGAGTCAATATAATCATATGGGTACACACCTTTTTTAATTACTAAATCTAACAAATCATTAAGGAAGTACTTTGACGTTTCTCTATATTGTTCTTTTGTAAGGTTATTTGCTAGTTCTGCTAAACTCCTTGGCATAAACCTAAATGAATCTAGAAATCGTAAATTAATTCCATTCTTTTTATCAACCTTCACATATTTTGAGTATGTTATATATTTTTCCTCATTATTTGCAATTAGTTTTATTTCATTCTTATCATAAGCAAGTTCTTTAACAAACAGGTGAGTATCATAACCACTTAAGTTGTGAATAAATACTGGAATAAAATTAGGATTTCGATAGCTTAAGTTACAATAACTGTGAGCTGCACCTCTAAACTTTCCAGTTAAATGATCATGATCTCTTACTTTTGCTTTATTTTTATTTATATCCTTTAAACATTTTCCTAATTCATGTTTCCATTCTTCTAACTTTTCAATCATGCTATCATTATCTTTAGCGAATTGTATTTTCTTATTTAACATATTTATTTGTTTTTCAATTGCTGGTGGTAAATCATTCAAGTTTCTCTCACATATATGACAACTATTGGAATTATTATATATCTCGTTCTCATCTTTAGTTAGGTTATTCATTTCAACTTTTTTGTTATATATTTTCTTTATTTCTATTGCTTCTTGTTTTAACTTCTCCACAAACACCTTTGCAGCATCTAAACCAATATAACTAACAGGACTTTTATACACACCATTTGAGTATTTAATATAATAACAGAAACTCATTGGTAAATGCTTTTGATACTTCACAGTTTTAGAACAATTATGCTCTACTTCCATTTTACATAAACATTCAAAATCGGCATATATCGTAAATGGTACTCTAAATGATCTATTATAATTTTGGAACTGTATTTGATTGTCATATGGTTTTGGAAGTTCTATTCTAACAGATTCATGCTCCTTACAATATAGCTCATGTTGTTGTAATTGCTTCTCATTTCTAAAATGCCTTACCAAACATCTATTACAAAAGTGCAATTTTTCCTTATGTTTTGTTACTTGACTTCTTATTAATCTCGATAAATCCTTTTACATATAATAAATTGACGTGTTTGTCCTGCTTATTTTTTGTGATTTGAAGTGGGTATATATTATATTCATCATCATAACTATACACGTTAATGGATATGTTACTTCTCTTTTCAAACTTTACTATATCTTTTAATTGTACAGGAAATTCAATACCATTACAATATTTATCTTGTAACTCATTCACAATTTCTGTATAGTGTGAAGGTCGTTGATATTGAGAACATCAATAGGTTTAAAATAACTTGCAATTGAATATAAGAAACATTTATTATCTTGATTTTTAATATTGATTACTGCTTTCTTATCTTTAATTGGTTTAGGAAGGTTAATATAGGAAGAAGCTCGTAATGGTACATATTTATTTAGTCTGATTTCTAAATGTTTAATTTGATGTAATGTCCATCCTGATCCTCTACCTTGAAATTCCTCCATCTCTCTACATAGTTTTTGTTTAGCATGGGTTATATATTCATCTAAGTCAGTTGATTGTAATATTCTTTCAATCATAGTTTTAAAATTGCGTTCTTGTACTTCTTTGTCTTTAATATAATCACAAATGAATACAAGGTTGATTTTAATGGGTGGTGCTTTAATTCTTCCTTGATTTTGTTCATAACTACTTTCCCACTTATATTTAAAAACTTCACCGGATCTTTATATCCTCCTATGTTTTCAATTGTGATAGTTTGTAATCGTTTCTGTATTACTGTTTCATTTGTTTCTACTTTAATTGGTATTCGTTGTGGTTTCGATTCTTCAAAAACATCTTGTTTAAATGGAAATATGTTCCTAATTTGTGATCTGTTTTGTTCATCTTCATATTTTTTAATACGGTCAATAAGTTCAGCCTTTCTTAATTTAGAATAACCTTTTATTCCTTTCCTTTTACAATGTTTTTTTTAATTCATCAACTTTCATTGTGTATATAACTTTCAATTCATCTGGTTCATTTTGATATTGTTCGATTTTTTTGATTAATTCGCTCTTATTTAAAGAACTATAGTTACGAATTTTTTTGACTTTACATATTAGTTTTAGTTTTATAATCGACATCTCCCTCATCTCCTCACCAGTAAAATTAACATTATTTATATTCATCTTATTTGAAAAACTACTGTATCGTTTTTTAATATTTACCAAATTTTTTAGTTCATTTTCATAATATTTTTTTCATGTTATATATACCAACATTAGCATACTTATTTTTCTAACACAACTGCTAATATTTGTACACTCCTGCCATTGTCTACATATATTAGTGTGTTGTGTTAGTATAGGGCTTTTATGGGATCACCCCATCAGTCATTATTAATATGATAAAAACTGAATCATTTTCATAAACTCACTCATCATCATAATTATCATTCACCTTATCCTATTTACCTTTTATGAAATAACCAAAAAATAACATTTATAATATTATATTACTTATATTTATTTAATTATTATGCAAATTATTAAACCCTAACCATTTAATAAATCCAAGTTATTTAACAAACACTTTATTACCTTTAATGAAATAACATTTATAATATTTTATTACCTTTATTTATTTAATTATTATGGAAATTATTAAACCTAACCATTTAATAAACACTTTATTACCTTTTATGAAAATATTCATAAAAAGTTAAACACATTAAATTTACACTACAACATTTTCCTTATCTTATCAAACTATTATGTGAATTATTAAACCATAAAATATAACATTTATAATATTATATTACTTTTATTTTATTTAATTATTATGTGAATTATTAAACCATAAAATATAACATTTATAATATTATATTACTCTTATCTATCCAACTATTATGTGAATCATCAAACCCTAACCATTTAACAAACACTTTATTACCTTTCTCAATATTTTTTCAACCAAATACTCATCCTTATATTTAGTTTTCAATAATTCTGGTTCATAAAATCTTCCTCTAACTTCTTCATTGTTTAAATCTTTAATTTTATATGTTGGTGGATTACATGGTATAACCTCATTAATAACAAACACTTCGGCTGACCAATTTGGTGTATAACCTTTTTCAAACAAACCTTTAAATTTACTTATACGAACATAATCGCCAATCTTATACTTTAACTTAACAGACTTATATTCTTTCTTATATACTTTTTTCAATATCACATGCTCATTTTTCCTATTCACTTCTACAGGTTTCACACCAATTATTCTATGTACTTTGTTATTATATTCATCAACCAAACCTTGCAATATTTTTAACCACTTATAATTACCTTGGACAGTAAATTTCTTCCACATATTTTGTTTAAGTGTTCTATTAAATCTTTCAACAACAGTAGCTTTCTTACCACTATAGGTTGAGTAATGATTAATCTTATTTACCTCCATCAACTTTTTAAATTCTTTATTGTAAAACTCTTTACCTTGATCAGTTTGTAAATTATTAGGTTTTCTTACTTTTAACACTGATTCAAATGTTTCTGTAACATTCTTACCACTCTTATCTTTAACAGGAACAGGTTAATATCACTTTTATTCACTAAATATTTTAACTCTATTTCTCTTCCTGTCTTCCGTAATTTCAAAAGTATCTTTGAATTCATCAGTGTAGAATGGAAGGTTTGATTTAATATATTCTTCTAATTCTTTTAAACTATATTGACCAGGTTGAACTATGGCTTGTCTTGTAACTTCAGGTTCTTCACTGCAAAATGTTAATTTGTTGTTCTTTTCTGTAATATTTGGAGTTAAGTATGTTGTGTATAATCCTGCAACAGCTACTTCTAAATCGTTTTCAAATGGGTAGTGCAATGACATGTTTAATACAGATGAATAACCATTTAAATTAAATACCTTCATTTATTATATAATAAATAACTAATATGGATAATTGGGATATTAAAGTAAGGTTAACAGAAGAAACAGCGAAGTGAAAGAGGAATGGTGAGTTGTTACCTGATGATATAAGATGTTTAATAGTTGGGCCTAGTGGTTGTGGTAAAACGACGTTAATGATTGATAATTTTTTGTTGGCACCTAAATGGTTAAAATATGCAAATGTTTATATCTATTCTAAAAGTCTAAATAAACCTAAATACCAACACTTAATACAACTTTTTCGAGATATAGAATGTAATATTAAAGACACAATAGCAATAATAAAAGGAAACAATGAAGAGATTATTCCATTAGATGAATGTGAGGACTATTCTGTGGTACAAAATCACGTTAGAGAATATTTTACTCGAGGTCGTCATAAGGGTTTGAACTGTTTCTATCTTGGACAAACATATTCTAAAGTTCCAAAACAATTAATTAGGGACAACTTAAACTTTCTTTGTATATTTAGACAGGACAATGTAAATTTAAAACATATATATGATGAATTTGTTGCATCTGATATGTCGTTTGAAAAATTACAATCATTATGTAGCAAGTGTTGGAGTGAAGAACATGGTTTCTTAACAATAGATATGACTAGGAAGGTGAATAATGGTAAATATAGAAATAAAATTAAAGAATTTCTAAAAGTGTAAACTAAACGTATATGAATGCAGGTGAACGTATATGTTATGTTATGTTATGTTATGTTATGTTTTTATTTTTTCTTTATATAATAAATGGATGTTAATAAAGCTAAGAAGTATATTAAGTTAAAAGAAGAACTTATTAAAAGATTTAAGGAAATTAAACAAAGTAATCGAAGCAAGTATGAAAAATTTAAAGAACAAGATCAGCCTGTTATTGATGCAATTAAAGATTTAGGGCAAGATATATCAAAAGTAGCAGAAGAAAATAAAAATCTAATTCAAGAGTTAGTTCCAGTTGTACATAAAAGTGCGAGAGTGGATTCAAGCTTATTAGAAACACCACCTATGTATGATAGTCCTATAAATGAAAGTGATACGCCTATAACAGAAGAAATAAAACACATGAAAAAACAAATTAAATATAAAGTAGAAGGAATAGAATCTTTAGCAACAACTCATTTTGGTAAGATTGCCTCAAGATACTATGCAACTAGAGATGATAAAAGTTTTGGAATACAACCATATGATGAAGATGGGAAAATTATACATATGATAGGAAATGCAGAAGTTAAAATTCATGGTGATGATTTAGTTATTAATAATCGACATTATACAGGAACAGAAGGTTTATGGGAATTATTGACAAAACATAATCCAACAAATTATAATGATGATGATCTAGAAAAATATAAACAAATAGTAATTGATTCTAGTGTTGCATTTCATAATAATGATCCAAGTACAAGAAAACAAAAATCTAGTAAAGGTAAAAAATATAAAGAAATTATCAAACCTATTTGGGATGAATATATAAACCCAACAACACCTTCAAAAAAGACACCAAAATCTGGAGAAGGAATAAAGATATATAACGAATTATCAAAAGAATACATATGGATGGATGATGTGAGGAAGTTAATTGATCGCTTGATTGTTATTGATGGGGAAGAAAAATCTGGAAATGATAACTTTTATAATGAGAAAGTAGGTATTATGGATATGATTAATTCTAAACTCATACAATTTATACCTAATGATCCAAAAGGTATAGGTTATTTGATAAAGATATTGAATACGCTACCACCAAAATTTTGGAATAGTGAAAAGTATGGAAAAGGATTAATGAATAGGATTTTAAACATGAAGGTGATACCTGAGTTACATATTCCAGGCTATGAATTTTGCGGACCTTTTACTAAGTTACAAGAAAGATTAGAAAGAGGTGATAAAGGTATTAATCCATTAGATGAGGCTTGTAAAGAACATGATATATACTATAGGGATATTAAAGATAGAGAATCAAGACATATTGCAGATAAGGAATTAGAAAATAAAGCTTGGGAAAGAGTTTTTGCTAAAGATGCTAATTTAATAACTGAAAAACTACCTGCTCTTGGAACTGCTTTAGTGATGAATACAAAAGTAAGATTTGGTTTAGGTTTATAAGTAAGATTTGGTTTAGGTTTATAAGTATTTTTTAGATTTAGGTATATATGTACTTTTTATGGAAATTTTTCATAAAAAGCTTTTAATTATATAATAAATATGCAGTTAAAAGGTTTTACATTTACGATTCCTAATCAGCAACCTAAACAATTAAATATAGATCACATTTTAACTAACAAACAACTCAAACAAAAGGAAGCAAAACTAAGTAAAGGGCAATGTATGTCTCTATCTCTTTCTATACCACAACTTAAGAAAATAAACAAAGAAATGAAGAGAAATGATAATAAAGTTCATTATGGTGGTTTTATATTTACTATTCCAACGATTTTAGCTTTAATAGGTGCTTTAGGTTCTGTTGCTGGAGGTGCGGCTGCTATTGCTAAGACTGTAGATGATGCAAAAAAGAATAAAGTGGAATTAGAGGAACAAAAGCGACATAACTTAGCAATGGAAGAAAAACAAGGTGGTAAGCTTTCAAAAAACGTAAACTCCAAAACAGTAAAGAAAAAGAAGAAATTAAACCTTTAAGTAATTTAGATCTAATACAATTTGTTAAAAAACTTAAGATAAGAAACTTTAGAGGTGTATTTATGAGTGATGAATTGCCTAAACATCCAAGGAAGAATGAGTGTGGTATTGTTAATTTTGATACGTCTAAAAATATAGGAACGCATTGGATTTGTTATTGGAAAAAAGGAAATAGAAAGTATGTGTTTGATTCATTTGGAGGTAATCCACCAAAAACACTCGTAAAATATCTTGGTCATAATATAGAGTACAATAGCAGCCGTATACAACATTTTAACGAGGTAATTTGTGGACATTTATGCATTACAGTGTTAAAAATGTTTACAGATGGGTATAGTTTTTCAGAAATTATTAGTCAGGTGAATAGGAATAAGGATATTTGGAGAAGTTATATTTAAGTTTTTATGGGTTTATTTTATGGGCTTAATTCATAAAACGATTACAAATATTTTTTTATAATAAATATGGATAAGATAGAATCATATGAATTACAATCCTTTAAACCTAATCAAAAAACAATCGAGAATTTAAATAAGCCAAACAGGTCTATTGAATTTGATATTGACGTGGGTGATGGCTTCATACATCCTTATTATGCTGATATTTATGTAACTTTTGAAATTAAAGGTAGAGATGCTGATGGAGAATATACTACTGGTCAAAATATTAGACTTATTAATAATTTCTTCCCACATTTGTTTTCTCAAATTCAAGTTAGTAAGCATGGACAGATATTAGATATTATAGATTATCCTGGTTTAACTTCAACAGCTGTAAACGCATGTACGATTTCAAAACCAGAGGCAAATCACTATGATGAATGTGGATGGGAAGGAATTACGTGGGCAAGAACAGATGAAGAAATAGTGTTTTTGCTAAGACTTTTGCCAGGATTTTGTTCAGATTTTAAAGATATTATGTGGAAAGGAGGATTGAAATATACATTTAAAAGAAGTGGTTCTGATGATAACGCATTTGCTATTTGGAAAACAAAAAAGCAGGATGGAACATATGAAGACAATCAACCGCATCCAGGTAAAATTAAGATTACAAATATGGAGTTAAGAATGCCTATTGTTAATTATGAACCTAACTATGCCACCTTGTTAAGATCTAATATGTTAAAAGAAGGTAAGATTCCTATTTCATTCAATACATATCAATGTTTACAGAAATCAGTTAGTGGTAAATATTTAGAATTCGATTTAACCACACAATTTAACTCAAGTGAATTTGATATGCCTAATTTTGTGATTGCCTTTTTTCAAACTGATAGAAATGATAATCAAGAAAAAGATTCAAGCTATTTTGATCATTGTAAAGTTCAGAATATCCATTTTCGTAATTCTAGAAATGAATCTTTCCCATTAGAATCTTTAAACTTAGATTTTGCAAAACATAAGTATTTGAAAGTTTATGAAATGTATACGGTATATAAGCGAGCTACAATTGGAAATACTGAGATGTTTTATTATCCTAAAGAATTTTTAGAAAATAGGCCGATGTTCGTAATTAACACAAGCAAGCATAAATCAGTAACTGTAAGTGATAGAACTAATTTGAAACTGACTGTTAATTTTGAAAGCGATGTACCAGATAAAACAATTTGCTATGTTGTTATGATTGGTAAGAAAAATTTAGAGTATGATGTTGCGAAAGAAAAAATAATTGAGAAGATATAAATCAATTATATATTTATTAGATTTGTTTAGTTTGTAAGTGTTTTTATGACAATATCATAAAAACTTATTTAATAAAATGACTATTCCAGATAACATTCCACGTGAGAATTTAATTGTGTTAATTGAAGATACTATATTAAATCTTGAGAAGTTATTAATGAAAAACAAAAGGAAGTTTAAGAGAATAAAATGTGTTTATACTACTCTTATTACGTTATCAATTCTATTATCAGCTTCTACAGGGTTCACCAATGTATTTATTCCTGTTACAGTGAATTCAATTATAACAACTGCATTTGCTTCGGCTTCTCCTGTTATCACTGGTCTATCAACACGGTTTAATATAGCTTCAAAGAAAGAATATTATAAAAATATGGTGAATCGAATTGGGTTGTTTAAAGATGAGCTTAATGTAATTAAACTCATGAATGGTGAATTAACAGATGAAAATGTAAGAGATATTGTTAACAGAATCAATGACATACTTAACGAAATTCGAGACTATTAGAAAAAAATTCTATATAATAAATACGATGGCGAGTCATATTGAACTTTTAAATAAACTTGGAAGTCTTGAACAAAAACAGGTTATTGGATTAAGAGAATTAGAATTAAATACAGAATATAAGATTGTGAAAATGGAAAAGATTAAAACTAAGTATGGAAAGAGCATATTAATTGAGTGTGAAGAGTTTAAGGTATTTCTTACACCTAGATTTACAAAACACTTAACAGATAAAATGATTGATGAGATCGTTAAAGATGGAATAAAAATCAAATACACTGGTTTAAAAGATAATTATCCAACTGTTGAGTTCTGTATGTAAATCCAAAAAATAATAAAAATGATCAAAAATATGTCGTCAGAAGTAAAAAAAAATGGAGTGAATAGAATGGATCCTCAAAAGAAATTTATACTTACTAATAATTTCAATGTAATTGTAAAAAATGTGCAAACCGAAGTTCAAGTAGTTTTTGATATTAATGGCTGTCTATTCAGCTTGAATTATGATCAGTGGACAGAGTTTAAGAAGTCATTGTTTCCTATAGAGAACGAGGTTAGCAGAAGATTCCATTATCAATATCCGAACTTGTAACTATCAATATACTAATTTGTAACTATTATATAATTATGTAGAATTTAGTTAACTTTTATGGTAAAATCATAAAAGTGTTTTTGTAATTTTATTTTTACTAAATTTAGTGATTTTTGTAACTAGATTTAGTGATTTTTTTGTTTTTGTAACTAGATTTAATGATTTTTTGTAACCAGATTTAGTGATTTTTTGAAGTCAAAACCGGTTATAACCAGATTTTGTAACTAGATTTAGTGATTTTTTGGTTTTTGTAACTAGATTTAGTGATTTTTTGTAACTAAATTTAGTGATAGAATGCATTAGAAGTTATTATGAGTAAGATAGAAGTTATTTGAGATGTGATAGAAGTTATTTGGGATAGGGAGTGCGCTAGAAATTATTAGGGGTAGATTAGAAGTTATTAAAGATGATAGGGTGACATATTGTTAAAATGGGCTAATAATAAATTTGTCTGCAGAATCCCCATTCCCTATCTACTAATAACACAACTGGTTATGCCTTGCCTTTTAATCAAAGGAACGAGCATCTAAGCTGTGTAAGTTTATTAGCATTATTAAATGCGAAAGAAAATTCATTCATCAAATTTTGATAAAATTCTTAATTTTTCCTCAAAATTAAGTATTGTTTATTTCTGGACTTGGCAACACTGTTTGTACAGTTAGTCAAATTACATCAGATATTTGTTTTGATCAGAAATTGATTCTGTATGTTTTAAATTGGTATTCACGAGACGACACAAAATGTTTGGGACAGAATTAGAAATTTGGTTATGAAATCAACTGGAACTTGACTAAGAAAAATGAAGAAAGTCATTTTTCATTTCCGTGTAATAGTTCCTAACCTCTATTTTCAACTAAAATATATTACATTTCTAACACTTTTCGTACGCAGAAGTAGTGAATATTTAATGGCTAGTCTATATAAGCCGCAGTTTTGGCACGGTTTTGATTTTTATCGAGAAATTTAGAGCTAATTGCTATCTTACAATATGCTTCACTGAAGAAAGTATGCAGAATTAACTGAGTCACTATGGAATACGAACACAACGTACAAAATAATAATATAAAAACTTAGCAAAAATATATCCACTTTCACTACAAGCACATAATGCAGAACATTTTAAAAATGAGCATGCTTGCTTTTTCGCTTGTGCGAAGCTGATTTGTCATCAGAAGTGAATGTCCAAATGTAATCTCCCATCACCGCGGTGTCCCAGCGCCCTTGGTATCTTATTTACATTTGTTCAATGTCTTGGTGAAAGCGTTCACCATGTTCTTCACTTACATCTGCTAAATTTGGACGGAAAAAATCAAGATGGGAAAACAAAAAAAAAAACGCAATTTCAACGACATTCTACAACCCGAATTGCGATATAGGTCAATCTAAGAATCTATTAACTCCCTATAATTTTCACTCCTATTTTTACCAAGAAAACCTTGCACTACCGCCCTAAAAGCTTCGCAAGTACTTCTTTCCTCTCGACTCATTCTATTCTGAAGTTCTTCAGACTGAAGCATCACACGTATCTGTAGGCCAGTAAATACGCCAGCTGTGATTTTAGCGTCAGTTAACTGTGGAAACATTTGCTTTATGTAAGAAAGAGCTGCAGAATGGGATCTAATGCTCTAACAAACTGTTCTATAAGTCCTAATTTTATGTGGAGTGGTGGAAATAAGATTTTTTCTCTTTCAACTAAAGGTACATGTGTGACATTGTGAGTGCCAGGAAGTAAATGTTTCCTTTCTGGCCACACCTTGAGTGTATAATGACGGTCAGTAGCTCTGCTATCCCAAAGGCAAAGAAAACACGAATATTTAGTATTGCCACTCTGCAAACCTAGAAGAAAACCGGTCATCTTAAGATCTCTACAAATATTCCATTTATATTTTTGGTACTCAATCTTTTCCAGCAATAATTTCACGTTTTCGTAGTCTTCCTTCATGTGGACTGAGTGTGCAACTGGTACAGAAGAATTCACATTTCCATTGAGCAGAAGAACTGTCTTCAAACTTCTAGATAAACTATCTATAAAAAGACGCCACTCCTCTGGTTGATGTGGGAAACCGATAGCTTCAAATAGACCAATAACGTCATGGCAATAACACAAACTTCCTTCCATTTTGAAGAATTGTGAAAAAGTCTTATACCTTTTCCAATATTTTGATATTTTACATGTTGGAAGGAAAAAATTCCACTCATTGAAATGTGAAGCAAGAAGTTCTGCCTTTGATTTGGGAAGATCTAAATCCCTTATCAAGTAATCAAGTTCTTGCTTATTAAGCAAATGTGGTTCTTTTTTCCTGGTTTCATGCGAAAAGCTGATATCAAGATCGGAAGATTCCACTGGCTCTCCTTCCGATGACAATGTCTCTGGTGGTTTTGATACAGGGAGTTCGTCACTTTGCGGAACTGGAGTAATGGATGAAGGTAAACTGGGGTATTCAATTTTTCTCCTATTCTTTCTGTTTTTACAATGTGTCACGTCAACCGAACAGAAGTAACAGTCATTATGGTGATTAGTAGGCTCTCTCCAAATTTGAGGAATATCAAATGGCATACATTTTCTGGTTCCCCGTAACCAACCTTCTAATGTAGAGCGGCAACTACCACAACACACATGCAGGGCCCAATGTTTGTCTTGATCACCTACGTGCACTCGAAAGTAAGCTTCATATGCAACACAGAACTTTGATCCAAGTACAATGTTATGGTTAAGTTCTTTGGAGCTTATATAATATCCACAAACATAACAAAATGAATCTGCTGACATTTTATCTTCCACAAAGCACCTAGTGAAATTAAATCAAATGCCACTGACATAATATAGATGCCACTGATATAATACTGTACGCAGCTGGCTATCCAAATGGAGTCATATAGAAATTTACTGACTTTACTTAAGTAAAAGTTAATATTTTTTGTAAAAGTTAGGGGAAAAAAGTAAGAAATTATATTTTTCTAGACAGTTATTTTCATTCAAAATAAATGCTGTATTCAAAATTTGTAATAAAAGTACTAAGTTCATTTATACGTAATTGTGTGTCATATATATTTTTATTTTTTATTTTCTCTTAGGCCTATAAGTTTTAAGTGTGACTTACAAGATCCGTGTAATTTAGTGTGCGAGCAAGTTCTTCAGAAACATTAAATGTAAGTAGCCTTTCGTACGGTATTGTAATTACTGTATGTACTGAATAACCACTGAATTGATAGAAGAACATACTGTACAGTATATGTAAGCCTAAATGGAATTTTCTTGGTCATTTTCAAATATCCTAACAACCTGTGGTCACAATTAGTTCGGATTTTCGACTTCCTACTGTATATGCTGCTGACATGTTACAGCAAGTAAGATGACTAGCATCAGGCCAAGAAATAGTTTCTAAATTATATTTTCCTGTTTTTGCCAATATTTCCAGACAAATTACTTTTTCTAATGGATTCAAAATTTTTGGAAATTTTACATAGAACAAAGAAGACATCTCTATAAAATACATGTTTGATTTAACATATTAATTAAAATGATTCGGCCCTGTTATTTTAACACTTCTCTGCCATCAAGGGGGGAACTTCAAAAGATTACTCAAGATAATTTTAATGCGTCTATACTAATCAAGCTAACTAGGATTATATTTTAGTTTCTTTTGTAGCCATAACTCCGTTCTATCATGGTGCTAACTTTGAAGTGTTTGGATGAGTTGTGGACAAAATTTCCCTCATCTAATACAAGAAACATAAGTACTCAATTATCTTAACTCTAAACTAGTAAATACAAAATATATTTAATTTTGAAAGCATAATATAATAAAATATTCGAAAATTTTAATTTTACCCAGATTTTCCGTTTGTTTTTCAAGTTCGGGAAAACTGTAAAAAACTGCTTTTTTCTACCCAAAATTTACGTTTTTTTCTCAGGCCTCCACAGCACTAGTCTGAACACATAGTGCACCGAACGCTCCTAACAATGGGCCTCCGCAGTCAACGAACCATTCATGTGCGAATGTTAACACCACGATATCGGCAACTACGACTGAAATGAATGCGTGATCATCGCCACTGGACCTTGGTATAGTGGCAGAGCGTTGTATAGTCTGACGAATCCCGATAAATTCTTTATCATTACGATGGGAGGGTGGGAATCCGTCGTATTCCAAGGGAACAGCTCCTTGACACCTGTACTGTGGGACGGAGACAAGCTGGCTGTGGCTTAATTATTATCTGGGGAACATTCACGTGAGCATCCATTTGTCTAGTGGAACTCGAGCAAGGTACCATGACGGCCGAGGCGTATTGCACACTGCTTGCAGACTACGCACACCCCTTCATGACAACCATGTTTCTCAACGGTAATAGCATTTTCCGACAAGATAATGCACCATGTCATAAGGCCAGGAGTGTGATGGGGTGGTTCGAGGAACGCAGAAGCGAGTTTCAAGTGATGTTTTGGCCCCCCAACTCGCCGGATCTGAACCCAGGTGACCTGTGTGTGCATATGTGGTGTCAACTCTCTCCAGCGACCTACCAAGGATCATTGTGTGCATGCCAAGACGTGTCGCAGTTGTTATCCGTGCCAAAGGTCGACATACTGACAATTAGGTAGGTAGTCATAATGTTCCGGCTGATGTGTGCATATATTTTAACTCGTATATTTTGTCTCGATTCGAATTACGAGACGTCTCGACTCGAATTCGAGTCGGGTCGAGACAGAGACTGTCGAGTCGAGACAGAAACATATTTTCGAGCCGATACAACATTTTCTCGAGACGAGTCGAGACAGGCTTAAATCTTGACTCGACTCGACTCGTGCGCATCCCTAATTCCACGGTCCACCTCATCCCTCCTAATAGTCGCGTAATAAATCCTTCCCCCTCCCAGGGATTTGGCCAGGGATACCTGGTCTACAGGCAAGAAAGTAGTCAAACCCAAAAATATAATTAATAGTCAATAGCCCCATTGAAGGCGAGAACTAGCTACGATCTTACTATCAATAGTGCAAATACAACGTCAGTTATAACTATTAAAGTGAGAACCAGTTATTACCTTAAAAATCACGGTTTGGCGGCCATTTTCCAATATGATGACCAAACCCGTCACCGGATATTTCAGGACTTTTAGTATGTTGTTATATACACCTTTCCAAAGGCATGTTTCAAAATTTTAGCTAGTTATGATTTTTTCTGAGTTTAGCTTTTTTTCTTTTTTGTATAATTTGAGTGGACTTACGAACCACGCACGGTTAGAGACTGTTAACTACAGACAACTTCTCAATTACAAATTGGAAAAGACCACCTTATTAAAACAAGAGTGAAAATGCAACAAATTTTATTCAATGCTTACTAGGAACGAAAGAAATATTTTGACAGAAGAGATACACAGAAGACCTGATCGAGTGTTAACTCTTTACACTTTTACGCGTGAGCAAGAATGTGAAAAATGGACAAATCAATATTGTGATCCTGGGTTTGTGGTCTCCAAATTAAACAACAACCTATTCGTGATTCAAATGCCTCACAATTTTAGAGATGAAATTCAAGACATCTCAATTGATGGAATAAAGCTTTTTAATAATGACAACGAACAACCATAAAGGGGCCCATAGACGATCCACGGTTTGTGCAAACATCGTGCTTGTGCAAACACCGTGTTTGCGCATACACGCAACCATACACGGTTCAACTGTTTGCACAAACTTCAGTTCAATTTTGAGTTTGATCGCGTAAACATGTCCATTGAAGCATCAGTGATAGTAATTGCGTGTGTCTTGGAAGGAGAAATACCAGCAAACCCGAAAAGGTAAATCTTGTACTTCCAGATGTTGTACTTGCATTTATGTTCTTTAGATCTCTGCGGTATGCAGGACAAAATGATTTTATTCCTCACTGACTCTCAATCCGCCTCCTGATTTATTTTCTTCATTTTATCCACCAATTTCTTGTTTTCCGCATTTTTCAGATTCCTGTTTTTATAATCTTGACCCTTTACCTTCCGCAGTTCGGATAAAGTTTGATAAAGTTCAATAAATTCTCGTCACAATTATTGACTCCTATTCATTGACGCCATAGCGCGAGAAATAAGTGTCTGTACACCAGGCCTCCTACTCGGAAATAAACCTCGTGTTTACACAAACATGCCCATACACGGTCCACGTGATTCCACAAAATCATGTTCGTGTAATCAATTTTCGAACGAGTTCGATATGATAAAGGTTTGCACAAACGTTTGCGCAAACAGTTTATACAGACTATGAAAAGAATAAAAATGTCATTTTTCATTATTTATTACAAAATACTTCATATGACAAGTTGCAGACTTCATGTAGTAAGCAGGAATATACTAAACAAAGAGAAATGCAAAGTGCACTTTAATTAGTCTGCATGATTAACAATTAATTTAAAGTTTTAAAAATGCAATTATAATGCAAACAAGCTAAGCTTTAGGAGACCACCAATTGAGATACAAATCTCAGAAAGACAAATTAATAAGGCGAAAGTTATAATATTTACAGTGTGAATATCGGTTTTCTAGTTCTCTCATGTCTCTGAATATTAATGTCCAGAAAAACGTCCATGTATGTGTCCATTAGAGTCGAAGTTCCAAAAAGAGAGATGAGGGAAAACGGATGTCTGTGTAATTTTTTTAAAAACTATTTATACGATTTTGTTTTCTTGTAAATACTACTTTCACTTTGGTAAAATCCAAGAGCTTAACTACGTCAAAGTTGTTTTGCACAGTGTGTATGTCCTTGGATTTTCCCTTTTGTTCAAAATAATTTTGTTTTCTTCACCTGAGAACTTATCAAACAAAAGTTTAATTTCACATACATACATGATTATTTTTTTAAATATTTCAACAATATAAAATTATGATTTTTGATTAAACAACACAATATGGTCAGCCAGTGTACCTCATGAGCTCTTGCGACTCGAAGTTTTGCATTTTTTTTTCAGCACACAGAGGTAGGATGGATTGGAGGAGGCTTAGATAAGGAAAAAATTGCTTTTAGTTTCTATAGTTACATAGGTCTAATATTGAAATACTGACGACTTTTGGTATGTAGTAGTAAATTAAACTTTCTGGCGCTACAGCCCATGAAAGACTATGGTCAGCCAGATGGTTCGCGTTCCGCTGGGTAATGTTTCACCAACGCATCCGTTCCGAGGCTTCATTATTTTTGGCTTTCTAGAGTAGAATTCGCTACCCTCTACTTCAGGCAGCTTCCTAATTGCTTTATGATGTCAATACAGGAAACGTTTAGTACTTCCACTGAGAATAGAAGCAGGGATCATGTCAGCGCCGTATCTTAATTTTTTCTCGGGGGCAAGCATTATTATTTGGGTCCCCTAGTAACTAAGATCGCGTAGGCCTCCCCTTCTTTTCGTCTTTCTCTTACTCTTTGTGGGGTCCAGGAGCCCGTGGGTCCTCTTGCACGGCAAGGTATGCGGGGCAGTTAGTTACGCCCTTGGGCCCGTTTCATACATGACAAATTAATTAAGGGGACAATATTGACAAATCTCAAAGCCATACGAATAAATATTATTTCTAGGGCTCCTAATATTGCATTTCGTTACTGAAATGGGCCCGCGATTCATTTTTGTTTTACATACCTTTAGTGTGCAGTTTCGTTTATGTAATGTAGTGAACCTGTTTGATGCTTCATTTATAATTTCATGTTCGTATCGTATATGAGTAAGAAAATTTTGTCTTAAAGTGGGCCCCTCGAACGGCGGGGAGCTTCTCTGGGGGCAAAATGTTGTATATGAAATGTCTAACTGTCCAGGATTTTCCCTTTAATTGTGATCAATTTAAAGAAGTCCCATGGTTCGGGATCCATTATACAACGATAATGTATATTTTTGTATGTACTTTTTAAGTATTGTTATTATTTACGAGCAAAAGTGTTGTTTTAAAGGCACAAGCATTTAAGGAGAACGAGAAAAATATAAAGAAATAATTTAAATGTTTGTATCATATTGAAATATTTGTTAATCTGGTTGCTATAACGGCTTGTTTATCTGTTTGATGTCGTTGTTATGGTAACTATAAAATATAGAACGAAGTGCCATATTGTATAGACTGGATGTATAATGTTTTAATGTGATAAAGACGATATACGTTGAAAGGTAATATATATATATTCAAAACTGCATAATTGTGTTGTTTGATTCATGATAATCTCATGAACTGTATAAGTATTATTTTCGAATCAGGGAACGTAACGTAACAAAAGTAAATTAACGTTACAAACTTTCCCACATAAGCACTTTAAGCCCCAGATATCTCTTTTACACTAATTCCATATTCATTATACAGTAATATATACAAATTATTAGGAAACAAATATTATAACTGTTCAAATCTACAACATCATACAATACAGCAGTTTATATCACGGCCCAAATACAATAAATAGTATTGGGTGTTGTCGCTTAAAATTTTTGCTTAAGTTGTGGAAAAAAGGATAACATTTAAAAATACATTGAGTTTTTCAAAGAACAAAATGCTAGTTTAACAGTGTACTCATACACTCCAGTAACTACCAGTGGCAAACAAAATTTTGGGAAAGACTAGCATAAGATTCACAATTTATACATTCTTCGGAACAAAGTCCTTGTTCGTTGGTAAGATAATTAAATGCTCCGTGTGCTCATGCGCCAAAGACATCCTGTGGTCACTAACAACGTTAGATCCCATACTTAATATTTGTTCACTAGGAACACTTGTAGCTTCCGCCGAAAAGTATTTCCTTGCTAACTTTGCCATTTTTGGAACCTCCTTACTACAGTGTATCGGTGCCAGCACGCTAATGGGATAGATACAACATCACAAAATGGTAGTCTTTAATACATCTGCATTTCATTCGACTCTGCTGCACTTATGTATTTTCAACGAAGGAAAGTGGCGAAACCTTCTTTCTAGCTATTTTTCCAGGTAGGCATGAATCTTCAGATGTTTGAGCAACATCTACTATAGTTGGTGTTAACTTTAATTCTTCCTGAACTAACGATTTTATCTTGATTTCATTCTCACTATTATAAAATAAACTTTTTAATCGAAGATGTAGATCAAGTACTGCTCTATATTTAATTTCCCCATACAGGCCGTAAGGCACGAAACCCCCAGGAGTTTAAGGTGAGTTTAATGTTTCATTCTAAACGTAGGTTTCTCTGGAATAGTATCCACCCTTCAAGTAATTGCCCCGCTCCCTCTTCCAGGGCATCTCTTCTAAATCCATCCATGCCGTAAAGTTGTCTTCCAACTGATACTGTATTAAGGGTTTTATTCCAATTTCCGAAACATTAGTAAAAATACCCACACAGTATGAATCCTCAATTGTTTCAGTAATATCTAAATAATTTTACATCTGAATGATAAAATAATAGAATAACTGCACCAAGTGTCATGCAATTCAGGTGATCAATATTTCTAAAACAAGCTTTTGAATTTCCTGCACTCAAAATTAATCCAACACACTTGTATTATGACAAATGTAGGCCTATCCACTAATTAATGCCGATTCAGTTTTATGTAATATGTAATTGCAGGTTTTCTTTACAGACGTGCCATCGTTTGGGATTGCGAGAGTGCCAGGTTTTGGGTATCCCCTGCGAGAAGGAATTCCTGTGTCATTAAAATGTGACGTGGACTCAAATCCACCTTCAAGCCCGATTTGGCTAAAAGGTAAGTAATGAAAACTATTGAAACTTGTATGTTTCATGAAACAATAACATTAAATTTTGATGTAGAGTAAGTAGGTTCTTGGTTTTCAAACTCTGTCTTTGAAGGTCATATGAACTATTGAAACACCGAAGCTATGTTAAGAACATTTTTTGTAGAACGTTACTCATCCTTTCAGTATCTTTCTTCGAGATCATAAAAACAATTGCTCCAATCTGTCTCCATAAAACAAAAACTAGTATTATGAAAAAGGAGTGCTCCCAAACTCACCTGTACACGATTCCAATAGAAATGGTTATGTGTGCAAGCTGCCACTTGAAATCAGTAATTTGTGTCTTTCCCTTCTAAGTGAAAAGATGAAAGTAATTATTCTCCAATTAAATCAAAACATCATATGAGTTTTCGTATCTTTACTTTCTTTTTCTATTTCCTATATTGGGAACCTAATTTTATTAAAATTGAGTTTAAGCTGGATGTATGGCCCTCAAAACGGGGAACGAAATAGAGTATATATGTGCAGAGATTCTGAAACACATTGTAAAATCCTGTTTTCTTAAATTTTTAAATACTTTGTATATACATATGTATGTATGTAAACAGGATGTGTAAATAGTTACATTAATATGCTTAAGTTTCTAATAATTTAACTTCCATTATGGCCTCTGTCTCCTGAAAAAACGTGGATTCCCGTGATTTGCACGTAGTTTCATTTTAGATAAATCAACTTCTTTTTTATTATATTTTTCTTGAACTTTTATATTTCTTCACACAAACTATATGAGACTTGGATATATAAAATAATTCAATAAAACCTTAAAAGTAATATTTAGACTGTTACATCTTCGCGGGAAAAATTCTATAGAGTTTGAAACGAATGTTTCAACATAGTACTTTTCTCGAGGTAGCTTGCATATACCAAAGCGGAGTAACGGGTGTTTGAAACGAGGTATAAAGAATAGAGTATCTAAGGAATTTCTCAAGTTACGGTAATAAAATTGGTTATATAAACGTCTTATGAAAAGCGAATGGGCATGTTTCGCAGCATTTCCGAAACTTGTTTTAGGTCTCCCGGCCAGTCATTGCCCTTTTCTGACCTGGATCTAGGGTTGCCAGATTAGTAAAGTCAGAAAGGAGGACACTTTGACTTAAAAAAAAAAGTAAAAAAAAAAGTTGCTTTTACCGAAATTTAAGTTGGCTTCCAGATTTATATTTAGTTGTCTCTGCATGTTTAAAGAAGTCACACTTTCTTTTGTTGGAAATCTCAATGTTACAGTAACAAATAGTACAATATACGTAACGATTACTTTTGCCTTTTCCGTACACATGGGAATGCATTTTCCCAGAATTTAGAATAATTACAAGCTCTTTTAGGCATGTCGTCAAATTCTTTCGTTAATATTCGATTTCAGACTAAAAATACTTGACAAAGTTGACCATAATCTTCTTTCTTTCTCGTTATTAAAGAATAGGACTAAAATTATATTCTGGATCACAGTTCATAGACGCAATTAAGTGACAAATACAGGTTTTCAGATCAAAGCCGAACTGTTTATGTAAATTAATCGTCAGTCAATATCTTATACATACAAATGAAAATTGATATTATTTCAATGTTGCCACTACTGTTTTCAAAATTATACATTGGGTTCACCAAATACAGTATTGTAGTGCCCCACGATCAAGTATTTAATAAACGCATGGTACTAATAACTTATTTATCGTATCTCAATTCTGGCATAGCACAGGGGGTGTATTCATTTTCTCAACCCCTATTTTAAGACAATGAATACCTATGTAACATAGCGATTCGATACGCTCTTTGAACCGATTTGGATGAAACTCGGCATATGGAGGTTTTCGACCATGCTGATTACGAATGTTATATTTACTTTTACCTGGGTCACGTAGTTTATGTGGGATACGCCCTTTGTATGACACTTAAAACCTAATAAATCAAAAAGGAAGCAACGTATTGAAGTGCTGTTTCGACATTTAGCAATAGGTCATCAGGTACTACATGTCCCAAAATTAGTGGTCATCGAGGTCAAAGGTAAAAATACTTAAAACCAAATAACTCGAAAACTGAGCAAAATATTGAGGTGCTGTTTCCACATTTAGTAATTGGTCATTCACTACTACATGTTCCAAATTAATGATCATCGACGTCAAAGGTCAAAGTACTTAAAACCTAATAACTCGAAAATGGATCCACATATTGAGGTGTTGTTTCCCCATTTAGTAATTGGTTAGCAACTACTACATGTTCCAAAATAATGATCATCGAGGTCAAAGGTCAAAGTACTTAAAACCTAATAACTCGAAAATGGATCCACATATTGAAGTGCTGTTTCCACATTTAGTAATTGGTCATCAGGTACCACATGTCCCAAAATAATGACCATCGAGGTCAAAGGTCAAAATACTTAAAAGCTAATAACTCGAAAATGGATCCACATATTGAGGTGCTGTTTCCACATTTAGTAATTGGTCATCAGGTACCACAAGTTCCAAAATTAGTGGTCATCGAGGTCAAAGGTCAAAATACTTAAGACCAAATAACTCGAAAATGGATCCACATATTGAGGTGCTGTTTCCACATTTAGCAAGAGGTCATCAACTACTACAAGTTCCAAAAATAATGACCATCGAGGTCAAAGGTCAAAATACTTAAAACCTAATAACTCGAAAACGGAGCCAAATATTGAGGTGCTGTTTCCAAATCTAGTAATTGGTCATCAACTACTACAAGTTTCAAAAATAATGGTCATCGAGGTCAAAGGTCAATCTCGTAAATGAAACCACATATTGAGATAACGTTGTGTGATCTATTCAATTTTGTACAAAGCAGAAAAACAGTGAAGAAGGAATAAATTTGAGTGGCTTATTTACTTTTGTATTAATGAGAAAGAAATCAAAGGAACACAATTTTAACCAGCGCAGAATTTCTGTACGTTTTTAGGCTGTTCAAATAGATTAACAAGAAAGCAAGCAAAGATATGCCGTATTAACTAGCTATGTATTATTTAAGCAAAACGAAGGGCTAAATTTGAGAAAGCGAACATGGACAATTTTACTCAAATTTGGATGGAGTATTTATCTTTGTATGAACCAGAAAAAAAAATGAAGAAGATCCGTTTTAACTAGTTCAATATTTCTGTATAATTTTGTACTACCCAAATAAACGAAATTTTATTTTTGTACCAATCACAAGAAAATCAAAGAAGGGTCGTTTTATACCTTTTATGTGCTATTCAAATAATAGAGGGAACAAATTTCAGTGGTCTATTTTATTTTTGTACCAATCAGAAGAAAAGCAAAGATATACCATTTTAACTATTTAAACAAACGAAAAGATAAATTTGAATGACCTATTCAATTTTGTACCAACGAGAAATGCCATTTTGTACTATTCAAATAAACCATAAAACCGAAGAAGGTTCATTTTAACTAACTCAGACTTTTATACCATTTTGTACTACTCCAATAAACGAAGGAATACCAACCAGAAAAAAAAGAAGTGAAGATTAGGTGGATTATTTTCTTTTGTACCAACTAGAAAAGAGAAGAAGAGCTACTTTAACTAGCTCATTATGTACTGTTTAAACAAACGAAAATTGACCATTATGTAACTTTTGAACTTCTGAAATGTTCTATTTTTGTATCAATCAGAAAAACCCGAAGAAGGATCATTTTAAGAGGTTCATAATTTCGATGTTCTACTTTTTATACCAACGAGAAAAAAATGAACTAGCTGAATATACGAAAGAATAAATTTAAATGAGCTATTCAATTTTGTACCAATGAGAAATGTCATTTTAACTGGTTCAGAATTTTACTACTCAAATAAACAATGGAGTATTTAGTTTTCTACCACCGAGAAAAAAAGAAATTGCACCATTTTGGAGTATTCAAATAAACAAAAATCAATTAAACGAAGTAATGGATTTGAAAAACCGAAGTTGAGTATTTTATACCATTTGGTATTATTTCAACAAACAAAGGAATAAGCAAAAAAGGATCATTTTATATCATTTTCATCTAGTCTAATAAACGAAGGCATACATATGAGTGAGACCAGAGAAAAAAACGAAGAAGACCCATTTTAACTAACTGAGAATTTCTGTACCTTTTTGTACTATTTAAACAAACGATGGGATAAATTTTTTTGACCTGTTTTTTGTACTAACCAGAAAAATCGAAGAAGGTACCTTTATACTAGCCCAATGAGCGAAAGAACAAATTTGGGTGTTCTACTTTTTTATACCAAACAAAGAAGAACCATTTTGTATTACTCAAATAAACGAAAGAAAAAGCGAAAAAGACATTTTTAACTAGCGTAGAATTTCTATAACGCAAAAATTAATTTGGATGGAGTAACAAGAAAGAAAGCAAAGATATGCCATATTAACTATTTAAATAAACGAAGGGATAAATTTAAGTGATCTATTCCATTTTGTACCAAGGAGAAATGCCATTTTTATCTAGCTTAGAATTTCTAGTGCATGTTGTATTATTTAAACAAAACGAAGGGCTAAATTTGAGAAAGCGAACATGAACCATTTTACTCAAATTTGGATGGAGTATTTAGCTTTGTATGAACCAGAAAAAAAAGTGAAGAAGAACCATTTTAACTAACTCAGATCTATATACCATTTTGTACTACTTTTTGTACCAATCAGAAGAAAATCAAAGAAGGGTCATTTTAACTAGCCAAGCAGAAAAAAGGAAAGAATTAACACTTTGTACTAATCAAGTAAACGAAGGTATAAATTTGTACTAACCAGAAAAGGAGAAGAAGGTTCAGCATTCTAATTTGTGTGACCTATTCACTTTTATACCAACCACAAAGGTCCATTATAACAAGCTCGGTATTTTTATACCATTTTGTATTACTCTAATACATTTGGGTGGTCTATTTTATTTTTGTAACAATCAGAAGAAAAGATTAGAATTTTATACCTTTGTGGTGTTACATTTTGTATATTTTTGTGTCATCCAGAGAACAATTTAAATTGACTCTCCCTGACAATTCAGTTGCCGGTAATTCAGTATTTACATGTGCTAGTCTAATGTTTGTAATCTATTAAATTCTTAATATTACAATACTACAAATTGATCCATTTAACAGTTCAATTCTTTCTAACCCCTTGTAATTTTAACTCTAATATGTTCTTCTATTCTTACACAATCAAATGCATATGCTACAGTGTCTCAGTGTTCATTTACAGAATTAAATAATTGTTTATCTTTCTCTAAAAACGTTTCTACTATTTCTTTGATATAATAATCACACTCTGTAATGTATTCATATACCAGATTAAATTTTTTCTCCACAGTATAAGTGTTCATAATATTGCAACCTTTAAAATGCTTCTTTAAATAAAGTTTATAGATTTTCTCTCTCATTTAACGTTTAATTAAGATCGTCCACACCTTTTGTAATAATTCGTAATCATACTGCAGCAAACAGTTGTGACCTTTTTCATTTTCATTATGTTTAGAACATGCTTCGCATAATAATACAGAATTTGGTGTATACTCATTAAATAATTGTATAACACATGTATCACTAATACTTCCGCACTCATTAGCTTCCACTTCAAAACAGGTAATATTTGAAACACAGTCTCATCACTTTCCGGGAGTATTTCATCATTATATCTATTATAGCGTCTAAAATAATACACTTCTTCTATTTCTTGTGTTGGATATATGATTCTCACTTTATCACATAATTCATCTGGCAAATCGGGTCAGACGGGTGAATTAACAGTATAGGTTTTTCGTTTTCACGCTGAATTTATTTTTCTCTAGGTAAAACATAAACAATTTCCATGCTAGTCATTTTTCTGCTCTTCAGCAAAAACTAATCAAGTGTGATACATCTATTTATATACCTACAATAAAAGCATTCTATGCATTCTCCGTGTTTAATAATATGTTTTCAAGGCAATATAACATCATGATGTATGTTCTATTATTTTCCAAATATACTCCATAAACTTATATTCCATTATAATAAAATACATAAATGCAAAAATATATATTTGTCTTTTTGAACTTAGACGAGGAAGGAAAGTCTAAAAAAATAATTGAATCGTTGAGCAATAGGCAGTACCGTAGGACCCACACTATACTAGCAATACAAATGTTAGGTAACGCATTCGTAACGTTGTTTAAATATCTGCAGCAACATGGAACTTTGAAAACTTCTCTTACTTTGATATAATCTCTTCTTCTGCTGTGATTCAAAATGGACAAGTATGCTGTTATGATTTGTCGTCATTCATCAGTTTTCTTTAGAACGCAAATTGCTATGTAGTCTGTTCTACACAATTATTACGCAACTCTGGTTTGTTAAATCTCACGTTCAAATATTTTATGAGCCTTTCTTAGTGACGGGAGAGTGAATTTAAATTGTTCTCTGGATGACACAAAAATATACAAAATGTAACACCACAAAGGTATAAAATTCTAATCTTTTCTTCTGATTGTTACAAAAATAAAATAGACCACCCAAATGTATTAGAGTAATACAAAATGGTATAAAAATACCGAGCTTGTTATAATGGACCTTCGTGGTTGGTATAAAAGTGAATAGGTCACACAAATTAGAATGCTGAACCTTCTTCTCCTTTTCTGGTTAGTACAAATTTATACCTTCGTTTACTTGATTAGTACAAAGTGTTAATTCTTTCCTTTTTTCTGCTTGGCTAGTTAAAATGACCCTTCTTTGATTTTCTTCTGATTGGTACAAAAAGTAGTACAAAATGGTATATAGATCTGAGTTAGTTAAAATGGTTCTTCTTCACTTTTTTTCTGGTTCATACAAAGCTAAATACTCCATCCAAATTTGAGTAAAATGGTTCATGTTCGCTTTCTCAAATTTAGCCCTTCGTTTTGTTTAAATAATACAACATGCACTAGAAATTCTAAGCTAGATAAAAATGGCATTTCTCCTCGGTACAAAATGGAATAGATCACTTAAATTTATCCCTTCGTTTATTTAAATAGTTAATATGGCATATCTTTGCTTTCTTTCTTGTTACTCCATCCAAATTAATTTTTGCGGTATAGAAATTCTGCGCTAGTTAAAAATGTCTTTTTCGCTTTTTCTTTCGTTTATTTGAGTAATACAAAATGGTTCTTCTTTGTTTGGTATAAAAAAGTAGAACACCCAAATTTGTTCTTTCGTTCATTGGGCTAGTATAAAGGTACCTTCTTCGATTTTTCTGGTTAGTACAAAAAACAGGTCAAAAAAATTTATCCCATCGTTTGTTTAAATAGTACAAAAAGATACAGAAATTCTCAGTTAGTTAAAATGGGTCTTCTTCGTTTCTTTTTCTCTGGTCTCACTCATATTTATGCCTTCGTTTATTAGACTAGATGAAAATGATATAAAATGATCCTTTTTTGCTTATTCCTTTGTTTGTTGAAATAATACAAAATGGTATAAAATACTCAACTTCGGTTTTTCAAATGCATTACTTCGTTTAATTGATTTTTGTTTATTTGAATACTCCAAAATGGTGCCGTGTGCGTGGGTTTCCTCGGGGTTCTCCCGTTTCCTCCCACTTTCTTCATTCCACCATTTCATTCATTACTCATCATCACCGTCTCCTTTAGCCTAACCGGCATAACCGTTGGACGTAAAACTCAAAGATTTCATTTTTCATTTTTTCCAAAATGGTGCAATTTCTTTTTTTCTCGGTGGTACAAAACTAAATACTCCATTGTTTGTTTGAGTAGTAAAATTCTGAACCAGTTACAAATGACATTTCTCATTGGTACAAAATTGAATAGCTCACTTAAATTTATTCTTTCGTATATTCAGCTAGTTCATTTTTTTCTCGTTGGTATAAAAAGTAGAACATCGAAATTATGAACTTCTTAAAATGATCCTTCTTCGGGTTTTTCTGATTGATACAAAAATAGAACATTTCAGAAGTTCAAAAGTTACATAATGGTCAATTTTCGTTTGTTTAAACAGTACATAATGAGCTAGTTAAAGTAGCTCTTCTTCTCTTTTCTAGTTGGTACAAAAAAAATAATCCACCTGATCTTCACTTCTTTTTTTCTGGTTGGTATTCCTTCGTTTATTGGAGTAGTACAAAATGGTATAAAAGTCTGAGTTAGTTAAAATGAACCTTCTTCGGTTTTATGGTTTATTTGAATAGTACAAAATGGCATTTCTCGTTGGTACAAAATTGAATAGGTCATTCAAATTTATCTTTTCGTTTGTTTAAATAGTTACAATGGTATATCTTTGCTTTTCTTCTGATTGGTACAAAAATAAAATAGACCACTGAAATTTGTTCCCTCTATTATTTGAATAGCACAAAAAAAGATATAAAATGACCCTTCTTTGATTTTCTTGTGATTGGTACAAAAATAAAATTTCGTTTATTTGGGTAGTACAAAATTATACAGAAATATTGAACTAGTTAAAACGGATCTTCTTCATTTTTTTTCTGGTTCATACAAAGATAAATACTCCATCCAAATTTGAGTAAAATTGTCCATGTTCGCTTTCTCAAATTTAGCCCTTCGTTTTGCTTAAATAATACATAGCTAGTTAATACGGCATATATTTGCTTGCTTTCTTGTTAATCCATTTGGATAGCCTAAAAAGGTACAGAAATTCTGCGCTAGTTAAAATTGTGTTCCTTTGATTTCTTTTTCATTAATACAAAAGTAAATAAGCCACTCAAATTTATTCCTTCTTCACTTTTTTCTGCTTTGTACAAAATTGAATAGATCACACAACGTTATCTCAATATGTGGTTTCATTTACGAGATTGACCTTTGACCTCGATGACCATTATTTTTGAAACTTGTAGTAGTTGATGACCAATTACTAGATTTGGAAACAGCACCTCAATATTTGGCTCCGTTTTTGAGTTTTGACCTTTGACCTCGATGGTCATTATTTTTGAAACTTGTAGTAGTTGATCACCAATTATTAAATGTGGAAACACCACCTCCATATGTGGATCCATTTTCGAGTTATTTGGTCTTAAGTATTTTGACCTTTGACCTCGATGACCACTAATTTTGGAACTTGTGGTAGTTGCTATTAAATGTGGAAACAGCACCTCAATATGTGGATCCATTTTCGAGTTATTAGCTTTTAAGTATTTTGACCTTTGACCTCGATGGTCATTATTTTGGGACATGTGGTACCTGATGACCAATTACTAAATGTGGAAACAGCACCTCAATATGTGGATCCATTTTCGAGTTATTAGGTTTTAAGTATTTTGACCTTTGACCTCGATGGTCATTATTTTGGAACTTGTAGTAGTTAATGATCTATTACTAGATTTGGAAACAGCACCTCAATACGTTGCTTCGTTTTTGAGTTATTAGGTTTTAAGTGTCATACAAAGGGCGTATCCCACATAAACTATCAGACCCAGATAAAATAAGTATGATATTTGTAATCAGCATGTCCGAAAACCCCCATATACGGAGTTTCACCCAAATCGGCTAAAATTGTCATAGAAAGGGCGTATGCCACATAAACTATAGGACCCAGGTAAAAATAAGTATGATATTCGTACTCAGCATGGTTGAAAACCTCCATATGCCGAGTTTCATCCAAATCGGTTCAAAGGGCGTATCGAATCGCTATGTTACATAGGTATTCATTGTCTTAAAATAGGGGTTGAAAAAAAAATCTTATATAATTTCTGCTATGTTCAATTAGGGGTGGAGAAAATGAATACTCCCCCTGTGCTATGTCCGCTATATTTCGTAGTCTCTGTTATGGTAAATAAGCCATACTCTTGTATTAGATCTGCTATGTAATCTGTGCTATGTTATAGTAGGGGTTGGAAAATATGCTCATAAAAGGGAATGAATACACCCCCTAAAATGGAGGTGGTTGTGTTTATTATCTGCTCTGCTATGTAGTAAATAGTCTTATGCTAAAGGGTTGAAAACAAATACACCTCTGCTATGTGTTCGTAGGGGTTGGAAAATATGCTCATAAAAGAGAACGAGTACACCCCTAAAATGCTGTGTGTTCTTAGTCTCAGTGTAATTTCTGCTGTGTTAAAATCGGGGTTGGAAAACTAGTTCATTCCTAAAAAGTGCTAATAAAAGGGAATGAATACACCCCTAAAATGGATGATGTTGTGTTTATTATCTGCTCTGCTATGTGTTCGTAACTGCTATGTTACATAATCTTATGCTAAGGGGTTGAAAACGAATACACCTCTGCTATGTGTTCGTAAGGGTTGGAAAATATGCTCATAAAAGAGAACGAGTCCACCCCTAAAATGGAGGTTATGTGTTACGTAGTCTTATGCTCTGTTGTGTGTTCATAGTCTCAGTGTAATTTCTGCTATGTTAAAATAAGGGTTGAAAAAATATGCTCATAAAAGGGAACGAGTACACCCTTGTTACGTAGTCTTATGTTCTGCTATGTTAAAATACTGCTATATGTTATCAGCTCTTCTATGTGTTCGTAATCTTATGTGTTATCTCCTATGTTAAAATAGGGGTTGAAAAATATGCTCATAAAAGGGAATGAATACACCCTTGAAAAAGTGTTCATAAAAGGGAACGAGTCTTATGTGTTACCTGCTCTGCTGTGTGTTACGTACTCTTATGTGTTATCTGTTTTGCTTTGTGTTACGTAGCCTTATGTGTTATCTGCTATGTTCGAATAGGGGTTGGGAAAATATGCTCATAAAAGGGAACGAGTTCACCCCCTAAAAAGTGGTCATAAAAGAGAACGAATACACCCCCTAAAAAGTGCTCATAAAAGGGAATAAATTCACCCCTAAAATGGAGGTCGTAAAAGACCGTGGGCTCACGGTGTACGGTGCTCAATTTCCCAGGGGCTTGTGAGTTGTCCTAGGTTGTTCCAGGTTGTTCCAGATCGATCCATTTTCTACTACTAACCATTATTGGTAACACTTGTGACAGTGTCTTACAAAATGATGAATCGTAATCTCTAAGTAATTTTATTTCCAAGAATAAAACAGAAAAAAGTATTTTTTTCGTTTTTAAACAGCCTATGGCGTTGCTCTCATATAGTGTGGGTTCTGGGCAACGGCCCGAGTAGGTTCGTTTTCAATACATTCGATTTTTCTGCAAGGTGCGTGGGCAGTGTATTAAGAATGTGGGCATCCTTGACATAAGCACTTAAATTTTGCCAGTGTGCCAGAATCAGAACTATTCGGTATGAGTTCGTTTATGGTTTAAATTTTAAAATATATGTAAGTAAATTGTACTTAAAATTCAAAAATTCTTTGTATAAAAATATTAATTATAAATGTGTAATTACATCATTAAATAAGTCCTGGTGTCTGTTGTAACTTGTCAAGAAGACCAGGGGATAGCGACATAAATTTCAAGAACTAATGATTTTAAGTGAACTATGGTAACATCAATGACTCTGGGACTGATACGTTGAAACGTGAGACAAAGATGAAAAAGTTGAAAAAAAATAGTGCCAACTAAATATTTCTTCCAAGGAACATAAGTTCACCAATATACATACATAGCTATCACACACACACATATATATATATATGACATCACAAACTACTATCATATCCAATGGTGATCAATTGTCGACGTCCTAAACCGTGAATACTCGTGAAGAAAGAATGAAATAAACCATAAAATCAGAAAGTGTGAGGCAAGAACATCGGAAAATTAAAATAAATAAATAAATAACAGCTTAGTTTAGGACTCGAATCAGGTTTAAAACGTTTGAACCCGAACTCAAAGATGGTTCTTAACACGCACGCCTATCAAATCAAGTTTAAAGATACTGGTGTATGTGTGTAAAGTCGATTAAGTAAAAAAAATGAGAAATTATGATTTTAACAAGGTCTTATGTAAAAAAGATTCTGCACCTTTGTGTCTAGTCGGCTAAGCCATAGCTTCATATCTAAGCGAGATATACAGTAGAGGTGTACATATTCAGACAAATGGGCAAAGTAAATATTTTACGTGTGTAAAGACGGTTAAGTCATAAAACGTGACTTGTCTGACTTTGCACTATTCTTACTTTATGTGCGTAATAGGTTAAGTCAAGATTGAATGACTTGTCCGATTTTACGCCTGATATACTGGTATCATGAGTGTCCAAATACGGTTAAATTGAATTGATATAGGGTATGAAACTTAATATTATTCCTTCTGTCATTGAAAAAATGTGTTTTAATAGTGTGTATATAAAAGTATACTATTACATTTAGATTTGGTTGCTAAAGATACATTATTACAAGCTAATAATAGTAGTAATATTAGTTTTGTTTAGACTAAAAAATAAAAGGAAAGCTCACACAAACTGTCGGTTTCTTTACATATTTTCTTTTCCTTTTTAAAGCTAACTTTTGAAACACTAAACTGGAGAGGAAATTCTAGATTTAAATTGTTAATAAAGCCACCGCAAATACAATAGAAATCTTTCATTCGAAACATTATTTAATCAGTAATATGACTACATTCGGAAAACTGACTGACTTACTTTTATACCTGAAATTCGTAACACACTCCTCATCAGGAGTTGTTAGAAATACTTTCCAGAAGTAAGAAGATTGCCACGTTAGCTAGGAAACGCTATAGAAGATTCTTTTGATGACAACCAGATATCTTAAGACCGATAATTGAATGTTCTAATGAAGATACTCATTTTAACCAAAACGATAATTCACAAACACTTTTGGATTTAGATGAAAACGTGAATGAAAGGAAGGTAACGAAAGAAAGAAAATGATTGAATAAAAAACGAAAGAATATTAAACTTCGTTAACAACGAAATAGAAGACCCTTATGATAAGAGATAAAGAAATGCACTTTAAGTCAAGCTCTAAAATTTCTGCAGAACGACACGAGCATCTACCCAGTACTTCTAATCAAGATATTATGCGCGGTCCAGATCTCTTTAGTCAAATTCAAGATATAAGTTTTGAGAAAGGAACGAATGACTTAATTCATGAAGGGAGAAAAAAGAGAGGAAACAAAGGCGATACAATAAAGGTACGTCAACAAAGAAATGAAGCCCGATACATAGGAAGAAAATATACCACAAAATCAGGAAAAGTAGTGAAGAAATACTATGTAATTGCTAGGAACATAGAGAATGAAGGGTAGTGAAAGAATGAAAGACGAATGCAGAGTAGAACTACACAAAGACTTTTGGAATATGGAAAGTTTCTACAAACGGGTTCTATATATTGTAAGGATCCCACATCAGAACAAGAGCACATGTCCGCACAAGAGCACATGAACACGTGCTATTGATTATAAACAGAAGAGCAGAAGAAAAGCCGACACGAAAGACACCGTGAATCGCTCAAAGAAGACGGACCTCACAGGAGGACCCGAAGATTACAGATAAAAGGCGGACCACCGACTCACCCAGCATCAGTCGTCCAACTAATCAAATCACCTACACCGCCCTGAGCTCGCACTGGACTAGGGGGTATACCTATCCTTACCTGAGGTCGCACTGGATCAGGGGTCCTTACTACAACCAAGCCTCGCGAAGCTGCCTTGAGCTCAGGAGGCTATCCTTCAAGACTCACCAGAACCGGCAGGTGCCTTGGAGACTGCCTTGAGAGAAGGGTCACCGTGCAAACACCTATTTCCTCTTATCTTGATATAACGAGATAGACACTATTTTACTCTTTGTAATCAAAGATGTTTGTATTTAACATTTTTTTATAATAAATTGGTGAAGGGAATAAATCTTGGTCCATTATTGACTCTACTAAAGTCATTACATGGTGATAGGCTCCGAAGTTTGTACGGGATGCTCTTTTTATTAACTTTTTAACAGGCACAAGGTCAGTATCAAAATTTACCTAAGTTTTGCTATCAAAATTCAACTAAAATTTGTATAAACTCCCTCCCTCCCTCTTTTCTTACTTTCCTTAAGTGCGATTTATGCCGGAAACTAGATCAGGTAAACAAAAGTACAGATCAGGAGAGAATAACACAGTGACAGAGAGTGCATCTAATATAGCCTTTAATATGCCACATTTGATTAAGTATGCGGGACACATACATCAAGACCCGGACAGATTTTTTATGCTATTCGACCATATGGCAACCATGCAGTCATGATCACCGGCCAAGAAGAAGGAAATTCTACCAATACATTTACAAGACACAGCACTAGATCTCGTGTTACAGCTTAAAAACCAGAATCGATTTGATAGGATGTCCTATGACCATTTAAAATCTCAGTTAGTAGCATTATATAGGCCAAAGGTCCCATCGTATAAAGCAGAACAGTAGCTGTTCGAGGTTCAACAGGGAATACATGAGTCCATAGAATCTTACTTTTTACGTAAGTTTCGAGCAACAAGGCAGTTAATACCGGAAGCGACTGAAGAACAAAAGATCCATCATTTATCCTTGGGATTGCAGAGGGATTTCCTTAATAAGATAGCATTAGAAAGGTTTGCAAGGGTAGAAGTTCTACAGACTAAATTAATCACTTTGGAAGCCGCCAGTGACCTTCTAAGAAAAAACGAGCATTCAGAACTATCACAAATATTATAGATGTTATACGGCCAGAATCGTAGACCTAACCCGCAGAATATATCATATGGCTTACTAACCAAAGACAATGTATCCTGGACAACAGCTATATCATCATACCTATCCTGCGCAAACGCAATCTGTTACACAACCAAGGAACAACTATATACCTACATATCAACAACAAATTAATCCTTCCATAGCGGTTTCTCAACCCAACTCTCAATAATTTCAAACCGCAGTCAAGAACCTAAGACCGTTCCCCACCATGAGAAAAATCCTCCACAAAGTGACCTCTCTACCTTGGCCAATAAAATGGCAGAATTGTCGCTGGTGATAGCCCAGACGAGTTACATAAACCAACCGAAGCATAGAAACCAAGGAAACAGAAGGAGGAATAACAATAATAACGGGAAGAAAAAGCGGGAACAAACCCAGAACAATCAGCAGGCTACACCCACTGAAGATCAAATTTTGGTATGCGCGATATGCCGGAAGCGGGGGATGGTGCATCTATTTGTTACAAGCGTCTAAAAACATAAGGAAGCCCTTGACAAGGGGGCCGACAGTCATCATCGCTCGGAACAGGGAGACCAAAGAGAAACTTGCAAAAATTATGAAATTCCTGTAATAAAAGAACAATCAGGACAATTGGCAGAAAAACGGGAAAACTTGCATTAGAGGATGAAAATAACAGGTCGCATTTAACAGTTGAAATTAATCAGGCCTTCAGAATGCAATAATTGATACAGGGAGTACGGTGTCCCTCTGGCCAGCCCATGCCGTACCCCCTCGGACAAGTCTAATTCCATTTCAGACAATAGTAAAAGGAATTTCAGGAAATAATATTCATTTGAACCAAATAGCATTAATAAAATTTAAAATAGATCAAACAACATTTACTCATTATTTCAGAGTAATTGACAAAACAATGTCAATAATTATAGGACTCGACTTTCTCCAAAGTTTGCATTCCACCATCGATTTAAACAAGAATACAATATCCTTCTTTAAACGTCCAAGAAAACCACAGATACCACTTGAGAGCAAAGAAAACACACTGTCAGTTTTTAGGACTCAGATAGTATCGCAAATAGACCACAACTGCTTATACGTGACTAAGCAAACACCTTTACCTCCATGTTCTCATACATATATACAAGTGGGCAGGAATGAAAAAAATAGCTGACAAAGAATTCATGTATGTTTCATTGCTTCCAGAAATACGCGAGAAACATAAGTTAAATGCCCTAGATCAGAAGGTAGAAGCAAACAGAATGACAATTCTAATTTCAAATCCCAATCTCAACAGCATCACCATAAAAAAGAATACACCAGTGGCGGTTATCGAAGAAGGGCACGAAATCTTTTAGCGCCTTAGAAGAATAAATGTTTTAAGAAAAAACGTATCAATTTAAAACAAAAGAGGAAATGGAAGAACGCCTAAAATACACAAAAACACTTTTCACTAAAGAGCTCCTTGACGTTAACCCCGACCTGAACAGAAAGCAAAAACAAGCAGTTTATGATTTATTATTTAAATATAGAGATGTTTATACGTATGCCCCTAATGACATTGGATATTTTAGTGGATACGTTCATAAAATTACGATTTCTAAATCTGCCGTATTCCACGACCGTTCCCCAACGATTCCATTACATATTAGAAGTCAAGTAGATAAACAGATTCAAGACCTTGTCAAGGCCTACTGACAATAATGAATTTTCTTCTCCACTTCTTGTGCTCAAGAAGCCTAATACGAAAGCATTTCGAATAGTTCTCAATCTACAGAAACGTAACAGTTATACTAAGTATTTATCAGTACCATTTCTATCAACAGAGGACGTTCTAAACTCTATAAAGGGGCAAACCTTCATAACAACTGTCGATCTCTCGAATTCCTACTTCCAAATCTTGTTGCATCCTAACAGCCGTAAATATATGACTTTCGAGTTCAATCATAGTAGCAATTCATACGAAATTTTTGAGGTGTACGATGGGCCATTGCACATCGAGTCAAAACTTGTCCGTTGCTACTAGGATGGTTTTGGAAGGACTACCAGACAGAATTACAAATTTCGTCGACGATCTTGTCACCAGTTCATATAATTTTCCACAGCACCTGCAGGATTTAGAATTATTATTTCAGAAGCTTAGGAAACACGATTTTCGGGCATCACCCAAGAAGACACACATTGGCTATCAGGAACTTAACGTATTAGGACACCTTGTTAGTGGGGAATCCATTAAAATATCTCCAAAAATAGCTAAGATACGAAATTTTAAGAGGCCGGCTACTAAGCGCATTCTCAAAAGCTTTATTGGCCTATGCCCATCTTTAGAACACACATCAAAGACTTTACAATAATAATTGAGCTTTTCGAACAGTTACTACCATCTAAATCTAAATTTAAATGGACGGAGAAACACGATGTTCTCTTTGAACAATTGAAAGACGACATTTTAAACGCCGCATCACTCGCTCATTTTGACGACTCCCTAGAAATCCGCGTCTACAGCGATAGCAGTCAAATGCAAATAGCCGGAATTCTTGCCTGCTATGACCCAAAAACCGACACTGAGAAGTTTCTTGCTTAGTGCTCTCGAAGATTGACAAGAAGTGAAGAGAAAAATAGCATATTGCAAAAATAGTTGTACGCTCTCATATACACATTGCGCAAATTTCACTACTTCCTACTAAATTTAAAATTCAATCTATACGTAGACGCAAAGTGTATATCGACGATGAACACACAGCCTGACAAAGTCGGGAAGACACAAGATATAAGCTATTCTTAGCTGACTATAACTTTAATATACAGTATTTACCAGGGTCCAAACATCCGACAGATATAATCAGTAGGTTCAAACAAACAGAAGATATTAAGAAAGAACTAAAAAAAGAAGAAAATGACGAAGAAAAGGGGGAAGACTACTATGCTTTTAAATCAAATAGCCTTCAAGTTAATATTGCAGAAACAGGAGATAACGAGCTTTTACCAAACATCGCAAGAGAACAGCGTAAAGATAACAATTACAAAGACATCATTTCTGTTTTAGAGGGGAAGGAACCGGACAAGATCTCCACGGTCAGACCAGCAAGATTTTTTGTCTCAATAACGGTATATTATATAGAAAACAACCACCCTGATTGTGGCTTACTATACCTTCTATGTATACCGAAGTCGTTAGCCAATTTGTGGTTCACAACCTTCCATTGCCAGGCGACCAACCCGCATTTTGTATTTTCAAAATCGTTCAAAACAGCCATCAAGAATTTTTATATGCCGCATCTCAAAAATTATATTGCTCACGAAATACGTACATGCGAGGATTGACAACGTTTAAAGAAACTACCACAAAAAAGCAGGCTGAACTATTACATCGCCCGGTGGGAGAGATAGCAACGACATGGATATATGACGAAATAGGCCCTTTCCCAAATAGAGAAGGAAGAAATAAGTACATACTAGTAGCCACGGAACTATCTACACGATATGTGATCGCAAAAACAGTGGACGCCATAAACGCGATAAACAGAGAGAAATTTTTGGAACAAGATATTATCCTCAAATTTGGAGCATTTACGACGCTGTATTGGGACCGACATCCAGTACATGGAGCGACTCGTTTACAAAATTTAGCACAGAAGTACGATTTCGCATATAAGTACTCACCTGCATATAATCATGCCTTCATAGGACTAGTAGAACAGACGAATAAAACCATACAGAATTGTCTTAAGTTTTTCGTACAAGAACACTATACGGACTGGGAAAGATGGTTACCGCATGTTATTTTTGGCATCAACACTTACGTACAAGGAGGGACCAAATATTCAGCAAGCTTCTTATGTTTGGTTACGAACCTAGGATCCATACAGAATGTACACTCGAGTCAAGGCAACATATACAAATTGATAAACTAGCGACCATCAGGAATAAAGTACGAAGTAACCTGGAACAGGAGTATAACAAGCAAAAGCAGTTTTTCGATAAGCACCGTAGACAGACAACTTATAATCCAGGGGACCTTGTTTTAGTATATTATCCCACAAGAAAGTTTAGTTTACCTGAACATTTTACCGTTCACTATGAAGGCTTGGCACGAATCTGGGAGAAACTTAATTCAAATTTATATCGAGTCGAATTACCATCTAAATTCAAGCACAGATTTCAAGACATCGCTGTGGACCGTTTGAAACCATTTTACGAAAACCAAACTGAGGGTACACAAAATTAAGAAGACAGAGGCACAAATTCAAGAAGAAGAATTTACCAAAATTCCCCCTACTTACCGGGAACAGAAGAAAGACCAACAACAGAAGAAACAAAAGAAAAAAAGAAAAGAAACGATGCACTGACATTAATCTGCACTTCTTTATTCCAATTATAAACTCAATCAAATTCTGTTATTCAACTTCGCTACTTTAGTATTTCCGTTCTACTCGCAAACTGAAAGATCAACATTTTTTTCTCTTTCTTTTTAAGTTTCAAAAGTCATTAAACCTTGCAAGGTCGAAATACAATGCTTTCTTGATTCGAATATTGCTTCTTCAATACGAAGTACATGAATGTTTATAACGTCATTTTTTCTCCTTATGTTCATAAAATTTGACTCTTGACAACATTATACAGAGTGACCAGAAATTCACATTCTCTATTTTTCCAAACAGAAAAGTTTACAAATACTAAAACTGAGTCTTCTCCTTTCATTCGTTCTAGTAATAACTTATCTGTGCCTAATCTATTACAAGTCCCATTACAAAACAAAAACTTGGCTAATCTACTCCACTTATCCTTACCATTAGGAAGACTCACTTCACCGGTGCCTACTATCTAGATAGAATCTAAACCAACACAAACTCTACATACAAAGTGCGACGTCTACATCAACTCCGACTTTAATAACCAACAAGATCGACCGATGCCCACAATCAGTGAACTTGTATATACTTATTAATTACAGTGATATCACTTCTGCCCACTATATGTATATTTCGCAACAAGTGTTCTTATAGTGATTTTTCCAGTATTGTATAATGTTCATAGAGTTTTCTAGTGTCTAAACAGTATCTCAAGTTTGTCAGTGTTGTGGTGCAGTTACCTCTCACTAATAACAATTATGTGTTTTCTCCAAAATAATCTTCCGGATTATTTTTTTCAGTGTGGGGGTATAAGGATCCCCACATCAGGACAAGAGCACATGTCCACACAACACGTGCTATTGATTATAAACAGAAGAGCAGAAGAAAAGCCGATAGGAAAGGCAGTGAGGATCGCCGAAAAAGACGGACCTCACAGAAGGACCCGAAGAGGACACATAAAAGGCGGACCACCAAGTGACCCACCATCAGTCGTCCAACTGATCAAATCACCTACACCGCCGTGAAGTCGCACTGGACTAGGGGTACACCTATCCTTATCCGAGGTCGCACTGGACTAAGGGTCCTTACTACAACCAAGCCTCGCGAAGCTGCCTTGAGCTGAGAGGGCTATCCCTCAAGACTCACCAGAACCGGTAGGCGCCTTGGAGACTGCCTTGAGAGAAGGGTCACCGTGCAAACACCTATTTTCTCTGATCTCGATATAACGAGATAGACACTATTTTACTCTTTGTAATCAAAGTTGTTTGTATTTAACAATTTTTATAATAAATTGGTGAAGGGGATAAATCTCGGTCCATTATTGACTCTTCCAAAGTGTTAAATCTTATATTGTTCAGTAATATTTTTAAGGGCTGGAAACACTGTTTCTACGAAATTTAGATTTCATTTGTTATTCAAGATGGAAAGTGTTGAAGAGAGACGGTGGGTAAGGCACGAGGCACGCACATTTCTTCCAGAATTTTAAAGTTAAGTTTGTTATTTAAGTGCAATGAACACTAGTGCAGTTGTTACATGTACTTTGTGGTTGATTTGAAGTGTTAGTTGGTAACCAGCGATTAGTAAGTTAAAATAAGAACTAGAAACAAGTATTGGAAGTTTCCATTGTTAGAAGAGTGCCCATTACCAGTTGAGTTAATCGCGAACATTTAAGAACATAAGCAAATGCCGAATGGAGGAAGTGTTGTGCCAAGAAAAAGAGTAAGTGAATCATTCAAACATTCATATTGACTATGTGGGTGTAAAGACAGTGAGTGTTACGAAAGAGAAGCAAAATTGACCTAGTGGACTTATCACGTAAGCGCCTCCGCATTCATCTGTGCATCGAAATCTGAAGAAAAACAAAGGGGACATATAGCAGTCACGTAGCTAAGTATATTTTTTGTTTCTTGTTACGTGTGTAAAGGTGTGTTTTATAAGGACTTCAGGTAGAAATATCACAAGCAATAGATTCAAATATAAATTATCTTAAAAGGACAAGAGGCCTAGTTAAATCTTCCCTTACAAGAATGAAAACGTTTGTTGACCAATTTGGAGCAGACGGTGATGTAATGCAAATAAAAGTTATGTGTGCACGTTTACCCAATATATTCAAAGAATATGATGAAGTGCGAAACCAGTTTGAAAAAAAGGACGAAAACAATGAATACACACAGGATAGAGAGTTGTTTGAAGGGGGGTAACTCGTGATATATGAGCAGATATGGGAAAATATGGAAAATTTTGACTTTTAGTTATAATTGAATAATTAATTAGTGATAAACTGAAAACCGTTTCAACATGATTATGATATAGATATGAAGGAAACCGTTTCAACAAGACTATGATATAGATATGAAGGAATACTTAGTAGATTTAATGGTACCAAGATGATTGTGTTTCAAGGGGGTAACTCGTGATATATGAGGAGATATGGGAAAATATGGAAAATTTTGACTGTTCGTTTTAATTGATTAATTAATTAGTGATAACCTGAAGCCGCTTCAGCAAGACTATAATATAGATATGAAGGTATGTATCTGTAGATTGAATGATACCAAGGTGATTGTGTTCCGAGAGGGGTAACGCGTGATATATGAGCAGATATGGGAAAATATGGAACATTTTGACTGTTCGTTTTAATTGATTAATTAATTAGTGATAAACTGAAAGCCGCTTCAACAAGACTATAATATAGATATTAAGGTATATTTCTGTAGATTGAATAATACCAAGATGATTGTGTTCCGATTGGGGTAACTTGTGATATATGATACAATAATCGAAAAGATGATGAATTTTTAAATTTTCGTTTTAATTGATTATTTAATTATTCATAACGTGAAGGCCCTTCTGCACGACTATAATATAAATATGGTGGTGTATTTTAGAATATAAATTACTACCGCGTCCTGTTTGATTTGAGTGAGTTACAGGGTTATGCATAATTGGTCTTTTAATACACTGGCAACCCTGGAATTTTTCTGTTGTGGAGGTAGCAGATATCTGCTAGGATTACCGCGGTCGTTCCTAAGGAGGGAAGAGTTGAGGAAAGTGGGTTTTTTTGTGAAGAAATAACTTACATCCTATTTTGAGGCCCTGTGGTGCGGCCCGGGGTAAACATATAGATCTGGAAATCACCTGTAAAAATAGTTCTAGTGGTACTAATTACTTGTGACAAATTCCAATCTCCTATTTTCAATGCTAAGGACGGGAAAATATTTTCCCATGTGGGAAAAGCGCGCAAAGCGTTCCAAATTACAGTAGTAACCAAAAGGATATTATGTAAAAAAATCCCTGACACGTCCCTAATTATCGTAGAATGATGATTCGTCCGTCGTTTTGTTCAAAATCGAGCAGGCTTTCAGAAAGTACCACTCAGATGTACCTATCATGTACCCGAGCGCAGCAATAATCAGGAAAGTGGGATTTTTTGGTCAAGGAATATCCCTTTCTTACCCTTTAATCCCTCTGAACCCCCTTCTGTGTTGACGAAGAGATCCGAAAAAATTCAGATAAAAACTAAAGGATCCGGTAATTGCTTGTGTAAAACTTAAGAAATCTAGGGTTAAAGAGAAGCTCACAAAAAAATGTTGAAGTTAGACCTCACTTAAAATAAAGGAAAATGTTTACGTCATACCCAGTGCTGGGACCTATTTCAAATTAATGTATTTCAAATACCTATTTAAAATACAAAATACCATTTTATATTTTATATTTTAAATACCTTTCCAAAAACTATTTGGTATTTTATATTTGAAATATGTTTTTTTGTGTATTTTGTTATTTTCCATATATGCAAAATACAAAATAGGTCTGATTTTCACAATAAAATATTACGCAGTTTACGAACCTGCATATAGTATACTAGAAACTAACAGTTATATAAGCATTACGTGGCCTCATCATTATAGATCGCCTGCTGTTGCAGAACTTGCAGTCGAAATCCCCGAAATCATGCGAAGTTTTCAAACATATTGTTGGTGTGTCTCCCACAATACCTTGTCGTACAAGGTGATATCCTTATTTTGATAGTTTAATGAAGCTTCAAAATGTAAAAAGTGACTTAAATGATGCATGCCTTGCACTGGAAATTCCCACTTTTAAAGATAACAAGTTGGAATTTCTCAACGAATACCAGAGCCGTGGCTACGGGGTAGCAAGCGGGGCGGTCGCCGGGACATTGAAAGCAAGAGGCCCCAGAACGAACAAGAAGAAAGGAAAAGTATTGGAAATGAATAATGATGCGTCGCTCCGAAAAAGTATTGGCCCCCTATCAAATCAATATTGTTGCCGGTTTGCAAAGGAATAGATGTTAAAGATTTTCTTGCTCGCCCCGCTCGCAACACAAACGCTTCACTAAGAATCACAAATTTTTGCTCCTACTTAAAAAAAAAAAAATGGTTAATGTCATTTGTCATTTAAAGAATGTCATTTAAATGACAATGTTATACACAAGGTACCGAGTAATCACTTATAGTGTACGCAGGAGCGTTTTCAAAATCAGAAACGGTAAAACTCTGAAATACATGTTCGAAGTTTTGATGGAGATAAGTTTGCTTAGTTAATCATGCTTTTCTAGCCAATCGGATTAATCACAGCGATGAGAATGAAGGTATGGAAATGAGAAGAGTGTAGACTCGCATACAAACTTTTGTTTGCGCGGGAATAAGAAAAATGAAGGTAAACAAGGGAATAATAACATCTTCGAAGTGTAATCAGTTGTGGAAAAGAGGCTTAAGGGGTCAGAACAACCCAACGAATTTCGTCTTTTTCAAAGACTGATCACTACCAGTGTTTTTTTTTTTTTTTTTTTAATTCCATTGCCATATGAAATGCTCCCAATTTGAATATGAATTTATTAGGATCATTTCTACAACTATTACATGTATCGCCAGTATACTTTTTGTGCGTACGTATCTACTTGTGTGATATTTTTCCATACAAAACATATATAAGGATTTATATATATATATATATATATATATATATATATATAGATAGATAGATAGATAGATAGATAGATAGATAGATAGATAGATAGATAGATAGATAGATAGGTAGCTGCAATGGGTCTATTCCGGACGTTTTCGTTCAGTTTAGACCCCTTTTGCAATGCACGAAAATACACAAGGGGTCTATACGGGACGAATGGGTCTATTGAGGACCAAAAATGGGTCTAAGCCGGACGATAGGGGTTTAAATGGGACGGAGGGGTCTAAGTAGGACGATCAGTGCTACCAACATACTTTTCTTGGAGTGTTTACTGAAACTTTATAAATTATGCTCATCTGATAGTGATTTGAAGTTTAGTGTTTCTTTTCAGCAGTAAGGCTATTAGACACTTGAATCTAAAGTTTGAGGTGGAATCCGAACTACATTTGTGCGTTCCAATTTCTGTTCTTTTTCAACCGGGAATCAAACTCGGGACCCCACGTACCAAAGTCGTGAGTGCTAGCCACTATAGCAACGAGAATAGCAATAATCATGGCATAAGAGCTTGTGGTAGCATTATAGTATCAAACTACATATATCCATTATATTTCTTCCATCTCATTTGGGATTTTTTTTTAAATTGAGAAGTATTATTATACTAGTTTCCAACTCTACCATTATACCAAGATCACTAAAAGTACAGTCATCCAAGTAAACAAAACACATCTTAATTCCAAGTAATTCAGAATACTTAATAAATAAAAAGATAAATACACAAAAACATTAAAATAGAAACGTAAAACATTAAACACTTGATGTAGCACTTACAATTTGGGACATCTTTTCGGTATAGTTTATAAATATCTTATTGATAAAGTGGTATACCGCTTATGGTGGCGTTTCCTGGTTCGATGGTGGCTAGTGCCAAGTCAGATTTGGGATAGAAAAACACCGTGTGCATCGGTTTTCTCTGGATTCTCCCGTTTCATCTATTATCAAGTGTGGGAGGATTCAGTAACCTCCGTAGAAAAAAATCATTTTGGAAGTTCCACTATTTTCACGAAATGTGGTCAAAGTCCTTTTTCAAGTATGATGTTGCAAACTAAATGTGTTTCAACTTTCATAAAACTCAAACCGGTTACAAGTATGTGGGGGAAAGACTATGATGATTATTGAAGTTTAGCATCTCTTTTATGCACCAAGGCTATATAAGACGTAGATCTACAGTGAAATATGGAATGTGAACGACCATAATACTTTAAAATTTAAGTACTCTTTCATCACGAATCGAACCCATGATCTAATGAACCAAGGACGCGTGTTAATTACTAGACCAGCGAAAAGTTTGGGGAAAAATTAAAAATGTATATATTACATCTTGAAAATTGATCTACCAACTAAAAAAAAAAATTTAAAAAGTCGGGATACACTGAAGCGTTTTAGATTAGTCTCAACTTATGAAACAGTAAAGAGATACCTGTAGTATGCATTCAAAGTTCACTACTCTTACGCTTTTGGTAAGGAAAAAATTTAACTTGGGAAAAAGTATTTTAAATCCATCTAGTGGCAAACAGTTTCTAGTCACCGCGCTCCAATCACCGCAGGCTTCTTAGAGGTATCACATAATGATTTATTTATACTTTGTCATTTACCCCACACTTCCCTGGCTACAACCCAATTAAGAATTAGATATTTGGAAGCTTCCAGTTGGATGGATGGTAAGTTAGGCATAAAGCCTAAATGTATATCAAATAACGAAGGGGCACTATTATGTTTGGTTTAAGTTAAACATGAAAGATATATGTCATCTCATTGAAACCGTGCCCTTATATGTGGAAGCCATACCATGAATGCGCACTTACAAAAGGGGCCAACCTGTTCCAAAATGAGTATTTCTTTAATTGGCAATTTTGTAATACGAATTTTGATTACCCCTCAGTAGTCACCATAGCTAATAGGATCATTAATAACAACTAGCTTTTTATTTGTGTTAACATTCTCGGATTTACAGATTCTATAATTCAAAGAGAGAAGGATAGATTGAATGAATGGAGAATTGCAGTATGTGTTATCAGTAACGTATTTAAGATTTCGTTTCGGGAGGGGCTTTGCTAACTTACGGGGGGGGCTTTGCCTGTAAATGTGAAAATTTTGCAAGATATTTAATTTACTTTACTATAGTAAGTAAGATTTCTGAGGGCTTAAGCCCGGAAGACCCTCCTAAATACGCCACTGTGTGTTATTGTTTATATTATTAAAAAATATGATAATTCCAATCCAAAGTAAACATTTTTAATGCACTTAATTTTACAACTTTAAAAATTTCTAATGTTTCTTAATATGCCAGTATTTACTCTAATTTCTCATCTAAATTTATGTTTTGTGCAGTTTGTGTTTTGAGTATATTCTTCTATAGTTATTTTGAGCTTTTTTAAATTCAATTATTGTCAAATTACTTTAAGTTTAAGGCCACACGAAAGTTCTATGAACAATAGGAATTGATATAGCATAATTAAATTAAAATATTGTTAAACCTACCCAGGGATTTGTGGCCGCATTGGCTTAGTGGTAGAGCGTTCACCTCTGGTGCTTGGGGTTCCTGGTTCGATCCCAGCTCGCGCCAAATGAACTTTGTGGTGGACAAACACCGTGTACGTGGGTTTCCTCAGGATTTTCCTATTTCCTCCCAATTTCTTCATTTCACCATTTCATTCATTTCTCACCATCACCGTCTCGTTTAGCCTATCCGGCATAACCGTGGGACATAAAACTCAATGATTTCATTTCATTTCCTACCCACGGATCAAGGCCGGATTAAGGAGGGCTTAGGGGGCTGTAGCCCTGAGCCTAAAGGCGGATGCCCCCCCCCCCAATTTGATCAAAGTCTCAACTGGCTGTCTAAAACGCTTACTTTCAGCTGGTGCATGCCGTGTGTCTAGTTACGAGGAGCAACTCAGGGATTATTCTGCACATGTACAAATTTATCTTTTCTTGAAGATGATACAATGAGAATTTACTGCGTTACTATTCTAAACTGCACCAGCCGACAGCCTTGAAAATTCGAAGTTCCATTTCAAATTCATTTACAAATAACAGGGTCCTGAAAACCTTATATATTTGGGATATGACTCACTCGTTCATTCATCAAAGCTTATAGAATATTTGCTGTAAATATCGGAACTTAAAATTTGGCAAATATATAGCTTTTGTGACACAAGTAAATAATAAAAATTCGAAAACTCGAAATTTACCCTCAAAGAGAGTAAACTAGGGGCCATTTGTGAAATTACACATTGTCATTTCATTTGTGATATTTTTCTTCAAAATCCATAGGCAACTTCCTGTATATAACAACTAAACATATACCTCATATATATGATTTATAGTACAGGTAAAGGGAGAAAACTCGAAACTTCCAATTTTCGCCCCTATAAGAGAAAATTAGGGAGAAAAATCCAAAAACACATATTGTGACATAATAATATTTATGACTTATTTCTTTCACAATTTAAATTATTTTGACTATTACGGTGTCGATCTCGTGTTTTGAGACAATTGGAAAACGCTTGAATTATGAGTTATCAAATCTCTATTTCGAAAGAAATAAACGATAAATAGTATTGGAAGTCTACGTGTTGCCCATATATTATTGAGCCAAAGTACTCCACTTGGTTTGCTGTAGCCATTTGTTAGTCTTAATCAGAGGTAGATAGATACGAGGCTTATCCAATGGGTCTATTCGGATCGTTTCCGGCGCGTTTAGACCCATCTTGGAATGAACTAAAATATGCAAGGGGTCTAAAACGGACGACTAAATGAAACAACGTTTTCGACTATTTTTCTATACACTGTTATCACTCCCGTTATAAAAGGCTGAGGTAGCTAGCTACCATGAGACAAAAATAGCCAAAACTTGTTACAAATATAGTTTTGGCTCGTGCTGGTTATAAAGTGTAATCCACATTCTCGATATGCTTTACAGTATTTTCATTCTCTCTGTGAAGAAGAAAAGATACTGCAATTATACAGTAAATAGACATGATTTATGGACACTACAGTGCGTCAATGCAAGTTTTCGCTTACTCTCAGCTAGTTTGCCTTCTGTCTATTTACACGAAGCAACTCGAGATTATTGTGTGTTTATAATTGACTAAATATGGAACATGGTAGGTATTAAATTTTGAAAATAAAAAATAACAAAAATATTACTGAAAATCATAACAAACACATCGTTTCCGCTTACTTGTTATGGTATATCGTATATAAGTTGAAACTACAGGTAAAGTGAATTCCCAAGAGGAAAAGAATATTAGTGAGGTACTGACACGTGAAAACTAGAGGTGATTTATTGCTTTACAGCTCTTTTTGTCTGCCATTTCAACAGGCTATGCAAAGAATATACCAATCAATGAAACGAGCTGGTGAGTACGGACGATTTTTGCTTAGATGGTAACAAGGAAGTATTCCTGGGTATATAGCGTCTTGTAGTGATAAAATTGGAAGTTTTCGATTATTTTATTAGGTGCAATCTGACGTTCTTGTTCATAAACGAAGCTACATAATATAATGTTTCTGTAAAGATATGGTCCGTTTTGCCTGTTCTTCATTCACGGCTTAGTATGCTACCGAGAATAGAAACTGGAACAAGTACTTTGACCACTATTCTACGTTGCGGCACTAAGCTATCTCACGTAGTCACATCTCGACTTTTGAGATTGACTTTGTTTCTAAAATGAATTATAATGTATTATTGTCTAGTTGAATTCTCATAATATAGAGTTTTATCGTGGCCCATTTATAATTCTTTAAAGGAGCAGATATAAAAATAATAGAATGGAACACAAAATAAGGAAATTCAAATTACACAGTTTAATTTCGAAACTATCTTCATTTCCATTGTTATTTCTACGGCCAAATTCTCTTGTTACTTTTAAGAGTTCCAAAGTGGAATTGGACTTAAAGAAAAGCGTAAAGCCATGTGTAATATTCCCTTAATAATTCTTCTATTAGCGTATATTTACAAGAAAAATGTCCGTTTTCGAGGGTCCATAGACCGTTCGATAATTATCGTAATATAATCACCTATTTATGCGTTACTCTCTTGAGGAAAGACAAATAATTTCAGGAAAACTGAAATTTCAAACAATTTGGACTATTTTGCAAGGGTTTCAACACTTCTCGGAGAACTGAAAACGCACATTCCGAAATATAGTTACAACTACAAACTGATTTGCTGGTGTAGTCATGTGGCTCGTGTATTATACGTCATTATCCTCAGCACGGACATGCTTTCCGAACAAAACCATACACACATGTATTCTGAATTCCTAGTTCTGGTTATATTCGTGAATATTTAAGAATATCCTGCCAAAATAGTGATGTGTTTACTTTTACACAAAATGGTGCACAATCGCGGCCCCAGAGGCCGGTTAAGGCACGAGAAATACCACGAATAGCCTTAGAAGACTGTCAGATTACTACAAGTAGGAATGGGCACGAGTCGAATTTTCAGCCGAGGCAGAGAAATTTTCTGTATTCTAGTCACAGTTTTTAGGTCAATTTTCGAGTCGAATCGAGTTTGATACTTCGTTCACCCGTGCGGTTCCTTTTAGCTCATTTAGAGATCATAGATTTCTTTGTTTCGAAAACGAAAGCTATGAAAAAGTAAGCAGTAATGTGGAATAATTTTAGTGTTGCTCCCGAGAAAGGGCAATTCTCACATCTCGTCACATCCCGAAAACGAGACGAGACTACATTACCCTGAGACAATACCAAATATCGTCTCATGAACATCGCTGCATGTAGCAAAATCAAGCTAAAATTTTGTAAATAGGATTCTTTCCCAGTAATTCGAGAAAATGCTAACACAGTGCTTACTAACCTGCGGATGAACTCGGAAGAATAGTGTGAAAATCTATTACCGTAGAACCCTGATATTCCGTCGCAAGGAGCCCTGACCCGGACACCGACGAACCAAGCGTAGGTATGGGCCCTCATATTCCATGTTTCTACGCATGTGGGTTTCGTCCCCAAAGCTCCTCTCGGGGCTTCTCCCTCAGACTCCGAAGTAACTTTTTTAACTTCGAGAATTAGAAAAAACTACTTTTTGTAACAGATATATAAAATTTTTAAGTTGACTTCAGAAACACTATGACAGGGTTCTTTGGAGCATTTTTACAGAATTGAAACTTTTGAAACTGTTACACTTTATTCTCATCCATTTCCATCACATGCATATAGTTATTTTTTTTTAGGCTGGCCTTTTGATTCAGGGGTTACTAATACGAGTACCTTGAGAGCACTTCTTATATAGAATTTAAAACTAAGTTTGAAATTATATAAAACTTTTATTTACATTCATTTTAAACCTAGTAGCACCAATTGAATGCACGTGCACCCCAACTTCAATTTTTCATTTACTGTTCGCGTTTTTTGGTGGAGAAATTTACTTATTCAGAGCATTGTTTTCTGAACGCTACGTTTCTTTAAGAAAATATTCAGATCATTTCAACAAAGTGGACAAGGAATAAGTTTTTTTTTTTTTTTTTTTTTTTTTTTGCAGTGCAGCTGCACCCCTGCTTGCTGCTTAACATTCTGCAACGATTCAATTTCTCAGGGATTTCCAACAATGTGTTACAGGCTTTGTAAAAGATGTTTTCAATATTATTAAAAACATCTGACGTATGATTACTTTCATGAACAACAAACGTCCATCTGCACACATTAGCCCCGTATATACAGTATATTATATAGGATATGAGTGTACTGTATAAATAAACGGTGCCCCATAAGTGTGGTTGCACAGGCCATCTAGATAGCGATTAAAGATATGAAAAAGTGATGAGACATAAGAGAGCAATGCTACTGGAAAGTATAGGCTTTCGGTCTAAAACGTTTCAATATTTCAAATTGGACCAAGCATCTGAGCTCTACAGTGGTGTAGCGCTCAATTAAAGAATAATGTAGCGTTACCACGCCACGCCATTAATGGACAAAGTGAATGAAAGACGGGGTAGTTTGAAGTGTTCTGAACCACGAAAGATGAAAGATGGAAGAGACGAGCATATGAAGGATGAAGGATCACATCCCACTTCAATGTTCACGGCACTGGCGCCACCACCAACCTTAGTAATACATACGTTGATTCAACGTTGAAATTTCATTTATTGTGAAACGAATAAACCGTTTAATAGGCAGACATTTTCCCTTTATCCAATGCTGGAGAACAGTACGAGTTAACATTTAACTACCAGTTGTTGTTCTGAAGACAAATTCTTTAATCTGTTAGGTCACCTCTATTTAGATAGTAATGCTCATTGCTTAGTAGAGAGATATTTCTTTTTCTATATTTTCGGTTATTAATCACTAGCAGCGTTCACCCCGCTTCGCTGCGGTCACCCCGGAACGCAATAAACTTTGTTACTTAGATAATTTTTACTTTTTCGCTTTCAAATTGCAGTAAATGTTAACATTATAGCGCCTGTCATTTATGTTAACCCGCCGAGTGACACGGTCATGCGGGTTGCATATAAATACGTTTATTTTTACCTATGATGAACTAACAAAGGATTTGTACGTTATGGACACTTGAATGGTCAATTATCTCAAGACACTGGTAATTAAAAATTAAAGTGATATGATAAAAACCATCTAGGGTCCAAATCCTAATAACCCCCCAAAAATAAAAGAAATTGGTTCAGCCGTATTAGCGTGATGAGCGGACAAAGGAATTTGTACGTTCTCTTTTATATATATAGATAACTAAATATCAACGTTTTAATAAACATATGTATAGTAAAATTCACCCTGTTTTAATTTAATTTTGTTTTGTATTTGCCCCTTCCTCTTGTTTGTGAGTAGTAACGGTACTGCCATGAATATTGAAGTCGTGTGTAATCACTCAGCCAGTGGAGTAGAAATCAGATCACTATGCCTGCCACGCGTTATTTAGTAGGTCGAGGTTCGCAAGAACCCATGCTCCGGTAGGACATCCTGACTGAGGGGTTTCCTGATTTATTCAGTCCCTCCAGGTGAATGCTGGGATGATAGTTACTCTTTTAGGCTAGAGCCGCTTTCTTTCTTAATCCTAGCCCAACCTAAAGGGCGAATGTGACCTCGGTGCTGAAGGTCCGAACTCCTCCTTGTATCCTTCCCTTGAACAAAGAAAATGCTCGCGTGTGATCCTTTCCCCTTCATATATCCGCCCATCCAGTGTACTTCAAACTACACTGGATTTGACTCGAGTCGAGTTGGATAAATTTTCCAAGCCGAGCTCTCGAGTGGAATTGAAAGAAAACTCGCTCAGACTCGTCATGTCCATCCCTAACTACAAGCCATCATGGCAGTAGATATTGTCTTTTGGGAGAGTTTTGTTCGGATTCTTTGATTTCCATATTACTTTGTTTTTACCACTTCCAAATTTAATAATCGATTAAAAAGATAGAATTATGACGTCATTCTATTAACATCTAGCACTCCAGAATTTTCCGTGCCTTCGCAGTAGAGACTGAGATGAAATGTTTAGAATCTGTGGAAGTTTATTTTCCGCGATTGCCAATTACACAGAAGTATTATTAGCGAGGAAAAGGGGGATTAGAAGGTCAATAGCCAGCCAGAAAAATGAAATAAAATCTTACGTCCCAAGGTTATTTCGGCTAGGCTAAAGGAGAGGGTGATGATGAGAAATAAATGAAGTGGCAGAATGAGGAAAGTGGGAGGAAACGAGAGATTCGCGAGGAAACCCACGCACACGGTGTTTGTCCACCACAAAGTTCACTTGGTGGGAGCAGGGTTTGAACCCGGGACCCCATACACCAGAGGTGAACAGTCTAGCACTGAGCCACCGCGGCCTCTAATAGCCTGACGCATTTCTTACGTGAGGGAGGGAGATATGAATACTGAGGGTGCAATGGCAAAGTCACCTAAGATTACAAGAAAGAGTTTATTTATTGCATACGGAATCTGGGAAGAATTGAAGCTCCTTTTACAAAACTTATGATTTAAACTCACTTGGCTAATGAATATTTATGCTGTAACAGACATGCCATTTGTGTACTGTAATAGAGATGCATATTACAGCACACAAATCCAAGACTAGGATGTTTTATCAGCAATACAATAAACCTAGAAAATACAGCGGTAAATAATTTAATTCAGTTACATACTTTATGTTTACAGAAAAATACAAAGTATTGATTTTAGAATACTTTGGTTTGAAATTCTTGAAATAGCAATATCCCTGAGGAACATATTTGCTATATCTACTAAGAAGCATATCAAATATCACGCTTTATGCAAAAATAAGTAAAATGTGCTTTATTGTTCAAGATCAGTAATAAAGACATTAAAAGATACATTAAACGAATGTATTACATGGTCTCATCAACTACAGAATTATAATCCCAGTTTTCCAGCTATGTGATATATGAATGCTACGTCGTGAAAAAAGAATGACATAAAACAATAATATTAATAATTATATACAGTGAAACCTCATAATGACACCGATAAGATAAAAGGTTGTTTCAAAATTGTGTATACACCTTTGTAAGTTGAAAAGTATTGTACTGATTGCAATGGAATTTGCGCTATAGCTATTCTGGTTGACGCTTTTATCGGTGATATATTTTTAAACCTATAAAATATACCCATATTTTTAGAACATAGTAGGGAGAGAGAAGCTGTAGAAAATTCGACACACTAAGGAATTTGCTACATGCATCTAAATATTGCCTTTAGGAGTGTTAATAAGAATAATATCATAATTCATGTTATACAGACATTAATAATAACTTATACCAAACATACACACATCATGCCCAGAAGATTTAATTAAAAAATATGAAAATAACGGAATGTAACACTCATAGGCGCCGACTTGAAGAAAATATTGGGGAGCCACTGGCGCAAATCCCGGGAGGATGAGAGGGACATGTCCCCCAGTCTTGTACCTGGGGAACAGTCCCCCCAATAATCTGACGTGAAAAGTGCTTTTTGGGATAAGTGTTATGATTTGTGTCCGTCTGCCATAAAGGAATGTATGATGGAATTTATTTCTCTCAACTTTTACCGGTATATATATATATACTGAACTTCGTGCTGTAGTGTGTTTAGTAGTTTCATCAATATGTATTAATTCCACATCCGCTACTTGGGCACAAATTGCAATAAATGCCAGAGGAGAATATGTCCCTCTCCTCATTCTGGAAAATTGTCCCAGCTGTCGGTACGGGCAAAAATCCCGGGGAAATTGGGAGACATGTCCCCCAACATTGGAACTGGAGGCTCCTCCAATAATCCGATTTGAAAAGTGCTTTTTGCAGATAAGTGTGATGATTTTTGTCCGACTGCCTCAAAGGAAAGTGAGATGAAATTGATTTCTTTTAGCTTTTCCATTTTTAATGAAAATGAAGGTGTGCGACTGTGTGTGACGTAACCTGATGTGAAATCTTATCTCCTCCTCCCTCCTAGGCCCTAGCACACGAAGAGTATATAGACTACCCTATGTCAGTAGAACCCATCTTTTCAGTAAACGCGCATTTTATCTATTTGTAGTATCAGACTAGGCATCTACTCATGCTTCCTAAGTAAAGAAAAGAATTTAATTGCTGGAATATTTTTCTCCGTAATCTTAAGGTTACATCTGTTAACTAAAGTGTATATGACACGTGTCAGGTTTCTGTAACGATTCCTGTAATGCTATTGAGATTATCATCATTTTGCTCAAATAAGCGTATTGTTGTGTCATACATAATTTTCTTTCTTCATAGTTTTGGGGAAGTCATTATTTATATTATTATAAAACAAGTGTCCAAAATTTTAACGTGGATCATTGTTGATGTATAATTGGAAACATACCAATTGTAAATATTCATGTATTAAGATTTCAGAATGCGTTCACGGCAGTGATTTGTAATACGGATATGTACTACTACTACTTTATACTCTACAACATGTTCACCTCAGAAATCAGATTCATCCACCGTAATATGAAAATCTTTGAGTTTTGTGTCCCATGGTTATGCTGGCTGTGCTAAAGGAGACTGTGATAAATGAATGAAATGGTGGAACGAAGAAAGTGAGAGGAAACGGGAGAACCCCGAATAAACCCACGCACATGATGTTTGTCCACTACAAAGTGCACGTCGCGGGAGCAGGGTTTGAACCAGGGACCCGATGCACCAGAGGTGAACGGTCTCCCACTGAGCCACTGCGGTCCTTTACCGTAATATGGATTTCATCTCCCTTCCCTAGAATAAGTCTCAAATCTGCCCACCTCGCAATGTTCCAGACAACCAGTGGGGCCTTTAGGATTGTGTTTCGAGGGGCTACGCCGAACACAGGGAAGGAAGTGGCAATTGCCCACCTGAGTTGGAGAATTAAATGTATTTTAATTTATGCATGAATTGAAATTTCAATGGCAAGAATTGCAGACCGATAAATCCTACATGGTATAATACAAAAACTTAGGAGTGAATCTCACCTTTTATTATATCCATAGAAGAAGAAGGAAGTATACTCTTGGCCTACCTAATTTTCCAGGTTAATTATTCCCCCGTTTTGATTTTCTTTAATTCAAACATTTCCTTCTTTTAATAATAACAAAACGATATAATTTTTCCTTTGTTATAATAACTAAAGTTCCGTCATGTTGATATCCGCTCAAGTTGGTGTGGAACACCAGTTTCGCTTATCAACTCCTGTTAGTTTAGGTGTTACTGATGACGGCCGACTTGAATCACAACTAACAACGGTCGATAAAGTATGATAGGCGAAACCAAAGTTAGTAACATCAAGAAAAAGAAACAGAAAATTAGAAAGGACAAAAGAAAGAAAAAGAGGACGCAATTCTTACATTATATAAAATTTGGCAAATACAGTATTATTTCTGAACAAAGAGCATAAGAAAATGGAAAGTCAATGAAATTCTTAGAAATGCTAAGAAGGATTATTGATTATTGTTCTAAGTGGAATGCGAAAAACTAACATATTTATTACGGGGCGATATAGAGCCCGATAGCACCCTATACGCCACTGAAGACAACTCTGCTCCCCTGATCCTCCACAACATTGTTTTTGAATTTCATAAATATTTTGAACATTGCTTTTATATATATATTATTTTTTATATATTACTCCACCCGCTCAATATTGAAGACGGATTTACGCCGATCGGGGGGAGCAAAGAATGAATAAATATATCATCATATTCAGACGTTTTCTATCAGGTGCTGGAAGAAAGCCCCTCCCCCACAGGATCTCGGTCCGCTCCATGCGTTCCGCTGCGAATTTCAAGACCTAAACCAAATTTGCCTAAAACAAATTCAAGTTCAAAATTTGGGAACTTCACTGCAAGTTTGCGCACCACATTGATCGTCCCTTGTCATATCAGTGCTGCGATAGTGTTGGTTGAAGCTTCAGTGCTATTAAACACAACTTTGAAAGTGGCGTTTTGTATCGAATAAGAAGGCTGTTCCTAATATTGAATTAAAGGTACGACGAAGTTTACGACAGAAATTCTTTCTCCTCTTTGTTACTTTTTCCTAAACTGGATTATATTGGGGGGCGAGGACCCCACCTTTAAATATTAGGGCGGCCAAAAGTGTCCTGCCCCCCCAAAGTCGGCGTCTATGATGCCCGCTATTCGCACAAGTAGAATAAGTTTTATGGAATATATTTCAAAACATTGCAACAATGAAAAACTCGATTGACGGATTTTAGACATAGAATTAAACATAGAACTTACTCGTTACTCGTAAGTCGTGTTTAAAACTACGGGTTAAGTACACTACTTTTAAAAATAAAACTCATAATTGAAGAAAACTCGACATGAAATGAAAGCTTAAACTATTTTTGTTTTTGGTTTGTTTGAGTTTAACGTCCCACTCTTACGCCGTGGTGGCTGAAGGAGACGTGAACCTACTTATTATTGTGGAATCAGAACCACTTTTTTCGTATCACAGTGGGAATCGGACCTAGGGCTACGCGCGCCGAAGGCAAGCGTTCTAACCTCTAAACCAAGCATGAGTCCTCAACATCTTCGTTTTACTCCCATTGAGATGAAGAACAAAAATGATATACAGTGAATTATAATGGAGGAACCCGTGTAACGCCAAAGAAAGGTAGAATAAAGCTCAAACACCGCGTTGTACACTATAAAATTCACATGAAACTTCCTGCCATTGAACAAAGGACGAATATCACCAGATGTTATACCTTTAGCACTTAGTCACTGCGGTACCCTGTAGGGATCATTAACCCGATTACCCTTTCCCCCTTTTTCACAGGTGTCTCTTTCCGAAGTGCTTGTAATCCATGTGACCTCTGTAAACTGCATCTCAAGTATCCAGTTGTGTGAAGAAATCGGTAGTGGATAGTCGGGAAACGGAAAAAGATAAATCACAGCAAAAGGTTTCATAATGCGGAAGGGGTGGGGAACTATTTCCATGTGGCAAGTTCTTGGTTCAATACATGAAAACAGAACAAAAATTTTACACACCTGCATTTTTGTTACTGACGGGAGTGAAATAGATGTTCTATCATCAAGTTAAATTTTTCCTTTGTGTACTTAAATCCTTTGAATTTCCCTTTACGATGAATGTTTCAAGAAAACTATGTCAGTTGTTTTTTCATTCTTTTTCTTTTCTTTTTTCTTATTGTAAAAAAGCAACGCTCTCTTGTCACTTGCTCAAGTGTTACGAATGAGCTAGTGCATTTAGAGTAGATAATATTTGCTTTCATTGTTTGTAGCAAACTGTCTGTGTACCCTAAAAAACTTCAAAGATATGGTTGTCTTTCCTTTTTATCTGGCACATAGAAATAAGCTTAATAAAATATGGTACCATTCTCATCATTCATGGCATCAGCCATTCAAATTTTACATATAGTTGTATCTGACACCGCATGTGTGAACAACAGTCCTGGTGATGATTTATGGTCATTTATTGATTACTCTCAATACCTATATGAATGATTCGCTAATAATGATCGCAAATTGATATAAAATTGATCATAAAAAATCATTAAAACTTTCTAAATTAAATTATAGATTTTTTTTTAGACTGAAGCTATTTTAAAGAATCGTCAAATTTGAAGGAGTTCGAGTAGGGATGGTATATAAACGAGGCTGCAGCTCCGGTTTCGTCTCGTTTGACAAAAGTGGTCTCAGTCCCGATCTCGTCTCAAAGTAAATAGTATAAAATAAAAAAATGTGTACGTAGTATCACTTTTTGCTTATATTATTCAATTTGAATTGTTGTGTGGCATATCCATTCGTAGCTAGGTGGCCAACACTCGTGCTTTTTATGCGTATTCGCGGGTTCAGTCATTAGGGTGTATATCAAGCATTGGATAAAACTCGAATAGTGATCCTCATTTCACTTTAAACAACAGATCTTATCATGTAACCTCAGTACTTGCTATGCAGAGAAACTCTTCACAGTCAACTTCAATACTATTGTTAATTTCCTTCCTGCTGAATCAGAGTTATTCAATATCCTACCAGATAACCCAGTAGATAGCAGCAACAATGTATTTGAATGATAGGAAATTTAAATTGTACAATTTCTCATTTATTGTTCGCTACCAGAATGCCCGTTCTTTGCACGGGGAGAATAAGTTTCATTTTGGACATATAGGGCAAAAATACTGTCACCCATCAACTATGAATTCGACACTAATATCGATCATTTTCAATTATTTTTAAGTCACCATCACCTTTAAGAGCACTAATGGGAGCTGGACTTAGAAGATTTAAACAGCATCGGAAGTGTCATTGTTCGACTCAGCGACCCCGAAAATTATGGATTCGACACTAATATCGGTTATTTTTATATATAGTATATCGGATGTCCTAAAAATGGCGCCCACAAACTACAGAACACTATTCTGCAGGTCAAAATAAAGGGAAAATGTTATATGATGGAATGCTCCCCGGGACCTCCCTCAGCTGGTATGGGAAATTAAAATTTCACTATGTGGCAACATCGCATATTAATTTTGAGCATTAGCATCGCTCTACAAATCCATCAAACAGTTATATCGATTGTTAAGATAATAATTGGTGCTAGTGTCAACTCTATTGACTTCACGGGCGTCTCTGGCGGTCTAAAGAGGGGACGCGTCCCCCAAATATTCTGAATACGAGATAAATGGATCAATGCTGAAAGTATTTAGATATATGTGGAAGAAGTAAAAATATAGGCAGAACAAATTAAAATTATGCCTGTTCTTAAACATTAGGTTAACGTGAATAGAGTGTCTGCCTGACGTATGTCACTTTGAAAGAAGGATTTTATTTATTTATTTATTTTTAAAGTTACGCTTCTTGGTTAGTCAAAGTAGTATCTGCTGCAGGCACATAAGTTTTTCATTGCTTAACCAGCAACAATCGGTTTCCACGACGAAGGGAAACTGGATAAGGGGAGGAAAGGATGTATAGAAAGTTTATCTGCGAATTAAGAAGGGAAATCTACAAGGACGGAAATATACAATAGAAGCGAAGGTGACCAAAAAGAATTTTAAAAGATAGACAAATTTGAATATTATATATGAGAGTAAATTTCATGCGAATACTGTAGAAGGGCAGCAAGGGACAACTACTATGACAATATAGAAATTAAAGATGAAATGAGTGTTTAATGAGTGAATTGAGTTTGAAGCAGCGTTGCCAGACTCACAGCTCGGAATTATTCCAAAACCTTATCGAAATTATGCTAGATTCGGTCAAATTATGCTAGATCCTCATAATTACTAATTCAGGAGTTTTTTTTTTTTTTTTAACGAAGCTGAGATACGATAACGTAACTTAAAATACGCAGAGCGCAAGAGTGCGTGGATAAAACTCAATACTTCACGCACCAAAGCTTTAACTCAACTAAACTAGTGCAGTCGTTGCCAGACTCAATGGCGTATAAATGAATACAAAGTGTTTGTTTACATATTTTGAAAGAAAATTACCTGGCAGCATAAGCGGAGTTGGGAATTGTCTGCTGGGGGGAAAATTTTTGGTCGGTCTCGGACGTTTCATTTCAGGAATAAAGGTGGTCATGAAGTCAGAAATAAAGATAGTGAAGTTGTCAAAAAGTTGGGGGGAGAATGGCCCCCATAGCTCCGCCCATGCCTCGCAGTTAAAGGATTAGAAAACCCTGGGTGGAGCCACAAAAAAAAAAAAAAAAAAAAAAAGTCCAAAGCCGTTTCTAACCTACTTCGGAAAATAAGACTGGCTGTATGGTTTACCGACTGTTTCCTTCCCGCGACCAACTTCTTTCTCATCTCCAGATTTTACGGCTTTTTGATAAACTTGCTGAAATTATGCTAGAATTGGGCAGGATGCTAAAAGCAAGATGCTAGATGCTAAAGACATGCAAATTATGCTAGATCTAGTATCATTATGCTAGATCTGGCAAAACTGGTTTGAAGAAGATGCAAAGAATACATTGAGGAGTCGGATGACAGCAAGAATAAACAGTACATTTTAGACATTAAAACGGAAAATGAAGTAAACGAGGATGGTTCATTGGACAACTTCAAAAACATACAGCGAAATTAAGAACAAAAAGGTAGATAATATACATTTTGAGTTCATTAAGAATGCAGAAGAAAAATAAAAAAAAATCGAAATTCATAATCAAATCAAGCATCATCGTAAGACTTCTTTCAGAGAGTTAAGACTTTGTTAGCTACAGAATCGAAATATATGAGGACTATGAAACTACACTGCTGCAAATGCGTTTAAGAAAACTGAGCAGGAATTCAACGGTAGGAATATCAAGGTGAAGAAATTACCTAATAATCATATTATATACAAACATAATTTTATTCGGCAAGTAGTCTAAAAGTGATGGAAGAAAATTATGATGAACTGTGTTGCTAAGGCTAGAAAGAGCGGATGTCATTAGTAAAGTAGATTTCAGTTTACTCATAATTTTCACATAACTTTAGTTGAGGTCTACTAGCATTCTAGTCGTCCCCGCACCCAATTTTAACATGCTAGAGACGCCCATGATTGACTTTAACTGTCATCTGGCAAGAATCGATGTAATTATTTGATGCATTGGTAGATGTAATCAATGGTTCTTTATCTGCGACGTTGCCACAAAGTGCAAATCGCTTTGGAAGACAAGGACCCGAAAGGTATACATATACAGGGGCGGACTGGCCCATCCTGCTACCCTGCAAATGCAGGGTGGGCCCCCTCCACCAATTTTAAAAAGATGTGCTCAATTAAACCTACCAGCATCAAAAATATGGCAGGGTAACTCCCGCAAATTTGTGTTTTGCATAAAAAAAGACGTAAAGTTAAACTTTCATGAACAGACCTTATTCTTCTTCACGTTTATCGACTTGAAAAGGTTCCGTCTATGTGACAATTCGGTCCTAAAACATTGCGGGGTTTGTGATACAGCAGCTGTTAAAAACGAGCACGTTAACTACTACTTTTTTAAATATAAGAAACACAGTACATTTCAGGCTGTTATTGGTTTTGGATACCATTGTCTACTCCGGTCCTTTTACAAGCCGGCGAGTGGCGATGTTTTAAGAAATAATAGTTTCATAGATATTGTTATTGTGGAAAGTGGAGGTGGAGCCGGAACGCTTTTGAACTGCATTGTCCTCAGACCAAGCTTCGAAGAAAGAAATCGGATCAGGCTCTTTTTTTTTTTTTTTTTTTTTTTTTTTTTTTAAGTGCGGTAAAGCGAAAAGAAATTAGTCGCCACTATCAACGATTGTTTTATACAAATCTCAAACAATTACTATGAAGTTGCTACCCTCGGCTCGTGTTTTATTTGTATATTACATCGAAGAGCATATCAGATAGCAGCAATTTAATTATTAGAACACCAGTTACGTGTCGTTTGTCGTGGAAGACAGATGTGGTTGTGTCAGTATGGATGGTGGGAGTGATTGTAAGATTACTGTAAAGAAAAAATATAAAAGTGGTGCTAAAAAGCGAGAACACACACGAAGATGCCATTTACAAAAAGCTGCATCTGACCCAAAACAACGTAGGCTATTTGAATCTGTGAAGCCCCAAGAAACAAATGAGCGTGATGTGACTCATTCGAGTACTGCAGGACAGTTGCCAGTTTTTTTTTTTTTTCTGTCTAATGTGTTTATAAATTATAATGTATACACCACGTCTTTGGATGATTTCAGTCAATTGTAGCTTATCTTTTATGGCTATTTTTACTTGAAATTACACAACTTTAACAGACGAACACAAAATTAACTGAACTGTTTGCTGCCGCGTAGTGCTTTCAAACGGGTCAGATCAGGCTTTCATGGGTCAGGGGTCGAGTCAAGCCTGCTTGAGACACGGGTCGGGTCAGGTCACCTACGCTAGGGTCAGGGCTGCTCTAGCCACGGGTCGGCTCGGGTCAACTTTCTTATGCGCCGTTTCGGCTAAATCCTTCTCGGGTCGAGCGGGTCGGGCCGAGTTGAACGTAGACCCGACCCGACTCATGACCCGAATAGGTTTTAGCCTAAACGACGCATAAAAAAGTTGACCCGAGCCGACCCGTGGCTAGAGCAGCCCTGGCCCGACCTGTGACCAAGGAGGTTCGACTGAGATAAGTACTTTAGAACTACCTGATTCAGCTCTCAATACTCTACCCCATTATTGCAAAGTGGAAAGAGAACAAATTCAAGAGGAACTGCTCCAATTTGCTCGTCATTATAGGGACTATAATCCACCAATATGTAAAAAGCAGGATATTTTAAGAAATTAGCATGGCAGCGAGCAATATGCTCATAATAGTGAAAAAGAGGAAAATGAAGAAGAGGAAGATAATGAAACTGAGAGTGAGGAGGAAGATGATTGGAAATGCAAACGTGCAAGACAGTGTAAAGTGTGTCTAGTTTGTGCATTGCACCTGCTTCATGAATTAAATCTTTATGGGCCATTATATCCATCGTTGTATAAAGCGTATAAGTATGTTCTAACCCTATCGTGTACCCAAGTATCATGTGAAAGAATTTTCTCGATTATGAAAGTGATCAAAAATCGGTTGCGTTCATCGCTTGGACAAGATTTGTTGGAAGACTTTATTCTTTTATACATAGAAAGATCATATACGTTTGATTACGACAAAGTGATTGACGATCTTGTATCTAGCTCCAAAGAATTAGGTAGATATTTGAAATTGTGAGTGTAACTGGGGCGTAATGAAGATATTAATATTAGGATACATTTCTGGCATTCATATTAATATTATATTATATTATATTAGGTTAGAGTATGCAATTCAGTAGAAAATTTCAACCAATTTGATATTAGAACTGATTTATGAGGAAAGAAACTTACATTATTTCTGTCAGTGCTTTAATTATTTAGTGTCTCAAAGTTGACTTGAGGTTAATTTTTACTTATTGCACATGTAAAATATATATTTTGGGTTTTCTAAAACATGACATTCATTTGTTTAAATAAATGGTTTAAATTCATTACATAAAAAACAATATCACTATATAAATAACTGAAAGCACCAATTCCGGTATTGTGTGTGTTTACAATAAAAAATGATAATGCCAATTACACACTGTATGAGTTACTATTAAAATGTTCCTACTCCAGATTTTTTGTAATTAATGTTTTGCTTTTGTATGAATATTTGGGATACTATTTATGGATTCGAAGATGGACTTTTATATCTAATTCATATGAAGAATGCCAAGTACATTTTTTACATTTTTATACAGTGGGCCCCTATTTCAGTTTAGCAGGGTAGGCCCTATGGCTCCCACTCCGCCCCTGTACACACACACACACACACACACATATATATATATATATATATATATATATATATATATATATATATATATATATATATATATAAAAGAGAACGCACAAAATCCTTTGTCCGCTCATCACGCTAATACGGCTGAACCGATTTCTTTCATTTTTGGGGGGTTGTTAGGATTTGGACCCTAGATGGTTTTTATCATATCACTTTAATTTTCAATTAGCAGTGTCTTGAGATAATTGACCAATCAGGTGTTCATACGTAGAAAAAATCCTTTGTCCGCTCATCACGCTAATACGGTTGAACCGATTTCTTTCATTTTTGGGGGGTTGTTAGGATTTGGACCCTAGATGGTTTTTATCATATCACTTTAATTTTCAATTACCAGTGTCTTGAGATAATTGACCATTCAGGTGTCCATACGTACAAATCCTTTGTTATTAGTTCATCATATAAAAATAAACGTACTTATATGCAACCCGCATGACCCTGTGACTCGGCGGGTTAACATAAATGACAGGCGCTATAAATCACTTGAAAGCGAAAAAGTAAAAATTATCTAAGTAACAAAGTTTATTGCGTTCCGGGATGACCGCAGCGAAGCGGGGCGGGTTGGGGTGACCGCAGCGAAGCGGGGCGGGTTAACATAAATGACAGGCGATATAATGTTAACATTAGTGCAATCTTCTATGGTTTTTATCATATCACTTGAAAGCGAAAAAGTAAAAATTATCTAAGTAACAAAGTTTATTGCGTTCCGGGGTGACCGCAGCGAAGCGGGGTGAACGCTGCTAGTATATATATATACCCATTCCTTCCTCCAATTTGCAGAGCTGAATTTGGATTTAAACGGCATCGGAAGTGTCACTGTTCATTTCAACGACACTACAAACTATGGATTCGACATTAATATCGGTAATTTTCGATCATTTTTTAATGAATCCCCCTCCCCCTCCCTTACATTGTACCGTTAAAATGAAATAATAAAAACCATCCCAGGCTGGAACTCATCTATGTTGAGAATTTGATTGTTCGATGGGTGGTTCAAGAGTTATTAAGTCACAAAAGTAGTTACTTTTCTTTTGTATATAGCCTATAGATTACATTCTGCTTTGACTGCCATGTTAAACAAAGAAAATCACGTTCATTATCTAAACAAATAGATATTCTACTACTACAATAATTGTTTCAAATATATGAAATGCTTTATTACCTTTCACAAGACCAACTTTAATTGACACTTTATAACACGACCTTCTTACACTCTTATGATGAGCTTATTCTCCATAATACTATAGCTGCACATTAAGTTGTAGGACCACTTCTCAAATACTCTCGGTGCAGAAGGGAATGCTAAACTCAAATCAAACAATCACCTTTTATTATCTATAGTCTCGGTTGCGTCTTCAATCGAGTTAGGTTTAGGTTTGAACTCAGATGTCTCTCGTAGTTCGAATTGCACTTTCCGTTTCTTATACAAGCTCATAAAATCGTGATGCATTATATAGGCATTTTTTTTTTTTTTTGTAAAGAATGAAAATTACAAATTGTTGTATACTTTCGTGTTTATAGTGGAGCAAAACGAAACTGCTAGAATTTTTTATATAATTACGGAAAAAGCACAGTTGCGTAACGATAACAGAAAATTTAAATCTCAAAATGCTGAATATTTAGTGATGAGCGCAAGAGTCTTGGTCTTGCAGTTTTTGCAAGAGTCTTGGATGCAAGACCAACACCAGGAATCCCGATACAAGACCAAGACCAAGATCAAGATGTGCAAGACCAAGACCAAGACCATACTTGCAAGACCAAGACCATACCTGCAAGACCAAGACCAAGACCAAGACTCTTGCGCAATTTGAATTTTTTTATATAATGTAAAAAAGAAGGAGATGAATTTCTTGGCTTCAGTAAAAATGCTGCTGAAGTGAATGTATTCCAGTAGTTTATGCAATCCGTGTGAGTAGATCTGCCCCTGTAGCTTATAGCAACAGTATGTCGTTTTCTGAATTGCTTGTTCACGTGTTCTGTAGATATTACTCGCTTTCAAGCGACACAGGTGTCATTTCGCACCATGTGAGCTTTTTTGGTGGACAAACACCGTGTGCGTGGTTTTTCTCGTTATTTTTTCGTTTCCTCCTACTTCCTTCATTCCACCTCTTCAGTCATTTCTCATCATTACCGTCTCCCTTAGCCTTGGTGCACAATCGTGGGACGTTAAACTAGATACTTAATTTCATTTCAAAGCATATTGTGGTGTTCTTCTTCCAAAACTAAAGAGAAATGTAGATCGAATATCAGTAATACCGTACACCATAGGTGTCGACTACATGGGTATGGCCTTGGCTCCGAGACTCAAGCATCCGTTGGAAATGTTCAATGTGTACTCTTAAAACTAATGTCGAAATAACATTTTCATGACATTGACAAACACTTAGGGCATGTGATCGCAAGTTTGATTTCATGAGCGGATGCTTATACATTGGATAATTGTTTATTAATATTTAGCCTTGTTAGGTATACGACACATCGAGGATTAAAACAATATAACATTATACAACAACAATAAATTTATATTATAAAATTGAAAATGACTATTTTTGGGACTCCTAATCTCTTGAACCAACAGACCGATCTCGATCAAATTTTCAATATAGATGAGGTTTGGGCCTGGGAGTGTATCCATCATTTCACTTTAACAGTAAAACTTAGGGGAGGAGAAGGGGGAGTTATAAAATAATAAATAAAACTTAATAACTCTTGAACCAAACGACCAGTCTCGATCAAATTTTTAACATAGATGAGGTTCTGATTTGGGGTGTTTTTTAAGGGGTGTTGGGGTGTTCTGACTTGGGGAATGATATCTGTCAGTTCATTTTGACGGAGCAATGTAGGGGAGCAGGAGGAGGGGAAGATGTACAAAAATCAATATAAATAGAAATAAAAATGACTAAGTTTGTCACTCAATAACTCTTGAACCGATCTCAATCAAATTTTTAACATGTATGAGGTTCAGTCCTGAAAAGGTTTTTAGAGTTTGTTTCACTTTGATAGTAAAACCTAAGGGAGGAGGAAGGGAGGGGTATATATATATATATATATATATATATATATATATATATTATATATATATATATATATATATATATATATATATATATATATATATATATATATAATAAAACTTAATAACTTTTGAAACACCCGACCGATCTTGATCAAATTTTCAACATAGATGAGGTTCTGACTTGGGGTGTTTTTTCTATCAAATCACTTTGACGGTAGGAGGTGGGGATGGAAAATGTACAAAAATAAATAAAATTTAATAACTCTTGAACCACCCGACCGAACTTGATCTCATTTTCAACATAGATGAGGATCGGATCTGAGATGGTTTCTGTCATATCACTTTGATGGTGCAGTTTAGGGGAGGGGGAATGAAAGATATTTAAAAATGATCGAAAATGACTCATATTAAAATGGAGTCTATAGTTTTTGCGGTTCCTGAGATAAACAGTGACACTTCCGATGCTATTTAAATCCAAGTTCAGCCCCGTAGCTTGGCGGAGGGAAGAGAACATATATAAAAATGATCGAAAATGACAAATATTATTGTCGAATCCATAGTTTTCCAGTTTGCTGAGTTGATTACTGGCACTTCCGATACCGTTTACGACCAAATTCAGCATCGTAACTTGGGGAGAGGGAGATACATAATAATGATCAAAAATGACCAAATATTAGTGTCGAATCCATAGTTTTCGGCGTCGCTAAGATGAACAGTGATACTTCCGATCCCGTTTAAATGCAAATTCAGCACCGCAACTTGAGGGAGAAACAACATATATAAAATTATCAAAAATTACCATTATCAATGTCGAACTCATGGTTTTCGAGGTCATTGAGATGAACAATGACACTTCCCATGCCGTACCTCGCAACGTGGGGGTGAAGGAGATATATAAGTTTATTCAAAATGACCTATATTAGTGCCGAATCCTTAGTTTTGGGGTCTCTGAGACGAACAGCGACACTTTGATGCCGTTTAAATTCAAATTCAGCCCCGGAACTTGGGGAGGAGAAGAAGAGAGAAATATAAAAAATAATAATCAAAAATGATCGATGTCAGAGAGCGCTTTACTAATAGTAAAAAGTGACTAACGAAATATATTATTATTATTATTATTATTATTATTATTATTTAACCCAACGAAGTGGGTACATGATGCTAGTAATCCATATTCACAAGTGAGACTTCAAATAACTTGGAGTTTGATGCCGTTATTTTGTATTTCAAATACAGGTCAAAAGTATTTATATAGATTGAATTTACACAAAAGGCATAGACAGTTGAATCGTTTTCAGTTTTGACTCAAATTATTGTACAATATTAAGAGGTTTGATTATAATAATTATTATTTTAATTTTTCCTCTCTCTTTTTTAGTCAATATTGCTAAATATATCATGATCTTCATAATAGCTATTCTGCCATTATTGGCAGGTTACTTGTTGCAACTGAAAAGCTTCAATGTTCGGTGGTCCTAAGCTAGTCTCTTCGTCTTGATGTAGCAATTTTCTGTTTTAATACCTTCCTTCAACTAGTCTCCTTCGCTCCCTCCCTCTCTTTCCTTCCACACTACCTTCCAGCACGTCCCTCATAATACAGTTCCTTCTCAGCCAATATCCTAACCAGTTCCTCTTCCTTCTCTTAACAATATATAAAATTCTTCTTTTTTCCCTACTGCTAATTTTTTAACACCTTTTCATTCGTTGTCCGTTCAACACAGCTAATTCTCTGTTTTTTTCTCCATGCCCATGTATCGAAATCCTGCAATTTTTTCATCACTTTTGCGTAATGTCAATGTTTCTGACCCATAGAGTACATATTGGAATCAGTAAAACAAAATCTCAATATTTAATTGGAAGTTTTGATTAATACAAGGATTAGCTAATCGTGGTTGAAAAAAAGAAATCTGACGCCTTTAGAGTGTGAAAATAATTTTGCAATTTGTATTTCAATAATCTGTGCCGTCTTGATTTATCTTCCATGCGTTTCAGGGGTAGCCTCTCCAGTTTGGGAACCAGTAGAGTGTTGGATCTGTTAAAAATATAAACAGATTACGAAACGTTGTGATTTAGGCATATCTTACAAGTAGTGAAGCGTGGGCACCCATTAAAAAAAGGAAAGATCATCACCTATGCTGTACACTATCATGATACTTACACAAAGTTAAAACTATATTACATTTAGAAACATGCATTGTATTTCCGTTACTATTGGCGCATTGTAGAGTTTATTATCCCTTATATCCAGAGTAAAATTTACCTATGAAAAGCTTGAGATTTCTTAAATGCAAGACTTGCAAGACTCTTGCATGTAAGACCAAGACCAAGACCAAGACCAAGACTGGATGTGCAAGTACAAGACCAAGACCAAGACTGGATGTGCAAGACCAAGACCAAGACCAAGACCACCCCGGTCTTGGTCCTGGTCTTGCATTTGTTCATCACTAAATACTATGATTGAATTAAAGTTTACAAAAAAAAAAAAATCCCCTTTCGGGTATCATGGCTTGAAAGTCTGTTTGTGGCACTCACGCCTGTGGGAGCGATGAGTGCTCAGTACTCGACTCCCGTCGCCGTTAATGGTGGCTTTCTCAACCGGAGTTCGCTATTACTTTCTTTCAAGTAGCTTCCTAATTGTCCTTATGACGCTGGGTGCATGCCATAATGCCAATACTATCTAGTGAGTATGCATGGTCGGAAATCGTTCCTCGAGCCAGACCCGACACTCCTTAACTTCGCTGATCTCACTAGGGCATTGCCGAGTTATTTAAACATTTACAACTTCGCTTTCCACTACATTAATTACTTTTACATCGTTATCTATGTAAAATAGAAATTTATTTTTATTCCATACACACAAGCGGTTGTAATAAAACAACAGGGAATTTTAAACGTATATTTCTGTGGATAATTCCTTAACTGTGTAACCAGGGACGGATCCAGGCTGAGTATTGCTAGGCCTGGATCCAGGCAATCGTTCGAGCTCAAAACAAGTAATATTATATTGCAAAAAAAAAAAAAAAAAAAAGTCAAACAATTTTATAAAAGGGAATGGACTCTTCTGTACAATTAACTTGTTTAAACATTGATACTGATGGATTACTACTACTACTACTACTACTACTACTACTACTACTACTACTACTAATAATAATAATAATAATAATAATAATAATAATAATAATAATAATAATAATAATAATAATAATAATAATAATAATAATAAGTAGTAGTAGTAGTAGTAGTAGTAGTAGAAGAATGCGATGCCAGAACCTTAGGTCTATCAACTTTCTGCACTATCAAACTAGAATTTCTAAAACTGCAATATTGACAAACACTTGCGAACAGAAGAAAAGCAGAAATCGGTTTTCAGAACGGTGCTGATTGTCATTGCTGCTGACTACCACAGCCAATTATTGGTGCTGATTGCCACGACTGGCGCTGATTGTCAATATCAAGGTGCTGATTGTCACGATGGCGTGCTGACTGCCACGAGCCTGAGAGGAAGTTGCTAGACGTAACATTACCGGACGTCAAGAAGCATGAAAGAAACGTGATGAACCTTAGGATCATGTTGTTGAGACCAACTTCTAACAAACGTAAACAGGTCTCTGTATGTACTTTCAGTTTTGTCAGGGAGCGGTACGTACAAAATTGGTACGATTTATGTGTTCTCACTTGAACTCCCTATGTCAGCATGAACTGTGTACAGCTGCGCAAATTGTTTGAAGCAACTCTTGAAAATTACATTAAAAAAAAAAAAAAAAAAAAAAAAACACTGCTGGCTGTCCCTCACAAGGGAAGTTCGGGAGAAAGCAGTCGCCTGCAGAAAAACTAAGCATGCCATTTGAAGCCCTAATTCATGCTGATTACAACAAGCTAATAAATTTCCTGTACGGTTGAGAACGGTTCGAGATATTCAACTTGGAATTATATAAGAAAATGAGGATATGCACATTTAAACGCGTTAAGTGCAACATAATTAGCAATGAATATTGACATACGAATTGAAAGCTATCGGAAGTAACAGAAAAAACTGTTTTGCAATAACTAACGGGTTTGTTAGATACAATTAGTCATTATATTGTACACAATAATGATAGGTTAGAGATGAAAATTGATCACTTCTGTTTTATGAAGAAATGACACAGGCAAAAGACTTCCTTGCACCATGAACATTTTATATGTGCAATTGCGTTGCATCCGTCAAGGGAACAGTTTGCAGAACCAAAGCAGAAAGCAAATTTGACAAGTGATTCAAAAGGTATAGGCCTATAATTTGTTCGTAACATGCCTTGTGAAACGCAAAATGAAACAATCCAATGTATTGCGGTGATAGGAACTGATACGTATGGACACGAACTGTATTTGATTATTTCGTTGGTACATCATAACGTCCTGATGAAGTTGTTTCATACTCTGTACAAATCTTCTGCCATAATCTTTGATTGATAGGAATCCAAACACATCAAATGGTTGTATCCCCGTGTGCAGCAGTTCTTTGGTATCTTCTCAACCATTACGTCTTTTGTCATCCGTCATGCAACTTGTAATTAACAATTTGTCTGTGAATGGACCCAGTGATCAAGCAGTAGCAAGTTCAAAACATCAGGCTTCGCTATGGAAGAAAATACTTAACGCGTTTAAATATGCATCCACTCATTTTTTCATATAAATTTCCAATCTGAATATCTCGAACAGTTCTCAACTGTACAGGAACATTATTACCTGTTGAAATCAGCATCAAATGGTATGCTTAGTTTCTCTGCAGGCGAGTGCTTTGTCCCGAACTTCCCTTGTCAGCACTGACTTCAGACCATCATATCCAAAACACAAAATCCGTTTATCTTGTTCCAATCTATCGTACTGCAGAAAGGAAATTCCATCTTCGAAGCGAAGATGATCATCCGGAAAATCTAGTTCTTTAGACGTGGAATTATTATTATTATTATTATTATTATTATTATTATTATTATTATTATTATTATTATTATTATTATTATTATTATTATTATTATTATTATTATTATTAATGCAGAGAACTGTCCTTCTAGCATTGTTTAAATAGCCCTTTCTTTGACTCTAAAAACATTATTTGGATGAATAAATAATGTTACTTTATAACACTAATTTTACTTTACAATACTTATCCATTAAATAATACAATAAAACAATTAATTTAAACAACGAAATGTACAAATTGTACAAATAACAGAAAAGACAATCCCCTTTATAAACATCCAAGCGTATGTCGTTACACTTAGTGAGCAACTTTGTAACTTACAGGATGCCACAGAGATTTGCTGTGATGATTACTAAATTAATCCCTCATATTAATTTAGTATGATGATTAGTAAATTTAGTATGACGGATTAATTTCGCTCTTTCCAAATAGTTTCTCTCAGGCTTGTGGCAGTCAGCACCTTGATATTTGCAATCAGCACCAGTCGAGGCAATCAGCACCAATAATTGGCTGTGGCAGTCAGCACACGTGGCAATCAGCACCCAACCTTCAGAACGAAGCGATAGCGCAAAATATCACATCTTAACAAAAAAAAAGAACAAGAAATGGCTACCTGCATTTTCGAAGGTCGAAATTTTCTGAGCAAGAACGCCAATGCAAGTAATTTCTTGCGATGTATTGCTTCCTTAAACTTCTACAACGTAAAAAAAAAAAAAAAAAAAAAAAACCCTATGGATCTACTGCTATGTGTAACAAAATAATATTAGAAGGTAGAAATCTTATGTGCTTGTTTTACAAAATTAGATTTCGGAATTTGTTGAAAACATGCTCTTAGACTAAAAATGACTTGAAAGGGAATAGATCTACAGTATATTGAGTCACACCTCAAAATTTGAGTTGTTTTAAACACTTTCGATATTCTTTGTGATCAGAGGTGGAATTCCTCTTTCTCCCGTGTATACCCCTCTGAACACGGTCACCCAAGGGTAATTGTTTACTATCAGAAATGTAACTTAACAATGCGTGCATTTTGAGTAAGGACAATGGTATATATATATGCATTTTTTGTCGATATTCGAAACGAGAGACCGAGACTTTCGAGAGTGACTTGATTTTTTTTTTTTTTTTTGGTGGTGAGCTAGTTTCAGGAAGTTACTCCCTCACGAAGTTAATCCCCAGTATTTTCAGGTGGCGTGTTGTTTGTCACGACTCGATTTTCGTGTTGATTGCCACCATTTTGCCACGATTTGCATTCCGATCTTACCATATCTCATTATCGCGGAAATTCACACACACCTGGAGTAAAAGGAAGGGTTGCAAGGCACCTCTCTTTTTGATTCTCTGGAACAAGTGGTAAATGTTCTCGCCTTTGAACACAAAACATCATTAATATCACAATAGCTTAGTAAATTGATATAATTGCATTTTCTCTTTTAACTGAGTTTTTAATATGGGCTGTTACAAAATGTTACTTTTTCCGTTATGATACGCGACTAAAGAACTGGGTTTTATATACTTTAGAAAAATGAAATGAAATATTTCAGTTTTACTTCCTATGGTTATGACGTGTAAGCTAAAGGATATGGTAATGATCAGAATGAATGAAAAATAGTGTAATGAAGAAAGTGGTAGGAAACAGAAGAACCCACTGCATCACTGTCATCTAAAGTGTTTACTCTGAGACTTGCGTGAAAAATTAAGCAAATATTTCTCATTTCTGCACCCCTAGAATCCATCTGAGATACGATTACACCACAAAAACAATATTTTAAATTGTTCTTTTTTTCTGGGGGTGGTTCAGTATCGAATGATTTATCTTTCGATTGCGGAATTCAACTTCTTACATTTATATGGTCTAAATTTACCTTCAAACGTCCGAGAGAATTAATGGTTCAAACTTAGAGAAATGTAATCTGCTAGTTTACTTCTGCCATAGGTTTTATTGTATCAAATTGTACACAGTGCTCCCTTGTGGTTATGTGGATAGCCACGCGCCTTTAGGGTAGGAGACCTGGGTTAGATTACCGGCGAAAACTTATTTGGATCGGATTCCATGTTAAGATGTAGGTTCATGTCTCAGTCTGCTGCTGAATGGGATGTTTAACTCAAATCTACTACAATTCATGCACATTCCATCTTGTTTCAAAAAAGCTATGAAGGGATTGCCGACCCATGTATTTTTATAATCTCTGTTGAATTGATTTGATTTAATTTTTAGTGGCCCGCCCAGCATCGAGGCTATATGAGATGTGGACCTACAGTTTAACGAGGAATCCGATCCACATGAGCTCCCGCTGGAATCGAACCCGGGTCTTCCACGTCAAAGGCGCGTACACTAACCGCTTAGCCACAAAGGAGCTCTTTGAGTGGTCTGAAATTAGCCAACTAACAATACAAAAGTCACTAAATTTTTGTATTACCAATAGAAGTTTCCTTCCTCTCACCAAAGATGTTTAAAAGATTGCTAAATCCATATATTTAAATCTAATTTTGTTTAATTTAATCTCTAGGAAAGCTTTGAAAGATTAAAAGAAAAAAAACATGCCCCTCCTGAAGGTCCGGGTTCTCATTTTTCGGGATGGTTACCTCCTACTTATGGGTGGTCCTGATGAAATGCCTACATTCAACATTGGCTACACATTCGAACACACACAAATTGTACGTCATAGAAATTTTGAAAATGCATTTGAGGAGATTTTAAGCACACAAATGATTACCTCGAGTGCTTGAACTCAACTTGAATAAATTTAACAGCGGCGTTAGCAGCTGATAGTGTAGTAACCCAATAACGTGCTTGAGACAGTTTGTATTGTATGTATTATGTTTATAAATATAATAGATTTGATTTTTATGATATGGTCATCTGGCAACCCTCAGCTTATGAGTCGATTATGTATAAATCTTCACGATTGTGATATAAGATAAGCCAAAGATAATACCGTGGCAAACAACACCAAAATGAAGTTGTGGCAAACAACACGTAAACTATTTCCAGCCCTTTATCTTAAAAAAAAAAAAAAAAAAAACTCCTGAAGTTTGGAACTTCACTCCTAAGTCCTCGCAAACAACTCCTAAACGATTGATATTCACGAAGAGTTTGACTAATGGGAGACCCCACTATTTTGTTGCACTGTATATCCAGAACTTTTAACTGATAAACTTAACAATTTCATCCCTAAATCCTTCGAAATAAATCCAAAATAATTAACGTAGGTTTCATTATTCGTGGCGAATGGGGGCCCTCCTTTATTTTACTGGCTGTGTCTTGAGAAGTGTAAACTTCTAAACTTTAGGATTTCAGTCTTAAATTTTCTCAAAAAATTTTAAAACAATTGATGTGGGTTTTAAAATTATATGTGAGTATGGGGTGTTAACTTCACGAAGTTGGCCCCCAATTTTGCGGTAATGTATCTTTAAAATAGTAAACTTCTAACTTCGGGACTTCACTCCTATATCCTCCCAAATAAATCATAAACGATTGGTGTACGTTCTAAGAATATTCGCGAGAAGTTGGACTAGATGCATAAAACTTTCGCATACAAAGAACTTTCAATTTTTAAAATGGGGGCTAGAGATATACATCCCCTACATTTAAAATGTGGGTAAGTCGAAAGCTGTGAGAACACAAAACTCGGGGTTTTCAGCAAAAAACGGCACCAAACTTTAGCATAGAAAACACTTCCTATTTCTAAAGTGGGTTGTTGCATGTCTCCAGCCCCCTCAAATTTATTGTTGCTTTAACTTGAGAAATGTGAGCACGGAACTGGGGATATAAACTGACATAGAAAAGACTTTCAATTTCTAAAGTGGGAGGTTCATCCCGCACCTCCAAATTTATTCTTGTTATAACTTGAGAACGACAAGAGCACAAAACTTGGGGTTTTCAGAGTAAAAGGGTTAAAAAAAAAACTTTGGCATAGAAAAGATTTTCAATTTCTAAAATAGTGGCTGGAGAGATGGGTACCCCATATTTAATAGAGAGAGAGAACTCGAAAACGGCAAGAGAACAAAACTAGGAGTTTTCAGCACAAAACTAGTACAAAACTTTTGCACAGAATGAACTTTCAACTTCCGAAGTCTCCAGCCCTCCCAAATTATTCTTGCTATAACTTGAGAACGGCGAGAGCACAAAACTTGGGGTTTTCGGTACAAAAGGTAAAAAAAAAAAATACCACAAGACTTTGCCGTACAAAAGACTTTGAATTTCAAAATTGTGTGTTTGTAGGGGGAGGGAGGCTTGAGACATGGACCCCTAACTACGGGACCGCGGTGGATCAGTGGTATAGTATTTACCTGTGGTACTGAATCCCTGATTCAATCCATCTCATGCTTATTGCACTTTTGTGCTGCGCAAAAACAATGTGTGTAGGTTTCCTTGTGGTTCTGCCCTTTCCTCCTATTTTCTTAATTCCACTTGTTTCTTTAATATCATTCGTTTTTCTCATTCCTTACCATCCGATTTGCTTGTTGTTTATTGAAGTTAACGTCACTTTTTAACAGTTAGACCATATGACACATGGGCATACAGTTTAAGGGCTTCACTCACATCCTTCTCGTTTAAATCTATTCATGTTTATTATAATACTGACAACCCGAAATATTTCATCGTGAGTTTGAAATGAAAACTAAAAAGAAACGGAACGCTGTGGTAGGTTCCAAGCAAACTGGTATCGAAAATAACTTTCAGATTAATTATTTAACTTGCACTTATGAAAAATACATCAGGGAAGCAGTGAGTGAGATAACAAGTCCGCAGTCGCTGCAGTGCAAGACGGCCATGACGTTTAGTACACCTTCCTCAAGGTTGTAAAACCAGATTCGTACAGGGTTAGCTTTATTTTCGGGGTTATACTGACACTGCATAGAAAAACTCAATATCAAACTAAAGTGAAAAAACACATTTCATAGTCAATTTGTGCTACTTGGTTCTGAATGTTTGAATAGAACTAGAGTGCCTATCCAGCCCGGTCCTGTTTTTCGTGAATAATTATTTCGCCATAACATATACCACGAGGTTTAATACCATAGATAGTTGTAGGACCTCCATGTCGTTGAAATTAGAAAGTATAATAGATGCGATAAATTGTTTGGAAGCTGGATTACTTGTGTAAATTTATTCAAGTTATTACAAAAGTTTCCTTATGTTCTTTAAATAATATTATTCGAACATTGTTTTGAAAATTTTCACAAAAATAAATAAATAAATGAATAAATCCCATGAACTTCGAACTTCCGTTTATCCCATCCTAAAAATTGATCATGCACACCAAAGAAACAAAAAGCAAGACTTGTAAAACTTAGTATGCTTTAAATAAAATCTTTTCTTTTTTCCTTTCTTTCTTCCTTTTTTTAAAGCAAAATTGCAAGTAACGTTTTAGAGGCTATTAATATATATATATATATATATATATATATATATATATATATATATATATATATATATATATATATATATATATATATATATAGTTAATATAGACTATTAATATATATATATTTATATAGAAAGGATTGCTGCATGTTTGTGTGAGAAGCTGAGAAAAGATCAGCTTCTCACACAAACATGCAGCAATCCTTTCTTTTGAAATCACTCACGTCGTCGGTCGACACGTGAGCGTGGCGCTCAAAAATTACGCATAGTCACATTTATAAAGCCAGTACTACACCAACAGAAGAGAATGAAAAGGTTACACTTGGCTCTCACACACAAGACACAGCTACACAGCGTCTCAGGTCTGTGAACCCACTAGGGCGACTTTGAAACGAAAATATAAAAAAGGGTGAGCGCTGCGCTCACCTGTCGACCGTTCCCGGGTTAAACAAAATAAAGCATCACAATAATAATAATAATAATAATAATAATGTCTATTCGCATTTCTCTTTCAAAGCAGTTTTTCTCGCAAAAACTTCAGTAAAGAGACTTTTTATAAAATGCTTAACTTTAGAAGAGAAATCAATAGGAGATCCGCAGCAACACGAGGAACTAATTGTTATATGAATAATTTGCGGTCACTAGCACCCATATGCAGTAATATTTTTCAAAAGGTGGCCCAAGGTATTGCTCCTGGAACTACGAAATTTCCCCCAGGGCATACTTCATATCGAGCCCAATGGGGATTCCCAGTATTTTGCAGTAGTACTTTTCACATCCAATGTATTGAAATCCATCAGTAACAAATCTGAAATCATTACTGCCCATATGAGATATCGCCAAAGGATCGACTTTAATCCCCAAAGTAACGACATATACGAAGTGTTTCTAAAGAACAAGTAACAACTCAGTGAACAGATAGTACTCACAAAGGAACATTCCAATTTGGTGAATTAAATTGCTGAAACTGATTACTAGCACTGGATTCAGCACCAAAATAAACAGAGAAAAAGAGAGTGTTTAGTGGCAGACCGTATACTGGGTGGGAGATAAGTGAGGGCAAAATGCGAAGATAGAATGTAGAAAATGTCTAGAAATGCCACGTTAATTTTGAAACGAGTACAGGGATTGAAACGAGTTCATAAAGACATGCTTAATTTTACACACCTCCTTTTTTTGTTAAGGTTACTGATCAGAACGAAATAATTATTCTACCATCCTGTAAAATGTTTTCTTTGTTTTGAACTTTCTTTTATGATCAATATTCCAGGAAAATTATGTCAGTTGTCTTTTTTCGTTCCTATTTTCTTTCGTTTTTTTTCCCATTGCTCACTTGTCGCACTCTCCCATGTTTGAAATGAGCGAGTGAATTTAAAGCAGATAAAATTTCCGCTTTCATTGTTTCCGCTTGTCTTTCCTTTTGTTTGGCGCATAGAAATAAACTTCACAAAACATGCTACTATTTTTTATCATTCACGGCATCAGCCATCCAAAATTTTACACATAGTTATAGTTGTCACCGCCTATGTGAACAGTTCCAGTGGTGATTTCTTGATTATTCTCAGGACCTGTGTGAATAGTTCCCTAATAATGTTGGCAAATTGGTATAAAGTTCATAATCAAAAAATCATGAACATTTTCTAAACTATGTTACAAATGGTTGTTGAGCCTATAATTCTTTCAACTTCTTTTAGAGAATCGTCCAATTTAGAGGAGTTCGGTTACGGATGGTATAGAGACGAGACCGCAGTGTAGGGCTTGTCTCGTTTGACAAATAGTGGCTTTGATCCTGATCTCGTCTCGATAAACACACTGTACGCTTGTCTCGATCTAGAATGTCAAGTCTCGATTTCGTCTCGGAATAAGTAGTGTGAAATAAAAAATGTGAAAGTAGTGTCATCTTACAGACTGTCGTTTCATCATTCTTATTTTTAGCCTTCATTCTTGAATTAGAATTATTGAATGGCGTGTCCATTCGTAGCTAAGTTGCAATGCTCGTGTTTCCTACACGTGTTTGCGGATTCAATCATTAGTAGGTATATCAAGCCTGGATAAAACTTGAATAGTGATCCACATTTCACTTTAAACAACATATCTTGTCTCATATAACCTCAATATTTGTTATATAGTGAAAATCTAATCAATCAACTTCAATACTATAGCTTATTTTCTTCCTGCTGAATCAGGGTTATTCAACATTCCTACCAGATAATGCCGTCGATAATAGCAAGAATGTATTTAAACGATAGGAAATTTAAATTTTACAATTTCGTATTTATTATCCATTAATTCTTCTTTGACTGCCATGTTAAACAAAGAAAATTACGTTCATTATCTTAACAAATAGATATTTTACTAATACAATATTTGTTTCAAATGGATGAAATCCTTAATTACCTTTCACAACACCAACTTTACTTGACATTTTTAACACGAGCTTATTGCAACCTTACGATGCGCTTATTCTCCATAATATTATAGTTACACATTAAGCTGTAGGTCCGCGTCTCATATAGCCTTGGTGCAGAACGGGACACTAAACTCAAATCCAACAATCATCTTTTATTATCTATGGTCTCGGGTTGTGTCACCAAACACGAGATTCAAACTCAGATATCTCTCCTAGTTCAGATTTCACTTTCTGTTTCTTATACAAGCTCATAAGACTGTGATGTATTGTATAGGTATACAACTTTTTTTTTTCACCTAACAGTATGAATAGTTCCAAATTATCGTACACTTCCGTGTTTGTAGTCGAGCAAATCGAAACTGCTAGAATGTTTTATATATATAATAACAAGAAAAGAAACATAATTATGCAAAATGGAAAAAGAAAAATAATAAATCTCAGAATACTACCTACCGTCACTGAAATAAACTTAAAAAAAACACTGGCGTAACAGCCTTTAGGGGACCATGGCTTGAAAGCTGGTTTGCGGCACTCATGCCTTTGGAGTGATGTGTGGTCAGCAGATCGCCCCCCTCGCCGTTAATGCTGAATTACTAGACGGGAGTTCACCGGGCTTCAAGTTTCGCCTATTCAAGATTCGCCTAATACCTCCTAGCTATGCAAACGTCAATCAAAGCGATGACACAGTTAATCTTCTTACTAGGCGAAAGTTGATTTTTAAAGCACTTCGTTTAGCTCACATACGTTGGTAGTCCTGCACCTTATTAATAGTTATCATTTTTTCTTGAAAGTATTTTCACGTTCTTATTAAATAGTCCAGTATGTAGCGGAAAATTTTGACAAACCCAGCGCAAATTGGTAGCCTAACGAAACTTGCAGGATAGTTTCCTTTTATCAAGTATAATAATATCCTGAAAGTCCCCGAACATTCCTCTTGAGCTACATCCAATGTGGCTGCCATATTCAATTTGGCCGACACTGTGTATAGAGAAATAACGTTTCCCTTCATTTCTTAGCTTAGGTTCAATTATACGGTCTTGGTACTTGTAACAAAATATTTTTGTGAATAAAATTACGTTTCGTTTCGTATATTCATCTCTGTAGGTCAGGTAGATATAAATCTAGAAATGAAGGAGTAGGCTTGTATCGCTTAATGTTGTGCCTGTGTTTCTGTCAAGCGTATTTTCTGATTTCTTTGTTTGTTTATACAAATAATATTTATATAAGTAAAAAAAAAATAGAGAAAGAAAATATGTGAACATGCTAGAATTACACTTGACATATACAAAATATGATGAATTTGAGAACAATAGGGCATTATACGGAAGTTTCTGTAATCTTATTTAGCAAAATAATCTATAGAGAAAACGTTATTTAAGCAAAATTCAGTTTTTTATAAGCGATAGAAATAATTTATGGTATATAAAAGACAAAAAAAAAAGTCCATCCCTGACACGGTATACTGTTGGGACATAAACGATACGGTTGGGCGTAAATAAGGGCCCCGCAGACCCCGCATTGCGGGAGGGGGGTGCGAAGCCATCACGGGGCCCCAAATTGTGATGTAGGACGTAGAGAAGGGGCCCCATTCCACGTTGTCTGCTGGGTGGCCCCCAAGCCCTTAGTTACGCCACTGCATGTCTGAGTGAAACAATCTCGAACGTAAACAATAGACCCAAGTACATGAGAGTTTTACATTTGTAATACACGAGCTTTAAAAAAATGGTGCTGCTATGTCCAAACAACGAACTAGGTAGCGTTCTCCATTTTCTCTTCCGATCCCCATTACTTGAATATGTTGCTCCCCCATATCAATTACTTGAATATGTTGCTCCAGCAAAGTTAGCTCCTCAGGGTACACTTTCCATACGTGCCGTCTGCTCACATTTGCTCTTAAGAGTAAAACTGAGGGGTAAGTGACTGGTGTGAAATAAGTCTTCTGTATGTGAAATATCGACAGAAAGCCAGTGCGTCACCCCATGGGATGCATAAAAGTATAATTGGAAACGTTATCCCACTTTTACTAGTTCTTCAGGATTTGTGGTAGAATTATTGAATATACTCATAACCTGTTACAATTAACTGTCTATCTCTTAAGTAGTTTCAAAGGTTTTCTTCCCTTTTTGGAACAGAGACAAAGCCATGTTACTTCCTGAAAATTCATGTAAAAATATAATCACATCATCCATGTTTCCTCCTGTATTTTCATGTATTTAAACATTTTGACTGATTGATGAAATCTGCTTTCTTTATGAAAAATCAGAAAAATACGCTTGAGAAAAAAAATAGACACAAGATTAAACGACACAACCCTGTCCTTCATTTGTAACTTTATATCTACCTAACCTACAGAGATTGTACTTTATATCAAACGAGAAGAAATTTGTTTACAAAATATTTTGTTATAAGTTTCAAAATCGTATAATTGAACGAAAGGTAAGAAATCAAGGAAACATGGATATTCTATAGATTGCGGCGATCACATGAGATATGGCAGCCATATTGGGTAAAGCTTAAGTGAATATCTGGTCACTTTTAGGATGTGCCTATACTTGATGGGAAGAATCTGTCCCATAAGTTTTATTGGTACTATTTTTTTTTCCGGTTCAGACCCCTGCATACTGCACTAAAACAATTTACACTTAATTAAAAATTTACACTTTTAATGGTGATGCTCGATGTCAAGCGTATACTATCTATACCGTAATTGTGCTTATACTGATCTTTGGTGCTTTGTTTAATTTTATTTTATGAGTTATGCAAACTCTCGTCGAATTTGTGACTTCATTTTATATTTTCTGTAATGCATTTTGTAACTTCATGTAATATTTTCATATCTTGGTGTCAGACATATAATATCTAGTCATATAGTGTAATTGCGCTTATACTGTTTTGATGTGTACTTCTTATTTTTATTTTTTTTAAATTTAGAAACTACAAATTTCTTAAATTGTGTCATTTCTTGTCAGTACTACCAACATAATTTCACATTAGGCAATCTTGAATTCAAGATTCGCTTACACTTTTTCTTGAGTTAACATCTGCAAATTTCATTGCCTGTGGTTATTAGACGAATCTTGAATAGCCGAAAGTTGAAGTCACCGAGTTCAATACTTTCTTTCAAGTAATTCCCCAATTGTCCTCACGACGCAGGGTGTATACCGAAATGCCGATACCATGTAATGAGTACGCATGGTCACTCGGGCCAGATCTGGTACTATTTATCTTCGCTGATATCACTAGGACATTGCCGACTAAATTAAATATTAACAACTTTGCTTTCCAGTTAACATTATTTAGCTTTACTTTACATTTGTATCTACGTAAAATAGAAATTTCTTTTTATTCCACGCATGGAAGCCCTTGTAATAAACAACAAAAAATTTTAAATGTATCTTTCTGTGGATAATTCCTTAATTGTGTAACTAGAGGCGGATCCAAGTTGAATATTGGCGGGGGGGGCAGTAGTTCGAGCTCAAAACAAGGTAATAATATATTGCAAAAAAGAAAGAAGAAAGAAAAAAACGAAAAGTCAAACAATTTTAGAAAAGGGAATGGACTCTTCTGTAGAATTAATATGAACAAAAGCACCAGAGGTACAAAAAGTGCAGCCAAGTTCGTCAGCCTCAAAAAGAGTTGAGATGAGGATGGATGAGACAAGTTCTTTACCACTGCATCTGAAACGAACACTGGAACTTGGCGCGAGATGTCTAACATATTCGAATACATTAAGATGTCTGTTCCTAGTTTCACGGCCGGGACATTTCAGCCATAAGGCTAATGGTAACCCCCAAACCCACCACGCCCACCACCACTATCCCTAAGGTTCCTTAACATCATTTTCCTTGACACCTCGCGCCAAGTTCCAGTGTTCGTTTCAGATGCAGGGCCAAGGAATTTGGTTCATCCATCCTCATCTCAATACTTTTTGAGGCCGACGAACTTGGCTGCACTTTTTGTACCTCTGGTGTTTTTGTTCATATTTCACTTCTTTTTGTAGTTCACCATGTCAATATCGTATACCTTAATTGTGGCATATTATTGGATTTAAATTTAAAATTGTACATTATTAAAGGAGTCATAATGTGTCACATGCAACATTAGTTCCCAAGGGGTCTCCCACCGGAAATCGAACCCAGGACGCCGTACAAGAAAGGCGCACATGCTAGCCACTAGAACAGCGGGGAGGATTTATTCTATTAAATATCTGTCAGAGAGTTATGTCCAAACGAGATTCTAATTCATTTACCCGAACTACAAAATCACGATCGCTAACATCTCATTTTTCATTACCTAAATACGAAGAGTATCAACAGGGCCCAAAACCCTTAATGCTGAATCCTCGCTGCTACATCACTAGACATGGCTGGTGTTTCAATATACTTAATTGTTCTCTACCATTCCACATTGCGAAATTACGGAGTTCATTACATGACGCGCATGTTGTGCTGTGTCATACTGCCTCGGGTTTTCCTTCCAATGATATACACCTTTCAAATAGCTTGTAATCTTAATAATATTTGCCACCAACATATCCTAACTGTATATAAAACTACATGAACTGAATAAATTAAAGAGGTGCTTCCGGTTGACGTGGAAAGTTGAAATGATGAAGGGGGATGAAGAATTTCCCCATGTTATTTAAATGGGTCTATTTTGGACCTATAATCTCATGTTTTAGGAACTTGGAATTGGAATAAGAACTTGAAATTCAGTATGCTTCTACGTTTTCGTTAGTATTACCTAAGTAATCAGTAAAAATAAACAATTCCAACTTTAGAGTGGTTTTATGAGGAACTGAAAAACCATTTCCATGTTATTTATATTGGACGTCTTCTACACCCCAAAATGTTTATTCACTTCCAGCAGGATTAGAAAGATGAAATTTGGCACGATTGTAGCCTCCCGCGACTAACCTACAGGAAAATTGCTAAAAGTGAATATATATATATATATATATATATATATATATATATATATATATATATATATATATATATATATATATATATATATATATATATATATATATATATATATTAATTATATATATTAATTTTTAAGGAATCTAAAGGGAGATGAAGAAATCCCCATGTTGTTTAAATAGGCGTTTTCCTGGGATACAAAACCTTATGTTTTAGATAGTTGAAATAGGAAAAGAAATTTGAAATTCGGTAGAATAGTGAGCTTAAGAGGCGTGAGGAAGTAGGCCGAGCAAAGGCGGACGCGTGGGGGGCGAACCCTCAGGTGGGCAAATTCAGGAAATATGAAGATCAAAGGCTCGAAATTCACTGTTGATGAAAAGGCTGATACGTAAGAGATTCGCACACTGTTCACAGATAGAGACACGAAGCATCAAGAACATTTTTACATAATGACTGTGGTAACCATAATACAACTCGTGGTACCAACATCTTTACGAAATCGGATACATTTTGTTGCTAGTCTCACATAAACTCGAACAATTAAATTTCTCATTTCTTCGGAAACTTCATTAATTATAAATATCCTCACTTCTACAATCTCTTACTTATCAATTAATTTCAATATCTATTTAATATAAATGACTACAATAAAGGAAAAATCTTCACCGAAAAGAGAAAAAATATTGGCTCCCCTTGTCTGGATTTCCAACCACGAAATTTACGGCAGTATGTACGTGTCTTAGCCCACGTTTTTAAAAGTTAACTGATTCTCAGAATGTGCCTCATTAACTTGCTTAACTACTTATTTCTAGCTTTCACTTATTTTACTCGCACGCTGAGAAAAAATGTACGTAGGTACATAGGTTACATAAGTAGGTATGTGGCGTACGTATGTTACATATGTAAATCCTGTAATTTTTGGACTTAACGTACATTAAACGTATAACTGAAAAAGTATATTTTAAACATACTTTCCGTATAAGTGTTCCGAATAAACGTACTTTCCGCACAAAGGAAAGAACTACAGTATGTAGTTAGTCAGGATCTCACATACAGATGGCCGTTTGTAACTTTACGTAGTTGACGTACGTAATGTACGGAAGACTGTTAGATGTCAGACATCCTGTAACGCCACTGAGTAACATCTAAGCGGAAAAGAGGCCAGTACGTATGTAGCATATGGATAACGTATGTTAAGTATTGATTTCTATAGTAAACATAAGGATCCCGTATATTTGTACAATATACCGATGTCCGGATAACGGATTTTTCTCGGTGACCTTAGCTCGTTTTTCTATTAATCTAGAACGACAGGGACACGAACACAGAAACATCGAGGAGAGTTAAAATTCCAAAGGCTCTTCTACCGGGAATCGAATTCGAGACCCCATACTCCAAAGGCGCACGTGATAGACAGCGAGGAGGGCACCAACTCGACTACTCGGACGATTGACAACATTATCACAATGCACATGATGTGTTTAATAACGGAATCGTTCCCGATTTCTGATTGTAAGGACAGGTGGTTTTTTTTTTTTTTTTTTTTTTTTTTTTTTTTTTTTGCCAATGAAAAATTTTCCATAGCAAATTTCATTCTCAAGCCGTTACAGGGTACCTTCATAGAGTTTCGCATCTTTTTCTCATTAAGAAGTACCTAATGGCTATGGACAGTTTTTGGCCCATAAAAATTTCCATAGTACATTACTTAAATTTGGAACCTTTTACTTAGACAAGTCATTATATAAGGTAGGTACCATTATACAGTTTCACGTCTCTAACTCATTTGGAAGCACCTAATCAATGATGAGTAAGTAAATGAACCTATCTCTGTTTGAGTAAGGACAGTTTTTCTCCTATAGAAAATTCCATAGCACATTCTTTAAATTTCGGACATTTTTCATATTCAAGCCATTACTGTATAAGCTGACTTTGAGTAGACATTCCCATCTTCATCTCATTGGAAAGTATCTAATGGCTACGGACAATTTTTCGCCTATAAGAAATTTCCCATAGCACATTCCTCACATTTCGGACTTTTTCCATACTCGGGTCATTATAAGGTACCTTTATGCAGAGTTTCACATCTTATCTCATTGAGAAGTACCAAATGAAAGTGATGAGTGAGTGAGTGAACCCATTTCTGCTTGGCTAAGGATAGTTTTCACCCATAAAAAATTCCCATAGCACATTCCTTAAATTTTGGACATTTCTCATACTCAAGCCATTATAAGGTATATTTATGCGGACATTCATGTCCCTATCTCATTGGAAAGTGCCTAATCAATGCTATGAGTGAGTGAACAGATTTCTGCTTGCCTAAGGACAGTTTTCACCCATAAAAATTTTCCTTTAGCGTATTACTTAAATTTCAGACCTTTTTCATACTCAAGTCATTATAAGGTACCAATATACAGACTTTTACGTCAATATTTCATAAACAAGTACTTAATCAATTTGACGAGTGAGTGAATGAACCGGTTTCTGGTTGGCTAAAATCAGTTTTTCACCCATAAAAAAATCCCATAACAAATTCCTCACATTTCGGACTTTTCACACTCAAGTTATTATAAGGTACCTTTATGCAGAGTTTCACATCTCTATCTCATTGGCAACTAGCAACTCAATGTGATGAGTGGATGAATGAACCGATTTCTACTTTGCTAAGGACAGTTTTCATGCATGAAAAATTTCCCATAGCACATTCCTCACATTACGGATCTTTTTCACACTCTAGTCATTATAATGTACCTTTATGTAGAGCTTCACGTCTCTATCTCATTGAGAAGCACGTAGTCAATTTGATGAGTGAGGGGACGAACCTATATATGTTTGGCTAAGGACAGTTTCTAGCCCATAAAAAAATCCCATAACACATTCCTCACATTTCTAACTTTTTCTGTACTCGAGTCATCATAGGGTGCTTCTATGCAAAGTTTCACGTTTCTATCTCATTGGGAAGTACCTAATCAATTTAATGAGTAAGAGAATGAACCGATTTCTGCTTGACTAACAGTAAGAACAGTTTTTCGTCCATAAATATTTCTTATAACACATTCCACACATTTCGGACATTTTCCATACTCAAGTCATTATAAGATACCTTTACGCAGAGTTTCACGTCTCTATCTCATTGGGAAGTACCTAATCAATTTGATGAGTGAGTGAGTGAAACGATTTCTTGCTTAGCTAAGGACAGTTTTTTGCCCATAAAAATTTTCCCATAGCACATTTATCAGATTTTGGACTTTTTTCATACTCAAGTCATTATAGGGTACCTTTACGCAAAGTTTCACGTCTCTATCTCATTGGGGAGTACCTAATCAATTTGATGAGTGAGTCAGTGAGTCAGTGAGCCTGAAAACTGCATATTGTAGGAGTCCAGTACTCGAATATGGTTGAAGGTAGGAATGTGAGATTTGGTATATGAGCACATCTCTCGGATATCTCCTTAAATTCTAAATTTCTTGTTTCTTCCCGTTACTAGAATCGGTTTTACAGAGCCTCGAATTCGGCGATTTTACCCAAATCTCTAGTTCCTGCATAATATGCTTACGGCAGTGCAGGCCAGTTTTCATTTTCTTCGTGGAACTTGGCTGCCATGCACTGCCGTGCATGTTGACTTGTTTAAACGTTCATACTGATGGATTACAAATAATAATAATAATAATAATAATAATAAACAGTAGTAGCAATAGAATAAGAATGATAATAAGAATACGAATTCTTCTTGAATCATGAACTTTAATTTCTAATCATACGCTAGTTATATTACTTCCTTCTTTGTATTTTCAATTGCACTTGCATGTAAAATGCCAGAACCATTACGTTTATTGACTTTCTGTACTGTCAAACTGGACTTTCTAAAACAGGAATATTGGCAAACATTTGCGGACAAATGGGTTTATAGCTTACTGTTTACCAATCGTTAACAAGAAGCAGAAATCAGTTTTGAGAAGGAACGGATAGCTCAAAATATTGCATCTTGAAAAGAAAGAAGAGAAGCGGCCACCTACATTTTCGAAAGTGGGCATTTTCTGAGCAAGAACTCCAATGCAAGTAATTTATTGAGATGTATTGATTCATTTAACTTCTGTAATTGAAGACTTACTTATTTTAGGTTTTATTCTACAATTATAATACAAAGTTTTTTAAAAAATCAAGAGCTACAACTTTGTAATGGGTTTTATTTTTTTTAAATCCTATTCTTGGGGTTGCGATCGCCCCCGATCGCTATCCTGGATCCGCCCCCTGTGTTTGTTTTACAAAATTAGATTACGAGATTTTTAGGGAACATGCTCTTTGAGTACTAAATATGACTTAAAAGGAATAAAGTATAATATTTGTAATATATATTTGTGATGAGTGGGGAGCTAACTTCAGGAAGTTACAATTAATAGGGATCAGGTCCCTGTATTTCACCCCCTACAGTCCCCGCTCTGTTCTAGTGGTTACCGAGCGTGATGTAAGAGGCTCCAAGTTTGATTCTTGATCAGCTTTAAAATTTGAACTCATTAACGTAGACCTGATTCGATCTTAAGGTATGGATTCACTTATACGGAAACCTCGGTGGCTCAGTGATAGAGCACCTATCTACTTCTTAGGATATGTGGCCCCAGCTTCGGTCCTGGTTCTCGCCAAGCCGGTTTCATTGAGGATGAAAACTATGTGCATGGGTTTTCTCGAAGACCTTCCATTACCTCCCGATTTTTATATCGCCAAGATTTTACCATCACTTGTTTGTTTCATTCGCTACCATCTCCTTCAGCATTGGAACATAATTGTGTGGCACTAAACTCAGAGATTTCATTTTCAAGCAGTGATTATTTGAGAGTGTGACAGGGACCCCCTTGGAGCTACTGAATTCCTCCTGGGCATGTTAAATGTGAGTTTCCCACCATTTCAACAATATTACTTTTCACACCTAGTGTATTAAAATTCTCACCCCTGAGGGAAAATCTAAAACCATTACTGTTTTCAAGCAACGTATATCTTCGGTACTAGAAAGAGTTCATAAATAAACTTCTCATTTATTCATTGGTAAATCCTTTGGTAAAGATGATGCTGAAATTATAACAAAGCAAAGTTTTTATAAAATGCATTAAAAAGAAGAAACTATTTTTGAGAAGGTAAAATGAAGAAATTAAAAACATTGAGTGCGGTTTTCTCGAATATCAGGGAAGTAGTTTAGTTTACAAAAACATTAATCTCGCAAATGCTTTTAGTGTTAATTTCATTTCTTCAATTTACCACCACAAAAACTATTTTCTCCCAAAATTATTGTTTTCAAAATTTCTTAATGTTATTAACTATATTATTTGAATACCACTCATTCTAGCTTTGGAACTTCTTGTATAAATTAAAAGACAAATTCTGACCAAAGCATATACCTCGTATATACTAATAAATAATAGCGTTACAGTTTCGGCAAATTAATTTGCCGAAACTGTAACGCTATTATTTATTAGTTAATATATGCTTTGGTCAGAATTTGTCTTTTAATTTAAACTATATTATTATTATTATATTATTATTATTATTATTATTATTATTATTATTATTATTAGTAGTAGTAGTAGTAGTAGTAGTAGTAGTAGTAGTAGTAGTAGTAGTATCTCCATAGCTAAGCGGTTAGCGTACGCGTCTTTGGCGTGGGGTACCTGGGTTCGATTCCCAGTAGGAGCTCATGTGTTTCGGATTCCACGTTAATCAGTACGTCCACTTCTCATACAGCTTAGCTGCTGAAACGGACGTTAAACTCAAAATCAACTCAACTCACTAATAATGTAATAATAATAATAATAATAATAATAATAATAATAATAATAATAATAATAATAATAATAATAATAATAATAATAATAATAATAATAATAATAATAAACGACACAATGTAAGGAGCGAAAGGCAAGAAACCATATAAAAAACTGCATGCGATCATATGAAATCGGAACCTCTCCTTTCAGTGTAATTACCAGTGAGACACTAAACCATAAATAAAACAGTAATATAACGGTCTTATTAATGGTGTTCCTGAAAATATTGGACATATTGTAGAGTGGTTTTACATTGGATTATTTAATTATCATTGAGTAACATGTATTTCTTATTCTATATACATGTATTGTAGTTAATTATATTATAATATTTCAAATAGTGTGTGTCTTTTAGTCTAGGGCTTCTACATATTTTCTCAGCTTTAAATATGTTTGTGTAGAGCACAGCCTATACAATTGTTATTGAAATCTGTAACCAGTCTTTCTTGTTCGCTTTACTGCTTTATAACCAGCGGAAGAAAACAGCTATAAAGGAACTTCAGGTGTCAATCAACTATTGAGCTGCTGCGTGACGCACGTGGGGAGGGCTCCTCCTCTACATATTTCCCCCTTCTCAATACTGTTTGTTATGAGCGAACGGTGGTGCGGCTTTCTCCGAAGCAATTGTATATGGCGATGATGTTCTATCTGAAATGTTGGTAGACACTGTTTTTGTCAATTTTCCATCCTAATTTCTGTGAACTGTTTAAACAGAATAGTTTATGAAATGAGAAATGCTTGAGGGGAGACGTTTTAAAGAATACGCTCACAGTTGCCGACATTTTCTTACACATTCTGTTGAGAGTTGGATACCTGGAAATAACCAAAAATCGTCCCGAAAAGACCCCTTGACCATAAAAAATATCGTCATATCAATCAACGTTATTTCTATCTAATTACTGACACGTCTCGGGAAAACGTTTCTTATGCTACTTAGATTGAATTATGTCAGATTCATTGCAATAAGATGTAAAATATTGTTGTTATTTTAAAAAAATCCAAATTATTGGAAACATTTCGTCCCGTTTAAACCCCTCAAAATTATAGATATGTATAAATATATTATTTATTAAAATTAATTAACGAAACTTTCTATAACGATGTTTCTCACAGTCCTTTACCACTCTCAACAAAATTTATTTGAAAATATAAACTTTTTTGTCCTTCGACTTTTTCGCCTCACAGAAAGATGCCTTGGTGGTATGTAATGAACAAAATACATTTTGTTTCTTAAAAAACAACAAAATATTTATTTGTGAATAGATAATATGGTCGATAAAGCTTTTTATACTTATTTCTTTGTAAAACGGTGACATCAAAAGTCATTTTTGCAAAAATAGTGATATTTTAGGAAAAATATCATGACATTCCGAAAACTAAATTAGAACAGAACGTGTTGATGGCAATAGCATATTCATAGTTTTATTGTTTCACACATTTCTTCAGATCAAGATTTAGTCAATATAGTATAGAGAGGAGCAAAGAAATCAAAGTTAGAAAATTTAGAACTTATCTATTATTTCGACCTTTTTAGACCCCTAGCAGCTAAAGATAGATAGATAGATAGATAGATAGATAGATAGATATAGATATAGATATTGATATAGATATAGATATATGGGTGTGTTACTGTATTTTTAATGTGTTACGTAAATTTATAACAAGTAACCTTAAATTCAGAAATTTCATTCATTTAAAAATTAAGTAATTTCTATAATTCCAAACATATCTAAGTAGCCAAACTATATTTTGGATTTTAAATACAAAGATTAAACATATTCTTCACCTCAATCGGCCAACATTGAGAAATTCGCAAAAACGGCTTCTTCTGAATTTCCGTTACATTTCACAAAATATTTTTACCATAAAAGAATCGAAATTAAAATGTAACTTGTGTTGTCACATACAGAATAAAATTGCAAAAGTTTACAATTATTACCGGAAATTAATGCTGTCACCCATTTCCAACATTTTAAAAGCACATCGTTTCCAATGTATTGAAATTTCATTTCTTATCGATATCCTGAAACATTGTAAGAGCTGTAAATTTCCATAACTGTTCTATAAGAGGATTTGTATACAACCAAATATAGTTATCTCTCAAGTTTAATAGAAGGTTCAAAGTACGCCTCTTGAAAACAAGTCTTATTTGTAAAAGAATACATAATGATCACTTTTGGCTGTTGCAATGGTCTGTCTAATTAGCTAGATAAAAATTCAGCCTAGCGTAAGAACAAAAGCTGTTTCTCTTACATGTAATAAAAAAGGAAAAGGAACATCGGACACCAGCAATAACGAGGAGAATATGTGTGCGTTCTCCAATACTTCTCACGCAGTGGTTCCGCTGAGATCCGAACGAGACAATTGTGTTTGCATTTAAAATGTTATAACTAGATGAATCCCAAAGTTATACGTGCCACCGGGAGGAATATCGTGAGTTACAACATATTTTGTAATGTAAGAACTACAAAAAAATTACATGGCAGAATAGTTTGAACCGAGTCATTTGTTCGGAAACGGTTGGGTAAGTGGAAAACTCGGCCAACACGTATCCCATCATTTTCAACGACAACCTTTTTGGGGTAAAAAAAACTTTGTCCCAGAGTCCCCCGCAGGGTCCCAGACGGGGTCCAACTCAAAATTTTCAAATGGCAAGAGGGGTTAAGTGGCACATCATTTGAAAGCTGTTGTAAAATGAAAGAAAATGCAGCAGGTCTCGACTCTCTACAACAACCCTGTGCAAAATGGCGACGGGTCAAAGTGTAAACAAAAACAATTGAAAAGTCCATGGTCACCCCTATAAATCGGAAATGGTGAGACAAATGTGAAAACAAAATAGGATGTGTGGTATTATTTTCAAAGTATAACGATTTAAGTGAAAACGTCTTGTCCCAGGGTCCCCACATGGTCCCAGGTGGGGTCCAACTAAAAAATTTCAAATGGCAAGAGAGGTAGGACATCGTTTGAAAGCTCTTGTTAAGTGAAAGAAGATGGAGCACGTCTCGACTTTCTACGACAACCCTGTCCAAAATTGCGGTGGGTCAAAATGTAAACAAATTGGAAAACAATCCAAAATGGCCGCTTAAAACCTATATCGAAAGGATAAGCATACCAAACTGCTGAAGCTAGGAAAACAAATTTGGCACTAATGTTGATTAGTAAGTGACTGAAATATGCAAAATGTTCAAAAACGCGACATCTTGAATTCAAAATGCCGCACTATGTATCGAATGCATATCCAGCTCACACCACTGGTGTTGGAGAAGTGAACGTTTATGGTTAGTAGTCCACAAAATATCAGAGTATAATCTGTAATCCAATATGGCTGCCAGCGTGAAAAATGAGTTTGTATATAAACATGTTATTTCTTGGAATACTGTACCAAGCCAACAAAGTTTGACGCAGTTCGATGTACTGAAATGACTTACATATGTTTGGTACTACTTGCCAATCTTACAAATGATTTTTCTTTATTTGGTATTGTTTGAAGTATTGAGATCAAACCAACGAATGACATACAAATGTAACCATCACGAATACGTTACAATAGAGCCCCCAACTTACTGGTGCAGCAAGTTCTTTCTGTATGAACTACGTATGACAAAATTAGAAAAATACCCCAAGGTATTCAACTTTTCTTTCTTTTTTTTTTTTTTTTTTTTTTTTGCACTATGAGTAGGAAGTCATAGTTGTGTGTTCATCGCATATTCGTTATATTCAAGTAAATAATGTCGAGAGAACCGTGAAGAACGTGCATTAAGAAGAAACCATATATGTGTTGTTACCGAATGAAATAATAGTTGAAGTGAATCGAAATTCAATTGTTCTTTAGTCTTCCTAGTATTTCTAAATACATAATAGAGAAAAATACAGATTTAGATTTGTACTGTTATGAATGGCATAGGTTTTAAGCGGCCATCTTGGATTCAAGGTGGCCATAGTTTTTCAATTAAGCTTTTATTTACATTTTGACCCGCCACAATTTTGGACAGGGTTGTCGTAGAAAGTCGAGACTTGCTCCATCTACTTTCATTTAACAAGATCTTGCAAACGATGAGCTTCTTAACCTCTCTTGCCATTTGAAACTTTTTAGTTGGACCCCACCTGGGACCCTGGGACAAGACGTTTTCACTTAAATTGTTGTACTTTGAACATAATGCCAGACTCCCTTCCTATTTTCAAGTCTCACCATTTCCGATTTATAGGGGTGACCATGGACTTTTCAATTAAGTTTTTGTTTACATTTTGACCCTCCGTCATTTTGCACAGGGTTGTTGTAGAGAGTCGAGACTTGCTGCATTTTCTTTCATTTTACAACAGCTTTCAAATGATGTGCCACTTAACCCCTCTTGCCATTTGAAAATTTTGAGTTGGACCCCGTCTGGGACCCTGCGGGGGACCCTGGGACAAAGTTTTTACCCCAAAAAAGGTTGTCGTTGAAAATGATGGGATACGTGTTGGCCGAGTTTTCCACTTACCCAACCGTTTCCGAACAAATGACTCGGTTCAAACTATTCTGCCATGTAATTTTTTTGTAGTTCTTACATTACAAAATATGTTGTAACTCACGATATTCCTCCCGGTGGCACGTATAACTTTGGGATTCATCTAGTTATAACATTTCAAATGCAAACACAATTGTCTCGTTTGAATCTCAGCGGAGCCACTGCGTGACCCTTCCTTGTCAGTTGCAATGTCTCCAGTATCTTGAGGATTCAGATACTTCACTGTGTGTACTGGAGAAGTACCCTCGTTTTTCTAAATTATTTAAAAATAAAATATACCTGTGTGCCAAGTTCAGCAGCTGAGTGACTTTTCTTATTTGGAGGCCTCATTATGAAACCCCACAGAATGAGTATGAGTGACAAAATGTTCGAGAAAGAATTGTTCCTGAAAGCGAATAAGCATTTCCTTAAATGAAAGAATCATGTTTAATGTAGGCCTAATGGAAGTGTTTGATGTCTAAACTATTATATGAACCATAGTCAATACAAATATTTTGCAGACTATGTATAAAATTAGTGATACCTATTTTATATTTTGCAAATGTATTTGAATTTTGTATTTTGTATTTTAAATATAATTCTGAAAACTATTTTGTATTTTGTATCTTAAATTCATTTTGTGATCTATTTTGTATTTCAAATAGGTTTGCTTAACTATTGTGCCCAGCACTGGTCATACCCCCTATGTTCCGACGCTCGGAAGCGTATAGACCCTTCCAAGGCTTTCTTCAATGCCTCCTCTCTTGTTAAATAAAAAAAGCGGAACTAAATAGCTTTCTTAGTTCTGTTTTAATCGAATTTTGAAGATATTATCATTTCGTAATAAAAACTACGATATATTTTAAGAGGGTTAATGATCTTAGATTGTGAGTTGTGACCAAAGTTCAGAGTGTGACCTTATTGTTGCATATTAATCAATTCTAATAATTACATATCAGGTATCAAGTCTGAAAATTTTCATACGAATGACTTTAGACTCTGAGTCGTAGATATAATTCTACATATAATCGAAGACATAATCCTAAAGTGTAAAATTATATATTATCAATGCTCAACCTAATTGCATTTCATTAATGACTTTAGACCATGAGGTATGACTAAAATGCAAAATATGAAATTGTTGTTGTTACATATCAAAAGTATTAATACTTTTTTATAAGCTTCAAGTAATAATTTTTGCACCGATAACCCTAGACTACGAGTTGTAACCACAATTCTAAGTTGAATAAATTTTCAAACAAAAATTTAGAAACAAATCAAAAGAATTTTCATCAAAAGTATTCCAACATTTGAAAATTTTAAATTAAAATGTCAGTGATCAGCCAATCAGATTGCACCTAGTATAGTTTTCCACTAATAACTTAGACGATAAGTAATGATGGAAGTTTAAAGTATGAAATTGTTATTGTTACATATTAGTAGCTTTCAATACTTGCACATTTCGTTTCAAGTTCTGAATTTTTTTTTCCAATGATCTTAGTCTGAGAGTTCTACTTACAAATATAAGGGTCATTTTTTTTATGTTTTAAAGCGATGATCCAATAATTTTAAGCAAAAATTTTAAACGAAGATTCGAAACTTATCAGCCTATTACATTGGATCAAGAATAACTTTCCACAAATGAGGTTAGACTATGATCCGTTACTATAATACTAAGGCTCAAACTTTTTCAAAACAAAATTTTCACAAAATTTTTGAAAACTTTAAACAAAGATTTAAAAGTGATTAGACAATCAGATTGTACCAAGGAAACTTACCAAGTCCTAGATAACACTTACGAATTTTTCTACAATTCAATAATTTAAAGGTTGACTAGCAGTATGCTTCTGACGCTTTAAAGGTATCATGTCCAATGAAAGATCTTACAAGCAAAAGTAGGTAAAGTGGTACGAGAGGATCTGCATGTGTTATATATCGTTGGAAACGTCACAGCGAGTACACCTCGCATGTGAAATATCTCGCTTGGATGGGGCCTGTAGGAGGCGTGGATACCATTTCAAGATCCGAACAAGGCGCGCTTCGAAACACGTAAAAACGTGTATAAATTAGAAAGTTTTGATTTTTTTTTTTTTTTTTTGAGACGTGGTGTATGTATAGTTAAGAAAAATATGACATCAAAGGTTTACAAAGAAAAATGGCGGATCTATCACGGCGGATACAAATCACATAAAAGAAGCTATGGATCTGAAGTTGGATATTTAGAGATATTCGACGTCGCTATATATGAATCAGATACCAGAGTGTAAAATTCAAAATAGCGTATCCAAGATAGCGAACAAAATGCAAAACACAGCTATGGAACTTAAATCTGGTAGGTGGAGGTTTTTATTACCACAGAGTAGGAAAATGTTCAAAGTGCAAAATGCAACATGACGGATCCAATATGGCCGAAGAAAAGTACAAAAAATATGTATATAACGGACATACGTGATTCTTATACATGTAGTAGAAAAATAAGTATAATACATAATGGGGCAAGTATGAGCAGATGGTGTTTTACAATAAACATTGAGCGTGTTTTACTAAACAATCATGCCAAAATTGAGGCATGGAATGCGGGGAAGGCTTTGTAGTGCACATGAAAGTTTTGTGATACAAGATTGCAATCATAGACAAGAATTATTTCACTACCAACTCCCTCCCCCGTCCTAGAAGAGATACGTGGGGATCAACATGTGTTATATATCGTTGGAAAGTTTACACCGAATACACTTTCAACATCTCGCTTGAATGGCGCCTGTAAGGTACGTTGTGATTATTTGCAGATACCATCTAATATCCGAACACTGCCAGTGAAAAGTGCGCGTTGGAGTTTAAAATACCGTTATGCTTCCACAACTTTCTTTCCGATATCCAGGGGTGTAGGTAGCAGGTTTATGTAGGGGGAACCGTCGTTTTTGAGGGGGGGCAGCTACAATGTACAAAGCCAAAAAATGTGTTGCTGCTAGTGTTTTTGAGGCCTGAAAGAAAGGAAAATTTTGGTTTACTTCTGGAAGACTAAAAACACTATTTTATCTACTTCTTCTTCTTCTTCTTCTTCTTCTTCTTATTATTATTATTATTATTATTATTATTATTATTATTATTATTATTATTATTATTATTATTATTATTATTATTATTATATCCATAAAATATATTCAAAATAGTTTTTATTATGCTTAATCAAGAACTACTTCCCGGGACCAAACGCTATACTTTTGTGTATAACTATAAAGGTAACCAAGAAAGTTCTGTCTCTTTTCGTAGAGGTCTGTGTTCAATTGGACGTCACACTGTGAGTTGAATGCTAGTGGAGATAAGGCGAACGTCAGTTGTTGGTGTGGGTATATCCAACATACTACCTGGTTGTGGCAATTCAGACACACCGTGAACTTGCGTAAATACAGAGGGAACATGGGACATCCACAGAGCGTCATAAGAGCATGTCTGCTGAACAAGTTCAAATGGAGGTCAAACGCCACTGTAGCGGGACAGAAGATATGCCAGGCCTTTGGTGAGGGTGTCGTGACGACGCGGACATTGCAGCGATGGTTTAACAAGTTTAAGAACGATGACGAAACACCCGAAAACACCACGTGCCAGAAGACCAACACATGTACAAAGAGGAACTGGGACTACAATTCAGTATGTGGTAAAACCATTCGGCAGCACATCCATCAACTTGTGAAGCACTACAAGTTGGGTCGATGGGTCTCTCATATTTTGACTCCGGGCCAGAAGGCAACGCGGCAGTCGCCTGTGTTTATTTACTGTTTCGGAGCCATTTCTGGACAGGGCGTTGACATGTGATAAAAGGTGTGTCCTATACGAAGCTCCACGGCGCCGTCATCATTGGTTGGCATCCCATGAACCGATTTCAAAATAGCAGAAACCAGCACTGTACCAGAAGAAGGTCCTTCTGTGTGTTTGGTGCATCGTGCATCGGGAACTGCTACCAGCTGGTCAGAGTATCAATGCAACTATGTACTGTCAGCAGTTGAGCTGTGCTCAACAAAAACTCAAAACTCTGGAGCCATCACTTCTAAATTGCAAATGGATCCTCTTTTACGGGACAACGCTAAGTCCCACGTGGCTAGGATGACTCAGGACACCATTTTCCGCCTTGGATGGGAAACAATATTGCAACCACTATATTCCCCGGGTATTGAACCGTCAGATTATCACCTGTTCTATTCTCTGGACAATCACCTTAGAGGACGCCAGTTCAAATCCCTAGTAAAAGTCCAAAATGCACCTCATACTTTCTTCGTTTCACGGCCAACCAAGTTCTACCGCGATGGATTGCATGGCCTTCCAGAACGTTTTTAGAAGGTCGTCGATGCTGATGGGGACAATTTTTGATCTTCCAGGTTAGGTGACATATCGATGTTCGAAGGTGGTGGGTGAAAAAGCAACAAAACTTTACCTTCATATTTAAATTTAAGACCTTGTATACAGAACCTATCTACACAAGATTCTTTGAAATTTCACTTAATTTCTTTATGATTTCCTGATAAAAATATTTATTTATTTTTCGTGACTAAAACAAAACATAAATTATTTTATTACACTGAGTAGAAATAAACGAGAGCGAATGAAATCCAAATTGAATAAAAGCATTGTTTCTCACCAAATTTTCCATCCTCTATATCTTTTAAAACACTTAAAATTTTAACTGTCTTTTAAAACACTGTCATTTAAAATATACTTTACTTACAAATCAGTTTAGTACCTTTGTTTTATGGCTGTATTTGTAGTACCTTGTTAAAACGTTTGTTTTCAAACTGTCAAATATAAATCGCAGTAAATTGTGTAATCTGCTGTCACAGAAAAGTATCCTATTTTTCGATCGGTATAAGGAAGAGAAACTATACTATTTTTCGATTGGTATGGAAAAAAATATTTCTCCATACTATTTTACCATAAATTATTAATTGTCAATAAACTTTGTTACTTTTAAATGAATGAAGCGAGATAATTTTACTATGATGTTTCAAAAGCTGGTCATTTGGGGAGGGGCAGGAAACCATTTGGGGGGCCTGGCCCCGATGGCCCCCCTTGGCTACACCCCTGCCGGTATCACATTATGCGGTATATATTTGTGAGCCATACGAATGTCCACTCTCATGAGTGGGGATGGTACCGACACCGAGGTTAGTCGCGATCTCGTCTCAAATTCGAGACCGAGATAGCTTTTCCAAATCGAGGCGAGATCGAGATGAGGACCAGGCTCGTCTCGATGCACATACATAGCCGTCTTGTGTACATATTTTTTTGCACCTTTTTCCCTCCATATTGGATCCGTCATATTGTATTTTGCACTTCGAAAATTGAGTTAGTACTCTGCGACCACGAAAACCTGTACCTACCCGCTTTGAGTTCCCTAGCAGTGTTTTGCATGTTGTCCTCCGTCATGAATCCATCATTTTGAATTTTACACTTTTGGTATCCGATTAACACATAGCAACGTTGAATATCTCCATATAAACAATTTCAGTTTCATAGTTTGTTTTTCATAATTTGTGTCCGCCATTTCGATTTGTGAACATTTGATGTCAGATTCGTATTCAGCTACCTTTTACACCTACATATGCCATATCTCAAAAGAAAAAAATACATCATAGCTTTTTATTTTATCCACATTTTCATGTGCTTTGGAGCGTGTTTTGTTCGAATCTTCGAATGGTCGCCACGTGGCTTACAGGCATCATTCAAGCAAGGTATTTCACATGTGAGGTGTATTGGGTGTGACCTTTCCAGTGATATATAACATTTGCAGATCCCCTAGTAGCACTTCACCTACTTCCCTTGTTAGTGAATTAAACATAGCATTTAAGATTAGTGCCTCTTGCTAGTTCATCTTTTCCCGCCAAGTTTAAAATTCCCGTCAAATATGAAATGCTATTTTTCACTGACAATTCTATACTTGTAAAATTGATAAGCAGGAGCACCCAAATTTAGAGAAGTCCTAGAGAACATTTACCAATATACATTTTTTATAATTCCCAAATTTAAGACAGTGCAAGGTACTCCTCCCAAATTGTAAAAGAGAGCATCCATGTACCAATATCATAGGAAAGAAACTGGACCCTGTACTTAACCATGTAATCATACGTTGCAGAAAGAACTTATCTAAGAAGAAAAATCAGCTTAATAACCGACCACGTGGTAATATGAATATTGTTTCAATCCATAGAAATGGATAAGTAGGACCAACCAAATTTATCAAGTTATATATTTGAGACAGAGAGAACATTTACCAAATTTTATTTTTGACAATTTCCAAATTAAGAGCTGGTCCTATGTACCCATTACCAAATGTTGAAAGAAAGTATCATTGTACCAAAGTGTTATGAAAGAGAATGTGCATCTGTAGTCCTCTGTATACGCATGTAATACACTAAAGTCTCACATGCATGAAGCTGGCCCATCCCATTTAAGCACACTTTTCTAGAAGTAGAACGAAAAGAATGTGCTTCATAAAATATAAAATTTAAAAAGAAAAAAGTGCTCTTCAAATTAGCGAGAAATTAAAATTTGGGTCAACGGGAGACCACCAAAATAGTACAAAATAATGTGTTCCCAGAAAAGCATCAAAACGAAAACTAAGCTCAATGTTTTACCGTAGAAACAGGGTTGCCAAGTTGGGGTCCAGCGTGAAGGCTAGTGAAGCCCACCTAACCAAGGGCTAACCGAATCAATACCAAAAAGTAGTGCGGAAATGTTCTTCCGAATAATATGGTCATTTTTTTTATCAGAAATATTGAGAGTTTTATAGATAGATGGATATATATATATATATATATATATATATATATATATATATATATATATATATATATATATATATATATATATATATATATATATATATATATATATTGAACATATACAATTTTTATTTCGTCCAAACACTTTCTCCACCATTTTGAAAAATTCCCGTAAAAAGATAAGGAATTTTCATATTTTCCCTCTATTACATTCAACTAGGGTTGATAATCTTTCTTGGGCAAGTTTATGCTGATACTGATGTCTGGAAGTTTACGTTGAACAATACGTCATTTTAAAATATTATAGTATTTCTTTCTTCATGCAGATGACGGTACTACGCCACTCCCACAGTCAGATGATGGATTTCTTAATTTCACTGCCATTAAACGAGAGCATAGCGGTTGGTATAAGTGTACAACACATCACCTTTTCGGAGAATTCTCTTCAATTGGATATTTTCTTAATGTCCGTTGTAAGTATGTTTTCTATTAAAATGTAGTTTTTTCTAATGAAATGTTGATTGATAGTTACATTACTATGGTTTAGTTCTAAGCTAACTTGTAAAATAATTTTAGAAGGACGTATAAAAATGATATTATTAATTAGAGTGACAGTGTTATCGACAATAAAGCAATCAAAGCAGGAAAATGTGCAATGCAGTTATATATACTTTGAACACTCAATTCACTTGAATGTTTTACTGATTTCAAAATAAATTGATTACGATAGACTCAAGTCATCAATTTAGAATAGGTTAAGTTTAATTTATTGTTACCTTTTAATTAAAACCTACATCTTTTTGCTTTTTTCTGTCGCATCCTGAAGTAATGTAGTTGTTAAAACGTTCAAAGTAATTCGTATAAGAGTAAGAGGGAGTCCTGTCATATTCATTTCGAAATACTCGTCGTGTAGGTATTACACTTATGAAAATTAAATTAATTTATTCCAAAACGTTACCTTTTACACTCATAATAAAAATGAGTTGAATTGCCTGGATGATAGTAGTGAGGAAAATGTTATGCGAAAAGCTTTCCCTCAACTGGTTTCATATATAAACTAACCTTTGGCTAGCTGTGGGCCACCCCCAGAACCCCGCCTTTGCTCGCCCTATGGCCTCGCATCTCTTAGGTGTCAGCCTTTGCATCAAGGGTGAATTTGGTGCATTTGCCCTTTAATTACGTTTCCTGAATTTGGCACAGCTGCGGTCTTTGTCCCCTGACTATCACGTTTACTCGGCCTACGGCCTCGTACATTTTAAATCCACAATTCTACCAAATTTCAAGTTTTTTTTCCTATTCCAACTATCTGAAAGATAAGATTTTGTATCCCTAAAAAACGCCCATTTAAACGCCCACTTAAACGGGAATTCCTTCATCCCCCGTTTAGACCCCTTAAAAACTAAAAATATTCACTTTTGGAAATTTTCCTGTAGGTTAGTCTAGGAAGGCCACAACCATGCGAAATTTCATTATTCTAATCCTGTCGAAAGTGCCTAAACATTTTGGGGTGTAGAAGATGTCCCATATAAATAACATGGGAAAGATTTTTCAGTTCCTCATAAAACCACTCTACAGTTGGAAATTTATATTTTTAGGGATTTACTTAGTTAATGATATCGGAAACTTATAAGCATACAGAATTTCAAGTTTTTATTCCAACTTCTCAGCGCATCTTCGACATGGCAGTTTATTAGCCGTATGACGTTTTTCTGGTTCGGCCACTGCTGTAATGTATTAAATTAATGTTTAATATTATTTTTTCTTGAAGCTCTATTTTCACATAGGAAAAATTAAGTTTGCAATCTTCTAGACGCTTTAGTGTTTGATCCCATGTCAAATAGTTTTACCTATTCAACGTACAATGCCGTAACTTACGTACACGACTACTTCCATTAAATTTGATTCGGTTCAATATATCCCTTTGATTTTCTTGAAAAATTACACATAAAAGAAATCTCAAGAAAAATTTGTATCTCTGGCAAGACCGCCATGTGACTGGCGTCACTTGTAAACAAGGTAATTGGTTCGCAACTCCGCCACACGCACACATAAATCTAAAGAGTAATACTTATTTTCTCGACTACTTTACATATTTGGAACATTATTTACAACAAATGTTGCTTTAAAGTAAATCAATTTTAGTATTAATAAAAGAATCTACAAATACTACTATTTCTTTAGTTCTTATTTTGTCAATTATTTTAAGCACATGTTATGCACACTTTTCTACTCAATTCGTGGCAAACTGGACTACTAACAGGTGATAAATTTGTATTTTGGTTTACTTGTTACTGGTAAGGGCATTTTTAGTAAGTTTTTCTCATCTCTATTTTGTCATTCGAAATTTTATTTCGTCTTAATTTCCTCAGGAAATGCCAATTGTTCAGTTAGTGTTTTGATGTCTCTTCGGAAATTAGAATTCTCTAGTTGCGTTTAAAGAAATGGAAGTTGAAGTATCGTGTCAAGACCTAGATGAACAAGAATACTCTAATGATTAGCATATTCTTGTACTGTAGCAAAGGTACAGGCCCGTAGTCAGGGGGGGCTAGGGCGGGCTCAGCCCCCCCTAAATTTTTTGCCGCCCCTCTAACTAAAATCAGTTCGAATTAACGGGGGATGCCGGGGAAATTCCTCTTCGGTAAAAATTTATATCTGGCTCGTATCACAGAAGTAACATAACATCCCTATCTGAATAAATTTTCGCCTTAGTGACAAAACAGCATCGGAAGTTTAATTCGAACACTGACTAAAACGTTGCAAGAAATTGTATTTCTAAATGTACTTTGGAGTGATAAATTAATGTTTACTTTTATTATCCTAATTTAAAGTATTGGCCTATTTATGCGGTACGCTTCTTTGAATTGCTAATGTTTCTTTGAGCGTGAGACTTTTTTTTAATGCTTCATGTGCGAACGACAACGCTGCAGGAGAAAAATAATTTATGGTTATTTTATCGACAAACATGGATTTGTGTTCAGAAACATCATACTTTTACCTCAATCTGCGGACGAAGAGTTTACTTCTTCCTGTCCTTTTTGGAATTTGCAACTGAAAACATCCTTTTGCTGTGAGTCATTGACTTTCGGTCAATATGCGAGAGATTGAAAAAGACAGCATCCCTCAACAGGGGGTCGCAACTGCTTCGCCCCAATCACACAGGTGTATGGGTTTGTTTTGTGTATATTGGACATGGAGAGAGAGAGGGGGGTAATTTTGACTACGTTTTATGTCACGTGATAACGGAGTAAGAAAAGTTTCCTTTTCAGAATTGTATTTACTATTGTTGTGTTGTGAGTTGAACATGGTTGTAATTGAAAACTGATCGATGCTGGTTTCTGAAGATGCACCGAAGTTGACTTGAAGAATGAGAATTGTATATAGCAGCAACTTGACTATTTGTTAAATAACTTGGAATACGTAAATAATATGTTTAATATATCTTTAAACTAAAGATAAGTTCGATTCACTTAATGAATTATTAGATACTTATAGATAATCGGGGATGATACTTATATTAGATAGATAATCGGGGATGAATTATTAGATACTTATATTAAAATAATTATTATTATATTATATATTGTCCAAGAATAAAATCTTCATGCAAATCATCAGACGTATGCCTAATCATCCAAAGTTACTATTTTGTAAATGAATATCTTGCAATCTTCTGGTATGTAAACATAAAATGCAGCGGACTAAACGGAGGTAGTAGTTGCACTTATAGGAAAAACAGAATTTAAATTAAAAATTGAACCTTATTGGATGATAATATGTATAATGCTTTATAAATTTGAAATTTGACCTTTGACTTAAAACAGGGTGCGTCGGAAAGTTTAACGTCCCTCTTCAGCAGGGAGGCTATATAGACACGGGACCTATAGCTTAAAGCAACATCTAAATCACTATCGGTTTGAATCCGAGGACTCCCAGTACGGTTTGAACCCGAAATCAGACGCGACGAAGGCGAGCGCTGTACCCATGAGGCTACGGGTAGCCCACAAAAGTAACAATTTGTTAATGTAGTTTCATTTTGAAGAAGAGATATCTTCAATAGAAATAAGTAAATAGCTGTTTAAATCATTAGTTCTTAACTTAAGCTTTTTAAGTACCTACGAAAGCAACTGATCTTCAATTCTTATTTGTACAATGTAAAGAAGAATTTCATGTATATTTCGATATGAATTGTACTATACAAAGAAAATTTAATGAACTGTTACTTCCCTTATCAATTTCGTTTCGGGAAAGAAGGTAACTGCGCTAGAACGGGGAACTTTTTTGGAGTTACTTCTTATTTGAATGCTCGAGTACCAAAACATAACAGATTGTTTTTACTTAAACATGACTTTAGTAGCAATCGTTCTAAATGATCGTTGATAGTATCAGTGGCGAAAGGGAGGGGGGCAGAGGGGCCGGCCCCCCAAAGAGGTCCGACAATGTACTTTGGTACTTTGATGTTTGTAATTTTTTATATATTTTTATGTTTATATATTTTTTGTTTGTAATTACTCTATATGCACCTATAACAGCACTCCCCCCCAAACACACATCCTGGCTACGCTACTGGATAGTATGTTCCAAAGAGTTTAGAGCAGTGGTTCTGAAACAGGAGTCCGCGGACCCCGGGGGTCCACGTGATCTGGCTACGGGGTTCGCGACGTCTAAAAATTGAAATGTGTTGTGATAAAATGGAACTCTCAGCTGTTATGCAAAAAGTATTTTTTCAGTTACTAAAAAGAAAGCAATTAGAAATTATACCTACGTTTGTAAATTTGAATATTTTCTTTACTAAATGTCTGCCCTGAAGCCGGTCAACCGTTATATAGGACTACTTGAGAAGCAGAGGAATTCCTTCTTTGTTAGGGCATTTTTTCAAAAGGAGTTGTACATTAACTGCACCGAGCCGATCTTGTTTTGTTGAGTTACAACAAGGAAATCACCAGAAACCTCGATCTGGACACAATTGTTATAAGATTGGCAGCATCCAAAACAATAAGACTTATACTGGGATTCTGTTGTTAGTGATTGTTCAAATGTTCAACTTGTTTCTACTATAGTGTGCCAACATGAGGAGTATATATATGCGTGTTGTATTTGTGTTTCTTAATCTTATGAAATTTATAAATTTGTAGATAGCAAAAACCCATAAACATATCATTTCTTTCGAACATCACCATAAAAAACTGATCAAAAAATGTTTAGAAGTACAAGTGTAAAATAAAGCGCGTGATATTTGAAGAAATATCAAGTTTCATATCTAAGGAGATGTAAATAATAATACAAGTAAGATGTTAATTTCATTTTTCCAATATGCATATATTTGTTTAGGATACACGTATTTCAAAATATTGATTTAAGATTTTGAGACCCTTCTCTGTAGAATCTCTTTGAAGATAGTATTAAATCTCATTACTCTCTAGATGTTTTCAAGTTTCACAAATATTTTTTTCAGTCGATCTAAAATTTAAAAACGTATTTCCTGTACTAATTCTTTGGAAATTTTAATGATTGGTTAGTTCGGCCAATTATTTTTTTTAAAGAAATATTTTTTTATTTCCTTGAAGATGAGAAAAGGGAATAAATATTTTGTTGGCATAACAAATAAATAAAAAGGAAACACAGTATTCTAGCTTTCACGTACAATTATACTAACGCTATAGGGGAAAATTTTCATAATAATTTCTTCACGCTGTAGTTTTATTTTTAAGAGCATAAAAAATATTCATCATCTCACACAGAGACAGACATTATATATATATATATATATATATATATATATATATATATATATATATATATATATATATATATATATATATATATATATATATGTGTGTGTGTGTGTGTGTGTGTGTGTGTATGTGATGTTTGTCTCTGTATGTGTGTGTGCCCACCCTAATTTACATTTAGCCCCCCCTAAATTTCGAGGCTGGCTACGGGCCTGCAAAGGTAGAGAACGAATCCCTTCACACAGTTGGTGTTTTGTCATATTTCTTCATGTTAAAGTTAACTTGCTTGTTGAAAAATCGTCCATAGTAGCTAATGGAGTGCGATGACATATGCATTCAAATTGAATATGTAATAGGAAAGACATGGTCTCCTAGACCCTATGAAAAACTAGTTTACTAGAAATACATGTTCTCAGAGATACACATGTTTTGAAAACTGGATGTATTACTTAGCAAATTAACCACTAAATATTTAGCATAACTCTCAAAATGAGTGAAAATGATTGAAACGATGATACATGAGGGATAGTAGCAATAGCGTGGACACTGTAGTCAGTTTACGTTTTGAAGAAAAAAATGTAGTGGTCGCACAGACCGCTGTTTCAGTCAAAGAAATAATATGAAAAAGAGAATTAAGAATAACATTTACAAAACGTTAATACAAAATAATAATATTCTGTACAAATGGACTGGATCTGGAGCCGGTGCAACTGAGTTTCATATTTGGAAAACAGCAATAAACAGTATGGAAATAAGAATGTAAACAGTTGAATATGAACCTACTAGAGAAACTTAAAGTTATATATATATTAGAACTTAAAACTATGTATTCATTTAACACGTGCATATGTATTGAGAAAGCTGTTACAAGCACACTTCTTGAGTTCGATATAACCGCACAGTTTAACTTGAGACAATTTGATATCCCTTTTTTTTTAATTGTAATCTCCCAAATTAACAGAAATAAAGTTCACATTTCACACTAAAGCTATATTTTAAAAATAATAGAAAGGAAGTTTTTTCCAAAGAAAAAAGAAACTTATATATTCTTATTATTTATCATTATAAGATGTAAGCACACAGAAATGTACGATATTATGAGGCAGAAAAAGTCGTCTAAAATACGTTAATATATGTGATTTATTTGTACACTCCGCATCAAAAAAATTGCGACAGCTAACGCTGTGCAGCTAGGCCACCCAATATACACCTTCTTATCCCATAATCGTGTCTGGTAAAAAGACCCTCTCTCTCCTCCTTTCTTCTCTCCCATACGAAAATTTCCTAACAATATGAACGCAATTCTAATTTCAAACTACATATGTATTAGTATCGATAAAATGAAATAACAAAACCGAGACGAAACAAAATTCATAAGTTGATTTAGGGAGAAACAGAAGCACATACAATGAAAAATTGAAACCAATGAATGTATATTACACAGAGCTTCAGAAATGAGGCAGAGAGAGAGAGAAGGCGAGAGAAGAAGGAAAAGAAAAGGGAGAACAGTTAAAAATGTGGAATTTTATACTTAGTAAGAAAACAACCTAACATTATAAAGTTCCGTTACCAGAAATCCAACAGTAATATAGAAATAACGTTTGTATTTATATATTTTTCAGGACTGTTGGAGTTTTTAGAGGATGCATGAAATTCATTGTTTTTTTCATAACAGATAGCATATTCAATTTCCAGTAGAACTGTAGATCTCACAGACACATCTAAGATAATGTCAAAAGTTTAATACATGCTTTGTTTCCGCGTGGTTCGGTTGTAAATTCGGTAGTGTTCATTGGACGTACTGATGCAAACCATATTCTAAACCCAGTACCTAGCGTAGGTCACGTCTTCCATTCCAGACTACTAATGCAAAGTGAACAAAAAAAGAAAAAACGAAAAGCAAAAGGAAGAAAGAAAGAAATATAAAATTGAATGAGTGCTACTTTATTGGTAAATTTTTATCAGAAATATCCTATAAAAAAGTCCAAACCGTATCATAATGAAAAGTTACAAATGTTCAAATGGAAAACTGGAGGTTCCTTATAGATGTAGCATACTTTGCATGTTTCAAATTTCAACATGAATAAATCACATTGAATTATAGGATGGAAACAAATTTCTGTGGAACTAGTATAAATAAAATTTTGTTTTCAAATAACCAAAGAGGTTGCCATTTTCTAGTCTTTTCCGAAGATTTACCTGTTCCGAACATCCAGCATCACTTTCTTCTCTTGCGGATATAACGTTGTAATTTGCACAGATAGAATGAACATGCTAGAGCTCAAACGGATCATAGTGTCAGTCGGATGATGTTGGTTAGCTTATGGACCACCACTTGGTCGAGGATTCAAAGCCGTAGTGACCCGGTAATTTGACTGAGACTTGGTAACCCAGATGATAGAAAAGATATTTTGCTTATTCCCTTGCGTTTAAACAGTATTTCTTTAATAGATGACCAGCACTGGAGATGTTATCCTTAGAGGAGAAAAACTCAATGCTGAAGTGCCAGTTAATTACATTTTCCAGACCAGGTCTATCGGTCTCTTGGTCCGTTTTAACTTTGGAACACGCACACGCACATCAAGTTCGTGTGTGTGAGAGAGATGGGGGAGAAGTGAAAGTTGCAAAGACAGTATAAGGAAACGTCAAGAAAGAGAGAGGAGAGAGAGACGAATATAAATATGAAACATACTTATCATTACAGTGTATGATGAAGAACGCACACACTGTTTATCCGAATTCTCGCCAGTGATGCTTTGTAAGTTCTCCAATATAAGATAAATCTCTGTTTGCAGCATTTATTTTATGCGAAAAAGTTATACTACCCGACGAGGAATCGATCCGAATTTTCACTTGGAAGTCTGGTACTTTATCACTACACCACCGATTGTTTTACCCAAACTTTGTCCAACAAATGCTGTAATATTTCTTTCTGAGAACGATAACACGAAAAGTGTTCACTGCAGGTTAATGAAGTGTTTGGAATGTCCTGGTAAATCCCTTGCCCTTTCCCAACAAACATTCGTAAATCGTCTCTATCATGATAAAGGTGTTTGCTTCCACATTCTTAAGCATTGCAAGTGTAATATGAGAAATCGATTTCTGCAGTCCTGGTCATCTCTTAAAGAAATGTTGTTTAAACAAGGGGATAAGTAAAATATCTTTTTTATCATCTGGATTACCAAGGCTCAGTCGAATTACCGGGTCACTACGGCTTTAAATCCTCGACCAAGTGGTGGTCCCTAAGCTAACCAACATCATCCGACAGACACTATGATCCGTTTGAGCTCTAGCATGTTCATTCTATCTGTGCAAATTACAACGTTATATCCGCAAGAGAAGATAGTGATGCTGGATGTTCGGAACATATAAATCTTTGGAAAAGACTAGAAAATGGCAACCTCTTGAAAACAAAATTTTATTTATGCTAGTTCCACAGAAATTTGTTTCCATCCTATAATTCAATGTGATTTATTCATGTTGAAATTTGAAACATGCATTGTCTGCTACATCTATAAGGAACATCCAATTTTCCATTTGAACATTTGTAACTTTTCATTATGATACGGTTTGGACTTTTAATATAGGATATTTCTGATAAAAATTTACCAGTAAAATAGCACTCATTCAATTTTATATTTCTTTCTTTCTTTCTTTTTCTTTTCCTTTTTTTCTTTTTTTTTTGTTCACTTTGCATTAGTAGTCTGGAATGGAAGATATGACCTACGCTACATAGTGGGTTTATTAAAATGTAGTGTGCATCAGTACGTCCAATGAACACTACCGAATTTACGACCGAACCACGCGGAAACAAAGCATGTATTAAACTTTTGACATTATTTTAGATGTGTCCTACTGGAAATTGAGTATACTATCCTTTATGAAAAAGACTTAATGAATGTTTCAAGCATCCTCTATATATCAGAATAGTCGTGAAAAAATATATAAAAATAAACGTTATTTCTATATTACTGTTGGATTTCTGGTAACGGAACTTTATAATGTTAGGTTGTTTTCTTACTAAGAATAAAATTTCACATTTTTATCTGTTCTCCCTTTTCTTTTTCTTCTTCTCTCGCCTTTCCCCCCTCTCTCTCTCTGCCTCATTTCTGAAGCTCTGTGTAATATACATCCATTGGTTTCAATTTTTCATTGTGTGTGTTTCAGTTTCTCTCTAAATCAACTTATGAATCTTGTTTCGTCTCGGTTTTGTTATTTCATTTTATCGATACTAATACATGTGTAGTTTGAAATTAGAATTGCGTTCATGTTGTTAGGAAATTTTCGTATGGGAGAGAAGAAAGGAGGAGAGAGAGGGGGTCTTTTTACCAGACATGATTATGGGATAAGAAAATGTATATTGGGTGGCCTAGCTGCACGGCGTTAGCTGTCGCAATTTTTTTTATGCGGAGTGTACCAAAAGAAAGGACGTACATGAAAACAAAAGAACAAATATGAAGATTGTTGCAGACTGTGGAGAAACTGTAGCTGATAATTTTGCTTGCCGAAATTGCTAGTTTGATATTGTTTGCTAATTGGTCAGAGGAACTCTACGTATGATTCAACGAATGAGAAAGCAATTGATTTAGTTTTAATTATATATGTTGTGCTATGCTTTGTACTATCTTTTATAGATTGTAAAAATAAAAGTTTCACACGAAGATTTTCTGTGCAAAAACTGGAAAGCTCATTGAATTTTAAAATAAGAATATAAGTATTGAACACATGCCTGTTGTTGGTTCAAATGAGCTCGGGATGAACAAAAAATACAAGATGAAAAAGTTGGAAAAGAAAAAAAAACAAATTTTGTTAAAAGCGTACTAATCGAATATGATAATTTTAAAATGTTTCTTTCTCCCTGATTTAGTAAGCACATGACAGATAAGATAATACAGGATGTAGTTAAACATTGAATATATACTAAGTTTACTGGGCTAAAAGGCGATTTTTTAACTGTACAATTTTATATGTACATTTCAGACTTTCTATAAAATAAATAAGGAATGGAATCGTACTTGAATAAGGAGAACAATATTTATGTGCTGGCATTCGTTCGTCCTCAAAAACAACAGACATTTAAACAGTATAAGATAGCTTTACGGAAACTGATTCAAAGAGAAACTATTGAAACTCAAGAAAATTCAAGAAAACTGAAGAATTTCTTTAATTGAGAAGTGATGAAATTTTCATTACATTTATCTGAAAAATTTCATAAGCTTTATTTCAGACATAGAAATTTAAAAATTAGGTTATTAAAAATAGTGCCCCTAAAAATTCAGGAATAAATGTAACAAAATTTATCAAGTGTATTTGCAGCACAGCAAGTGGGATACGCCCACTGCGCAGATGAACCGAAGTCCTGAGTGCCTACAAGTTTATCCTACTAATCGAGTCGGCCCTCCTAGCGTATCAAGAAGTCCTTGCATGCCGCCCGAGTGTCAGAAGAAAAGATCATCCCATACCAGTGCAAACACCAGTTACCAAATTCCACGTTCTGATCACAGCTTGGCAGAGTTATTGACCCAAATTTTACAGCGTTCATTTTCCGGTAGGTTGCTGTCCAGATATTTCCCACTACTCAGATGCGGCAGCTATCTAGAGACGGACATAAGGAGAGTTACGTGTTTCCACTGACTTCCCAAGTTGCAATCTACCCTTCTAAACTGCAGATCACATGTTGAGATACTTCTGGTATCAGATGGGATCTCTACTCCTTTCTAAGCAGGTCTTGGGACCGTCCATATTCGGGTTGGCATACACTGACAAGTCCCGTCATGGCGTGATACTAAAAATGCTTTTCAGAAATAAGAGACTAAGCATGATTCTTGAGAAAGCAATTGATTAGAATAGGAACTATAAAAAAAATACACTTGTGCTGCAACTACACTTGATAAATTTTGTTATATTTATTCCTAAATTTTTAGGGGAACTATTTTTAATAACCTAATTTTTAAATTGCTATGTCTGAAATAAAGCTTATGACGTTTTTCAGATAAATGTAATGAAAATTTCATCACGTCTCAATTAAAAAAATTCTTCAGTTTTCTTGAATTTTCTTGAGTTTCAATAGTTTCTCCTTGAATCAGTTTCCATAAAGCTATCTTATATCGTTTAAATGTCTGTTGCTTTTGAGGACGAACGAATGCCAGCACATAAATATTGTTCTCCTTATTCAAGTACGATTCCATTTCTTATTTATTTTATAGAAAGTCTGAAATTTACATATAAAAGTGTAGTTAAAAAATCGCCTTTTAGCCCAGTAAACTTAATATATATTCCATGTTTAACTATATCCTGTATTATCTTATCTGTCATGTGCTTACTAAATCAAGGAGAAAGAAACATTTTAAAATTATCATATTCGATTAGTACGCTTTTAACAAAATTTGTTTTTTTCTTTTCCAACTTTTTCATCTTGTACTTTTTGTTCATCCTTAGCTCATTTGAACCAACAACAAGCATGTGTTCAATACTTATAATCTTATTTTAAAATTCAATGAGCTTTCCAGTTTTTGCACAGAAAATCTTCGTGTGAAACTTTTATTTTTACAATCTATAAAAGACAGTACAAAGCGCAGCACAACATATATCAATTAAAACTAAATCAATTGCTTTCTCATTCGTTGAATCATAAGTAGAGTTCCTCTGATCAATTAGCAAACAATATTAAACTAGCAATTTCGGCAAGCAAAATTATCAGCTACAGTTTCTGCACAGTCTACAACAATCTTCATATTTGTTCTCTTGTTTTCAGATACGTTCTCTCTTTTGGTACAAATAAATCACATCTATTAACGTATTTTAGACGACTTTTTCTGCCTCATAATATCGTACATTTCTGTGTGCTTACATGTTATTTTCTTAAATATGTATAATCTTCATATATCTTAAAATCATAAATAATAAGAATATATAAGTTTCTTTTTTCTTTGGAAAACACTCCCTTTCTATTATTCTTAAAATATAGCTTTAGTGTGAAATGTGAACTTTATTTCTGTTAATTTGGGAGATTACAATTAAAAAAAAGGTATATCAAATTGTCTCAAGTTAAACTGTGTCGTTATATCGAACTCAAGAAGTGTGCTTGTAACAGCTTTCTCAATACATATGCACGTGTTAAATGAATACATAGTTTTAAGTTCTAATATATATATAACTTTAAGTTTCTCTAGTAGGTTCATATTCAACTGTTTACATTCTTATTTCCATACTGTTTATTGCTGTTTTCCAAATATGAAACTCAGTTGCACCGGCTCCAGATCCAGTCCATTTGTACAGAATATTATTATTTTGTATTAACGTTTTGTAAGTGTTATTCTTAATTCTCTTTTTCATATTATTTCTTTGACTGAAACAGCGGTCTGTGCGACCACTACATTTTTTCTTCAAAACGTAAACTGACTACAGTGTCCACGCTATTGCTACTATCCCTCATGTATCATCGTTTCAATCATTTTCACTCATTTTGTGAGTTATGCTAAACATTTAGTGGTTAATTTGCTAAGTAAAACATCCAGTTTTCAAAACATGTGTATCTCTGAGAACATGTATTTCTAGTAAACTAGTGTTTCATAGGGTCTAGGAGACCATGTGCTTCCTATTACATATTCGATTTGCGTGCATATGTCATTGCACTCCATTAGCTACTATGGACGATTTTTCAACAAGCGAGTTAACTTTAACATGAAGAAATATGACAAAACACCAACTTTGTGAAGGGATTCGTTCTCTACCTTTGCTACAGTACAAGAATATGCTAATCATTAGAGTATTCTTGTTCATCTAGGTCTTGACACGATACTTCAACTTCCATTTCTTTAAACGCAACTAGAGAATTCTAATTTCCGAAGAGACATCAAAACACTAACTGAACAATTGGCATTTCCTGAGGAAATTAAGACGAAATAAAATTTCGAATGACAAAATAGAGATGAGAAAAACTTACTAAAAATGCCCTTACCAGTAACAAGTAAACCAAAATACAAATTTATCACCTGTTAGTAGTCCAGTTTGCCACGAATTGAGTAGAAAAGTGTGCATAACATGTGCTTAAAATAATTGACAAAATAAGAACTAAAGAATAGTAGTATTTGTAGATTCTTTTATTAATACTAAAATTGATTTACTTTAAAGCAACATTTGTTGTAAATAATGTTCCAAATATGTAAAGTAGTCGAGAAAATAAGTATTACTCTTTAGATTTATGTGTGCGTGTGGCGGAGTTGCGAACCAATTACCTTGTTTACAAGTGACGTCAGTCACATGGCGGTCTTGCCAGAGATACAAATTTTTCTTGAGATTTCTTTTATGTGTAATTTTTCAAGAAAATCAAAGGGATATATTGAATCGAATCAAATTTAATGGAAGTAGTCGTGTACGTAAGTTATGGCATTGTACGTTGAATAGGTAAAACTATTTGACATGGGATCAAACACTAAAGCGTCTAGAAGATTGCAAACTTAATTTTTCCTATGTGAAAATAGAGCTTCAAGAAAAAATAATATTAAATATTAATTTAATACATTACAGCAGTGGCCGAACCAGAAAAACGTCATACGACTAATAAACTGCCATGTCGAAGATGCGCAGAGAAGCATATATATAAACCATGCACTAACCATGCATATCCGACTGAAATGTACGTCGCATGGAAGAACAGAGTTCTATAAGCTCTTCCAACATCGCATTAAGTATTTTGTTTCATACACAGAGGTGAGGATCTTCTGGGGGGACAGATAACAAACAATTCTCATTCCATATAGTCATACGGGTTAGAAATACTAAAGGCATTAGTTAGCAGATAGAGACAAGTACTCAACTCACAGCCGCTACAATCCATAAAGAGCTACTTTTAGCCAGGTGTAGCACGTTCAACGTGGTGATGCGTGGCCAGTGCATCAGCTCCGAGATGTCATTATTTCTGACCTTCTGGATTTAAAGTTAATTATAACAGAGAATAGCTAAAATCATCACACAGGTGTTTAGCAACCGAGGAAGAGCAAGGTCAGAGAACATACTTTCGCTCATGACGTCATAGCGATGCAATCCTGCTGAATACGGAAGGGATTCGCGCATGCAAATCACTAGTATAAGACAGCAAAAGAGTTGGGTGCTAAGGTAAAACCAAAGGGTGAGATATACTGTTGAGGAAATGCGACGAATGTTGAGGAAATCATGCTGACGAGGGTAAGAACAGAAATTATTCAGCAGTTCAAGTTTGTGACGACCGGATGAGAAGTGGTCCAGCACCATGTGAAGAATTGCGAATCCGTTTGTTTTTTGTACTCGGCGTCGTGGAATGAGTGTGATCCAAATTGATTAAGTGGAGTTCTAGTCAACCAGCGAAATGTTGTGAACCAATTACTTTCATTATTTTTATAATGAGATTTCCGTGGCGAGAGAAATGAATTGTAACATTGCAAGCAAGTGCAGGGAAACGTTTGGAAGGAAATGCGTTCTAAATTGGAAAATGTACTGAAAAGTATCAAATGAAATACGACAAATGAGGAGTGGTTGAGGAATGAGAGGGTCAACCACTACCTATTTGGTGCTTTCTATGGGCTTCTTTTCATCTTTTTATTCATACTATGTCGAATTCTAAAACTAAGTTATTTTGCTTCTCCATGCTACACCAAAGAATGCATTTTTTACCTATTAGAGATACAGTTGTTCTTGCATCTCATTGTTTAGCAGTAACCTTGCTTTAAAAAATAGGTTTAGAATTTGGAAAATGAGCATCAAATATCCAAATTGAAGTACATGCATGATAAATGTGCTGATTTCAGGAGGCCTAGGGAAAAATCTCTCTTGTCTAAACTACATCGATAGCACGTATTGTTTATTGTGTAAGTAAGCGTTACATATTCCCTTCTGCTATGTATGTTTTCCGTCTGCATTGTGCGATTTGATGCAGCATAGTGGTGTGTATAGATTTGTTGACTATACAAATAATATTAGAATGCTAGAAACTTCAGTATGTCAGAGTTACTGATAAGTGAGTAAACTTTGCCAGCAGGGCTTGAAATGCAATTATGGGGGGTGGTACAGGGATAGTCCCCTTGGTTGCTCCGCGAGAGGTACCAAAAGCACATATTATCGTTTATGGAAATTCAAATGTTGACAGAAATTTTACATGAAAATACAGGTTGACTAGCGAGGGGAGGAAACCAGCCCCATGCCATAAGCGTCTGTGGACCACCAATGGGCAACTAGAGATATCTCGCCAAACATTGGCGGCCCAGTAGCGACAATCCGCAGTGGCCCCACTTCCGTTTTGAAAATTATACCATCAGCGGCCCATCAGTGGCAGAGACGCGACGAAACGAAAATGAACAACAAAATTACTCCCCCCAAATATGTTAAATTGCCTATATGCGTAATTTGTTACATTAAGGAGAGTCTAAAAAATTCAAAAGTAAAAAAACGTGCCCCGGGGTGGGCGCGAACCACCAATCTTTGAAATACTAGGCGCGTGCTTTTCCGACTTAAAAAAAACACTTCCTGACTTATTTTCTACTGCAACCAATTTTCAGGACTACTAGACACGACAGGGAAACGAACACAGAAACATCGAGGACAGTTAAGATTCCACCCTTGCTACTACAGAGGGACTCGAACCCCCAATGGGTTTCACCTCACAATCATCAGCCTAACGCCTCACACCGCTCGGCTACACCCACCGGCACTTGGTTACGGAGGCGACGGAGAAAAGATCGCTTGTAAAGGCATAAATTGTTGAGGTATTTTTAATTTAGCTAATCAGAGTGCTCCTAACCGTGTATATTCGACGATAATCGTTTGAGATTGGATTAAATTCGTTTGCCATGTAATTTCATAACAAAATGACGCGCGTCTATTTACTTTCTTTCATGGTTCTCCCATGTTCACATTCGAATGATCGGTACAGTTGTCATCTAAATTCATACAATTATACGCACTCATCTCAAGATCTTTCACTTCATGATCTAGAGGCATTGGTTACTCTTGACCCCCGTAACTCACTTTAGGATCAATTCGTTAGGAAAAATGATATATAATAATAACCGCATGCACATGACTAGCGATAGTTCGTGTTAGTCCCTTCGCGATTCTTCTCGACAAATCGAAGAATGTATATAATCTACACATAGACGTAGCAATCTGCTTAATCCAAAGATTTTAATAAGGGACCACGGGAAACAAGTGTAAATAACTTGTTAGAACGTGTATATGTACATTCATCTGAATATATTATGGAAAAATGTATGATTTTTTCAGTGGAATAACAATTACGTCCAACAACCCACGAAAGTACTAAAATAGGTGATAATGTGTGATGAATGTGTCAAAGAACTATTCTCTATTTGTATTTAATATTGGAGGAAAGGGTAGGGCGAGCCATGCATGTAAGTTACTAACACGAATACATGCGCCGTGCTTTTGCAATAGGATTAGCATTACAGCATAGGATGAAAATACATCCAAGAAGCAAAATAATGGTAGCGCGAGGCGCATACCTTGTCGTCACAAATATAGTTGTTTTTTTTTTTTTTTGGAAATAGCAGGGGAACTATTCAGTGCGCCCCCTGAGTAATCTATAGTTAAGGAAGGGAGGTTGCGAGGAGGAAGCAGAGAATATGTCTTTGACCAAGAGCAGTCACGACTCGGCCTCTAAGTGAATGGAAATGCCGGCTAAAGAGAAGTCCAGGACAACGTACATAAGAAAGTACACAGAGTGGGATTGATGCTATCAACTCACTGGTGCCAAATTGTAACCTGGATGTAGTAAAGGTTGCGTGTAAGATGATGCACTTGTCACAAGAGCAGTCACCATGACGGGAAAAATTATGATTTCTTATAATAATACACTAAGTGGGAGTTATCTATTGCACAGTAAAAGGAAGGTAAGTTATAATCTGTTTAACCGTATGTGAAAATGAGAAATAAAATTGTAAATTTAAACATAAAGGTTCTAAATATACGATGCACTCATACATATAATATCACGCAGTCAGAGTTAACTATAGTTATTGCAAGTATTGCCTATATATGGCTACGAACCTAGGACCACTTCTATTGTCCTGCATGAGGTACGGTTCTGCAATCGGAACCATTTATCGTCGATGGTAGTTAAATAAAGCAATCAAAATTACTGTGGATGTCGCAAGGGCCGTCATAGAGCTGTTGCAATTCCTCACAATATGCGGGCTTAGTATATAAACGCTGGACGACGACTTGCTAAGAGGGTAGAAACTCGGTGAGGGGACTTCCGCGAATGCCGCTTCTCTCTTTGACTCTCGAACATTTGATTCCTCCGATGCAGAACGTAATCACGCGTTTCATGTGCTTCCGTCAACCGCTCGTCGTTAGTAAGGTAGTCCTCAGGTGCGTTCAACACACGATCAGCCGCAAAAACAGGCTGAATGCCAAATAAAATCGAAAATGGGCTTACGGTAATTTCCGTGACAGACGTTTTGTTAACACAATCATCTGCAATGTGGAGGAATTCAGGCAAGCGTGCATGCTGATCTTTTGTAAGGAAGCGTAACGCATTCTGAAATTCTCCGATTCGAATTTCGGCATGGCCCAAAGTCTGGTTTTAGGCGGGTAGGGCGTACTTAACTTCCACACCAATGCTCTCCGCAATCTTCTTAGTTTTCATGAAGGTGTGAGATGATTGGCGATCTAAGTAAACCATGGCGAGGCAAGAGAAAGGGTTCACAATTTGGTTCATGAAGAATCTGATAAATGCGTCTAATGTTGGGGATTTAACAAAAGCCGTTATGACATAACCACTACCTAGGAAAAAGTATTGGTACTTCTCTGGTTGGGATGGAATTAACTGTCCAGCCAGAACAATAGAAAAACACCGAAGGATAGTACTCTGGAGTAAGTGTTGCACAGTCTCCACAATAGTTTGTAAGGTCGTTTAAATAACGAACACTAATGGCATTGGCGGAATTTATTATGCAGCCATTTCTTCATTCGGGGGAAAGTAATGCTTAGCCTTCAGTAGAAGATATAACTTATTAAAGCAGGGTGAGTAAGCGAGTGCGAGTGGATCTCTGAGAAGATAGAATCCCTTAGTTTATTAAGGACACAGAGCACAAGTCTATCCTGTGAGATGGCTTTGATCTTCCTTTGAAGAATACCATTAAAACTCACATTTTTTTCGCCATTGCTTATATTGTCGGTATGAGGTGTCTTCCGACTGCAGTGTGCGTATAACTTTACTTAGAAATGAATCCTGACGTTGTAAATTACCAACAAAGGTTCATTTATCAAGAGTCAATATGTGATACACTTAGGGAATTTCTTCAGCATCCTCAATGGTTTCCTCTGAAACCGGAAGTAGGTTCCGACTGAGTAGATCTGCCAAGGCGTTATTTTTCCCGCGAAGGTGTTGGGTTGTAAAAGACTGGTACTGAAGATATCTTTCCACCGCTGGAGTTTGCCACTAAGGTAATAAGACCTTTTCAGAGCCGTAACTGCCTTAGACTCGGTGTAGATAATACATTCTTCACCTATAAGATATTTGAAAAATTTCGTAATGTCAAAGTAAACTGTATAAATTCTAATCATAGATCGGAGGAGTTTTCCGAGGGAGATGACGCAATGATGTGAACTGCACCGGGTGCCAATTGATATCATTAGAGCATTTCTCCAACAAACACACTCCAACGCCAACCAAATTGCATCAACGACTAACGCGTGGGATGTATCCGTGGTGAAATATATTTGGTGGAGGGGTGGGTTTGTGAGAGCGTGGCACATCCACTGGAATGCAGCCTCGCATTACTTCGTCCAAAGTAGCTTCTTAGGCGAATCTTTTTGGACTTCATAGTGAGGTGCCAAATTGAGGGAAATATTCGTGAAAAAATACGGAAAAAGTTAACCGAAGCTAACCAATTCCTAACTGTTTTACAGCTATGGTTTTGGGAATTTTCAGAAAGATCTTCAATTTAAGCGAGGTCAGGCTGATTATGACCGTTCTCTACAATGAAGCCAAGACATTTTAACCTCGTGACGCGAAAAACAGATTTCTTGAGATTGAATAGTACCGAATACTGTTCGCAGTAGTGAGTCCTTTATCCAAAATCTCAAGAAGTGCATCAAAAGTCCGTGCGCTTAGATAGGTGTCGTCTACGTACATCGTTAGTCAATTAGGTTCTAAATGTTTAAAAAATATTGTGTAAAATGTACTGAAGCAATATCGTGCTGTTAACATACCCCATGGGCATGGCTTTAAGGTGATACATGGTGTGCTTCAGGTTGAGCGACGGAACCGAAAAGGACGTAAAGGGCGATCGTTCTTATCCAAAGATTTGGCGAGTCCAATCGAAAGCACAGTAGTATATTGCGTCCGCTAGGTTCTCTTTAACGCATAGCAAACGTTCTCGAATTCAACTATCGGAGATCTATGCATATACCAAGATCTTCTGAGTGAGGTTTAGAATCACAAGTACAATGTTCGCTGTTGCTGAACTTCTAAGTTCAATGATACCCATTTCTAGAACTTTTAGAATTTATTCTCGTGACTTGGGGCGAAGGCGCTGAGGAATAATGTACAATGGAGATCGAAAAGATTCCCTAGTTTGAAGGTCTAAGGGCGCTTCATAAGCGTCAGTATTGGAAAAAAGTAAACCATTTGAAAACAGTAGCATATTAGGTAAGCATATTTCTGAGCTTTTGTTGCTGTAGTGTAGTTAGATCTGCGTTAATGTTAAATTTGGAAGGATCGATTAGATGTCCCATCTTACCCAATCTCTGGTTTATTTTCTCACGCAAAATAACTTCCTAATAGTATTTACTTGCAGTGTTTCAGGAATTTCAGCTAGCTCAGACGTAATGGCCAAAAGAGTTCCCTTATAAAAACGTTTGTGCTTTGATGACAAATTTGATATAGAAATTGCTAAATGGTCTGTACTGGCTGCAGTGTGAGCAGTGAAGCAACGCTTGAGATTCCTGTTAATGGGAGTATGTATATGAACAGAGCTAAGGACGAAAGTCACAGAACAGGTAGAGACTGTGGTGGTTTATTAACACACCAAAGTGAAATGTTTGTTTGACTGCACCTGAGTTTCAACTTCAGCCGACAACTTACTGGTTAGGACGAGACCCAAAATTATGCAATGTCAATGTATTTGTTTGGTATTCCTTCATTGCCTGATAGGCTCTAAGAAAATTGACCAAAATTATGGGGAATTTTGGAGTAGAGATTAACCTAAACAAGACAGTAAAAGATTTACCAGCTAACTTGACTTTGATATAAGCCCCATTCGTGAGGCACATCGGCTTATCGCTTATCCCGTAAAAGAGTGGTTTGTAATGGGAAAAATGGCACATTACGCAGAAGGGCTGTCCGGGGCAAAACTGATGACCCAGCAGCAGTGTGAATAAGTCTTCCTTTACGTTACCCAAAGAACCTTTACGTTACCCAAAGAACCTCATCAAGGTTCAATGGTGGCGTAATAGAAGTAGGGGCAGGTTACATGGTTGGCCACTGTCGTAGCGGTGGGTGGGAACATGCCGCAGGAGCTGAGGACTTTTGCGCCGTATCTGTTTTGTGATAAGTGGCGGTGCCAGAAGTTTGCGGTGGTTGAGCCACTGGGGTTGTTGGGTATTAAGTGAATGCAAATGGAGAAGAGGTTCTCTATTGTATGGATACCGTGTGTACGGCGAGGCATACGAACGGTATGAAGAGGAAACTTTCCCTAAGTATGATTGGAAATTATACCCAATGCTCTGTTTGCCTATAAATGCGCTTCTTCTTTTTTTATTGCTTCTTCGTTGCCTGTGCATTGTTGGATTCTGATCCCTTATCAGAAGTCTTAGTATTCTTGTGCACAGAATTTTGAAACCAATGAGCACACGATTGACATTACTGATATGTCTGCTGTGTTTTGGGGGCGGTTATGTCGCTGGTTAGAACTAGGCGCCGGTGATTGCGCAAGTGGCTTCAGTCGACGATGAAAGGTGTGAGAAAAGCGCACAAATGATGCAGACGCATTAGAATTGAATTGCAACTGAAAAGAGTCTAATTTCTCAATGATTTCAGCAAATTGGTCTGCCTACTCTACCGAGCTTTGTGAACAGGGAAGATGCGGCTGGCGACGCCACTGCTGAAAGCGTGCGGTGCCTCGCCACAGCCAGCAGAAGATTTGCTCTCTGTCGTGTAAAAGCTTCTTGTGAAAGATCTTCAAAATTTGCAAAGGTCTTTAGAGAAAAGGAATGCATTTTGAAGGAAGCATAGCAACGACCGCATCTGCTACAAAATCTTTAAATATGTGTTTGGGATTGTATTTATCTGCCAAAAATTTGTTTTCAAACAATGAAATGAAAATGAAATCTTTGAGTTTTACGTCCCACGAATATGCCGGTTAGGCTAAAGGAGACGGTGATAATGAGTAATGAATGAAATGGTGGAATGAAGAAAGTGGGAGGAAACGGGAGAACCCCGAGAAAACCCACGCACACGGTGTTTGTCCACCACAAAGTTCACTTGGCGGGGGCTGGGATCGAACCCGGGACCCCAAGTACCAGAGGTGAACGCTCTAGCACTGAGCCACCGCGGCCCCTGTTTTCAAACAAGAAATGAGTAAAAACTTCTCCCGGGGCCTGAATGCGCTATGTATAATATTTAAAGAAGTTAAAGGAAGCTGAGATGATCTAAACTGTTCCTCGAAAGCTGCCTTGAAACCTGCCCAAACTTTCGTATGTAAAGACACTTCCTGAGTTTTGCACCAGTATAGGGACACTCCACTAAGACAAGTGAGAAAGATCGCTTTCATACGATCAGAAAAGCAAACGTTAATCTCTGCGAAACGTTCAAAATTAGCTGAGAATCTGTCTACATTTTCAGAAGGTCCATCAGAAAACACGTCTAAAGAAACAAATGGGATTATCATGGAAACGGGGTTAACACTAGTAGATCGCCTACTAGACCGAATATTAATTATTTTCGGTTAGTAAACACAAGTAAAACACCAAACAAAGAAATGGCAAATTGCAGCGAGAGAGAAAATAGCAAGAAAACTACAATATTATTTAAAGATTAGGAGCAAATGGTATGCATTGCACAAACTCACAACCAAAGTAGTACAGTCATAATAATTTCCCTATCATTTTGGGAAGTCATAAATAGTAAAAGAGGTTTGAAGGCAAGATCTAGTGAAGAGAAGATCTTGCTTGTCACACTGAGTATGCATTGGAATTGAAATTGAAACACTTGAAAATGTTTCAGCCTGGCCGGGTTTTAAGCCCGAGTCTTCCGAATAGAAGTTCAATGCGCTAACCACTCACCTACCGCATCACTTCATCTTCCACCCATGCTAATATCATTTTAAACTTGTTCCATGAAATAATATACAAGAGATTCTAATGCTTATGTGTCTGTCACAATAACAGTCCCTTTTTTAACTCAAAAGCAAATTATATAGACCTTCCTCAATGAGGAAAATATCATGAAATGATCTTCAAGTTGAGTCTACGTCATCTTTCAGAGATGGTCCCGATTTCAATTACAACTCTTCTTCACCATAACTTTTAATTTCCAAGGAAGAAAAGATGACAGGAATTCTTTTCATATTCTTTGAATTGTAACAAAGAGTGAAACAATGTGTAGAAATAGACAGTTCTATGTCTAATTTCCATAACTACTAGCTTATTTTCTTATATTCATATGAGGAATTTGTGGCAAATTTAATAGGTGGCACTAGCCGAGTGGTCTCAGGAGTTCGGCTTCTGATCATGAGGCGCAATACACTGGGGTTCAAATTCCTCTGAATAGCAACATTGAAATTTAACTGTCCTCGGTATTTCTGTGTTCGTGTCCCTGTAGTGTGAGGAATACGTAGAAAGAACATGAGGTGTCAGTGGCGAAAAATACCCCGGTTGGGGAGATTTGCTTGGAAAGCTTGTGAAATCAGGAAACTCCCATTGCAACTACCTGAGTTCAAATCCCGTCGTGACAATTATTATTTTTTCTGTATGGGAAGGTAATGTTTATGTAATTGGTATTGTAACTCTGTTATTCCTTTATTATTATTATTATTATTATTATTATTACCACTCAGGGAAAGAAAAAGTCACATAGTCGTACCTATTCATAGAAACAGACAAATTATAAATTACTTATATAGGTGAGATCTTAAATACGATCATTTTCGTGACTAGAGTTGTAAGTTCTATCAATATTTGCTTTTTGTGCATAGATAGGAACAATTGCTAGGAACTCGTTTTTGGCCCATACTACAGCAGTAAGGATGCGTTTAGCCCTTATGTATTCATCAATTCTTGTCCAAACACGTTACGATTGCAGACAGTACGAATCAAGGATGACAGGGATGACGTAATTTTGTGTTGGTGGCATTTCCCCTGTGAAGGAAGTTGTCTCAACTCTGAGACCCGGACAAATTGAAGATTTTTCATGTTAGTATACATCAGAAGTATCAATATTGCAAATTATAAAAATAATTCCTTAATTTTCTCAGTGAGAGTGAAACCAGCGGCTCTAACACTATGAAACTAACGCTTAAGCCACTACTCGAAGACATCATTGTTCTGGGAGAAGGAAAAAACTGGATGTGCAGTGAATTCAGTAATTACACACTTTTACGATTCCAATATAATAATGCTGATACTTTCTGATTTCAGTCATGATAAAACACTAAAGTATTATGCAGAAAGAATAGTCCAGAGAAATCAACTTTAAATTGACAACTAAAATGACATACGAACACGCAAGGCCATGAAGTAGAAATTGGTCTTTAGTGCTTCGAACCCTTAACAAGCATAGTGTCGTGCCGTGAGGGAAGCGAGCGGGGCTACGAACCCGGGCGCCCAAGTAAGTTTGCACAAAATTCAGGAGGAAAGAAAGAAAACAAGGAAAAAATATTAAAAGTGCTCAAATTCAATTAAACGCAGGGATTATTTTTGAAAATTTTCTTATGCCAATCATGGTGGCGCTTCGCGGCTTTCCTAGCGACGTCACTCATATCTACGTAGGCGCTGCTGTATGCTCTCCCCTCGGGCCCTGATTTTTCACGGCACGGCACTGGACAGATACTCATATTGATTGGAGTCTAATGTTTCAGGGCACTGGATTCTTTTTTTAAAAGTTAACTAATTTAACGAACCTTCCTCAGTATCTTATGTTCCCTATTTTTACACGTTTTACTTACTTTTACTCATTTTACTCACTTTTCTAGTTTTCTACTAATTGTTTAAGAACAGGGACGAAAACAAAGTAACATTGAGGACAGTAAAAATCTCCGACACTATTTGTGCGTTCTTCCCTTGGCTGAAGTAATACAATAAAATATGGTGCACATCCAATTTTTGGTCATCCATCTTGAACATGTTGTCAAATCTGTAAAACCAAAGCAAACAAAGAGGAATATTAATACGCAACACGCTCAACATCTTAGTTATTCATGACCTAACTATAAGATGGTCCGAATAACTCTAGTATATCTACAAATCATCATTTGTCATATTTTACTGAAGTACGTCATGACTTTTCGATACTTTAATGTTAACACTCAAACTTCATTAATCTCATCACTTATTCATTTACTGTGTTATGATCATCAAATCTGTACTTTCCGTAGATATAGAAAGGTGAGATGTAGTATCTAGGTTTGATGTAGCGCGCAAGTAAACAAATAAAAAGCAACAGGATGATATTTCCCTCCCTCAAACCCCTCCAATCAGAAAATTCATAAAATATAAAATATGTAGCCAAGTCTCGACTTTGCAATAATAATAATAATAATAATAATAATAATAATAATAATAATAATAAAGCAATAACAGAATTACAATATCAATTACATAAACAATACCTTCCAATAAAGAAAATAATAATAAATGCCAGGACGGAATTCGAACCCGGATCGCTCTAATGGCAGTTCTCTGCTTTCACACTTTTTTTTACAAAATAAAGAAAGTTCGTCCCAACCGGGATACTGTTCGCCATTGGCAATTCGCGCAATTTCTGCGTAATCCAAACACGACAGGGACACAAACACAGAAAGACCCAGGACAGTTAAAATTCCGAACTTGCTCTTCAGGGGGATTCGAACCCCGAGTGGATTGCGCCTCATGATCTGAAGCCGAACGCCCGAGACCACTCGGCTATTGCCACCGGCTCACACTTTGCCATCAATTCCACATACAAAGATAAGAAAAGAAACTAGTAGTTATGTTAGATAAACATAGCACACACTATTTCTACACGTGTTGATATAATTTAAAGAATGTGAAAATAATTTTACCGGTTTTTCTCCTTTGGAAACTAGAAGGTAAAGAAGATTTTTACTGTAAATCGGGACATCACTAAAAACGATGACGTTCCTTAACTTAAAGAAAGTTTTGTGATATGATTCTCATTCAGGAACGTTGATATAACTTGTTTTTAAGTTAAAGAAGGAAACCTCGAGTAGGTCGTTGTAACACTCACATAAGCAACGTCTCCTTATAGAGGGATAAATCGTTGAGGTCTTTTCAATTTGACCAACAATGCTCCTTTAACAGTGCGTATTCGACGATAACCGTCTGGGATAAGATTACGCGCATCTATTTACCTTCTTTTCATAGTTCTGCCATATTCACTTTCTAATATTCAGCGACAGTTTCCATCGAAATTCATACAATTATACACATAATAATAATAATAATAATAATAATAATAATAATAATAATAATAATTATTATTATTATTATTATTATTATTATTATTATTATTATTATTATTATTATTATTATTATTATTATTTTCTTTACAAACAACCAGTGAAATACAGCTAGTTCAATGGGAATAGATATATATGGTACGGTCCTCTTACCTACGGCCACGGCCACATGGACCCTTATGATTTGTTTTATCGAATGCCTTGCTACGATTTTCTAAAAAAGACATGCACCAATAACAATAGGACTTCAATTTGGCAGGCGAAGTTTAAGAGCCTATTTAAAAAAAAATGAATCCCAAAATGCAGAACTGCCATAATGTCATATTTATTAGGTATATTGAATACAGCTGTATGAAGTTACTCATCCAATTACTAAGCCCTGGAGAGTAGCCGGGGCCCTTTCCAAATTTCCTTAGATACAAATCAGTTGTGATGATAATCGAGGAACACCTGTAGACCCAATTTTAACGCTTCCAATTCAAATTACGTTCCTGTTAAGAGAGCTAGAAATTATTCACTGAGAGGCCCAAAATCTGAAGAGACAGCACTGATCAAAACAGGCATATAATACCATTAATCGATTATCATCTCAAGGGAATTCTATCTTAGGAAATTTGGGAAAGGTCCCGGCTACTCTTCAGGGCTTAGTAATCAGGTGCTAAGTAATTTCACACAGTTGTGTTCAATATACGTAATAAATGTGACCTTATGGTAGTGCTGCCCTTTGGGATTCATAATTTTCAAAATACGCCTTTAAACTTGCCCTGTCAAATGAAGTCCTATTGTTATTGGTGCATGTCTTTCTAGAGGAGCGTAACGTGGGTGTGTTTGAATATTCGGGCCACACATCACGTCTTCGAGGGCCAACGGTTAAAAATTTTTAATTTCCCCAATATCGAGTAACCTGGCTAAAACGTTAAACTCAACAATCTGCAATGTATATTACTGGCTCGTGAAAAAATATAACTATAAAGAAATACTCGAAGAGATATATTTAACTGTTGTTACACATAGCATTAGCCTCGATGCTGAAACAGGACGCTAAACTTCCTCCTATCTAAATCCTGTAACAATATCCCCCAATACTACTTCAATCACTCATTTCCAACAATTTACTTTGAGAATTTAGATTTGAATTCTCATTACTATTGTTTCTACATAACACTATTTTATTATGACCGAAGCAAGAGTTTTACAACATTGAAGTGGTAAAAGTGTGCAATTTTCTTCATACACTTCATACCAAGTTTCCCTCCTCTTAATTGACAGCGATGTCTTAGAGTAGTGAGATAAGCGTTAATTTCACATTCTGTACGCAGTTCGATACCCGTTGGACAATTAAAGGAAATTTTTATCATTTGTAATGTTAATACTTCAAATGTAAGATAACATAAATATACAGTTTTTTTCGGTCTTAGTGTAGGTATGACTTTCTTCAGTGCAATCGCAATAGAGCAATGGACTACAACATGACGTCAGTCATTTTAATCTTGATTCGTACTGTCTGGAAATGTAACGTGTTTAGCGAACAATTGATTAATACGTAAAGCATATCGTTAGTATAGTTCAAAAATACGACTGATTAAAAACAAAGTTTATTATTTCACAAAAATTACTTATGTTTCTACTACTACTACTACTACTACTGGAAATATTAATGTTTTAAACAATTCACCATTTCAGATACATTCCAAATAAAAAAATCAAATCCAATAATTGAAAACTTCGTATTTTGCCTATTCTCAACTTTCCAATAATAATAATAATAATAATAATAATAATAATAATAATAATAATAATAATAATAATAATAATAATAATAATAATACAGGTATAACAGAATTTGAATAGGAATTACATAAACAACACCTTCCAGTTAAGAAAAACGTAATTGTCATGACGGGATTCGAACCTGTGTCTCTGCCATACGAGTTTCATAGTTTGCCTATCTACTACAAATTCCTCATACAAAGATAAGGAAATATACTAGTAGTTACGGAAGATAAAAATTGAACTTTCCATTTTACTCGTGTTGATGCAATTCAAAAAATGCGAAAATAATTTCTGCCGTCTTTTCTTCCTTGGGAACTTGAAGTTAGTGAGGAAGAATAGTAACGTAAATGGGGACCATCGTTAAAAACAGTGAGGTAGCCTCAACTTGAAGAACGTTTCGTGAAATTTTTCTCATTGTCGAAGGTCTATATAACTTGTTTTTGTGTTAAACAAGGAAATCTGTCATTGTGACACTCATAAGGAACGTCTGCTTCTACGAGCATTAGTATTTTGTGTGTTGTCTTACATGCAAGGATTTTAACTAGGTAATTGTTTAGGTGAAAGATGAAGTGACGTGGTAAGTGATTAACGCATTGAACTTCTATTCGGCGGACCCGGGTTCAAATCCCGGCCAGGTTCAAACTTTTTCAATTATTTCAATTTCAATACGCACTCAGTGTGACAAGGAAGATCTCTCCTCCAGAAAGAAAAAGATGTTTTTATTGAAGAGAATTGGAGAAGGTCTCTCAATGCAGACATTCATTTAGAAACTTATTTCCAGCAGTTGTTCTTGATTTGATATTTCAGCTACTTTCAAGCATTTACTGATTCATGCGTGGTCAGTATTTTTATTTCTCTAAACATACAGTATATAAAGAAATAATACATTACATACACAGCAATATTGAGATTAATATATTATGTTCTTTGGAAAACATAATCCGGACCATAGAGATTCATCTTAGATTGGAGAACTGTTTCGTTAGTCACATACTTTACAATTTTACCTTTATAAACACCTTGATCAAGGCTACCAACTGCCGTCAGTGCCGAGAAAAGTTTAGTGTAAGTTGGGTTGCATCTATCGGGGCGTTCTCACAACTTCAAATTACCTGGACTCCAAGCAATGGAATTACAGCACTTAGGGCGGAGATACTTTTGCTGTTGGATGTACCTGCAATCATGGACTATGCCAGTTTTTGGCATTTTTATCATCTATCGTCAGTGATTTCTACATGCCACTTGAATATTTACTGGACAACAATTTCCCGATGGTCTATTTCTCTTAGAAAATATCCAAGTCACTCTGTAAGAAACTACAGAGAAACTAGATTTCCTTTGTAAGTACGTCCGAGAGACGTAAGGATCTAGGTTCAACATTTTGGACTTAGATTCTGGAAGGTAGTCTAGGTTTTTATACCAAGGAAGATATTGGGAAAATATTATATTAGCATGCAAAGTCAAGAAAGAATACACAAAAACCAAAACAAAACACGTAAAGAAGCATACTTAAAATTTATGTTGTAATGCAGATATCTTAGACTAATTACCAATTTCCATGAATTTAATACCTAACCAATGTAAGTGTAAAAAAAAGTTCGTCATCCTCTGTTCCATTCCAAGTTCGTCTTGTATGTAGTGATTTTCTAAAAGTTGATCGAACGTGAATATAGCTATTAATTCAGTATTGTGAAATTGCAGCTTTTCACGTTAACAACCACCTTTTTATTATCCGTATATGCTCGGCGCTAGGAAGGAACGAAACCTCTGTATATACATTGTAGTCAATGAGATTGTTTTATTAAATTTCTTCACCTTAGGAATTAGGACCTACATTATTAAATATTTAACAGCAGTGTTTACCGTTTCATTCCCGACAGATGAGGCTGAAATTACCCAGCAACCACCGCGTGAGGTGGAAGTAAAATTGGGTGATTCAATTCAGCTTATGTGTGACGCTGATGGGAAGCCTCCCCCTGCACTCTGCTGGAGTCGTATTGGAGAAGGAGGCCGTCTTGAGACAATTGGCTCTGGACCAGAACTCACACTTGACAGGATTCTCTACCAGGAAGCTGGGACGTATCGCTGCATAGCGAGAAACAGGGTTGGACTTGAAGAACGCAGGGCAGAAACACATAACGTTGATGTAGTGGTGACAGGTAAGAACCAATTTTTGCTTATGAGTTTAAGCGCATTCAAGATTGTCCACAACAAAAACGATAGTTTAATTGAATTTCGCACACGAATAGCAATTTTAGTGTAAATTTAAGAATTTTACTTTTGCTATACACTTGCAAATAGCTTTGAGGTATTATTCGCAGTGAAGAACATATTGAATACACCTTTCTGACTAGCTTTCCCAATAAAATATTAACTATAGTTTTGTTTTGCAAATTGAATGAAACTTTGTTAAGATATTTTAGAGGCAATTATAAAGGCATTTTTGTAGAAAATGAATATTATGTCGTAAGGAGATCTTGGAAAAGGGACAATGAGAAGTTTAAAATTCTGGCAGTTGCGTCAATATCACCGTAGAAAGGCATATCCAGTGTTCCTTTCAGGCAGTGCAGTATTTTGGATTTTATTTCGGGAGGGGATATGCACAACACATGAATACGTACTTATATTTTCCTTTCTGGGTGCCGACAAATTTTAATAAAGTTTTGCATATAACAAATTTATTTCAGTGGGAGCTTCAGCTCGATAGCCACCCTCCTAAAGACGCCACTGCTTTCAGGTATACACCTGACAACGTAAAGCTCTTGGTCGAACACCCCGGGAGTTGAGATAAATTAATTTGCGGTTATATGTCATTCTTGTGCAGGGCACAATTCTTTAGCAAATAGTGGCTCAGTGTAAACTCCACAAATTTTGAGTTTACTCTCACCTGGACAAATATATATATATATACACACTATGTGATCAAAAGTATCCGAACACCTGGCTGAAAATGACTTACAAGTTCGTGGCGCCCTCCATCGGTACTGCTGGAATTCAATATGGTGTTTGCCCACCTTTTGCCTTGGTGACAGCTTCCACTCTTGCAGGTATACTTTCAATCAGGTGCTGGAAGGTTTCTTGGGGAATGGCAGCCCATTCTTCACGGATACTGAACTCAGGAGAGGTATCGATGTAGGTCGGTGAGGCCTGGCATGAAGTCGGCGTTCAAAAACAACCCAAAGGTGTTCCAGAGGATTCAAGTCAGAATTTTGTGCAGGCCAGTCCATTACAGGGATGTTATGGTCGTGTAACCACTCCGTCACACGCCGTGCAGTACGAACAGGTGCTCGAACGTGTTGAAAGATAGAATCGCCATCTCCGAATTGCTCTTCAACAGTGAGAAGCAAGAAGGTCCTTAAAACATCATCCTTAAAGAAGGCCTGCGCTGTGAGAGTGCCACGCAAAACAACAAGGGGTGCAAGCCCCCTCCAAGAAAAACACGATCACACCATAACACCACCACCTCCGAATTTTATTGTTGGCACTACACACGGTGACAGATGACCTTTACCGAGCATTCGCCATACCCACACCCTGCCATCGGATCGCCATATTGTGTACTGTGATTCGTCACTCCACACAACGTTTTCCCACTGTTCAATCGTCCAATGTTTACGATCCTTACACCAAGCGAGGCGTCGTTTGGCATTTACCTGCGTAATGTGTGGCTTATGAGCAGCCGCTCGACCGTGAGATCCAAGTTTTCTCACCTCACGCCTGTCATAGTACTTGGATTGGATCCTGATGCAGTTTGGAATTCCTGTGTGATGGTCTAGATAGTTGTCTGCCTATTACACTTTATGACCCTCTTCAACTGTCAGCGGTCTCTGTCAGTCAACAGACGAGGTCGGCCTGTACGCTTTTGTGCTGTATGTGTCCCTTCACGTTTCCACTTAACTATCAAATCATACACAGCGGACATAGGGATGTTTAGGAGTGTGGAAATCTCGCGTACAGACTTCTGACACAAGTGACACCCCATCATCTGACCACGTGATTGCTTCGTTTTACTTACACTTTCATTTACTGGAAACGGCGTTAACACTGACTAATGCGGACCAAGAGCTATTAGATAGTTTCTTTGGTTATCTGTCGTAATCTTCTCTCTTTTCCCTGGATCATACTCTACAAGATCATTCAGTTCTTCATTTAGTAGAATCTGCACTTGATTTGATATGTGTTCAAGAGCTTGGTTTGCAATTTGTATAAATTCAGCACATTTGTCTCGTATAGTTGTCATAAGTTGTATGCTCTCCAGAAGGAACAAGATGCGCTTTGGAGAATCTTCATTTTCTATCTTAGATACTATTAATTTACATTCCTCGAAGTCACTGAGAAGCGCTGAGATTTGACCAGCACACTTCACCCAACTGCATTCGGTTTCGTTAGATTTTTGAGTAGAAGAATTATCTTCATCTTGTTTTAACATTTCTTTTCTTTGACTTGTTAGAGACGGACCAAGATCACTAGTGTCTGCACTACAACTGGGCAACACTACACTGTCAATTTCTACGCTTTCCGTTGACAACAGAGCCTCAGAATTCCCACTAACTTCTTTCACATTTAATGGAACAGTATCATGTATTTTTTCTACTACTTCAACTTTATCTTGCGTTAAAGGCCTTGAAAATGTCTCAAGAGAGGGCACCAGTGCTTCTGCTGGTACATCATGTTCTTACAAATAAGATAAGAAAATTCTATTGGTTTGCATACTATTTTGTCCCTTTGACTACATTAGTGTTAAAGGTAAACATTAAGGCCAACAAGATTTCACTAAAATTGCAAGCAAAAAAGTTTGTAGGTTTTGTGCACTCTTTGCAATGAAAAGATGTTTTGGTAAAGATTGTTTTTTCTTTCTTTCTTTCTTCAAAAAATTCGCATACAGGAGGGTCGCGTTAATCCGAATATTAATTACTCTAACTCTTAAGTCTTAACTATTCGTATTATCGAATTGTTTGGATTACCAAGGCGCAGTCACAAATACACTGTCACAAATACAGTTAAAACCAATATAGGTTTAGGTTCAAGTTCAGCACAGTACTTTTTAATAAGTTTTAAAACGTCATTTATTTATTTAACGATCACTCGATACGGCTCAACACGGGATATGTAACAATAACAACAACGAAGGAAAGGATTTAGGGAGGAATCGTCCAGTACCTATTTACTAAGTACCATCCCGGCATTTGCGTGGTAAGACTGAGGAAAACCCTGAAAACCCCGCAGCCAGAATGGTCGGCAGCGGGATTCGAACCTACGATCTCCCGAATGCGAAGCGAGCGCTCTACCGACTGAGCTACTTCGTAGTGTTGTATCATTTTTTTTTCTGGCCTTCTGGCGTGATATATTTTGTTCTTACGAAAAGTTTCGTTAGCTGTTTCAGAAAGTCATAAACATGAAAATTAAAAAAATATCCACTGATGACGACTGAAGCTCGTTTGGTCTAGCGCGTTATTTGAATTAACGTTGTTTCGGATTAAGGAGACCCGCTTGAAATATGTTATGGAAATACAGTATGTATGTAATTTGTACTTACTTTAGTTGAATTCGTTTTCACTCCAGTTCTTCGAGCTGCTTCAAACGAATTTAGGGGTGCACCAACATGTTGTATCTTTACTTTTTTACCGCAGTGAATTAACACTTCATGTCGTCGATGATAATCGTTATCAAATTGCCTTACAATCACGGCATTCCACTTTAATCCGTTTTCGACTTCTTTTCAGGCATTGCTCGTCTTTAGATGCCATGATCACTTAAAAGTGCACACTTTACAAATCACAAATACACCGTCAAATAAAACCTGCACCAGTTCTTTTCTGGCTCGAAAAAGGGAATGGACTTACAAAGTGTTAAGAAAACAATAATCCAGGTCTTATCAACATTCATTGGCGCTGTTACTCTGACTCATTCACGACCCTACCCGCTTGGAGAAAAACAATTAAAAACTTAATAATCAACAGTTGAAAAAGACAATGATCATAATAACTTACCTCAACAATGTAATGGACTTCTTGACTTTCAGACGGCGCCTCGACGGCAGTAAGCGAGAATTTCTTTCTCTGTTTTTGGTATTGATGTTTTTAGTATATTACAATAAACATGCAACGCCGTAATCGACGTTTTCTTCAGAAAGAAATTTTAAAATGCAGATTTTGAAGAACAAAATGTTCATTTAGGAAATAGCGATTTTGCATTCTTATTTTTGAATGTAAGATTGCTACACTAGTTGACGAACACGAACGAATGTTTCTGATTCGGCCTTAGCTATGGATATAGCAGGTTTAGTTGTAACAGAAGTAAGCTTAAAATTGTTCTAATAAATCCCGACAATCATGTGTATTTGACGAACTGTTTCATATTTGACGAATGAAAACGAACATTTCTGTTCCGGGTTCAACTATCGAAAATAAGATTAGTTACTTTTATACCTTTCTGTTTTAAAGAAGTAATTTTAAATAATCCTGACCAATCCCGAAAAACATGTGAATTTGGCTAACTATTTCACAGTGTATATTAACGGAATGAAAAAGTTAATAAAATATAAAGCGTAATTCCCCAATTGGCAATAAAATTGACGAATATTTTTCTATATTGGTTACCGAAACCATAAATTATTCTTGATTAATACAATTTTGAATCTGATTAAACGTAAAAATAGTGTTTACTTGCATTTCATTTTCCAAAGTTTCAATGTTAAATCCTCAGAATCCCGAATTTGCCCAATGGGTTTTTAGTGGGGGGGTGTTACATCCCCACACACCCCTCTAGGTTCGCCACTGGTCACCCCACACCATTGCTACAACTAATCTTAATGCTATAAGAATCGTATTATATAGCGTATTATATTTACTGTATTATATAGTAAAAAGTTCTTAATATTTTCTACTATATCTCTACAAGAGAAATGCTTTTGTGGTTGTCACGGTTGTTTGAAGCTGAAGAAAGCTGTAGCGAATAGAGGCAAAAAGGTAGTTAGGCTGCCGAAAGAGCATCATAAACAAGATAAGTGCTCAAAAATTTTGACCACTGTGACCTAGGCGCCGTTTCTCAAACCTAGGCACCATAATAATACAAATTCGTACATAGCCTACATAATTTTATTTTGGATTTAACTTATTTCGGAGCCAGACTCGTATCTCGAATCGCCTTGACTATCAGGCGCCCAGGAATTTTCGAGCCTGAACAAGAGGAGTACTGACAGAAATTCGTTATGTATTACATGTGTTGTTACTTTGAAACTTCTTTTCAGTAAAATCACACGAAATAGTGTTCTAAGAATACGGATATAAGTTTATCTACAGTATATTCTTTCTTTCGTCAGCTCTGAGGTGATTAATGTTTTCTATATCTTAGTACTTTTGCAAAAGATTATATTGTGAAAGTAATGCGCTTTGTGTTCCGAGGACCATGAGAAAAAAATCCTTAATAGAGTTCGGCCTTTTGGAGAGTTCGGCCTTTTGCTAAGTTTCGTCCGTGCATATTTCACCGATTCTTTTATAATCATTCACTGTCATTAATTGTTCGTCTCTCTATGCGTACAGGGCACATTCGTGGAACATGAAAGTAGAAATTTCATTTTATTTTCTTCAGTAATAAGCCAATTGTAACTAGTTTGTTATCAGTACTGTGTTACCATACCTGTTTATTTATTGGTTTGAATGTTAACTCATTTGTTCAAATCACTTCGGTCGATCTGTAAATGTTCACATGAACTAATATAAACAATTTACGAGTATGAACCATAGAATAAAGAAAACGACAGTAAGCGCGAAGATATTATGGTAAAATAATATTGCTAATGTATAAAGTAGTTCGATAATAATATTTGTGAATTCTCAGAATACTCATGAATATGATTATAATCTTCAGTTTGTGCGTCCTTGTTAATTAATTCAAATTTAGGTTAATTTTACTTGGGGAAATGTTTTTTGATGTATAAATTTCTTTGGGCTTCCTCCTGAACTATCGAATCCACAACAAACTTCATACAAGAAATTAACACTCTACTATCAAATAACTATGCATTTATATTGTTGATTTCTTCTTAAGAATGAATAAAGTTCGCTTCGTAAGGTCGGTCGGTGACCCAAACATGGAACATTAATTAGTTTATCACCTCAGGCTGCAAATAATCTCAATAATATTGCAAATTCGTACACTACAACTTTGTCCTAAGATATTCAAGTATATTCAAATAATTGGTAATAAATAAATAGACAAAAATATTTGTTTTTAAAGGAGTCTTAAACTCGATTACTTTTCTTATTCTTTGTGTAATTACCAACGTCGTACACATTCGAAAAACATGCATCGTATGTTTCACTAAGCCGTTTCCCTAGTGAGCGTGCAGCCATTTTCCCTGTACCTATATATGACGTACAAACAGGGGTGCCCATCCCCCCCCAAAGCTGATGGTGCACTCCCCCCCAAAGTGATGCCACTTTTGAGCTTGTTTTCAGTTTACCGCAGACCCTGGGAAATGTAATCGCACAAACAGAAAACTATACAAAATATTATCATTAATTCATTTATTATACATCATGTAGCAATTGAACAGCATTACTTATTAAGTGTACATGGTATAAATAAGAAATAAATAAATGCTCCCAGCAGAAAATGGGTAAATTACCTACACAAAGCGATAAACCGACCAGCCCATCCTTTCATATAGCAACTTGCGCGGTACTTCATTCATAGAGTTTCTAAGCAACGGGTAGGGGGATTCATTCTCGAGATTTAAAAAAAAAATCGCATCGTATTCCAATGTTATTCTGACGACAGCAAAATTACTTATTCGACATTAGAGTAAAATTCTTCCCCAATTTTTTTCTCGATGGCACAACTTGCGCCATTCATCCCTCGTGTGCGCCATTCATCCCTCGTGTCGCCTTTTATTCTCTCTTAAAACAAACCAACCTTTCCTTTCATACGGCTACTTGCGCGGTACTTCATTCATCGAGTATCGAAGCAGGGGGTACGGGGGTTCACCCCGGAAAATTTTTGAAAATTAGCTTCTCAAAATCGTGTTTTAATGCTATTCCGACAGTAAAATTGCTAGTTCGAAAGTAGAGTAAAATCCCCCCCAGAATTTTTCTCAATGGTGCAGCTTGCGCCATACATCCCCCCTGTGGGCGGCCCTGCGTACAAACATGGTGGTCATTGTTTTAAGCGCACGAGTAGCAGACCGGAAGTCAATTGCAAATTTCGACTACTTAGAATCATTGCAGGAGAGAACGGAAGTGTTCTCTGTAATCAGCTTACCCGAAGTTTGTTTTTAGAGCAAAAAAAAAAAGAAAGAAAGAAAAGAAAAGAAAGAAAGAAAGAAAGAAAGAAAAAATCACTGGAAATGTCCATTGCATTTATTAACCAGTTATAAGACCCCGAACAAAGCTGTTTTGCAAATATTTTATAGCCATTAATACCTATCTTCTACATATTGTCTCCTATTCGTCACGCGCATATTATAAGTTGTCTGTCACCCGGATATAGACTGAAATAGTGTGACGTCACATCCGCCTCGTTGCTATGGTGATCGTAGTTTTATTTTCTAAACAACATGGCCTTAGAACCTACGTACAAAGCGAAAATAGTGACGTGTTACCTTCCGGATTGCAAATATTAGAGTAAAAGAAACACTTGTATATGTTTTTAAAAGATTCCAATGAATACAACTACAAAAACATAGAAAAAGCAAGCAATTAGGTAAATAATATGTTAAAATAGTGAAGCGTTGAAAGTGAAATTTTACCCCTGATATCGTAGATTTTGTATTTTATACATTTAGAGGCTAGGTTAAGTGTCAAAATACATTTAGGTTATTTATTATCGGATATTAAACTTTAATAATTGTGGAAAATTTTTATTTAGTACCATCGGTATCGCACATTACATTCCAAACGTGTAGGTCTACAAAAATAGTGTTTAAAACTTATGCTGAACCACTCATAATTGGATGTTTCCTTGTTGTTATATTTTTAAGGTATAAGTAGGAAATATAAGGAAAGATCCGATGTATGTTAACTGATCAGAAATTGATCCAGATTAAAAATTCTCAGAACGCATATGGTTACAAGCTTCGTGTCTTTTTTTTGATTGATTGATTGTTTCTTTATTTTGTAGCCACTGTAACTATTTACTCATATTTATATAGTAAACGCATTTGCAACTTATTTTAAATCAGTGTATACAGACGGAACACCACTGCTAGTTGAAACAGATGATTCGACATTAGTTGAAATGTATGAAAAAATTGATATGTTGCAAATAGCGGTAATAGAAGTGGACGAGATTCGAATGGCAATCAGAAAACTAAAATCAAAGTGTTCGATAGGTATCGATGATGTACCATCATATGTAATAAAAGGTTGTGAAGAGAGTTTCTTATTACCTTTACACATGCTATTTAACCTAATACTCCAAACCAGCACGTTTCCAGCAAAATGGAAACTTACAAAAGTTTGCCCTATTCCTAAAAATAATGACAGTAAAGAAATTCAAAATTATAGGCCGGTTTGTATTCTAAACTCATTTGCAAAGATATTTGAAAGCATAATTTATAAGCGCATTGAAAATCACATTAAACCAGTAATATCGGATTATCAGCATGGATTCGTTCCTGGCAGATCCACCGTAACAAATCTCGCTGTCTTCACTGACCACCTAGTTGATACATTGGAGAGTAATAATCAAATAGATGTAGTTTATACAGATATTGCAAAAGCATTTGATAAGGTAAACCACACGTTGTTAGTGAATAAACTTAAATTTCTCAACTTTCCTGATCAGTTAATTGCTCTTATGAAGTCATATTTGATGGACAGAAAACAATATGTGGTTTATAAATCCTGTAGATCATTTGAATATATTCAACTTTCTGGAGTCCCACAAGGATCTAATTTAGGGCCGTTACTTTTTATAATATTCATTAATGACCTTCCTAATTGTATTAAAACATCACATAAACTACTCTATGCAGACGATTTAAAATTATATAGGAGAATTACAACAGCACATGACTGTGTCAGTTTGCACGAAGATCTAGACAGAGTAAATGAATGGTGCAAGAGCAACTTGTTAAACATAAATTCAGATAAATGCAAAACCGTGTCTTTCACTAAGAAACGGAATGTTGTTAAATTTCAATATAAGATAGATGGTAAAGAATTAAAGGGGGAACCAACTATCAAAGATTTGGGTATAATATATGATAACAAACTATCGTTTGAGCATCATATAAATCAAATTGTAAATGACGCAAACAAAAATCTTGGATTCATTTTGAGAATGGGAAGGGAATTTAATAAGTCGAGTGTTTTACTGAAATTATATTTTTCATTTGTTAGATCAAAATTAGAATATGCGTCTATTATATGGAACCCCCACACAAAGAAAGACTCTATTAGAATAGAAAGAGTTCAAAATAAATTTCTGCAGTTTCTGGTGTACAAGAGAACAGGCATCTTCCCCACATATGAAAATAGTACTTCTCTTAATGAAAATTTTAACACAATGTCTCTCAATCACAGAAGAGTGTTAAATGACATGATATTCTTGTACAAAATATTAAATAACAAATTAAATAGTAAGGATTTGGTCTCTGCCTTTCATCTCAGGGTACCCAATGGAAACATACGTGTGGGAATGGAAATTTCTTTTATTGAAAGAAATCTCGAACAAATGCAACGAAACAGTCACCAACGTGGAGGATGGGTGCAGTATACAACAAACTGAGTAAATGTAAAAAAGTTCTGGATTAGTCAGTATTAGTTCTGGTTACAGTATGAGTCAGAATAGATTTCGCAAATATATTATAGATATTCTATGTAACTCTGGTATGAACACTGTAATTGGGTAGAATAACCTGTTGTGTTCTTCTTCTTAAATAAATAAATAAATATTTTAAACGGTGGTCTTAAAATATCTGAAAATGCCAATAGAATTAACATCAAGGATTTCAAAGTGAATTATTATTTTTTTCTTGCAGACAAATCAAGTATTTGTTCTATTTTCATTATGCTGACAGCTCGTCAGTCTGTACCTTACGAATATTTGCATTGAGTGTAATTGCTTTTGTTCATTGTGCATTACCTGGTAATGGCGTTGGGATTGTTTATGCAATTTCTACCTTATTAGATTACCTAGAGATGTGCTTCCTGTAGAAAAAGGTTCCTTATATGTTACTTCGTTAATTACTAGATTTCACTCGTAAATTTTCTAAATAGTGGATCCATATTCTTAATCTGTATCTTTTCCTGTCAACTTTACTTTGTCCTCAAAATATTCTAAAATTATTATTAAATGCGTGTTCTTATTAACAGTATACTTCAAAGTATTTCTATGACTTCATGCGTTTGTTTAGAAAACAACACCGCGATCACCATGATAACGAAGAGGAAATGACGACATCACTATTTCAGTCTATTGTCCGTTATGCGAATAGACCCGTAATCCAGATATAACCCATTATTTGGGTCACTACTCTTTATCCAGTTATTGTTCGTCATCCGAATATTACCCCTATTCGTATATTATTCGTTATCCAGATATTATCCTTTATTCGGATATTATCTTATTTATATCCGAATATTATCCGTTATCCGGATGTCATCCGTTATCGGTTATTATCCATTAATCTTTATCCGGATATTACCCGTCATCCGGATGCTATCCGTTATCCGGATATTATCCTTTATCCGGATTATCCGTTTCTTCAAAAACAGATACCAGAAAATTTGTTGTCCAGATATCTTAGCCATCCCTATGCCGATATGCTCGACTTCTAGTGTGTTTTTATGCAGATCGGAACTCATGTAGGTGTATAATGGGTGTAGTAATGAGGGCGGGAACAAAATCCATTATTATTTTTTCCCTTCAATTGTTATATATTCTAAAATGTTATCTGTATTTTTCAATTAACTGAAATAACTTTTTTCTTTTAAAATACAAAAAACCAATAAAACGTAAAATTGTTATAATAAAAAGACAGATTGGCTTTAATTACTTTCACACACACACCTATATAAAATTCTGGGTACTTCTACTTATTATACATTTAATACATTTGAAGTGAGTTCAGCATATTACTGTAAGACCATTCATTTTAATTACAAAAACTAACTGTGATATGTTTTATTTTATTAAAAAATGTGCATCCTTATAAGGTAACATATAGTAGTCTTTCAGTTTGATTGTTCTGTAATTCTTAAATGCTGATCAAGATTTTTTTCTAGCAAAAATCAAAATGTGAAATGTATACTTACTATAACAGTCTTACCTGTTTTATTGGGTTTTCAATATTTTTTAAAATGCTATTTCAATAAAGTGAAGAATTACACAGAACGTTTTAGATGCATGACAATTGCCAATTCATCCTTTCATTAGGCTGCACCTGATTTTGTCCCTTGATTTTACTGTTTTGACTGAATTTTCCTTGGGTTTTGTCTTCTTGGATCGTTCTGCATTCGTAATAATCTGTTTGGTAATTCTAACAGAGTCTGTAAGAATAATAACTGTATCTTCAAGTTTCATTATAAAGTTTAGATGTTATTCTTCTTGTTCTCAGAAAAATGACTCGGATACAGTTCTGTTGTTAGCAGTGTTATTCACATTTACTTTACTTATGTGATTAAAAAAAACAATACTTGCAGGGAAATCGAAAATTGATTGACTCAGTGACAAAAAGCCTGTTTAGCATTGTAACTAAAACGAGCATAAAGCAAACTTATGTCCGTCTAATATCAAGTCATTTCACATCAAAATTTTATTCAGTTGTTCATCTCCAACATACTAAGTCTTGCAGTACGTAAAACGTGCCATAGTTCACATCCCCAAGCCATGTTTGGCCATATATTAAGTACACAATGCAAGAGGATGCATAATATTTCTATTTTCATATTTATATTATCAATATAAATAGCAGTAATACAAAATACCAGTATTACATACTGATTTTTTTTTCTTGTAGAATTTCAATCAAATCAAAAGGTAAAGGCCGTTTTATGCATCATCTTGCATTGTTTGTTTAATGTATGGCCAAATATTTCTTGAGAATATGAATTGTGGCACCTTTCATGTACTGCGAGCCTTAGTATCTTGGAAATGAACTACTGAAAAACAATAAAATTTTGTTGTGAAAGGACTAGATATTAGACCAGATTATTTTTTTTTATGGTTGTTTCAGTTACAATGTAAAACTGCTTTCTTGCAATTGAGTCAATCAATTTACCATTTCTCTAGAGGTATTTAAAACAAAATCACATTTATTTTTGTTGAAGTAGATGCGAATAACGCTGCTAATAACAGAGCTGTAGCTAGTCTTTGTTATGAGAAGAACAAATAGAATAACATCTAAAATTCCTGATGAAGTTTGAAGAAATAGTTATTCTTCTTAACAGAATCTGTTAGAATTACTAAAGAAAAATTCTCTCCCTGCACAGAATTCTCCGTTTTCAAAGATTAGGTAGAACAGGAAGACATCATATAGCGTGTGTGTATGTGGATTTTCCCAGATAAACAGGGAATTCTTGGATAAGGTGAACTCAAATTAGCTCCTCAAAAATTGTCTCGGCCTCCTTTGTCTTAATGTTCTGGCTACTTATCTGTGCCAGGGTCTAAAATACAAAAATTACGTAATGGAGAATTTTGTCAGAAAAACAATATGTGAGCAACTTAAGGAACATTATCTATATACGTATTTTAATGAGTTACATATACATAGCAATTAGAAAATGGCTCGAATTATAATATTTAAAACATACGTGTAGCACAATTTTGATATGTAACTGAGACATCTGCGGGTATCAAATAAAGTGCTCTCTACATTCTTTATTTTTTAACTTTAAAAATACGTAATTGAATCTTTTCTTTACAGTGAGCTTTAGGCAGTGTGAATGTGTCCTATAAGTACCATATCCGAAGCTATTGTTAGGTTCCATGCTTATCAAAACAATAAAAATAACATAGAAATTAAATTATCACAGGAAGAGTTTATCGGACACTGAAATTGAATACTTTAGGCCCAAACTTATAAACTTATATATTACCTCCGGTTTTGGTTCAATGATGGATGTTCATGGGTAGGTTTCTCGTTTGGAAGCTTGAGAACCAATGGTATTCAATATTTTTCTTAGTTCATCAACACAACAAATTTTAAGATCCGGAAAATCATGCAGCAGAGCTCCATCGGAGAATACTTTTGTATGAATAAAAACGAACTCTTAGTGAGCGTAAAATCAAATATAGATGATGATGATGATGATTATTATTATTATTATTATTATTATTATTATTATTATTATTATTATTATTATTATTATTATTATTATTATATTAAAATAATTGCAGTTACGCCCTTACTTCCTAATATTGTGGACTGGAATTCATTAATTATTTTTGTAAATAGCTCTTAAATTGCCTCAGCATCAAATATCTTGATTCTCTAATGAGAATCAAACCCAGAACCATGCGTACCAAGTGCGGAAAAAGTGTTAACAATTCGGTTAAGGAGAGTCGTATGTATATGAGGCACAGAGAGAAAGAATTTATCTGTGACTCTCCTTATGAAAATCCTCGCTACGGTCTGATTATCATACAGCGAATCTAAGAACACAGGTGATTTTCCTGCTTTCGGGAGGTCAAGAAACACAGAGGGAAAGAACTCGTTAGTTTAGAACATCCCTTATAAGTCGTGCTTAAAGAGAATGAAAACATCATTTTAGTTGAGAGGAAAGAAAGAAATTACCTGAGGGCTATAGATTAGAACCAGCTGTAAGTAAATGGAACTGTTTCTTTGTTTTTAAGGTCTATTGTCAACAAGTGTGCCATATACCAATCTGTCGGCGAATCTGTGCCATATATCAATCATTCCTACACGTTCATACTACAACTTTCAGTTCAGACTCCAGACATATTCATTGAATTATGATTCATATCCTATGAACGACTTCTTTTAGAGACTATCTGTATGGACAATCACACACAGCAAAAAGACAATAATTTCATATTGCAAAGAAAGAAATAAAGAAAACGAAACGAAATAGACTCGTTGCTTGGTTCAGAGAATTTATCAAGTTTGTAAAGACTATCACTGGTTTTACGCTAGAAAAGAGGGCGGGCTGAAGGGGTAGCATAAGTACAATATTTCGAGTATTTTCTGAAATAAGAATCTGCGTCTATCGTTGAAAGCAGAAGGAATACAAAATTACAAAGGAACTCATTAGTGGTTATATAGTTAGCGTACTCGCCGTCATACATGATGGGCTTAAGACCTTAGGTGCCGGTAATGTCCATAAATATGTATAAATAAATTAATTAATTAATAAACAAGTTAATTAATTAATGTTATTATTCTACAGTTATATCTGTATAGCATTTAACTTTCCTATTACCAATGCAAAATTCTTTCAAGAATACTTCCAAAATTCAAATTCAGAAGTTTATAAACTGCTCGAGAATTAGGCAAGACAAACTTTTGCAAAATTTAGGAGATGAGACGCTCTCCTGGGCAACATTAACACTAAAATATATACTGGTATCCCCGATGGTACCCCACATTACATAATAAAGGGAACTATTGATATAAAATATCCCATACATATTCTTTTTAAAAATGTTTGTAAATTATAATGTTTTTTTTTAGATCGGTGGAAAGAAAGCTTGATATGTCCTATTCCAAATTCTAGCAATACTAAAAATATAGAAAGCTTCAGACCAATTGCTATTCTATCTTCATTCGCAAAAAATTATGAATATATAATATACAATCCCTTACGTTAGTTCTAGAGTCTCTGTCTACCAACACGGATTTCTCAAGAACAGATCCAATACAACTAATTTAGTGATTATAACAAACTTCATAGCTTCGGAACTTGACAAAGGAGGGCAGGTGGATGTAATCTACACAGATTTTCAGAAGGCGTTCGATTTAGTTAATCATGACATTTAACTTGATAAACTAGCTCTTACGAATCTCTCTAAACAAGCATTAGTGCTTTTCACATTAGTGACTCCCGTAATCGTAATCAAGCTATAGCTTACAAAGATAATATCTTCAACAATTTTAATGCTGCATTGGGAGTTCCGCAAGAATCAAACCTTGGACTTTGTTATTTCTCATAACTATTAATGATATAACCAAACGCATTAAGAATTCACATACTTTACTCTTTGCAGATGACTTGAAATAATATGCACAAATTAAATCACTAGAAGACTGTAAAACCTCCAGGGAGATTTGAAAATTGTAAAACACTGGTGCTACTTGAATAAATTTACTCTAAATATAACTAAACGCAAAACTATCATATCTACTAGAAAGGAAAAATATATAAATTATGATTATACTATTAATGGAGTAAATCTTTGTAGGCCGGAAACTGTTAAAGACCTTGGTGTCACCTTTGATCCAAAACTGACTTTCGGAAATCACATAGAAACTATTGCAAATAATGCATATAAGAACCTTGGCTTTAGTTATCGTGTAAGTAAAGACTTCCGTAGCCACACCACAATTTTGAAATTGTGCTTTTCGTATATAAGACCCCAACTAGAATACACTTCTGTTATTTGAACAATAGTAGTATCCTGTACTGTAAGAAAGCACGTACTGACAATGTATATAAATCCCATTTGTGCAGAATTAGCTACCATAATATTGAAGAAAAGTGTGAAGTGATGGATGAATTCAATATGCTCTAAAGAGTGTTTAGGAATACAATTCGTAGTCTGATAAGCTGAATTAGCTAGTAAAACAGTAAATATTTCTGTATTTTTCTGTAAAAAATAATGTCGTTTACCATATATGTAAACAAATACTGCAAATGGGCAGAATGCCTGTTGTGTTCTTACAATATATAAATAAATACTACAAGCTAAGATATTATTACATATAGTGCTTTTATGTTGAAGTAAAAGTACATTATACATTCTGTATTTCTTGCTTCAATTGTAGGTTGCTCACCTATCTAAATTGGTCAGTTTTCAATTAAAACGATTATCACTAACAGGCTTGACGCTGGGGAAAGAAATTAACGATCCCGCCCCTGAAATGTAGATTAGTGGTCCCATCAAATTGCTTTATTTTAAGTGGGTTAGAATCCACTTTACAGCAAAACACTTAAACACCAGAGGTAATATTGACCAGCTTTATTAACAAAATATAGTATAAAGTTACCAAATATGGACTACTTGTTTTCTTTCCTTTATTCCTAAGAAAATTTCACTTCAAGATTAAAGTGTTTAAAAGAAAAAATGGAAGGTCTTTGCCAACCAAATCATAACTATGATTGTTGTTTATATATCAACATTATAAGAGAAAATTGAAGAGAGAAAAAAAAACATCTTAGAACACACAAACCATCCAGGCTGTCAGGCAGAGAATTTGTCGAAACCCTCTTCGGAAGCAAAATATTATATCCCGGGAAATGAACATTCCCCAAAGGACAATGCCAAAGATACTCAGAAATGACCTTAAGGTAGATGCTCTCCGCCGATCCATGGGACATTTCCTAACCCCTTCACTGTAAGCAAACAGGAAGGTGGGATGGAGGCCCTCTTCAGAGGAATGGATGGAAGACACATACCAATTCTCTTTTCTCATGAGAAAATTTTCAAGAATGAAAGCACGTCATCAAACAAAATGACAAGATGTATGCTCACACAGCCAGAGAAGCTTCTCAAGTTGTGAAAGCGGGTACACCATCTATCCTTGTTGATGGTTTGGTGGGGGGGGGGTCGTATGACTGGGTCACAAAGTTGCAATTCTGCGAACAAGGGGTAAAAACAAGTGCTCATGTGTATCGTGAAAACATCTTGGAAGTAGGTGTAAGACCCTTAGGCAAAACACTCTTTGCCAACAAGCCGGAAACCTTCCAGCAAGACTCACCGCACCAGCCCATAACGCTAAGTGAATCAAACATGGCTGGAAAGGAATGTGCTGGACTTATTGCTACCAATGACTGGCCCTCGGCCAGTTCAGATCTCAATCCTCTAGACTGTGCCTTGCGATCTTGATTAGAGGCCATGGCTTGTACACTCCTCATCAAAAATATTGCGACAGCTAACACCGGGAAGTTAGGCCACCCAATATACACCTTTTTATCCCATAATCATGACAGGTAAAGAAACCCCTTTCTCTCCTCCTTTCTTCTCTCCTATACTGAAATTAGCTAACAACATGAGCGCAATTCTTATTTCAAACTAGATATGTATTAGTTTTGATAAAATGATATAACAAAACCGAGACGAAACAAGATTCATAGGTTGATGTATAGAGAAACTGAAACACACACAATGAAAAATTGAAACCAATTGATGTCTATTACGCACAGATTCAGAAATGAGGCAGATAAAGCGATAGAGAGAGAAGAGGAGAGAAGAAGAAAAAGAAAACGGAGAACAGATAAAACTGCGAAACTCAAACGTAGTAAAAAAAAAAGAACATAATATTATAAAGTACCGTCTCCAGAAATCCAACAATAATATAGAAATAACGTTTATTTTTACATATTTTTTCAGAACTATTCGAACATGTAGAGGATGCTTTAAACATTCATTATGTCACTTTCATAATGGATAACATACTCAATTTCAAGTAGAACTGTAGACCTCCGAGACATATCTAGGATAATGTCAAAAGTTTAACACACATGCTTTGTTTCCACGTGGTTCGATTGGAAATTCGGTAATGTTCATTGGACGTACTGTTCCAAAATACATTCTCATAAACCTAGTAGATACCGTTGGTCATATTCACAATCTCAGACTACTAGTGCAAACTGAAAAAAACGAAACGAAACGAAAAGAAAAGACAAAGAAAGAAAATTGAGAAAGTTCTATTTTACACTAAATTCCTATAAGAAATCCCTATATTAAAAGATCAAACTGTATCGTAATGAAAAGTTACAAATGTTGGAAAGAAAATTTTATGTTCCTCATAGATATAACATGTTTCAAATTTCAACGTGAAAAAAAAAACATTGAATTATAGAATGGAAACAAATTTTGTCGAACTATTATAAATAAAATTTTGTTTTCAAATAACCAAAGAGGTTACCATTTTCTAGTATTTTCCGAAGATTTATCTGTTTCGAACATCCACCATTGATTTAATCTCTTCCGGATATAACGTAACTTGCACAGATAGAATGAATATGCTAAGAGCTCAAACGGATCATCGTGTCAGTCAAATGATGTTGGTTAGGTTATAGGCCACCACTGGGTCGAGGATTCAAATCCGTAATGAACTGGTAATTCGATTGAGATAAGGTAACCCAGAGGATAGATAAGATATTTTACTTATTCCTTTGTGTTTAAACAGTATTTCTATCACAGATGACCATGACTGGAGATATTATCCCCAGAGCACGAAAAACACGACGCCGAAGTTCCCAGTTAATTAGATTTTCCAGACCAGGTATGTCGGGCTCTTGCTCCGCTTTAACTTTGGAACATGAAGTGTGTGTGTGCTTGAGAGGCAGAGAGGGGGAGAAGTGTAAGATAAAAAGACAGGATATGGAACATCAAGAAAGAGAGAGAGTGGGACGAATATAAATATGAAACATACTTAACATTGCAGTGTAACAGAACGCACACACTGTTTACTCGAACTATCGCCAATGATGCCTTGTAAGTTTTCCATCATAAGGCAAATCTCTGCAGCCATTATTTGATGCGAAAAAATCATACTACTTGATGGGGAATCGAACCAAGATTTTCCATTTGGAAGTCTTTCACGTTACCACTACACCACCTATCGCTATAGCCTAACTTTGTTTAACAAATGGTGTAGTGGTTCTTTTCGTAAATCGTCTCTATCATGATAGAGGTATTTGCTTCCATATTCTTATGTATTATGCTTGTCCAGTATGATAAGTCGATTCTTCACAATTACTTTGTAAAAAACTTAACTTTGGTGTGAACAGGATTCGAACCTGAGTTCGATTGCGGTATTATTCATAAGGCTCTTACGTTACCCCTACACTGTCATGTCATCTGAAATCACAATACAAATATTACTTACTTTAGCCCTGATATTCGGAACGAACCAAAGTACACAACGAAATTGACTTATTCGACGGCCTAGAGAGAAATTAGTGTCCACAAATAAAGGAAAAACATACAATCCAGGAAAAAATACAAAAATAAAACATATTTTGCAGTAAATTCGTCGTGCAAGTTCAAAAGTACTTGAATAATAATAATAATAATAATAATAATAATAATAATAATAATAATAAATGTTCATATTCACAGTATAGTAATCTATTATTATTATTATTAACATCGATTATCCGCTTCGTTGATTTAAATTGAGAAAAAAATAGTAATATGTTGCGTTACTCGGTCACTGTTTAGGATTAGTAAAGCGCTCTTTGATATCGGTCATTTTCGATGAGTTTTATATATTCCCTCCTCACCCTATGTTGTGGGACACGGCTTCTGCAATGTCGTTGTTGATCTCAGCGAGCTGTAAAGCTATGAATTCGACACTGATATTGGTTATTTCGATCATTTTTATGTCTCCCCCTCCTCTAAGTTAAGGGGCTGAATTTGGATTTAAACACAATCAGATGTGTCACTGTTAATCTCAGTGACTCCAAAAATTATAGATTCGCCACTCATACCGTTAATTTTTCGTTCTTTTTTAAATGTTGGTCGCCCTCCCCATGTCTTAAGTTACACCGTCAAAGTGATATGTCAGAAACCATCAAGTTCGAACTTCATCTAGGTTGAAAATTTGATCGAGATTGGTTTGGTGGTTCGAGTCTTTAAGTTTTATTTAGTTTTATATATCTCCCTCTCCCATTCTCCTCCCCAAGTTCTCCAGTGAAAGTGAAATGATAAAAATAATCTCAGCCCCGAACCTCACCTATGTTAAAAATTTGATCGTGATTGAACCTTAGTTTCACGAGTTATCAAGTTTTATTTATTGTTTTTAACTCCTTCCTCCTCTCAACCTTCAGTTATATCGTCAAAGTAAATAGATAAATACCATCTTAGGCCCGAACTTCACCTATGTTAAAAATTTAATCGAGATCGGTCGGGTGGTTCAAAAGTAATGAAGTCACAAAAACAGTCACTTTCCTTTTCATTTTCTTTTACTTGTGCATATATATCTCCCTCTCTCCGGCCCCTACGTTGCACCGCCAAACTGAAATGACAAAAGTCGTCCCAGATCCGAAACTTATCTATGTTAAAAGTTTGATAGAGATCGTTCAGGTGGTTCAAGAGTTATTACGTTTTATTCATTTTTATATATCAACCTTCTTCCCCTACTCCTAACCCTAAGTTTTACCGTTAAAATGAAATGATAAAAAAGCTTTCCAGGCCCGAACGTTCTCAATGTTGAAAATTTGATCGAGATCGGTCGGGTGGTTTAAGAGATAAGGAGTCACAAACATAGTTACTCTCAATATTTTAATATAGGTTATTATTATTATTATTATTATTATTATTATTATTATTATTATTATTATTATTATTATTATTATTATTTGCGTACCTTTGAACTTACACGGCAAAATTACTGCAAAATATGTTTTTATTTCTCTATTTTTTCAACGATTGTATATTTTTGCTTTATCAGTGGACACAAATTTCTCTCTAGGCCGTCGAATAAATCAATTTCGTTGGCACTTTGGTGCAAATAACGGTACAGGAAGAAGCCGGATCGTTCCAAAAATCAGGGATAAAGTAAGTAATATTTGGCTTGTAATTTCAGATGACATGATAGTGTAGGGCCTTATGAATAATACAGCTACCTAACGTAAGTTCAAATCCTCTTAACGCCAAAGTTAATTTTTTTACAAAGTGATTGTGAAGAATCGACTTATCATAATAGACAAGCAATACATAAGAATATGGAAGCAAACACCTGTATCATGACAGAGACGATTTACGAATGCTGGTTGGGAAAGGGCAAGGGAATTACCAGGACATTCCATAGGCATCATTGATCCGCAGTATATACCTTTCGTGTTATTGTTCTCAGAAAGAACCACTACACCATTTGTTAAACAAAGTTACGCTAAAGCAATCGGTGGTGTAGTGGTAACGTGAAAGACTTCCAAATGGAAAATCTTGGTTCGATTCCCCATCAAGTAGTATGATTTTTTCGCATCAAATAATGAAAAAAAATGAAAATGAAATCTTTGAGTTTTACGTCCCACGGTTATGCCGGTTAGGCTAAAGGAGACGGTGATTATGAGAAATGAATGAAATGGTGGAATGAAGAAAGTGGGAGGAAACGGGAGAACCCCGAGAAAACCCACGCACACGGTGTTTGTCCACCACACAGTTCACTTGGCGGGAGCAGGGTGTGAACCCAGGACCCCATGCACCAGAGGTGAACGCTCTACCACTGAGCCACCGTGGCCCCGCATCAAATAATGGCTGCAGAGATTTACCTTATGATGGAGAACTTACAAGGCATCATTGGCGATAGTTCGAGTAAACAGTGTGTGCGTTCTGTTACACTGCAATGTTAAGTATGTTTCATATTTATATTCGTCCCACTCTCTCTCTTTCTTGATGTTCCATATCCTGTCTTTTTATCTTACACTTCTCCCCCTCTCTGCCTCTCAAGCACACACACACTTCATGTTCCAAAGTTAAAACGGAGCAAGAGCCCGACATACCTGGTCTGGAAAATCTAATTAACTGGGAACTTCGGCGTCGTGTTTTTCGTTCTCTGGGGATAATATCTCCAGTCATGGTCATCTGTGATAGAAATATTGTTTAAAAGCAAAGGAATAAGTAAAATATCTTATCTATCCTCTGGGTTACCTTGTCTCAATCGAATTACCAGTTCACTACGGATTTGAATCCTCGACCCAGTGGTGGCCTATAACCTAACCAACATCATCCGACTGATACGATGATCCGTTTGAGTTCTTAGCATGTTCATTCTATCTGTGCAAGTTACGTTATATCAGGAAGAGATTAAATCAATGGTGGATGTTCGGAACAGATAAATCTTCGGAAAATACTAGAAAATGGTAACCTCTTTGGTTATTTGAAAACAAAATTTTATTTATACTAGTTCGACACAAAATTTGTTTCCATCCTATAATTCAATGTTTTTTTCACGTTGAAGTTTGAAATATGTTACATCTATGAGGAACATAAACTTTTCCTATACAACATTTGTAACTTTTCATTACGATACGGTTTGAACTTTTAATATAGGGTATTTCTTATAGAAATTTAGCAGTAGAATAGAACTCTTCAATTTTCTCTTTCTTTCTTTTTCTTTTCGTTTCATTTTTTCTTTTTTGTTCAGTTTGCATTAGTAGTCTGAGATTGTGGATATGACCAATGCTATCTACTATTAGAATGTATTTTGGAACAGCACGTCCAATGAACACCGAATTTCCGAATTTCCAATCGAACCACGTGTAAACAAATCATGTGTGTTAAACTTTTGACATTATCCTAGATATGTCTCGGAGATTTACAGTTCTACTTGAAATTGAGTATGTTATCTATTATGAAATGAGTGTTTAAAGCATCCTCTATATATTCGAATAGTTTTGAAAAAAATATGTGAAAACAAACATTATTTCTATATTTCTGTTGGATTTCTGGAAACGGTACTTTATAATGTTAGGTAACTTTGAACACAGTACTTTATAATGTTAAGTCTTTTCTTACTACGTTTGAATTCCGGTTTTATTTGTTCTCCCTTTTCTTTTTCTTCTTCTCTCCTCTTCTCTCTCTCTAGATTTATCTGCCTCATTTCTGAATCTCTGAGTAAGAGACATCAATTGGTTTCATTTTTTTGTGTGTGTTTCAGTTTCTCTATACATCAACCTATGAATCTTGTTTCGTCTCGGTTTTGTTATATCATTTTATCGAAACTAATACATATCTAGTTTGAAATAAGAATTGCGCTCATGTTGTTAGCTAATTTCAGTATAGGAGAGAAGAAAGGAGGACAGAGAGGCGGTCTCTTTACCTGTCACGATTATGGGATAAGAAGGTGTATATTGGGTAGCCTAACTGCACAGCGCTATTTGTCGCAATTTATTTAATGTGGAGTGTACCAAACGTTACCCCAATTTGGAGTCTCTCAAACGTGCTCTCATCAAAGCAGTAAAAACGTTTCCGATGGATTGTGTGCGTACAGCCATTTGAAGACTGGCCACGTTATTTAAGGACTTGCGTCAAAGCGCATGATGATCAATTTGAGAGACGTCTGCAGATTTTGTATCTGCGGTGTATGAACTTCTTACAAGTGAATATATTTCTCTGGATCTGCTGTCTTATATGAGGACTGGTCCTTCCTGTGATAGTCTTTATGGCAAGACTAGGTATATGAACGGTTTGAATTATAAGAGAAAATTGAAAAAAGAAAAAAATCTTATATTAGAAACACTCCGTTCCTAACATATTTTACATGATACTGGCGTAAGCAAAAACTCATCAAGGAACTTTGTCTCTCTCTCACACGCATACACCTATATATCATTGTTTCGCATCACGTGCTCCAATCTCTGTAGGTCAAGGGTCCTGTACCCCCTTTACTCTGCTTGGTCATTCCAGTATCTGGATATCTTTGGTTGGACATCTGTCAACAAAATATACATACACTACTCCTTTAAGAATGAAAAAGAGCTATACAGAAATTGGCTCCTGCAAACCTCACAAATTTGGGATTGCAAGGCAATGCACTAACGTGTGTCATTGGCTATAATGTGTGCCGCATCGCAGACCAGTCATCCCCCCTTCTCCCCCTTTAGTTGGAGGATTTTGAAATATTATGAAATTACATAGCATGAAGAAGTAATACTAAATCAGGGATGCAAATAAGCAACAAAATTTTACTAGCCCAAGAGAAAGCTATTAGCCCACTTCCCAAAATAAATATCATTCATTTACCTTCAATGTGATATTAAATACTCACCCGTACCGATTAACCACTAGCCCCGGGCGAGTGGTTGTTTCCATCCCTGTACTAAATACTTTTCGTTACAGTTCATGAGTAGCTATGACCGGCCAGATGGGCTCGTTCAACGGAGTGATGCGTGATCAACGCATGTTCTTCTTCGTGACATCATTTAGATTTCTGAATTGGTTTAGTATCTCTAATTCAGGCTCCCAGATAGGGATGGCCACATTTTTTCTAAAAACACTTTTTCGAAAAATGAATTTTTCGAAAACGAAAAACGAAAAATTTTTCGAAGGGTTTTTGCTTATAATTTTCTTATTTTGGTTATTATTTTCTCAAAAATCAAAAATAATTATTCATTACTACATTGCTTTGTTAAAGAAAGCACAAAGAAGCAATAATATATGAAGAAAACTGAGTTATTAATGAAAATGTGAAAGTTACAGTATATGCTAAGTTTTTTTTGGAGGGGGGATGACGGTATTTACAAACAACTAAAGACAACCGGACATATTTAGCTGGTGTGAGACATCATCAAATTTAAATTTTAACTAGCTCAGAAGTTTGTATTGTTTTTGTACCTTCTGTACCACAGAAAGTGTAACATTTAAATAAACAAACGAGAGCCATGTAAAATTAAGGAGCGTATTTAGTTGTGGTGCGATATCTTCAAATTCGAAATTTAACTAGATCAGAGTTTTGCAATATTCCTGTGTCTTTTTGTATCACCAACAAAAATGTTTGTACAATTCAAATGAACGAAGTGGGGCCATTTCAAAATTTGAGAGATCCATTTAGCTTTGGTGAGACATCCTTAAATTTAAAATTTAAGTAGCTCTGTTTTGTACCATTTTTTTTATCTTTCTGTACCACCAACTAAAAATTTTATACCACTTAAATAAACTAAGCACTTCCATTTTAGAATGTGGTCACTTCAATCATCTGTAGTGCGACAGGCGGAGCATTGAGCAGGGTTTTGGTAATTCGGATAGTCCTTAGTCTCGTGCTGTTCAGCACAGTAACCACACTTCAGGATGTTCAGACATTTGGGTGTTACATGTGACTTTTGAAAATAGGTAAGGTAGTATAGGTAAATAGCACCCCGTTTGGATAGGCACGTAGGTGGCTCTAATCGAAACTAGAAAATTCTAACTATGATTCAGTTGTCCTAGAGAAGGCCCGCGAACGTAGCTGCTATTTCCTTCTCACAAAGGCAGCAGGAATGAGAAGCCCAACTCAGCGGCATTAAAAGATGATTTACGTAGATATGAATCATAATATAAATAGAATATATATTCTGAGATCAGTGTGGTCTACCTCAAGGGCGCCTATTCTGTTGTGCTATTCGGGCCTCCAAACCTCATGTGGGTCCTCATGTATTTTTATGAATATGTAGTTTTATATGTATTTTTATTGTTATATGTATTTGTTGTATGTATTTTTTATGAATGCCCTCCCCCCAAAGTTACAGAGAAATCGGCGCCGTTGGTCTACCTCACTGAATATATGATTACTTGTTTTCATTATTGAACATTTCAGGTCGTCCTGTGGTGTATCCAATTAATAAGACATTAACGGCCATTATGGGAAAACCTTTATCCTTGTCAGTGGAATTTTGTGCTAATCCACCAGCTTCTCGCGTCATGTGGTTAACTGAGAGGTTGTTACTTCGTCCAGGAGACGTTACGGAACGATTCACTGCTCACAATCTCACGGTAAGATTACATTATGGTAACTTCAAATTTTAATGTAAGTGTGTCTTTTACATTCTAAATACCTTAATCAGTAAAATAAAATACAGCACAAAAATGTTGCAAGGACATGTTACTGAATACCAGTTTTAGTTAGTTAAGGAAAGAAAAAGAAGTCTAGGACACTTTGCCGAACGAATAAATCACCCAATCATAAAAATTAATAAATCACCCAATGGACAAATCGCCCAATTGACAATTCACCCAAATTCAAAGCTGGACAAATCCCCTATCATTTGGGACAAATCATCTAAAGGACGTATCATCCAAAGAATAAATCACCCAATAAACAAATCACTCAAATACGAAAGTGGACATATCACTTAACTATCATTTTGGACGTATCACCAAACGGAAAAATCACCCAATGACTAATTCTCCCAATCTTTGTTACAAAGAAGTACAACTATTTACTTCTAGACAATATTTCTTTTAACTTTTATAATAACAATGGAAGTGTGATTTTATTTTAGGTAGAGTAAATGAAGTTATGTAAGTAGTTCATGTCTGTTTGCTACGCGCTGAACGGTTTGCTCACTGAAAAGAATCGGTTCATTTGAACGGTTCAATTATCTTTCTACAACAGGGAGTGAGAAAATTAAAATGAAATTTTACATTTTAATAAAATGGAATTTCAATTTTACATTGGTTCATTTCTCCTTGCAACAATCTGAAAGTGACCGAGAAATTAATAATCTTCGATGTGCAGGAGAAGCTTACATTGTTTTTGGTCATTTTGTAGAACAGTCATTCGTGATCTTTCCTAGTTTGTCCAAAAGACATGCTACGTTAGAATGCTCAACGATGAGTTCATCCCAGGCTTGCAGCCAGCCACAGAACTTTGGGGGTTCATAAATGTTTTAGGATGGGCACAACTTCTAATATTAACATACCCAGTATGTATTGTACATTATGTATCAGTTTGTTTTCTAATTATTAACTTGGGTAAACGTAAATAAATAAATACCTAATAACTTATTGACGCACACTAAGTCTAAGAAGATTCAAGCACGTTCAAACGCAACTTAACAAACAAATTAAAGATATTAGCTACCATGCTAAACTTTCTTGCTACAATTTTTGAAATTAAATATTTTGCTGGCGTTTATAAGAGACATTTATTTGTGAAATACGAATAAAATTATAATGTCTTTTCGAAAAACTTCGTCGGCAGAAAAACCACTGTCTTGTGGATTTTTCATAAAGCGATCTATCCTGTATTGTAAGCCTATTACTGAAACATCTATTTTTGAGATATGAACTAAATCTCCTGACCAGATATATATATATATATATATATATATATATATATATATATATATATATATATATATGAAAAATCGGACCGACTTCACTCTCAAGAGTAGTCTTAGTTGTGGTTATTTCCTCTTCTTTTCTTTCCTTCTTTCTATGGAGAGCGATTTATCCCATATTGTACGGCTATTTGTGAACTATTTATTTATGAAATATAAACAACATCAAATGAATCGTTTCTGAAATAATCGTCTGAGTATAACACACATCAAGAATAAACTACCTCTTTCGAATTCTTAATCGAGAACTAAATATAGGGGGGTCTATCTCAGAACAGATTGTGAGTAAAATATTGATGTATGAAATATAAACAAAATCTTTAGAGCCGTTTAAGAATTTCTTTTAAAATTTTCAATCCTCATTAGATGCTGTTATGTTTGGGGATAGGAAGCAAATTCGAATTTCACTTGTAGAGTCCTATAAAACCTTAAGTTAAAAATTTGGTAAGGATTAAAATATTAAAGGAAACTTTTAGTTAAACGTCCTACAGTTGTGCCTTTTAGGATGTGAGTGAGGAATAATTAAACTGAAATTAAATCTTAGTGACCTCCCACCGGAAATCGAACACGGAAACCGCTTGAATCATAGGCGGATGCTTAAACACTGAACATTTTTTTTAAGTTACTGGTTAATCGAACATTCATCAGTAACCTTTTTACCCCTAATTAGCACTATTTTCGTAATTTTACTTCTTTTCATTCCATTTTCTACATGACACGGCACGGACAGGAACACAGAAGTATCGAGAAAAATTAAAATTCCATATTTATGCTCTGCTACCGGGAATCGAATCCGGGACCATGTACACCAAAGTTGCATGCGCTAGCCATTAGGCCAGCGGGGACGACCTATCAGAGTCTCTGGTGTGTATGTGTTAAAGAATATGAATCCTACGCGAGTGTAATGCAGCAACACGTACGGATAGAAAGACATTGGAAAATCAGTTTTCTGGCCCATAGGGTGAATGAAACGTGTAAACTGTTGAATCTCAAATTTCAATTTTCTCACAATTATATCTTTTTTCTATGATCAGTCAAAAGTAAAAATTAAATTAAATGTAAAACAACGAAAATTAGAAATATATGTCAAAAGTATTTTTCTTTCCTTCAGTGGGGCAATGTTTGCTAATATGCAAGTGAAAATTGCAAAAAAGGTGAAAACTGTTGGTCCAGGAGAAATTTATATAGGCAAACGATGTAGGAATGTGAATATGAGGTAATTTTTAAGAGTAAAGGCGAGTAAGTGTGAGAGAGTGTGAATGTATGTAAATGTAAGTAAGTGTGATTTGGAGAGTAAGAACAAATGAGTGTGAGTGAGGAAGTTGAGTGTGGGTGAATGTGAATGATGTTGAGGCATTAATAATAATATTTGAGGAAATGAGTGTCAGAGACAGGGACGGATTTACGGGGGGCAATTCGGAACATTTGCCCCGAGACGTGGCTGGTTGAAAGTATGTAGGGGCGCCGTTTCGAATGCAAGATTAATGCTGGCAAGTTTGGCTCAGGCTGTATGGACGATTATGAGATTATTGATGGAATTAGAAAAGTAGGAGGAAACAGGAGAAGCCCGAGAAAACGCACGCACACGAGTCAAATAAGAGGAATATAGGCACGTTTCCTACACTCATTAATTTTGTTCACTGGAATTAGTTTAATGAATTCACACCTCGTCATGTCAAAAATAAATCAATTGGTCTTTTGAAAAGTTCCTTTCTTAATTGGTTGGTATTATTTTTTTAAGCGTAGTGATTAACTTTTGTCAAATTCAATCAATTCTATTTTTATTTAATGAAGATAATGAAGGTAGCTGAATGTGCTAAACATATTTTTTAAGTACATTTTAATATATAAACATTTTAGATCATACTATTTCACAATTAAAACAGGAATATGGAAATTATAGAAAATCAGTCGAAACACCTCTAGGTGTTTTCTGAAGATTGGAGATTACTGAGATAAGACTGCAATTACTTTGTATAAAAGAGCTTATAATTCTTGATAATTTGTCAGTAATCTGACAATATTATAATTGTCAAAAATGGAAAAGAAACTTGAGACAAAATTACCCCATAGTTAGAGTATAATATTTCTAGGTTTGAGACGCACGATTCTGTTTGGTTTCCCGTTACTTTTCTTAACCAAAGCTCTTCGATTAGGGTATCTCTTCCATTTAAAGAGCATACGGTACTATTTTTATATTGTAGGTTAGAGAAACGTTGAAGAATGGCTTTGGAATCTGGAAAAAAGAAACTCTTTGGCAACGAGAATAGAAGAAAAGGGAACTAAGAGAGGAAGAAAATAAGGTATGTGAAATGGCAATGAAGCGGTTAGACAAAAAGGATTATTCTCACAGCTTCGATGATTCTTCTAAAAATATGGAAAAATCTGAAAATGACCGTGTTCAGCACTTCAAGAGATGGCAGAAAATGAAAACAGTTTTCCTGAATTGCTTTCTAACAATGATAGTTTCTAACAATGAACCAGAGGAACTGGAGAGTTTTCTCAGTTGCTGCACATAGTCAAATACCAGAACAAGAAATTACAAGTCCAAGACGCGAGAAAAAGTTGATATGTGTGTTGAAGATCCTAGTACTTCACCAAACGAAATATCAGATAGAGAAAGCTGCTATTTTGCGCAAAATTTCATGGTTTTGTCATTGAATCCAGAAAACAGAGTTTTCTTATACAACCAGAGAAGGAAAGCGATTAACTCACCACATGTAGTACAGTTCTTCCACACGGGGAGAAAACCAAGTGGTCCTGGCTCGTGTATTCAAAATAGTGGTGGGCACAAAAATCGGTTTTCTCCAAAACCGGTTCGGTTTTTCACCGAAAACGGTTCGGTTTTTCACCGAAAACGGTTATCGGTTTTTTACTTGGTCCGGTTTCGGTTTTCTTCAAAACCGATTCCGTTTTTTTTTTCAAAATTTGTTCTATTTCTGACCAGAATGGTGTTTCGTTGTTCTCCGGAAACCGAATCCATTTCCACAGAAATAGTTTTGTGTGTTTTCGAAAGGTTTTCACCGAAACCGGTTTTGGAGAAAACCGAACCGGTTCTGGAGGAAACCGAACCGGTTTTGGAGAAAACCGAAATGTCGGTTTTTCGGGTTTCGGTTTTTATAAAAAAAAAACGGTTTTGCCCATCCCTAATTCAAAACATGAAAATGCTCTCCTTTGCTGTCCCTGTAAGTCACTTTCTGTCTCCAAACAAATTACCTCTTTGTCTTCTACTGCCATATCAAAATTAGTAAGTTCTGGGCAGTAGCGGTTTCTGACGTAGGGCTACCGGGCTACAGCACGCTTCCTATGTTTGTGTATTTGTGTTCGACTAATTTTAGTTCAAAAAATTTTCATCTATTCATTTGTTTAAACTGTTCATCAATTAACAAAATACAGAACTTCCCCATGACTATCTTCTTTTTCGAGCGTGGTCGCGTGGAGCGCGATTATCAGCGCCTTCAGCAGTGTAGAAGTTGTACTAACGAACCTAGCGGGCTGTACTGAATGGAGCCCGCTTGAACTATACAAGCTTATATCTCTAGCATGGAGCAAAGATCTCAATATGCCTTGTCCATTTTTCTTTTTTTACACCCAGAATACCTTCCACCGTGCTGTGTTAGGTTGAGCCCGAAGACATTCTGCGCAAGCGCCAAGTATTCCTCTTTCTCGCTTTCTTTTGCTTACTGGCGGCGATCGCCACTCGGTTCTGTCTTTTCTCTTTTTTATTTTCTTTAATCCTAATGGTCCGGGAGCCCAGAATTGTCGGGAGTGTATATTAAATGAATTGAACATTTTTGACACAGATTCAGATCGTAGCAGAATTATAGCGCACACATTTAATGGGGCATCGGTAATAAGGGATCAATTAATGGCGTACAATCTAAAATTAAAGAACACTTTCCTTTGGCACACTACGTCCATTGTTAACCAATTAAATTTGATAATGGGAAGAACTGCATCTCAAAATCAATCGACAAGGGCATTTTTCCTGTAGTCTTTCAGGATTTTCCTCATTTTTCCTCCTGCTCCCCACAGCGTGTATCTGTTTTGAAAAAAGTGGCTGTACGACGTATTCCGAGTGGGTCAGCTACTCGATGGAATTTCAAGTCACGAACCGTCAATTCTATCTATGAAAAATAAAATGTTTCGAAAGAGTGTTTTTCAGAACTAGAAAAATCCAACACAGGGAATTCATGTTTTGGTTAGAATTATTTCACAAAATAATGCCGCATGTGAATATTTTCTATAATCAAATTCAGTGCAGGCCTACCTTTAAAGTACAAACAGCGCTTAAATATTTCATTGAAGCCATTGAGAAAATTCGGAATGACACAGACAATATTAGGACAAGTGATATTTTTCTTCCAACAGTTGGTAAAACAAATATGGGCGGATTATATCTTGCAGAGTACCCAATGTCAAAGAAGTATGTGATCACATTTCTGCGGATGCGCGAAATAGATGTGAGAAAACAAGCCATTTGGATGCCGCCAAACTTCTGGATTCTGCAAATTTTAGTTATTTTTCCGGAACATTTCTGGACACTGCGGTTGAAAGCTACCCAATGTTAGGTAAGCAGTGACTTCGCACTGAGCTTTTGGTTCTGTCAGCTTATCTTTAAAAACAATTTACAGAACAATTTTAGCGAAATAACAACCCTTTTGCAAATAACAGTGACCATACCAATGTCCACAGCAGAGCCTGAGAGATGCTTTTCGTCTCTAATTTGAGGAATTTCCGTAGGTCAGGAAGGTTAACTGCCCTTGCCATGCTCTCGATAGAAAAAAGTTTGATCAACAACATGCTAGATTTCAACTCCACGGTGATAGAAAAGTTTGCCAACATTAAGAATCGAAGGATGAATGTCAACTTCCGGCTTCAGTAGGTAAATACACGTGTATCTATCTATCTATCTATCTATATCTATATATATCTATATCTATATATCTATATATATATATCTATATCTATATCTATATCTATATATATATAGATATATATATATATATATATATATATATATATATATATATATATATATATATTGTAGCACGCTTTGGGGGGCGCGGTGGCTCAGTGGTAGAGCGTTCACCTCTGGTGCTTGGAGTCCCGGGTTCGATCCCAGCCCCCGCCAAGTGAACTTTGTGGTGGACAAACACCGTGCTCGTGGGTTTTCTCGGGGTTCTCCCGTTTCTTCCCACTTTCTTCATTCCACCATTTCACTCATCTCTCATCATCACCGTCTCCTTTAGCCTAACCGGCATAACCGTGGGACGTAAAACTCAAAGATTTCATTTCATTTTCATGTAGCACGCTTTGTTAGTGACAGTACGAGCCGCCACTGGTTCTGGGTTTAAAGATTGGAAGAAAATATCTGAAAGGATACCAAATCATGAAAATTCAGTCTCCCATAAGAAGTTTGTTGCGCATTAGAAGTGTCTACTGAACTCCCTCAATTTAGGCAAAGGAATGGAATGCATTCGAATATAAATAAAGAAGTGGAAGGAGACTTTATCGATAATTATTAATACGGTGTTGTTTTTATCACCATGTTGCTTATCCTTCCATGGTAGTAAGGAAGGGAATACAGAACTACGTTGCTCTGACCGTTTTCACCTAGAAAATGGGAATTTCCTTAACCTCGTTCTTCTTCTCTCAAAGCACAATCCTACCTTACGAGAAAAGGTGAAATCTTTTTTTTTTTTTTTAATAATAAAAAAGAACAGGTGTTGTATATTTCATATGATACTCAAAATTAATTCATCGGCTTAATAGCTAATTAAGGAAATACATTCTTTATAAAGTGCGGAATGCTAAATACTACTCCATAATATTTGACTGTACTCCAGACGTATCTTACACTCAACAAATGAGTCAGGTTCTACGCTATGTCATATTTGAAGAAAGTGAAGGAGTGTGAAATAAAAGAAAGCTTCATTGATTTCAGTGAAGTGCACGGAAAAACTGACAAGAGGTTTGGTCAATATTTTACAAAGGATTGAGAAAATTGGTCTCAATTTGACAGAATGTAGAGGACAGCCTTAGGACAAAGGTGCAAATATGGTTGTAAAATATGGAGTTCAGGCAAGGATCCAATGGTTAAGCAACCTTGCGCTGTTTCTGTCATGCATAGCACATTCCTTGAATCTTGTAGGGGTATATGCATTGGAATCAAAACTAAAAGCTGAAGACCTGTTTATCATCCTTCAGAAAATGTACATTCTTTTTATTTCATCGACAATAAGGCACGATATCTTTTTAAAAATGTGAAAATCACTCTCAAAGGTACTTCGGACACAAGATGGAGTGCAAAGTCAGAAGCAGTGACAGCTCTGAAGTCTGAACTGGAAAACGTTCTCTCAGCATTTGATGAAATTATAACTAGAAGTCAAATCAATTGCAAAAACCATATAACGAAATCAATCAAAGGACTGAAATTTGTAATTAATTTAGTATTCTAGACTCACTTTTGCTTGAAATAAATCGAGTGAACGGGAAAATACATAATAAAAATTTGACCTTGCAAAGGTCTCTCGATTTGTTATCAGGTTTTTTTTTTAAACAATCTCAAGGTTCAGAAATCAAGAATTCGACAGATAGCTGTCAGAAACCAAGGTTACGTTTAATTTGATAGACGTGGAAGATCAATTCAGAGAAAAGCGAATCTCTAAGAAGACGAGAATGCCAGGAGAGAAGGGAGAAAGTGAAACGAGACGTTTTACTGATGAGAATCACCTTAGACAATCTTTCTTCAGAATTCTTGACCACTTACGGGAAGAACGTTTTAGTACAACATGCACAAAGTAAACAAAGACTTCAGCTTCCTCAGAAGAAGCTATCTCATTGTGTGAAATGTCTTCGAAGGACTTGAAAAATAGTGCTCGGATCTCACTTTGAAATAGAAATTGAATTATGTGTAGAAATTGAGTCTTAAAGACCAAGATGTTGTATTGTTGCCCAACCTCAAGATATCCAACCCAAGGGATATACTAGGCATGATCACCGAAAATGGTCTTCAAAGTTCCTATCCAAACGTCTCACTGGCTCTTAAATTTTTCTTACCCTTTCGTGCAGTGTGGCATCTTGTGAAAGAAGTTTCAGCAAACGAAACGGGTAAAAACATACTTACTTTCAATCATGAGGCAGAAAAGACTCTCAAATTTGGCAGCATTAGCTATAGAGAACAAGATCGCTCAATCAATTTCTTCTGAAAATATTATTTAGAACATTGGGGAAAAGAAGGCAGAAAAAGTATTTTCGTGAGTATATGGGTGTCCGTTTGTAGTTAACCTATCAAGATGAAGTTAAAACCTGTACCATTTGTGACTAATCGAATCATTTTCTGCTGGAATGTTCGAAGCGTCGTATCCGTCCGGTCGGAACAGCTTCATTATCAAGTGCCCCGACATCTAGATCCCCGCCCATGCCCGGTAGTTTGAACAAAATTGGATACTCTACTGAACGTTCATTCGTTTACCAATTTTCCCGTATTCAGTGAGAAACACCCTTAGTTTTACAGGAGAGTCCTCCACCTCCAGCTGCGATTTCCAATAATACTTTTCTCAAGGCACTGAATGTAAATGAACCTAATAGTCAGATCGATGTTCCCACTAGTTTTACACTTGCCATTATCACCAGTTTCACACCAAAATGCACACTTTTTCATTGCCATTGCAATGTTAAGTTCCACAGTAGTGTTTTGCATTGTGTCCGCCATCTGGGATCAGCCATTTTGAATTTTACACTTTTGTGTCCGATTCATACATAGCGGCGTCGAATACCTCTATACATAATTTCAGATTCATAGCTTGTTTTTGTAATGTGTATCCGCCATGTTGGATCCGCCATTTTAATTTGTAAAAATTTGATGCCAGATTCGTATTCAGCTTTGAGGCTATATATACCACGTCTCAAAGCAATTCCATCATAGCTTCATGTTTAGTGCACGTTTTCTGATGTTTCGGAGCATACCTTGTTCTGATCTTCAAATGGTCGCTACGCCCAGTACAGGACCCATTCAAGTGAGATATATTTCACATGTGTGGTATACTCAGTGTCAACTTTTCAACGATATATAACACATGCAGATCACCGTGTACAACTTCTAGTACTTCCGTTATAAGTATCTGAAAGGGTTTATTATAATGAAATCCTATTTTTGGACTAAATCGTTTGTATACTGATGCCTTTGGTAAATACTTAACCAAAACTTTAACGTTAGCATTGAAATTATTGAATACCCTTATTAGGATATGATTTTTCTTTTTTCTGCTAGGCCTGCAGGATGTTATTAGCCATAATATTTGCTATTTCGTCTTTATATCTTTGAGTTTCTAATATTCCTAAATTCATAATTTCATTTACAGTCTAAGGGAGAGAAAAGTTTTTCCCATATGTACTTCAGATGAGGTTGAACCTGTTTCTGAAACCATAGTGATATTCAGGGTGTATTAAATTTTATGAATTAACATAGACCATTGGGTTTGGTCTTGACTCACATAATCTTTTAAAATAGTTTTAATTAATACATTTTGTCTTCCTGTGTCATTTGGACAAGGATTATATGAGCTAGTTATGGCATGTTTAATCCCTTGACTGTACAAATAGGTTTCGAATAGATCGCTCACGAAACATGAAGGTCTGTCTGTCAGGAGAACATTAATGAAATCATTATGGTGTAGTAGTTTTTTCTCTTATTAATGATAGTTTTAAAATTCAAAGTACGAATATGTTCTAGCATGCTGCTAGCATGTCAGTAACTCTCATGATGTATTTAAAATTATTAGTAGATGAAAGAGGATCTTGTATGTCGAAATGCCAACACTGATTTCCAACTTTTGTTTATTTTTTAGAAATAGTGACCAAATAATCATTTATTCCAATCTTACTTTTCTCCCACACAATGCAAGATCCTATATAATGATTAATATAGTCGAATAATTTCTTTCGCATTTGATTGCACTAATTTCTTGATTTCTTATATAATATAAACTGGCCTACAAAAAGTATTTTAGACATCGCGGTGAAAATACACTATCAAATGAATTATACAGATATAATATCCTGTATTAGTGAAAGAGAACAAATTAATAGGGAAACATAACAATGATAATTAGAGGACAAGAATGTATCCAGCAAAAACGTATATTTTTAATTGGACAAGTGTACAAGTGAAAGTGAATAACAAGTGTCACTTTTCAACGAAGGGGCAGAGCCTAATTAACAGTTAATCTCCGAGAAGTACATAAGAAATGATCAACTCACAAGTAGGCAGGAGGAGTGGAAGTCTGATGAAAGACACGGTTATTGTGGTGAAACTGTTACGTGATTCTTTATATTTATATATATATATATATATATATATATATACAGCGGCGTGCCGTCAAGGGGACTAGGGGACTAGGCTAGTCCCCTGGCATTTTAATTAAAGTATTTTGTGATAAATGTATACCAAAGAAAACGAAAACATTGTTTGTATTTCTCTATTTTCGTAAAATAACACTATTTCAATTGTTCTGACACAACTATAGTCAGCGCCCGTATGCTGGGTGCGGCAGCGAAGTGGAGATCGGAAACGTTCGGATTTTAATCGGCTGTTCTCGGGGAAGGGAACAGGATCCAGCCAGCAAGTCCTCATATTATGTTGTCTAAGCTCTAAGCACGGGCGTTCTGTCGTAAGCGAATTTAATGCTCATTTGCTTTTTGCAGTTAATAGTTTTAACGCTATTAAATTTACAGTATTATCTTGACACTTTAAGAAATCTAGTGAAGTGTGAACTTTTTAGATTGTCAATATATTTTGCAAATGACTCGAAGAATAAAGTATGGAAGGGGACTCGTCTGAGAAATCTAGTCCCTTGCAGCAAAGCGATGGCGCAAGCAGTGATATTACTTCAATTGTTATAGGGGACAGTAGGGTCGGGGAGCGGCCGTTTCAGTCTTGTATTCTGGACCATTGGATTCCTTAATTTTCAAGAAATGCAACAAATAATAACCAGTGGTAGAACAACTCCAAGCATTTCCATTTAGGTAAAAATGAAAGATTATATACATAATATCAAAACGGATTATTTTGCTTCTTCAAAATAGTTAACTGCATGTAAAACAAGAAACAAACTGTATTCTGTTCCACATAGAAAAGGACGTGTGGAATAATGATTGCTTTTGTGACATGAACAATTTTCACAAACCCAAGTTGCGCCAAGAAAAATGTTATTCACACCTGTCCACAATAACTAAATTGAAAACTTCCGGGAAACCAGAATTGATTTTCAATTGAGCAAGAAATGCAGAAGTTGATTCAAATCGAGAACTAATGAACCGATTGATTTATTCCTCTTGTTTTATGGCTAAACAAGAGCTATCATTTAGAAGTCATAACAAACAGGAAGATTCTGTCAATTAGGGAAATTATATTGAAGTAATTAAGTTACTTTCAAGTGCGACACTAAATGGACTTGCAGGGGCGCCTGAAGAAAATTTTCTAGGGAGGGGTCCATCTCCATGGTTGCTATGTTGCGTCTGGTATTTCTGGTATTTAATATACGTGGTTTGCTATATTACATATACATTTTCGTGAGCCAGAGGAAGGTCCGCGACCCACCCTGCCCTCTCATTCGGGCGCTCATGTTGATTTGTCATCTTCACAGCATGGGAGTGTTTAAAGGAACATCAAACAGAATTCAGAATTATATTATTAAATGTGTTAGTGAGTAATTCTGGATAAAATTAACTCAGAAATAAACAATACACTTCTTACAGCAATGATGTTGGACAAAACTACGGACATTGCAAAGATCTCTCAACATTTAATCGGTACGTGAAAGACGGCAATTCATGAAAGATTTATTTGTTTTGCAGATGTTACTAGTGATTGCACTGCGACTGCTCTAAATGAGCATGCTTTCCAAATTCTCTCTCATTTTAATTGTAAGCAAAAGCTTTGTAGCACTAGGCTATGGATGGAGCTGCCACATTTTCTGGACATTTGAACGGTTTACAATCTTTTGTCAAAAGTGTTTGAGTGCACTCATCATACACTGCTACCACCACAGACTCAATCTCATTGTTCCACAGTCTGTTAAGCACATCAAGGAATGTAAAATATTTTTTAGAATAAGTGGCATTCCAAATTTCTTTTCATATTCATCGAAATGCTGTAACGCGCTTGCTGAATCAGGAAGTAACTAAGCGATTTCCAACGGTTGCCACTATAAGATGGAATTACAATTCAAAAATTGTGAATGCAGTAAATGAAAATCAAATAGAACTCTTACGGTGTTTGAGAATATTGTAGAAGATTCAGATAATTGCGACACCGAAGCTTTCATGACTACCAAAAAAAAAAAAAAGTGTGAGTTAGCATTGAAGGATTTCGATTTTGCATTTCTACTAAAAGTTTTCAGTCATTTTTTTTTTCGCGCACGGATATACTATTCAACATTCTTTAAAGTAAAACCTTGTATGTGAAATATTGCATCCAAAAAGTACAAAAGATGGTATCTCAACTTAGAAATGCAAGAAACGATTTTGAAGACTTATAGAAAAGTAGAATTGGATGACAACGGGAACCTTCTAATAAAAGACGTAAAGTAGATGACTGAACAGATTCAGAAATTAAATATGTGCGTCTCTTCAATGACATAATTGATACTGTGATTTCAAGATCTCAGTGAGTTACAATTTCTTGAGCTGTTAGATTTAAAGAGTTTTCAGTGCTTGAAATGTCGATTTCCTGATTTCCTGTTTTTGACCCTTAAATCAATTTACGGGAGTTTTTTTTTAATTTTAACAATTTGCGGAGTGAATTAATATAGGTTTACAGACTAGATTTTTCAAATAAAACTGTGACTGAAATTATCCATTTCTTGAAAGAAAGAGGCTTGGTAGAAGAAGCGTTTACAGAAACATATAAATTGTGTTGTTTGGTGTCAACAATATTAGTCAGGACCTCCACTCTACGGCACACATTCTCTTCGAACCTAGTCCCCTGTGAGAAAAGTCACGGCACGCCACTGTATATATATATATATATATATATATATATATATATATATATATTATCACATTGCCTAATCATCTACATTCCCTCTTCCTTCCTCATCGAATTTCAAAAAAAAAAAAAAAAAAAACTTTTACGTTACGTACAAGTCATATGCACTGTCAAAATTCAAGCTTTAGCGGTTCGAGCTGAACATTTACCAGTGACTCATTCACTTAGGTCTTATTTTATATGTAAAGACATTCAGTTCTTGTTGTATTTGTATATTTCAATACGCAGGTTTTGTCCAATTTCATGTCTCCTTCATTCCAACTATTTTTTAATGAAGATTATTTATTTATTTAAATTTTTCCCGTATTCGAGAAGAAGTAAAATAAGAAATTCTAAATAATATTTAAAAAACAAATTTCTGCTACTAGGTCATAATTATATTTTTCTCCCTCTTCGCGACAGGTAAAGAAACCTGTCTTATCTAAGACTGTAGTTCTTTAAAAATAGAAGGAAGATAAAGAAATCAGGTAGTAGGGAGATACAGAGTTCGAAAACGTAATATTTATACTGAGTGGGCACCAGAGAAAAAACTTCGTGCTGGAATGTTTCGACAATAGAGTTCACATATTTTGACATGCATATTTTATTAAACTATGCAACATTAGCTATACCGTTAATCACTAGATCACCCATAAGTATAAAAATTATGTTAATTACACATGAATTATTGGAAGTAATTTGCAAATTTCAACAGTAGTGTCACTTTTTACCCTTCAGAAAGTTAGTAGTGAGGGGAATTTTCTTATGCAAATGTTAAGTGGAGGCAACACACTTTCATCTTCCATGATTTCGTATTCTAATTAGGTGGACATCTATTGCTAATACTTATGTTAGTTTTGTCCCCAGCATTCAGCTTTTGAATATCTAGAGACATACTACTTGCACCTGCAATTTCCAGAATAGAGTTCAGGTGAGTGTCTGTTAACTAAATCTTTTGGAACTTGTTCTTTTCCAAAAGTGAGAGAAGTTTTTCACACTGATACGTACTACCGAACATGGAAATCACTTACGATGCAAATTTGCGGATTTTGTGCAGGCAAGATCCGGAATTCGTATAATTCGGGGATATGCAGTTCAGTGAGTGAATGGTCACGAACAGTAAAGTGAGTGAATGGTCACGAATTTAACATACCTGACGTAGAATGTATTCTTCTTCATAATCTCATATAAGAATGTATCTTCATATAGAATGTATCTTCATATAGAATGTATCTTCTTCATATTCTTCTTCATAATCAAATTATCGAATATTTAGTGATATTACCATAAACTTCGCAATGGAAGATGAAAGTCAAAGTAACCAGGATAGAACCACGAAATCGTCATCAGAATAAGAAGACGGAATTAGATTCCTTTTCAATGGAATAACACCAAATACCCCCCTCTAAATCCTCAGTCATTAAAGTGTAGTGCAGAAAAGTATTTGGTGAACCAACGTGTGCTAAGTGGTCATATATTGTCAACCTCAAAATAAGCCGGCTACGACAATATATCCCTTGTCCTTTTTTTATTTTTTTGTATAAAATAAAATGGGCTAAAATAAAAATAAAAATCGAAGGTACTAAAAGAATACCGAAGTAAAAGTATCAATGAAATTATATTCATAAAAGAGACACGTAAGTAAATGTGAAATGTACAATACTTTTTGTTCAAGTAAAATTTATTCTGTGTATTTGTTTGTTTTCAATAATCTTTGCCATATTTCTTACATGAATCACCACCGGAATCCCTAGCAATAGGTACAGGTACTTTGTATACTCTGCAAGCATAATAGATGGACACGTCGAGGATGGTGGGTACGCGCGAGCGCAACCTCAACATGAGTTTATTTTGGTTCGTTATTTAATAAGGAGGCTTGCATGGTATTTACTCTAACCACTACCACCTGCAGAGTAAAGTACTTGTTCCTTCTAACCACTAAGTCCGTTTTAAATATAAAATTAACTGCCCGAACATGAGAATCGAACCCCGGTCGGGTTACAGTTTCAAAGGTAAATTTAAAATATCATACTACCAGTAACGTGTTTTCGTTATCTTCTTCATACATAAGATTTTTAGTTACATCGCTTATACAATGAATGGGCACATGTGACAAAAGTGAGAAAATAAAAATAAATAAATTAAACAGAGATTAGCATCAGTTACCTAAGAGAGTAACATACTTTGAATAGATTCTCTGCAATTAACGCAAGTCATAATGATAAAATATTGTTAATTTACATTCATGCTCTATAAAAGTTTTATGGTTACGTCCAGGGTGCGAATTACCGGGGGGATGAGGGGGATTTTCCCCCTCAATCACATTTTGTTCCCCCCCAAAGAAGTCAGCTGAAGTATCCCCACCGGGGATGCTCGCTTTCCCCCTCAAACTATGCTTAGTATAACTCCAAATGTCACTGATTTTTGTTATTTCTTGTAAATTTAATCTTCTAGCTGTATTTCGAAATGATCGATGTAAACTGTTCAGTTTTGGTCATTTCTACTTACCACCTAATTACCCACTATTTTCAACGTTGTTTAGTAGAACTATATTATTATGACTACGGTTGTTACTTGCAACTGTACCTTCGTACCCTTCAGTTCTTCATCGTTTGTGAATTTGAATGTACTAATTGCGTATAACAAAGCCACATATAGTTTTATAAATGTTCTTAGCGGTTGGCCAAGAAGAAGTAAACAAATAGCTTCTTCTACCACACTTGGCGAAGTTCGGATATGTCATATTCATCCTCTATATTTGTATCTGTTATCATCTTATTTTAATTTTTGTTATAACATGTTATTTCATTTTCCAGTGTATTCTTTGTTAGCACATGGTCTTCATTCCCTAGTAGGTTGTGTGTATGCAACTCAAAAGTTGCATTTAATTTGTGATAATTAGCATAGTAATCACTGCTTTTACAGTTTACGGAAATGAACTTTAGAAACTGTACTCAAAATCTGAGATATAGGTACTCTCTCGTAAGTATATGTTAACGTACACGCTGGGGGATACGCTCCTAGTGAGCAGACATGTTAATGAAGATGATTTTTAGGTGAATAAGCGAATAATTCAAGATTTGTTTCAGCATTTGTTAATACGACTGGTTCTCCGTGCCATTGTCCGTGTCTGTATAAGCATTTCAACTGGAGCGGGTTTTTTTTTTTTTTTTTTTTTAAGTTAACCCTTCATTTTTCCATCTTTTCGCTGTACAGTTTGCTGTCCACGCAATTAATGTTGTCTGAAAAACTTCAGTGTAATGTTTTACTTTATTTGAATAACGTAGCCCATAGTGAATCAACTCATCTACAACCTAACAGTAAAGTAATTTTTAAGTGTTGACTTTCTGTGCCCATCACGGAATCAATATTTGGAGAAAAAAAGTCGTGATGAGCACAGCTTTAGCGGGAAGTAGAAGCACAAGCTCGAAATTTGAATTGAGAGATTTTAAATATTTGGCTTTCGATTTGACCTTGATGTGAGAAATCGGGACCAGCAACAATCCATTTCTTATTTGATAGGCTAATATCTAGATTTTAAAAAAAAAAAGATATGTCCGGTTTAACTGATAATTTTAGTGGTTTTCACAAGACTGAAGTAGGTTTCTTTTCGCAACCTGTATGTACTAATGCAAAGTGGAAGCTTTCAATATGAGTGGAAAAATTAACATATGCTTGTGATCATGGCTATCGCTCGAGCCGAATTATTAACTAAATAAACCTTAGAGAGCTACGGGGACAAGAGTGAGTACAACATTAAAACACGTTCAGAAAGGTTTAGTGGGGTGTGTGTATGTCAGACAATATATATGTGCATAGTTATTGTCGGTAGATTTATTAAATTAATAAATATCTTATTTATTACAGATGTCACACACACACACACACACACACACACACACACATATATATATATATATATATATATATATATATATATATATATATATATATATATATATATATATATATATATATATATATATATATATATATATATATATGGGGTGTAAGGCATTTATTGTCTCATTTTGAAATTTGAACCTTCAGACTATGTCCTTTGGCCTAATTTTATCCCCCCCAATATAGATTATCTAATTCGCACACTGGTTACGTCTTTTCTTATTTGCAATGATTTAGCTTAAATCCTGCTTCATGAATGTGAATACATATGCATCTCTAATTATCATACAAATGCATCAATTTTTCAATATGATTCAGGTAGAAAACATGAACATGGTATCTAGAAGCATTTCTCATACAATATTTTGTACGGGTTATAAATACTATGACAGTTTCATTAATTATGAAAGATACTAATCGTTCTTCCCTTTCCAATTTATGGGTGCTTGTAACTTTAGTCATTTTGCTTAATGCTCCCAGGAAGGAAAGAGGTATTACAATTTACTGAAAATAAAAGTATCCACCTTTTCTAATGTCTCTTAGCATAACAATGGAAATGTCCTGTTTTAATGACTTCATCGTGCTTGACTTATTTGTTTGTAGCTTTATGTTTGCTCCTAGTTCCCGTTTCTAGCGTCCCACGAACACGATGCGAGGTTAAGAGGATGATGATGATGATGATGATAAAGATCGAAATGGTTAAAAATAGTGGGAGGAAACGGAAGAACCTGAGAAAATCAGGTACGCGGTTTTTGTTCACTACAAAGCTTATTTGGCGCGAGCTGGGATAGAAGCAGGCACCGCATGCATCAGAGAAGCGCTCTACGACTTTTTATGTGCCATTTGCAGAAAACTTACAGTAATCTTATACATCTTAGGACATATATCCAGTACACAGTATACGTAAATAATTGTCAAAATATCTGTGTTACATTTACAGAAATTTGTTTAAAGATTATTACATAGGCATATAGGTTTCCACATGGATATGTATCCATGAAATTAAAAAAAATATTTGACCAAGTAACCGCGTGACGCTGTTTTTTTTTTTTTTTCGTTATAAGAAATCTATACTCTGGATACTAACCATAAGTTGGGTCAAACACATAAGCAGGTTCTCTGCAAATCACATGCAACAGACTAATTTAGCCCAGGTAGAAGGGTGAACACACATCAGTCTGTGCCCAAAAGTATCTTTCTGATTATAGAGTTCAAATATATCCGTAGGGAGTACACCAATACGTTGTCACTTAACCTTGGTAAGTAAGAGCTCATTCACTATCGTATACCAGACACTCGCGACCACTGATGTCAACGTGACATCATGATTATTGTATGAAACTCTTAACTTATTTTTCGTTGGAAATTTCATTTGGATATGCGGAGCTATGTTGTTGCAAATATGGGCGGTAAAGTGTGTGGACAGAAAGCAGATATGGGAGTAGTTGGTGGGATTAGACAAAGGTACACAGGAATAACCTTGCATGGCGTGTTGAATATACACCGGAGCCTGTTCCACGGACATCATATAGGGAGAAATAGGAGGAGGCAGGGAAGAGATCCAACAGGAAAACCTTTGATGGATAGTTCGGTCAGTAACTTGAATTTTTTTGTATAATTATTAGTTAGAAAGAATGCAGTACATTTAACTCTAACTAATATTAGTATCAGGCTTCAATGGTGGAGTGGTAGGGTTAGAATATCACTCTTCACACGAAAAAATATCCTGCCCATAGAAACGAATCAATAATGCAATTTACCACATCTATAACTATTGGTATAGCAAATACATTTGATTAGGTTTAATTTTCGCAATTTGTGATTTATACTGAGCAAGTTTCCTTTTCGAATTTTGATTGAGGGGATCCCAAATATGTTCATAGTGTATACTATCCGAATAAGAGAATGTGGTGTCCCTATATTTTCACTTCAGTAAACAGTTTATTGGTGGCATATGGCAGTAGTACGCCTTCCATAGTCCAAACATGAAGTGACAACACTTTCTATTTTCGGAAATTAGAAAGTTAAAAACTAAGAGCACTAAATTATTGCAATCAATCAAAAAGTACAGTAAAATTATTGTAGAGTGGTACAGTTAAGTGTAACATCATCTGCAAAGTCAACAACTGAGATATTTTGCAGATCAATCAGATCAATCTGGTTGCGTATACGCTGCTACTTTATATATTAAAGATTCTAGTGCGAAACCAAAAAATAAATAAATAAATAAATAAAGAATGGGAACCCCTCGCACACTTCTCTGTTGTGGAATGGGAGCAACAGAAATACCATTTACCTTAAGCTTTGCCGTGGCTATGTTATAAATATGAGTGAGGAAGTTAATGAAGGCCACCGGAAAATTATAAACGCGTAACACAGCAAAAAGAAAGATATGCGATAAGCAATCCAGTGTATTTTTAAAAATCAAAAGGTACCAGGCTAGCCAATTTTGTCGCAAAAGTAAAATAAACAACATCCCGAATCTTGGTCGGTGCGTAATATACATTCTTTGGTTGATTGGGAGCAGCTTGAAATGGAAAATGTTATCTTTTAATACTGATTGAAGGCGACGCACAAGGACTTTATTAAACAATTTAAGATCGGTGTGTAGTAACGTAATTGGCCGATGTTGCAAAACATTCTTGGCATCAGAAGACTTGGGAAGGGAGATAACATGACTAGACATTTTGAAAGAAGTGCAGAGTGGCATATAGTTCATTAAATAAGAATAACATGTCCACTCCGATTATATGCCAATACTTTTGATAGTAAGCATACGTCAACGAAAGCATACGTCAAGCAAACGTCGACTGAAGAAAGTATTTTACTCCTTAAGCTTGTGAAAAAATTTCACTTCCATTAGTGGCATAATTAAGGTTAGATTATCTGCCGCCAATAGTTCTGGGAGCAATATATTTAAGTAAACATGATAACTGATGGAAGGATCCATAGTTGCAGCATATAAGGTTTTATAATGATCAAAAAAGACCTTTTTAATGTCGGGAGTGACGTAAGTGTTGTATTATTATGATTCAGAAATCAATCACCTTCTCAACATGACGCTTATGTTGTTCTATATAGTAATAAAATGTAATGTGTTCTTCTGGCAGACAAGCTCCGTCTGGCAGGTATTGAGCAAAGTTATGTACATCATTCATTAGCATGAATTCGTGTTATACATGTCTTTGTTCTTTTGAATTGTTATCATATATTGAGGGGAGTGGGCAGAATCCGTAGTTCATTAAGCGCTCTATAAAGACATGCGAAGGATTCACATTGTTCGCGTTTCTTTTCAGCTCCTTACCATTTGATAAACTTCATATCTTAGACTTCACATATTTGATCCACCAGTCATTTAGAGTAGGATAGTAGTGACATTGGCGTAGCCAGTACTTTCATTTAGTGCGAAATAATATTTCATGTCGCCGTCAGTAAGTAATTGATTATTCAGTTTCCAAGCTGTTCTCTCACAGATTATAGAAACACAGAGTTTAAATTTACATGTCTAAATTACTGCAGAATGGTCACTAAAGGGACTAATCTCAAATTAATATCGGTGATAGAGGATATTAAATTAAGAGCGCAGATACTTGCAGTTTTAAAAGCGAACTCGAGATATCGCTGATGGTATACCTAGACGTGTTTGAGAGGTTCCGACGAAAGTAATTGCTGAAGAGCAGGGAAGGGAGTAAATTTGTCAGCGGTATCTATTGTTATTGAAAGAATAAATTTGCATACAACTTATTCGAAACATTGGGAAGCAATGATAGGATTTCAGTACTGTAAAATTGTTTACGTACTATGCGATTATTAGTGCCACAATACGAATAAGTATTAATGATAGTAATATTTTCGCAAGTGATGCTAATACCCCTGCCAGACGGCAGATATATATTTGATATCGCGACACCTCGTTTACATAATATAACCATGTGCGCTAGATCTATATTTACATACTATGCAAAATATTGGGTTAAAAAGTTAAATTCTGTAAGCGTCACTTCTTGTAAAAAATAAATCATTCGATATTTGATTTATAAAGCTTCGTAAGAGTTTGCGGCGTACCGAAAAACGAGATGGCAAGATGGCGTACCGAAAAACGTTGTAGGGATCCTTTCGAAGATTAAGCATCACTTTCTCATTTTCCCTCTGGTATCAATACTAAGGAAGATATACTGTATATAGTTAAAATATATCGGGTCAAATCTTATAAATGTCATAGAACTCCTAAAAACAAGTGCTTTAATGTTGAATATTTTCTAGGTTATCAAACACCTACGAGCATCCAAGTTACTACCTAGTCTTACCGTCACATTGTTAGGGGGCACGGTAGCTCAGTAGTACGGTGCTTACCTCTGGTGCATGGGGTCCCTGTTCAAACCCCGCCAAAGTAATTTGTAGTGGACAACATCGCGCTCGTGGGTTTTCTCGGTGTACTCCCGTTTCCTCCTAGTTTCTCATTCCACCACTAATTCCATCATCATTCATTTGCATTCATCGCCTTCTCTAGTCTAATAGACATAATCGTAGGGCGCATTTGTCCCGAAGTTTTAAGTACATTGACACGAAGGTTAGAGATTTTAATAATATGTCATTTTAATAATATGAGTTACATGGATATATTATGAACAAAAATAACAAATAATTATTCAAAATGGCCACCATTAGCATGCACACAGTCCTTAAATCTTTGTGACCACTCCTCAATAGCATTACGCAATACACCAACCGGAAAATCTGTTCCTGCTTTGTGAAGAGATCGCTTTGAACTTTCAATATTGGGATGACTCTTCTTGCAAGCGATATCCTGAAGCTTGGACCACAATTTGTAGTCCAAAGGGTTTAGGTTCGAACTTGCAGAAAGCCAGTCTGACGTGGAAATGAAGTCCGGAATATTTGTCTCCAGCCACTGCTGGGTTGTCCGTGCCTTATGTGCTGAGCTGAGTCCTGCTGAAAGCTCCAGTACGGTCCATGGAAGATTGTGTTGGTGGGATTCTTGACTATTCTCTTAAGCACTGTCCCCTGGTACATTGACTGACGTTTTGACCAATTCTTCACAGAAATGGAGATCTGTTGTGCTCTTGTAGCTCACATTCCACCACATCATGACTCAGGCAGTATGCTGATCCCTCTGGATCCCTGGAGCCTTTTCAGAAGCTTCTCTAGAGAATGTGGCATATATCCTGTCATGTTGGGCATTGAAAGTCTCCTCAATACTAAAACCTTTTTCCGTCAGTGAAAAGGATTCCACGATATCCATTTGCTGCGTAACGCTTGCTGCGTGCGCGCACTTTGCTTTTAGGAGTCCCTGGCACTTCAGTTTATTTGTCAGGAGATGTCTTTTGTGTTGTTTACAAGCATTGAGTCCCAGGTCACTGCTTAACAGGCAAGACATAGACATTTTAAATTTCTTTAGCTCACGACCCATAACAGACTCTCTCCTAACTGGATTTCGTCGGAGGCGCGCTGCCACTACTTTTACAAGTTCCGGTGTTCGTACTGTGTGGTCTTCTTTGGCGCGGGCGATCTTTCACAGTTCCAGTCTCAACAAAGCGCCGGGTATGAGGTAAATGAATTTTTTACTGATTTCAAGCTCCTGGAGGGTTTTGAAAATGTTCCCTGGTGATTTACTATCTTGTGCAACGCTATCATTGCCACACTATTTTCACACTCGCCCCATTCCATCTTGAACACTTATAACTGACACCTTTGCACTTCTTCAGTTCATCCAATAATGACTCACGCTTCACGATACCACTCTTGACGTTGATTGCTTGCACGGGCGGAAGTGAAACCACCCTCAAAAGTTGGGACAGTATTTACGGTAGGACTAGGTAGTTTCCATTCCAATTTGAAATCAACCTTTTTTCGTTGAAAAATGGCCCATTTGATTAACAAGGGCAATTTCTTTTCTCCCTGTTAGACCCCCGTAAAAACTAAAAATATTAATTATTGGTAATTGTTATGTGGATTATTTTTAGAAGGCTATATAGACATGCCAAGTTTCATTATTGTAGTTCTATTGGAAGTGCGTAATAATTGAGGGTGTAGAAGAAGTTGCATTTGAAATAACATAGGGTTGATATTTCAATTCCCCATAAAACACCGCTGAAGTTAGAAAGTTTTATTTTGGTGATTTACTTAATTAACGCTATCAGAAACCTACAAACAGTCCAAATTTCAAGTTTTTATTCTAATTACTTAAAACATGAAATTTATCGTCCAAAAAACACGCATTCAAATAACATGAAGATCATTTCTTCTATCTAAAAACCATTAGAAACTAAAATCATTCAGTTTTGGCAATTCTTCTGTGGGTTAGTTCCGGAAGGCTATAAACGTGAAATTTCTAATTTCCAGATCAACTGTAAGTACCCCTCATTTTATGCCAGTGAGTCAGTTCATGTAGCTATATATATCTACATAGACATATATATATAGTAGAGATAATAATATTAATATTTTTTTATTTTTCCATCGTTTTCTGAATAAAGTATGCATGTAAATAATAATACATTTTTATTTTTAGGCTGCTGACTCTCCTCATTGCTTCATGGCCATGTTGACAATTTCTGAAGTGAGTGTAGATAATGCAGGTGAATACTTGTTCCTTGTGAAGAGTCCACGAGGCTTGGCTGATGGAACTGTAATAATAAATGTGACACGTGCAAGCTTTTCTGTTTCTACTACTGACAGCCTTGCCGCCCAGATGTTAGTACATACTTTTGCAATCGTTGTCAATAGATTTTTTATAAAACTGATGATTCTGTGAAAAATAAAAATTGTTTTAAGTAAATAAACTTCTTTTATATTGATTTGTAAGAAAATCCTCAACTTCCTAAGTATTCTATTCAATACTTATAGGTGTTCTGTCGGTAAGGAAACGAGGCAAGTGTACCTCGAAACTTCCTATAGTGTACTTTCAGCCTATAGTATAACGTTTCTTGGTTGGTCTGCTATATAAGGCCATATTTTCATGACTGAATTCATTTCAGTAAGGCAGTTAGGAGGACTTTTAAATGACTTGTATTGAAATTGTTTCTTTTAAAAATCTCAATGGTAAATAATATACGTTTATTTAATGTATGTGTGTGTTCTCTTGCCCCCTCCCCCACCGAAACGGCACAATCAACGAAATCGCATAAATTACTTTAATTCGTTGTGTTCCAGAGCAATATAATTTCTTCTGTTCTCGTATCCAAGAAAATTGACAACTAAATTGGATAGAATGAGTTCCTCCTGACCTTCCCGCACAACCTTTTATTCTGAGCTAAATGTACGAAAGTACCTTAAATCGTTTATGTTGGATTTTTTCTAGTTTGTTGTAGAGTATCAGTTTCTTCTTTAACGTTTCAGAAAGAAAAGACAGCTAATTGTGGAGGTGGTTGGAAAACGTCGTCTTGCTCCCCCAATAATCCTAAATCATAGATAAATCTGTATGAAAATAGCTTAATCGTTTAGCTGAATTTGTTCTAGTGCAGGATCCCCGGCCAAGTAAGTTTGTGGTGGACAACATCGTGTTCATGGGTTTTCTCGGGTACTCCCGTTTCCTCCCAGTATCTCATTCTACCAATTTTTCCATTATTATTCATTTGCTTCAATCATCCTCCTCCTTAGCATGTAGGGCATATTTGTGGGACGTTAAACTGAAAGAGTTCAAATAAGAAAATCTATTCCTTTCCAAAACATTTTCTGAGACAACTCCATAAACATTACTGAAACCCGGTGGAACAGAGTTGCCATTTCAGATGTAATTTAACCGGGGTAAAAAAAAAAATCTATGAGAGAGAGAAAAGGATCAGTGCTCAGCCGTACTATGTATTCTTGACAGTTTAAGCCGTGGTGTGTGAACTCAACAGAAATGAATGAGAGGGAAAATAATACAGCGTGTAGTGGTATAATCTTGCTTTTCCATTTTTGATAGAAATATTCTAGGCTATACACATACTGTAGGTATGAGTAGGTGTAATTATTATTCATAAGAGATAAGCTGATAGGAGATCAAAATAAGCTTTTTTCAACGCCCTTACTACATTGCTTGACAAATGAGGATTTTAATATTCTTTCCACCGTGTATCCCCGTTCACGGAGGCATAGATTGTATCTAAATCTATTTATAGTACAACTCAGTCTGTAATGCTACTTACTAACAGTTAACAAGTTCACTATGTTCGCTGTCTGTTTACCCACCTCTCTTTATTTCAAAATGGTTAGTGATTAAGCTAATAGTTAACAATCGCCACTTCACTATGTTCACTGCCTGTTTACCCACTTCTCTTTATTTGAAATTGGTTAGTGATTAAACTGAACATGAAAGTGCTTTGATGTTTATTATTAACCCAAACCTTACTGTACACTATAGGTTAAAATCGAACTTAATTGAAATTTTGTAATTATTCACATTTAACTTTTATTCGACTTGCCCACCAACTAAATTTCGATTACACAAGTATTAATCCTCAAATCTAAATATAGTTATAGAGGCCTTGTTTTATTTCGAAGTAATAAAATTGAAACACAACAGTTTTCAAGATGCATTTAAGTTGTCAAAATAGTGAAAAATCTTGAAATTGTCTGCATGCAAACGACAGGTATTAGCGTCAGGCGGACAGGATGCACAACAAGCGACAATTATTGGGTCAACTTAAAAATTACCGTTACTTATTGATATATTTTAATTTTATAAGTAGACACAACACTGATATTTACAAACGCTGAATCATATTAATATATTTTGCATATGTCAATATTCTATATATTCGATTACCCACCCTTGCGCATAGAAGACTACATTTTTTGGAATTTGAAAAATAGGTAAAACCTCGACATGATTGTAATTACATGGGCGCATGGAGGGATAATCCAAATTAACAAAAAATTGGCTACTTACCAATGAATCCTACCTTGGAAAGTTTAAACACTTTTTTGACGTTTCGGAACTGACAGCTGGTTCCTTCCTCAGTGGCAAGGTGAAAAGGATTAAAACGGGAAGGAGATAAAAGGAATAAAACAAGAAACACATACCACTAAATAAAGGTAACGTACAAAATGAATCCTGATATGAGCAGAGCAGAGTGAAAAAGGAATAAACCGAATCAAAGAAAACGCGGTGTCTATGTTACGTCACTGTTGCCAGGTTCAAAGTGTGCATCAATGATCTCGACATGATTGATTTAGCTTACCTTTCCCCATCCCCCTACTCTTAAATGACAGAATCATTCAATTTAACTTCATGATGAGTGAGTTCTTATTTCCAGTAATTCCATTTTAAAATCCTGCTAAAATCTATCTTTAATACATAAATGAGAATCAATACTTTAATTAAAGATGCAAAGTTGAATATACGTGCTATTATTGATTGTTATCAGTGACTACAGAGACGGTATGGAAACCAAGGCTGGACACAATTCTGTATTTTAAGCAAGTTTCCTTTCCTGTTATGATCAACTGGTCTCCCCTTTCGCAGTGGGAAAGAGGTGGGGGAATAGGCTAATTTATTTTTATTGAACATCAACTTCTGTGGAACGAGAATTCATAATATGAAAAAAAATCGTTTATAGAATGCATCTCTCTCTCTCTCTCTCTCTCTGCACTAACATTATAGTCGTCGCTGATGACTAAGTTGTTTGAAATACAGAGACAATACTCGACACATACAAACGATATGTTTCTACTACATCAGTACGTTTGTTTTATCTTGGCACGCTTTCCGCTCAAAGGATTGATCCGTCTGCAACGCATTCTTGACACGTCACGGTTAAGTTGTCAGTTGCAATACGCTAGGAAACAGCAAAACGCCACACCACTCACAAATCACAGTAACACACTTGTTCGCGCGTGGCAGCTAAGCACTTCAACTACCCAACAAATAGCAATGACCTCATTTGATGGGCTGGCTGACAACTAACGTTATTGTCCGTTTACTGTAGCTTGGAGGTGTGTTTTGACACAAAACCTGGCTAGCGAATCTTAGCAGTCCTTCCCCTTCTTTCCCCTTATCGCAGTGGTAACAGTGGCACTAACTCGTCAACTTTAGCACTAGTAGGGCTTGGTATTTGCAAGTTGCGTAAATTTCGAAACAGTTTACTTCTTCTCTAATCAGGGCCCGTAACATGTGTGGGGCAGGGGAGGGGCAACTGCCCCCAGGGAGGTTCCCCGCCGTTCGAAGGGGCCCATTTTGAGGCAAAATTTTCTTAATCCATATACGATGCGCACATGAAATTATAAATGAAGCATCAAACAGTTTCACTACATTACATAAAGCAGCGCACAAAAGGTAAATAAAACAAAAGTGAGTCGTGGGCCCACTTCAGTAAAAAACGTGTACTATTAGGGGCCCTAGAAATAACATTTATTCGTATGGTTTTGAGATTTGTCAATATTGTCCACTGAATTAATTTGTCATGTATGGAAGGGGCCCAGGAGCATAAGTAACGGCTCCGCAAACCCTGCCGTCAGGGAGGGCCACAGGCTCCGGGGGGACATAAATAGTAAGAAAAAGATAGAAAGAGGAGGGCCCTAGAATGAGAAAAAACTTTTTCTAGGAGGCCCAAATACACGTACTAATGCTTGCCCCCAGAAAAAATCTATACTAAGTTACGGCGCTGTCTCTAATGTGAATTTATTGGTACAGTTCTGCTATTAGTTAACTATATCAGGTTGGTCTCTTTAAACCTTGGGTCGTGGAGAGAAACAATCTTACAGGAGGATAGTATTCAGATTTTATGAAGGTGGGGAAAAGAGAGCGAGGATGAGAAAGATGAGAAGAAAGAAAGAAAAAGAATGAAAGAAACAATTCTACACTTACTTCATAATGAATTTAAACACATATAAACGAAAAAGGGATATCGGAACCCACCACCATAGTTTTGGCAACATTCTGGCGTAATATATTTCCCGCCAATTCTGGGGCCTCAGTGTTTGGCCCATTTCTGACCTTACAGCAGTGGCAGATCTAGGGGACGATCGCCCCCCCTGGAGAGAAAACTTTCTTATTTTATATATTTAAATAAAACCCATCCCAGAGTTTGGAGCTCTTAAAAGTAGCTCTAAGTAGCAGTACTAAACCCCCCCCCAGAAGTCCGTCCTGAATCCGCCCCGGCCTTACAGAAGCTATCGTTTAGGCATTCACCTTGTGGGACTGAGGAAAACCTTAATAAGGAATACCAGCCAGAGCTGGGATCATGCCCACGCTCGATCTACCTATTTTAATGCGTTTTTTGTGTTGGACAGTGTCTAGTAAGGGCACCCAAACAGGGTAAATGCGTACTGCTTTAAAATATTTACATGTTAAAATTCGCTTTATACTGTACTTTGAACACTGAACACGTAATTCTATGTGTATTATATTCTTCTTACAGCAGCATGCTTTATTTCCTAATACTTTAGGTCTATGGTTGTTAGTATTTATAATTATTGCATCATACTAATTCTTCTCAAAGCTCGTTCAATTAGTATGAAATTCTAGACTTGGCAGTTTGCAACATTGCAAACCTTCACCAACAGGCAATAATGTAGCGAGAATATTTCCACCTAAACTCGCATCGAAATTTCCAGCCTCTGTTTACAATCAGTACAAGATGTTTCTGTCGCCTTATCATGAAAACAACGCTGTCCAGCGAACCTAACGGTCTTCGCGATCCCTGTTTATTGTTTACAATACAAACTGCATGATTTCAATATTGCCAGGCGTACAAGGTTTCAGCACACTTTCGAACAAGAACACTTGTACAAAATTGAGTGTGCATTATATGTAAGATTGTATTACATAATAACTAACTTGATTTGTCATAACGTTAATATCTCAGTCATCCGAAAAGCAGCAATTTATATAGTAATAATAATTGTTCTATGACTGTGCAGAAGTAGGTACATTCGGTTCTGCGATTTATGTGCCTGGCAACCATGAATTAACCATGTAGGGGTGAGAAGCAAGGTGTTGACGCTCGCTCTACAATTGTTGTTTGTAAACAATCTTCCATCCTAGAGTGAACGGACAATACCTACACGACAAAGCCAATAAGACGTCTAATAGATTAAAACGTTCACGTGAACAGTGGCGGCGTAAGGGCGGGGCGAGCGGTGCCCTCGCCCCGGGCCCCACTTTGTGGGAGCCCTTGGACGGTAAGTAAAATATAATTACTCAGGAACCTTGCTGACATGAGCCGTACAAAGACCGTCAAGATTTATAATCCGCACCTTCTCTAAAAGTAAACGCAATTAGTTGTCAATCAGTATTACACCAAATAACGAATGAGACAACATAAATATGTATCTAATAAAACTAATCAGTGCCAGATTTCCGCATAAGCAACAAGCTATAAGCTTCGGGCCTCATTCTCTTGGGGACCCGCAAAGAAATTTAAAGAAAAAAATGTAGATTCAAAATAAATAAAATAAAAGTTTCATTATCTTGGAGGCACCCAATGAAATTTAAAGGAAAAAGTTGAATATAGGGAAAAATAGATAAAGTAAATGTTTCACACTCTTGGGGATTCCCATAGAAAAAAATCCGTCAAAATTTGATCCAGTTATGAAGGCACATATTCATTCAATAAGCACTAACACGAAAGACAAAGACGATTATTTTACTTTTCACATGATTAGAACGAATTGATTAACTTTCTTGGAGAAAAAGTTCGACAGCACATACTTGAAAGCGTGAGAAGAGCAAAATACTTCAGCATTGTATTTGATTCAACTCCTGATTGTTCTCATGTTGAACAGTTGTCACAAATCATTCGATTTGTTGACATACAACGTGATTCTGTTCAAGTTCGGGAAGCATTTATTGATTTCATCTCTGTCGAAGGAAAGACTGCTGAGAGTATTTCTGCTGAAATAGTGAAGAAACTTGAACATGATAGGCTTGATATTCAAGATTGCAGAGGCCAGTCTTATGATAATCAAGCTACAATGGCCGGGCAATATTCTGGAGTTCAAACTTTGATACGAAATATAAATCTTTTTGCCATTTTCGTTCCTTGTAACAATCATTCATTGAACCTTGTTGGAATACACGCTGCGCACGTTAACGTTCTGGGGTCACTTTCTTTGGAGTAATGGAACGTTTGTCTGTATTCTTTTCTAGATCTACTTTTCGATGGAATGTGCTGCAAAAGCACGTAAAGATTGGTCTGAAACGTGAAAGTGACACTAGATGGAATTCAAAAGCAGAAGCTGTGAAGGCATTTTCTAGTCAATTGGATGAAATAATTGATGTGTTGGAAGAATTGCGTGATACTTCGACTGAAACTCATGATACTCGAGATGTTGGTTTTCTTCTTGCAAGTATCAAGTCATTTAACTTCATCGCTTTATTGTATTTCTGGTCTGAAGTTCTCCCATATATTGATCGGATCCAAAAATGCCTTCGATCTCAGGATATGAGTTTCAATCAGGCTCTTATTCAGTTACAGACCTTGGTTGACACCATTGATACCTGGAGAATTGAGCTGGCCGAGGAAATCATATCCGCAGCTGAAGGAAGTTGCAGAGAATGGAAAATAACTGAGGGTACACGCAGTAGGAGAAGGAGATGCATGCCTGGAGAAGCATAGGATGAATCTCTGACTGCACAGGCCGAAGTAAATGAAATTTTAGATGAGATGAGACAATAAATGTATTACCATTTTACTTAAATGCCTGACCTGAACGATAGATTTGGATTCCTGTGTTCTATCGCCAACTTTGTGCCGCAACTAGATTATGAGAACGAAGAAAGGTTAAAAGCACGTTGCTCTGATTTGGCTTTGTTCTACCCGAATGACTTGGATGGCTTAGAATTATTTCAGGATTTTAAGGATATAATCCGTTCACTAAGGTGTGCTCAGAAAACTAAAAGAGCAACTTGACTTTTTCTCGCAAGGCATACTGAAATACGTGTCTTCAAGTGGGGCTTGAAGTTGATAAAAGTTTGGCAACCGCTCTTGCGAATTTGATAACACTGCCCGTGTCTGTCGCATCACGTGAAAGGTCTTTCAGCAAAATAAAGCTGATAAAATCATACTTGCACTACTCAATGAGTCAAGAAAGACTCACGAATCTGGCCATTGTTTCTATCGAAAATGAAATAGCATCTACTTTGGATTTTGATAATATAATTGAGACTTTCACATCTACCAAAGCAAGGAAGGTAGCATTCTGAATGGTGGTGGAACACAGGCTAATAAGGTAGTGGAACTATCGTCGAAAGTAGTTTCTTATTTCAACTTAAGACAATAAAAATACAAAAGTACCAAAAGAATAACAAAAAGCCGTCAAGATCTATCTGTCAATAAGAAAAGCAGGATGGTACAACCCGTAGTACAATTCTGAACTCACATACTTAATCTATGATATATCCCAAATTATTCAACATATTCAGGATTATTTATTATACCTAGGTAATACATTCTAGTACAAAGTATGTTAGTAAGTTGCAATTGAAACAGTCATAAATGACAGAATATAAACATGTTTGAGTTATTAAATACAAAATAATATAATCACAAAACAAATGTGAAATCTATAAACAATAGTAAAAAAGACAAGCAGGAAAGAAATATTCTAGTACTTCATTGATATTTCGGCAAAAGCAGTGGGACTAAATAGACTGCATAATATCACTGGAGAGAAACACAGTAAAAAATAAGTGAAGGAGACACGTAGGAGAGAAATCTATTGTAGACATTATTTACTGATAGTTCGGTAAAAAAAAAAAAAAAAAAAAAGTGTTTACGTATCGTGTATGATCACTGGAGAGAAACTAAATGTTAAAGTGAATGTGGCTAATTGTAGGAGAAAAATGTAATCGTAAACTCAAGCAGGTGAAAAACCATGAATAAACTTAACTATATGAGAAATTGCACAAGAGAAACATCGTATCCCTAATCCTTTTTCTAGCGTGTCCTTGAGTAAAAAATGAATGCAATGATAGTCTTGGTTCGTTTTTTTTAAACATACCAGCGTGAAGGCGGTTCTGAGCATTATAAAAATAGACAGGGATGCTGAATGTTACCCCCATTTATTTAATATATCCTAGATTAAGATTGTTTAAACACACACACCAACGGGAAAGGGAGGAGGAGTAGAGAGAAGGAATGATTATGCAAATGAATGTCAAAAATAGCAGTGTGCAAATCATGATTGTTTGAGAAGGGGCCCCGATCTACTTCTCTGGCCCCGGGCCCCAGTTTGCCTTACGCCGCCACTGCACGTGAATGCTAGCAGAAAATCCTTAAAAGCCAACCAAGTGCACTGGCGGGAAAAGTGCCAAGACAAAACAAACATGCTCTAGTCAGTGGCATAGCATAAGGGAACGCCGGTTTGCCCGGCATCCCCTGTTAATAAGAAAAACTACGTATTTCATTATATATATATATATATATATATATATATATATATATATTAGGGATGGCCAATTCCGGAATTTTTACTTTCCGGAATCCGGAAAGTAAAATCGGAAAATTATACTCTCTCGAAAGTCTCTGTCTCGACTCGACTCGAATTCGAGTCGAGACAAAATATACGAGTTAAAATATATACACACACACACACCAGCCAGACCATTATGACGACCTACCTAATTGTTAGTATGTCCACCTTTTGGCACGGATAACAACGGCGACGCGTCTTGGCATGATCACAATGTTCCTCGGTGGGGGCGCTGGAGAGAGTTGGCACCACATATGCACACACAGGCAGGGCCGTGCTGGGATACTAATGAGGGCGGTGGACAAGTCTACTAAAAGGGCGCCTATACAAACGGGAATATATATATATATATATATATATATATATATATATATATATATATATATATATATATATATATATATATAGAGAGAGAGAGAGAGAGAGAGAGAGACTTTGGAAGAAAGTATGGGTGACATTTTATATCAAAATCACCACCAAATTTGTTTTAGTATTAATGTAAATAGCTAACCTCGAATCGAAATCCTCTTTACTACAGAAAAACTATTTAGTTCCTGTAATAACATTTCTGTCAAATAAAAAGAAACTAAATGTATCAACAACTTAATGTAGCACGCCTATGGACGCAGGAGGCTCATTGCCGCGTTTACAAAAGCTTTCTATTGATTTCTGTCCTTAGAAAACTGAACCCAGTTTCTATTTTATATTTCAATCTCTGCGAGAACCATTTTAATATTGTCCTCCCATCTGCGCCTCGGTCTTCCTAACGGTTATTTTCCTATTTGGATTTCCAGTTACAACTTCGAAAGCGTTTCTAATTTCTTCCATTCTGGCTACATAAAATGACCATTTGAGCCTCCTAGACTTGATGACCCTAACAATGTTTGGTAAACGGTATAAAATTATGCAGTTTTTCCTTATGAAGTTTCCGCCTTTCCCCATTCCCGTTCATTTTGGAGTTCGAATATTGGTTTAAGAATCTTGTTTTCAAATACTTTCAGTCTGCGATTTTCCCTCAGTTAGTTACCATGTTTCGCAACCATACAGTACAACAGGCATTATTATCGTTTTATATTTTGAGCTACAAATTCCTCAACAGAATTAGCGACAACAAAAGATTTTTAACTGAAATCCCTGCTTTCAGTTGACAAATTTTTGTAGTGATTATGGTTTTGGTCCCTTAATAATGATCCTAGATATTTGAAAGTATCCACTTTATTGAAAGAAAATGATCAATAAAATGCAGTATTACGATCCCGACAAACATCCATTTATTCAGTTTTCTCTGCATTTACTTTTAAGTCTATATCCCTGCAAGCGTTAATTAAGATTTCTGCATTCCTTTCTATCATTACTTATTAAATTTACATCATCAGCATACGCCATAACCTGGCAAATACAATTCAACTCTAGGACCTGATTGCTGTCTTTGATTTTCCTTATCGTGTTCTCCAGAACAAAGTTAAATAATAATGACGACAACGCATCTCCCTGTTTCACGTCATTCTCAACGTGAAAGCTCGTGAACAAGAATTTCTCTACTCAAACTTTACTTTGGGATTCATTTAAACATATCTTAATTAATCTATCTTTTTTGGTATTGCAAATTCTGTAAGCATGTTGTACAATGTTTCCCTCCTACCAGAGTCTAAAGTCAATATTTGATGTGCCAGGATGTTGTATTCTCTCATTTCTTTTCAAGTATTAGTCGAATGGTAAATATCTGGTCGATAGTTGATCGATTTTACCTAAATCCGTTCTGATAATCTCCGATAATTTCATCTGCGTACGGAGTCAATCTTGCTAATACAATTTTTAAGAGTATTTATTGGATATTGACAGAAGAGAAATGTCTCGATAACTATTAAATCTGTTTTGTTGCTTTTCTTCTGAACTGGAACAATGATTGATTCTCTTCAATCTTGTGGTAATTCCTCCTTGTTCCAGATAATGAGTTTGTATATCTTGCTGTACAATTTTTCCCCTCCAGCTAAAATTAAGTCAACCAGAATTTCGTCTACACCCGGAGATGTGCGTTTATTTTTTAAATAGCGATTTCTATTTCTGTCTGGTTAAGTTCTGGAATATACGGTTATGCTGCATGTATTTCACTTTCTCCACGCGCATTAGTTTTTGGCTATGTGTTAAGCAAATCGTCAAAGAAATCTTTCCATCTATTTAAGATGCTATCTGTATAGTGAGAATTGTTCCTTTAGGTTTCTTTAATATATAAGCACGAAGTTGATAGCCCTTCTTAAGTTTGTTGATGCATTTATACATGTCCCGAATGTTTTTGTTTTCACTATTATCTTCAAGTTAATTAATTTTAACTTTCAAAAGTCGCGTTTCTTTGTTCTAAAAGTTTTAAAGTTTTCTGCCAGATGACAATGAAATTTTATGCAGTTATTTCGTTCGGATTTTGTATCCAACGCAGTTTCTTCTGTTTTCTCTTCTCTGTTACTTTAGTACATTCCTGATTGAACCATGAATGCGTGCTACGTATTTCTGCGTGCTCCAATATTTCTTTTGCTGAAATTTTAATGTTATCTCTAATTTCAACCAAGTATCGTGAACACTAGTGCACTCCGAACCTTCTAAAACCGAGAATCTATTCGACACTTCAATCTGGTTCCCCTCTTACCTGACTCTCCTCTATTTAAAAGAAAATAAACAGCTTCGTTTTCAGATATTGAATAGTTCTTTTATTCAACGATAGTCTCTCTCTTACTATCATAATCAACTCCTCTGAACGACCGAACATGAGTTGTGCTAGACTGTTCTTTTCTGTCTACTAAAACATGATCAGTTTGAATGTGTTTTTTCCATCTGATGAAGTCCAAGTATATTTATGAATGTCGCGATGTTGGAATTTTGTAATCTTCACGATAAGGTTTCTGGATATTGCACAGTTCACGAGTCTAACGCCATTGTCACAACCTTCCTTATGCAAACATTTATTCCCTATAATCGGTTTGAAAATATCCTCTGGTCCTACCTTCGCATTGAAACCGCCTAACAAAATTTTCATATTGTATTGCAGGAGATGATCAAATACCCGTTCTATTCTTTCGTAAAAACTGTATTTTTTAATCGCCATCCTCATTTTCTGTTGGGGCATGTGCATTTAAAATAATATTATAATACCGACCCTTAAGAGAAGTAAAAGAAAATATATCATTAACAAATTCAATCTATGTAATTGCTGGTATTATGTATTCGTTTGTGAACGGAAAGCCCTGTTTCTAGTTGGTAATTTTTAATTTGCTCCCCGTAAAAGAACGTAAAATTTCCCGACTTGACTCCAAATCTTATGTCGATTTTACTTTGCGGAATTCGTGCCAAGTTATCAGTTCTGATCCGAGGATTCTGCGAACTTATCTGAACATTTTCTTTTTTCTTTTTTTTTTCTTTTTTTTTTTTTACAGGATGAGGTTGTTAGCCTCACACCAAATTCTCAAGCTGGATTATCACCCCTTGTCTGTCCGCGACTGCTTACTCAGTATATTCGCAGCTAACCTTTATATCCCAGAGGCCTTCTCCTCGATCCCCAACCTGAGGACGCGCCGTGCCGTGGTGACAGGAAGACCACATTTTACGGAAATTAATACAGCTATATTTCAGAAATACAACAGGTACTGATTATCCGAACACTGCTTTAAAACACACAGGAACAATCAATATGCTCGCATATATGGATGCAGATTAAGACTGTGAAAGCTCCGATGCCGTAAAAATCGTAAATTAGAGACTAGTGTCAGTATAGTATTACATAAATGCATCGTACGTTTGACTATGCGAACTATTCTTGATGTATCACATTGTTTCGTTTTATAGCTATATAACTTTATAATATTTTTGTAAGTGATTATACTCTTTACCTGTTCTCTGCTAATAGCAACTGTATGAATTTATAATACAAAACTGAAATACAGAAGAATAAAATTTTTTGAAAAAATAATGTGATATTTCGCAGGGCATCTTGTGTAAAGGGCGCCTTGTATTCTTCACAGGTTCTGTATTACCAGTCAGTATTTGAATTTATTAAACAAAGCTGGTATACAGGATAACTAAAACTACTTATCTATAATGTGATGTTTCATAGGGCGCCTTATGTAAAGGGCGCACTGTACCTTTCATGGGTTCTTCGCCAACAGTAACTGTGTGTATTTATTGTACAAAACTGTGCTATACAGAAGAGTAAATAAAATCGTTCATCTTTGATATGGTCTCGGAAGGGCGCCTAATGTAAAGGGCGCACTGCACCTTTCACGAGTTCTTTACCAATAAAACTGTAAGAATTTATTACTAAAAACTTGTACCATTATTTATAGTGTGATATTTCGGAGGGCGCACCGGGACACGTCCCGGTGTCCCGGTGGGCCAGCACGGGCCTGCACACAGGTCATCTAATTCCCGTAAATTCCGGGGAGGGGGTGATGCGCCCTGACGTCACGTCAATTACATCCTAGATGTGATCGATTGGGTTCAGATATGGAAAGTTTGGGGGCCAGCACATCACTTGGAACTTGCTCCTGTGTTCCTCGAACCACTGCATCACACTCCTGGCCTTGTGACATGGTGCATTATCTTGTCGAAAATTGCCACTACCGATGGGAAACATGGTCGTCATGAAGGGGTGTACGTAGTCTGCAAGCAGCGTGCGATACGCCTCGGCCGTCATGGTGCCTTGCTAGCCATGCCAGCGATTCTGGCAAATCACGTTGTTGCGCAATTTCACTACGTGGATTTGTGACGCACTAAACACAATGAGAACAAAGGTATCCTGGAGCTGGAATGTGTTGGCAGCGCCACACTACAAAATGATCTCTGGTAGCGCCACATCACCGATCACGTGCACAGATATTTCAAACGGTTCGTTTTCACGTTGTGCCTTCATGCTACTCGATTTTAATCTGAACTGAACAAGATGCAGTGTTGTCACATTATTCGTAAAAAGTTTTACATGAGTTTTCATCTGATTCCCTAATTTTTGACCCGTATATATATATATATATATATATATATATATATATATATATATATATATATATATATATATATATATATATATATATATATATATATATATTTGCTGAATATATGCATTCTTCGCATGTGGGCAGTATTTGGAAGTCAACGCCTGTGGAAGTATTACCCTCATTTCGTCGACCGCGAAAACTATGGATCTGACACTAATATCGATCATTTTGGATTACTTTTACATGTCTCGGGGTCCCCCCCCCCCCCGCTGACTCCCGGTCCGCATGTAATGGTAGCTGAATTTATAAGTGACCACTAATGAAAGTGTCACCATTCATCTCAGCGACCGCGAAAACTATGGATTTGACACTAATATCGGTCATTTTATATTACTTTTACTTGGTTCAATCAGCACAAGAGAAGAAGATATACATGGGAATCACCAATAGACGGCGCAAGATATCAGATAGACTATGTTATAATTCAGTACAGTTATCGGAATAGCTTAAAGAACGCGAAGACCCTTCCCGGGGCTGATATTTTCTCTGATCATAATCTTGTGCTGGCCGAAGTAGATATTCAACTGAAAAATGTAGGCAGAAGAAAAGTGTTGAATACTGAAAAGTTGAAAAACGAGGAAATAAGAAATATTTTCGTTGAAAAATTCGAAGAAAAATGTTCAAACGAGGAAAGGATAGGTAGGCGCAGGTAGTAACACACGGTGGGAACATATTAAACGTTGCTTACAGCAGGCTGCAGAAGAAGCAGTAAGTTACCGCGAACACATAACTGCTAAAAAAAAAAAAAAAAAAAAAAAAAAAAAAAGGTTACAGAGCAGATGTTGCAAAAAGTCAGGGAGATCAAGATGTGGAAATAGCTTGATACAGAAGAGGGCAGAAAGATGTACAGAAAGTTAAATAATGAATTACGAAGAGAAACAGACAGAGCGAAGGAAGAGTTTTACAAAAGAAAATGCGAGGACATAGAAGAATTAGAAAGAGTTGGGAAATATGAGAAAATGTACAAAGAGGTGAAATCTATGGAATTTCGGAGGAAATAAGAGGGTATTATGATGGCAGTAGAAAATAAGAATGGGAAGGTAGTCATCGAGAGAAATACGGTCATAGGAAGTTGGAAAGAATACGTTGAAGACTTATATGAGAATAGGGATAGACCGTGTAGCCTAAATGTTGAAGTAGAAAATGAAGTAGGCGAGGATGATAAAGGATTTAGTATTCTTCGGAATGAGTTTGAAAAGGCTATATCCGAGATTAGGAATGGAAAAACAACAGGAATAGATAACATACCAATCGAATTCATTAAAAATATAGGAGACAAGGGAAAGAAAGGATTATTGCGACTATGCAATGAAATATATGAAACAGGAGAATGGCCAAAAGACTTTCTGAAAACGATCATGATACCGATGGCTAAGAAATCGAACCCAAAGAGATGTGAGGATTATAGAACTATTAGTCTCATTCAGCTAAAATTCTGCTCCGAATACTGAACAGAAGGTTATATGGAAGAACAAATAAAGATGTTGAGGAGGAGCAGTTCGGGTTCAGAAGAGGCAAGGGCACAAGAGATGCTATTGGATTCTTAAGGGCGATCGGCGAAAGATTTATTAGTCCAGGAACTATAGTCAAAAAATGGGTGTTTTTTTTTCGGAAAAATTAGAAGCCAAGGTTTTTCTTCACAAAAACGTTTATTAGATCATTGTAAATCACATATCAAAAGTCCCCGACTTTCTGCTATACGCTTCCCCTTTCTTCGGGGGGTGGAAGTGGGGGAGGAAAACGCAATTTAAAATACAATCAAATTCAGCTTATTTGCATGTTAACCTAAATATTCCGAATAAAAAAAAAATTACCGGGAACGCTTAGCACATTCGCTCGTAAATGTTTCACAGGAAGTCCCAAAGGATATCGGGTCGGGTTTCGGAAATATGACGTCATCAAAATGGCCGACACCAGAATTTGTAGTGTTTTGTGAGATTGGTTATATCTTCCCTCAGAATAGTGGTAAAACCGTCGTTTTTATTTCAGATTGAAGATAATTAATTACCAAATATACGGAATGAAACGTGTTATCTGTATCGTTAATTTCTTTCGAGATACAATAACAAAAAAAACTAGTTTTTGGGTACCTGCTTTTAAGTGTAAATGCAAATAACTCAGTAATCATAAAATATTCCAAAATATATCTTCAAATAAAGGTTGTAGAGCATTATAAAGCCTACGAGAATAAACTACTAGATCCGCAGAAAGAAAGGATGAGAGTTGCGCAAAAAGCAGCCGAAATCATACGTCAATATATACGTTCTGCATCATGTGATGTAGATACTTATCCTCCTAGTACTGAATTGTTCTCTAATGTCAACGCCAGTGTGCCTGAGTCATTAATCTCTCTGATAGAGGTAATCTCTTAACAAACAGAAAGGGTTCTACAGAGCTTTGGAAAAGAAAGTCAACTGACATATGTCATAGCATTATGTGCACGGTTCGTCCTCGGTCCTTTATATCACCTGTACTCCTTGGAGTATCCGTTCATTTACATAGATACTTCGGCTCCAGAAGTCTAATAGAGATTTTATCATCCTTAGGATTCTCTTCTTCTTATAAAGAAACAGTCCTGTATGAATCTTCCAATATGATGCATCACCAGTCTTCAATCTCTTCCCCTGAAGAAGCTGTTTCATTCAGTGTGTTGGTGACAACGCAGATCATAATGTTGCAACAATTGATGGCATGAATACATTTCATTCAATGGGAATCATCCGAATTGTTGGTCCCCATGATAATGTTAATGATTCTCTAGATAATGTACCAAGATTGAAAGAGATCCCAAGTGCCTCAGAAATAACTAAAACAACACAAATACTAATCAAAGTTTACGAAAACCGGGTGTTCGAGGACTTGAAAAATTATTGTGGAACAGCTTGATTGCAGCCCAACACTTATCTCTAGTCTTCGAAATGCGGATGTCTTGTGGTTTTATGCTAAATATAAGGAAGTACTGCGCATTCCTGGGTGGAGTGGAGACATGGAGTTGTTGACACAACAGGAAGATCACTACAAATCACGTGTCATGTTTTTGCCATTTGTAAACAGTCCCGCAAGCGACTACAACACAATTTACAGCACTTTACAATATGTTCTCGAAGGTAGTCTCAAGTATGGGCACAATATTTGTGTAATAACCTTTGACCAGTCCCTTTATATTAAAGCAAGGGAAATCGTTGCTTCATCCGGGGAAAATTCTGGGATATCCAAAATAGTGGTCAGACTAGAAGGTTTTCATATGTGCATGTCCTTTCTTGGATCAATTGGTTTCATCATGGCTGGCAGTGGACTCAAAGAAGTGTTGAGTACTATTTACGCTTCTCATTCTGTTGACAAAATATTGATGGGCCATGCTTACTCTCGAGCTGTCAGAGGTCATACAATTCTGCTAATAGCTCTGTCTAAAATAATTTTCAATGAACTGTCGTTGTCCAGTGAGGAACAACAATTTATGGAAGCCAACTTACAAGACTTATATGAAACAACACCTTCATTTTCAACAGTAGAAGAGCTACGATTTCTCAGTGATATTAAAAGTAAGTGTTCCCAACTAAAAGAGAGAGGTCCAACTGCACAATTATGGGTCCAGTATTTAGATATGGTGTCAATCCTCAAAGAGTTTATTAGGGCAGAGAGGATGGGTGATTGGAAGGCATATTTGTCTGCAGTGAAGAGGATGATTCCGTATTTCCACGCGGCAGGGCATTTTTTGTTCGCTAAAAGTGCCAACTTGTTTGTATAAGACATGGTAAAGTTGGAGAACATAATGGATGGAGACACCTATAGAAAATTTACTGCAGACTTTTTCACTGTTAAGCAATCAGACAAATTCTTTAGTGGAACTCCAATAGATATGGTAATTGAACAGTCACTCATGATGTCTTCAAAGATGCGAAGAAGGTTTGTGCATGGAAGAAGTACAAAAGAGAGTGTCTTAACTAAGTTTGTTGTTGGTTTGTTAAGTGCGAGCAACATTTCTGAAGGACTAGAAAACTTTTTGTGGGATTTCGTTTGCAAGTGAAGAACAGCATGTAGATGCACGAGAATCTCGTATCAAACGGGACCAAGAAGATGTTAGGAAAGTATCAGAGTGGTTCAGTGCGCACAACCCTTTCCAAAATGTACAAGTGATCATGTCTATAGCAACAGGGGTTACAGGTAATGTGGAGAAGATAAACTGCTACGATGCACTGAACATTGCAGTAACCATGATGGAAAGAAAAGTTGGTGACAATTTTCATGACAAAATATTCTCGTACTGATAGGGTTCTTTCTCTTCAAACAGTGAACAGTCACCTTACGGTACATGATGTTACTGTGCCTGTGAATCCACTGCTATTGTTTCAACGATTCAGTGTAATCAAAAGATCAGATGATGACCTTCGAGCATGTTTAAATTTCGAACTGGCTCCTTACCCAATGGCTCTTTTTGATGCAACTGGAATGAGAAAAACGAAGAAATCATCATCAACCCGACCATCATCATCACGAATATGAGGAATTATTCAACATCTTCAACCCGACCAATGTTCATCCTGATCTCGGAAACTCAAACTACATCGTTGATGGAGGGTTTCTTATTCATCGAGTGGTGTGGTGTTAAAACGAATCTTTCTGGGATATTTGTGATAAATATGTGGCATATGTGGAAAAACACTTCGGTCAAAACACTGTCATTGTATTTGATGGATATGGTAATCCTCAGAAAAATGTAAAAGACATGGAGCAACTTTGACGGTGCTCGAAAGCAGCATCAGCAACAATTATATTTGATGGAAACATGGTTGCGACTACGAGCCAAGAAAACCTTCTCGCCAATTCAAACAACAAAAGTAGGTTGATTGGTTTGCTCACTGGTAAATTCAAGGCTGCCAATATTGATGTCAAACAAGCAGAGAATGATGCTGATGTCATTGTAGAAACCGCACTCACGATATCAAAAGTTAATTCTAATTCTACAGTTATTGTTGGTGAGGATATTGATTTGTTAGTAATCATGACAGCTTGAACTCCGCCGAATTTAGAAATTTTTTTCTTGAAGCCAGGAAAAAGAAAGACAGAGCGGGAGATTTACTCATCAAGGAGTTTAGAAGGTGTATGCAAAAATCATATTTTATTTCTACATGCTTTTCCAGGCTGTGATGAAACACCTGCCATTTTTCAGAAGAGGAAATCAGCTTGTTTGAAATTATTACAAAATCGTCAAGATTTAAAACATGTAGAAATTTTTAATCGAAGTAATGTTTCGCATGCAGAAATAACTGAAAATGGCATACAATTGTTTTGGGTTTATACGGTGCATCTGCAAATAACATTTCACTAAATGATCACCGTTATCATTATACCACCAAATCAGTGAAGAGAAATAAGACTGTCGATTTAAGAGCCTTACCACTGACTTCAGTTGCAGCACAACAACATTTGTTTCGGGTTTATTACCACGTACAAACATGGCTCGGAAACCAACTAAATCCTGAGGAGTGGGGTTGGGTTATGAAAGACAATTTGTTAGTACCAATTCGATCAACGCAACCACCTGCTCCACCGTCCCTTTTAAAAATGATTTTCTGTTCATGTTCTAAAGGATGCGGCAATGTGTGTGAATGCCGAAAGCTGGGTCTGTTCTGCTCTCTTGCTTGTGCAAATTGTCACGGACAATCCTGCTTGAATGTCACTCTAACGGAAGAAATCTCCGAACGTGAAATGTTCATGGACACCGAAGAAATAGAGGTGACAAACGAGGTGGACCTGCTATAATTACAATTATTATTTATCAATCAGCAAAGGAACTCAACAAGTAAACCATTTCAGGTAAGTTGAAAAGTTCACATTTCTTATTCATTATTACTCTAAATTTTACATTTCTCATTCTACAAACGATAAGAATCTATCGCCGAACATTGTAAATCCTCATTTTTGTATCTGTATCTGGGGTGTGTGACTTACAGATTCTAATGCGATATTGAATCTTATATCCATTTTTTTTTCAAAATTTAAAAAAAGGATTATATTCTTTACAAGAGTCGGTCTATTAAATAAAACAACATACCCCACTTACATTTCAAAATACAAAAAATGCAGCTACAGGTACCGATGGAAAGTTTTATAATGCTCTACAACCTTTGTTTGAAGATATATTTTGAAATATTTTATGATTACTGAGTTATTTCCAATTACACTTAAAACCAGATACTCAAAAACTTGTTTTCTTGTTATTGTATCTCGAAAGAAATTAACGATAGACAGCACGTTTCATTCCGTACATTTGGTAAATAATTATCTTCAATCTGAAACAAAAACGACGGTTTTGCCACTATTCTGCGGAAAGATATAACCATCCCCACAAAACACTACAAATTCTGGTGTCGGCCGTTTTGATGACGTCATATTTCCGAAACCCGACCCGATATTCTTTGGGACTTCCTGTGAAACATTTACGAGCGAATGTACTAAGCGTTCCCGGTAAATTTTGTATTTTAAATTGTATTTTAAATTGCGTTTTCCTCCCCCACTTCCACACCCGAAAAAAAGGGAAGCGTACAGCAGAAAGTCGGGGACTTTTGATATGTCATTTAGAATGACCTAATGAACGTTTTTGTGAAAAAAGACCTTGGCTTCTAATTTTTCCGAAGAAAAATGCTAAAGTTCTTGGACTATATAGAAAAAGGGAAAGAGGTGTTTGTTGTATTTATTGATCTAGAAAAGGCTTTTGACCGCGTGAATTGGGAATTGTTGTTGGAAGTTCTAACAAAGATAGGGTTGGAATGGAAAGATAGAAGACTCATAAGAATCTTATACATGAACCAACAAGTAAGTGTTAGGATAGGGGAAGAACTGGCGGAAAAGAGTGCAATTGGAAGGGAAGTTCCACAAGGATGCTGCCTCTCGCCAACACTATTTAATGTCAATCTAGAAGAGATAGTAGAAAAGAGCCTACATGATGATGATGGCATTTCGGTAGGAGGTAGAATGATTAGATGCATAAGATTTGCAGACGATATGGCGCTTCTTGCAGAATCTGAAAAGAAAATCAATAAAATGTTAGAAAAAATGAGAAAGAGCTTTAAAGAATATGGGATGAAAACAAATGTTAGAAAGACAAAAGCCATGGTGATTGGAACGAAGGGGTCTGTGTCAAATATAAAAGTAGGTGGGGAGAAAATAGAACAAGTGAATAGTTTTCGATACCTGGGTAGTATTCTTAGTAATGACATGAAATGCGAACGTGAAATAAAAGCAAGGATAGGAATGGCGAAAGAAGCCTTTAGGAGGAAGAAAAGTCTGTTTTATGGGACCTTGAATAAAGAGTTGAGAAAAATACTCATAAAATGCTTCGTGTGGAGTGTTGTGCTGTATGAGGCGGAAACGTGGACATTACGTAAAGGTGGCGAAAATCGACTGGAGGCTTTCGAAATGTGGGTGTGGAGAAGAATGGAAAGAATTAGTTGGGTAGAGCGGAAAACGAATGAGAGAGTGTTATAAATGGTGGGTGAGAAAAGAACACTTTTAGATATTATTAGGAAGAGGAAGAGAAACTGGTTGGGACATTGCCTAAGAAGAGATTGTATTATGAGAGACGTCCTAGAGGGTATGGTGGCGGGAAAGAGAGGGAGGGGGCGAAGGAGACTACAATTAATGGATGATATTAAAACAGAAAGATCATGCGTGAAGACGAAAAGGTTAGCGGAGGACCCTTGAGCATGGAAGTTTCTCAGCTGCGGCAAGTGACCTGCCAATAAAGGCAGAATACCTATGAAGATGATTACATGTTTCGGTATTCCCTCCTCGCTAACTCCCGGCCCAGATCGAATTCTAGCTGAAAAATGAAATGTTGAAGTTTTAAGTCCCACGCATATGCCGGTTAGGCTAAATGAGACGGTGTTTATGAGAAATGAGTAAAATGGTGGAATGAAGAGTGGGAGAACCCCGAGAAAACCCACGAGCACGGTGTTTGTCCACCAAAAAGTCCACACGGCGCAAGCTGGGATCGAACCAGGGACCCCAAGTACCGGAGGTGAAAGCTCTACCACTGAGCCACCGCGCCCCCACAATTGTAGCTGAGTTTGCAAGTCATAGCAAATGAAAGTGTCACCATTGATCTCAGCGACCGCGAAAACTATGGATTTGACACTAATATTGGTCATTTTGGATTACTTTTACGCGTCTCGGTATCCTCCCGGTGACTCCCAGCCCGCATGCAATGGTAGCTGAATTTGCAAATCATCGCTAATGAAAGTGTCACCATTGATCTCAGCGACCTCGAAAACTATGGATTTGACACTAATATCGGTCATTTTGGATTACTTTTACATGTTTCGATATCCCCCCCCCCGGTGACTCCCAGCCCGCATGCAATGGTAGCTGAATTTGCAAATCATCGCTAACGGAAGTGTCACCATTGATCTCAGCGACCGCGAAAACTGTGGATTTGACACAAATATCGGTCATTTTGTATTACTTTTACATGTCTCGCCCCCCCCTCGCTGACTCCCGGCCCGCATGCAATTGTAGCTGAATTTGCATATCATCGCCAATGGAATTGTTATATTGATTTCTTCGACTGCGGAAACTATGGATTCGACACTAATATCGGTCATTTTGGATTACTTTTACTTTGCTCGGTATCCGCCCCCCCCCCCGGTGCTCCCCGGCCCGAATAGGGTGAATTTGGAAGTTAATGTGATCAGAGTTTCACCATTGATTTCAGCGACCGCGAAAACTATGAATTCGACAGTAATATCGGCCATTTTCTACCACTTTTACATGTCCTTGTAAACGCCCCCCTGAGATTCCTGGTTCAAATTTAAAAAAAAAAAGAAATACGTCTTGGCTTGGTACCTGGACCAAGGTACCCTTAACCAAAATTTGGTAGCTCTCAGCCTAGACTCAGGCCTGTCCCGTAAACGCCCCCTGAAAACCCCCTGGTTCCAAATTTGAAAAATACGCTACGTCTTGATCTGGAGCCTAGGCCAAGGTACCCCTGACCAAAATTTGGTTACTCTCGGTCCACTCGTGTGTTCCCCAGGCCGCACACAGACAGACAAACAAACAAACACACAAACTCTTTATTTTATTTATGTTAGATTAGATAGATTCTTGCAAATTATGTCAGATTTTCATATTATCTTTCCGAAGTAATTTTAAAGACCCGCTCCTACTTATCTTTATATATATATATATATATATATATATATATATATATACAATATGTCTATATTTATATCTATGTATATCTATATATGCATATAACAAAGGCAGGAATTACCCCCTAAATAACACTCCTGGAGGACCCCTTTCTCAAAAAATTTGCTGTGTTAACAGCCTGGGGAAACACTTGTAGAAACTTCAGTTTTCGTGACGGACAATTACAGAGACCTGGTGAACCAAAAAAAAATCCTTTAACGATTGAATTTAAAAAATAGTTATAATCAGGTTAGTATTCAGTGAGAATATTTTTATAAAATTTAAATTTGATGGGTAAATCAGTAGACTTGGAATACATCCACATCGTATCCACTGAGTTGCGAAATTGTGTACCTCCAGACATGGGCGGCCAAAGAAAATTTTGTAGGGGGGCATCTTCAATGTCTACTATATTAGTCTGGCATTTAATGTGCATGGTTTGCTATATTACGTATACATTTTCGTGACCCAGGGAGGTTCATTCTTATCAAACACGGAGATTATGAAGGAGCAGATCTACTGTACAAAATATAATAAAAACATCTCTTTCGGATTTCTATCATCCCGCAGTCCAACCCCGAGACGGAAACATAAGAGATAGGCTTTTTGTTTTTAAACAAGGTAACGTGTCAAGCGACGAGTTTACATTGTGAAGATTATATTAGTGAAAATTAAACGAATATAATTTTACAACTTAATATACATATTACTAAATGTTGAGCTCCTCGTTGCTATGTGGTTAGTGTATGCGCCTTTCTCGAGCAAGGTTTGATTCATGGTAGGAGCTCATGTGTTTGAAATACGACGTTAAACTGTAGGTTCACGTCTTGTAGAGCTTTGCTCCTGAAAGCGACGCTAAACTATAATCTAATTTAATATTACTAAATATTAAAAAATAATGACTTACCAAGATGACGTCAATTTGGCAGTCATCAAATCCATTTCATACTTTCACTTAATCCAGTGGATATTAATATAACAATTACAAGACACACGCACATATAAATACTCAGAAACAAGCACATACACACGTACACACACACAAATATGAACACTTCAAATCTATGTACATGTGGTGGACTGCGCTACATCAAGCACTGTTACCTTCGTCATCATCTTCTCTGTATCTGCATTATTTGACTCATCCACAGATTTGTTATTTGTACGCATCATTCATTTTAGCATTTTCGGGAGGGTTCAGGGTTCTTTATTCATTTAAAGGGTCGGTTCCCTGTATTGGAAAGAGAATCAGGGGAGGAAGGGAGAATTTATATTTTATGAATGGATAACATTTTAAGAAATATATACAAAACATGCCACTTCCGACGCAGCACTGAAGCATTTCTTTTAGCGGTGTATTACTAGTGGTCAAGTTGTAAAGTGAGAAGGGACAGAAACATCCAAGATAACCTAACACTCTGGGTTCAGTTGACAATAATAAAACTATAGGTAAATGAACATCTTGTGCAGAGTCACCTTTTGCTTATTTTTGAACATTTCTGTGAATTCAACAATACAACAACGGGAATACTAACTGGTTTTATTACTCCAACCATCGCTTCAACTACGGTCAGTAAACCCTCTAAATTTTCGTTTTTTTTTTCTGTTCTCCAGAGCGAAGAATGAAATCAAACTAGATTTTGCCAAGATGCTAAAGTCAAGATGCTAGATGCTAAATGGGAGTGAATTATTTTAGATCTAGCACCAAGATGCTAGATATGGCTTCACTGGCGGGCTTCGATATCTACAGAAGTTTCTGCCATAGCAAACAAAGAAACTATAGCACAATAGTTTCGATAACATCTGTATGGTCCTTCGGTAAGAAGCTTAATCCTGATTGTAAAATTGGTAGGAGGAAAGAGTTCGTGGCCAAAACAAAAGACTCATAGATGGCTTGTATAGATAATTGAATTCAAATTTTCAAGTATCCATTTACTGAATGCTCATATTGTGTATGCATGCATTTGCATGCATTATTTAATAAGTGAATAAATTACACACACAATTAATTGTCAGTGATATACGGTGTTTATTAGTTAAAAAACCCTCTCCAAACAATGAACATTAATCTTACACTGGAGAAATGGTTATCCTTCGTTTTCATTATCATTTGGCCATGAAACAAACGCCTGACAGATATATAACCCCTATATACAACTATGTGATGTTGGAATATATAACTCGTAGGGTATGATGCTTTACTTTTTCAAAAATTTCAGTACTTCTAGTGTACCCCTAAAAATGTAGTAAAGAACTAATGGCCATGTTTTTTTAAAAATATTCAATTAGAACTGGACAATTTACACAAAATTTGGAATCGACAAATGAAAACAACACGTTTATAGCACTTGTGGGTTCGAGATCAAACATAAACTTTTCTGTGAGAAGAAACATATACGCGTAAATCTAGTATTTTACTATATGGATAATAATTGGAATAGTTTTATTTTCAAGTGCTATTTTTTAATATTCGCAATATTGAAATTTTTGAACTTACATTTTTCACGTGTTTGAAAATAAAAAAGAGATATCATTACTAGTAAAATTAACCTACTACAAACATTTTTATTTTTTAAAAATTTTTGCAATTTTTCTGGAAAGAAGTCGGAAAAAAAACTTTTTTTAAAAAAACAGGTTCAACATTTGTGGAAATTTGACAACAGTAGTTCAGACACACTTGTACCTTGCCCAGCATTAAACTCAGTTCCGGCGCAGTTCGCTGCGTGTCCTGTTTTATCAGTCTGCCCAACCTACGACATCCGACATCTGTAATGAGGTGGGGGCCACAAACCCCTCGACATTTGGACATTTCCCCTAGGTTTCGCCTCTTGTTGAAGACAATCACCACAGCACTCCTCGAACACCTGACAAGTCTTGCAGTTTCCGAAATTCTCGTGCCGCATGTTTCTGAGTGAGTACTTTCTTCAAAATAATATTAAAAATTATAGAAAAATTTTCGAGATATTCGAGTCGAGTCGAGATTTTTACGAGCTGTTTCGACTCAACTAGGGTCTCGACTTGAAAATTCGAGTCGAGAAGTACGTTTGTCTCGATTCGTCTCGAATTTTACAAAATGTGTCTCGACTCGAATTCGAGTCGAGTCGAGTCGAGGTTCTAGACATGTCTCGACCCATGCGCATCCTTATTTGTTTTACTCTGATATTGTCCAGAGGTAAGACATATATCACACTGAGATAAACAACTTGACATAATGAAGATGTTATGTAAAGTAACTTCCACTCACACTTGAACTAGGCTTGCCTCTCATCGTCTCAGTGAGTTACTCCATCCGTTATAATATTCCGAACAAATGAAAAAATACAATTTTAGTTCACTAAAGGGCAATCCATATAAATATAATTTTTCATTATACTACAAAATTTACAATAAAAGTATAAATGACTGATATATAATTATTTATTAATATAATCAAAGACTATAATTTAACCTACAAAAGGCTGTTTGGCTCTAACCAGATATCTCTGTTCACAATCTTTGCGAGTTATTTGGCTTTTCAGGACACAAAATATAGAAAAGAAAATGTAAAGTGAATGTAAAATCAGTTCAGTAATATTATCAAGAAAACTATGTATACACGACTCCAAAAGTGCATTACCACCTGCAATTCTCCTTTTCCTGCAATAGCAAACAACCCAAAAAGCTCGGCGGTTGGATTGGTTGCAAATTCAAAAGGCGTTGGACTAAACCTCAATTTTGTCACAAATATTTTAGTGTAGCAAACTGCAAATAAGAGAATAAAACAAATTGTTAAGAATGACAATTTTATTATTGTGACGGAGTTCGATGACATCAAAAGTTACAAAATGACTTACTTAAGCAGTTCAATCAAGATGAATTGTAAGAAACAGATATCAGAAAAAAGCACTTCTCTCTTTCCCCCCCACCCAAAAAAAGAATCTCATAAAAAGAAAAAGTTACATAATATAAAAGTTTCATATAAAAGCCTAACAAGACAAAAACAAATATCTACACGAAACGAAAAAGAGACAAAAGCAGAATAGGGGACACCAGTGGCGTAGCAGACTTGCGGTCCTTCCATGCAAGATAAAGAGACGGGACCTTAGTTCTAAATCCCGTTGTTATAGTAATAATAATAATAATAATAATAATAATAATAATAATAATAATAATAATAATAATAATAATAATAATAATAATATTTATTATTATTATTATTATTATTATTATTAAAAAGTCGTTTCCTTTTCAAAATCTCTGACTCTGCCTCAGAGCATGAATGCATATAGCCATCATGTGTGCACCTTTTATCAATTAGTGGTCCCAAAGGCCAAAAGGGGTGGAAATCTCCAAGAGAGAAATGAAATCTGTAAGTTTTACGTCCCACGGTTATGCCAGTTAGGCTAAAGGAGACGGTGATAATGAAAGATGAGTGAAATGGTGGAATGAAGAAAATGGGAGGAAACGGGAGAACCCCGAGAAAACACACGACTCCAAGAGAGAGAAACAAAATCTTTCTTATAGTAAATTCTAGTTCAAAGTTCGAAGTGCTTGCTTTTGCACGTGATTTTTTGTTTGTTTTTTCAGGGAACAAAAAAGTTCCGGCGCCTAAGAAATTACATCATATAATATTGCAAATTAGCAAGTGGATGTATTTACATTGCAATGTTTGGTAATAAAGATATTATGATTAGAAAACAATCTTGCAAAAAGTAAGTTTAATTTCTTCATCCATCACAAGTCTTAGGGGACCTTGCCTCGCCTCCCACTCCTCGAATATCGACATCGAAAATTTAGAATGATATATTCATGTCCATATATTTGCGATATCGAGTGTTGATATATGATAATATAGATATCGATGATAGCGATATATCGACATATCACAGGTCCAGATTCCGAGAAGTGATGCTTGACATATACTGGAATCAATAATCAAATTTTAATTAAGTTTTCCATTTCCGTATCCAATGTTGAGGGGGAAGGGTGGGAGTCTACTTAACTACACAGGCCACATCAATTGTGTTCTTAAATCAACCATTACACCCGCTATTATTAAAGTGTTAAATCAGCACTGTCTGCGAGTTACCCCAGTTCCATTTGAAGTTTGAATTGAAGACCTGAATTGCAAAACATCCAAGTCCACTCTTTTTCTTCGTATTTTTCGTTTTCTGTTTTTTATGTTAGCATCTATGTTTCAGGGCTATTCACTTGCATAATACGTAAGTCCAAATCAAAACTTTTTTAAAAAATTCAAAATAATTTCAGCTAAACAGAATAGCATTTCAAGTATAATCTTCTTGTCTTTCTTCTAAAAACAAACAAAAAAAAAAAAAAAAAAAAAAAGTACTCCGGTGGACTTCGGATGTTCTGCAATTCAGATCTTCAATTTTATTTACGGTCTTTAACCATCTTTAACTCGCAGGCTCCTTGCTTTCATAAAAACCATTTGTTCTGTAGATTAAAATAAATGAATTAATCTATATTCTTGGGAACACTGTTGCACCAACACACATATATACAGGGTGTAACAAAATGGTACGCAAAATTTCAGGGGTGGATTCCTTATGGGAAGATAAGCAAAATCGTTCATATGACGATATGTCGGGAAATGTATCATTACAGGGTTGCGGCCATTGAGCCGCCTAATGGTGGAAATAGTCATATTCTGGTCGCTCCTTAATGTGACTCAATTTAACCCTCAATAACTCAGACCCTAATTAACCTAGGATGATATTTTGGGTATCTATGTATTTCTAAAGGACGATGCTTCCGCCTATATATATAGGGTGAGTCAAAAGTCTGGACACCTGCATAAGTTTTTAAATCGACGGGAAAAGTAAAAAGTGATGATGGGAAAACAGGTTTGATGAGGGGCTGCAACTTTTGGAGTATATATCATTCATGGCCGCCGTCTCAAAATCCGCCATTTTGGATTCAAGTAATTTTTTAAATGGGAAGGAGGTGTATGTCACATTAAATAACACTACCTTGAGCTCAGAAATTTAGTGGTGTAATTTGTTTTTTTCTTATCTTGTACAGATTAGAAGTTATTAATGTTCAAAGGTGGGAAATTACCTTGATACTGACCCAGTTCTCTCTTTGTTCCAGGTGATCTAAAATAGGTCTGACACGTGAACGGAAGATCGAAATCATCCTTATATCAGTGGAACGCAGCTACCGAACAATAGCAGCTGACTACAACAGACGGCACTCAGACAGAGAACCGGTATCGCACAGCACGGTGGCTCACGTGATCACCAAATTCCGAGAGACGGGCTCTGTTCAAGATAGGGCACGTAGTGGGCGACCAAAGACTGCCACCAATGAAAAAACTGCAACGGCGGTTGTTGCGTCGTTTGTGAAAAGTCCTAAACGAAGTACCCGTCGTGTGTCCCTAGCATGTGCAATAAGCCAATCCCCCGTTGTCCGAATATTGCACGCCAATCAGTGGCATCCATACAAGCTGCACATGCAACATAAACTGAATGAGGATGACCCTGAACGCCTGTTGGAGTTCTGCATTTGGGCTACTGAACAACACGAACTGGATCTTGCGTTTGCCAAGGGCATACTGTTCAGCGACGAGGCGTATTTCACTTTGAACGGGGAGGTTAATCGACATAATTGTCGATACTGGTGTGACGCAAATCCGAACTGGGTTGACCCGAGTCGAGAACATAGTCCAGCGAAGGTGATGGTGTGGTGTGGCATATGGGACACCCGCATCATTGGGATATTTTTCATTTACAAAACCTTAACTGCACCACAGTATCTGATGCTGTTGCAGGACCTTGTGTTCCCTGCCACACTGAAAGCTGACGGCATTTTCCCATCTTATTTTCAACACGATGGAGCCCCTCCACACTATGGACTTGGTGTCCGCCAATGGTTGGATGAACAACTGCCAGGAAAGTGAATTGGTCGCCTGGTCCCGTGGAGTGGCCGCCCAGTAGGATGAGTCGAAAAAAACGATTTCTTTCAAATCGAATTCTAATAGTGCGGAAAACTTGGACCATCTATCGAAACGTGTAAGTGTATTTTTTTTTTTTTTGAAATCGCGTAATATCTTCAGTTCGCGCATCCAGATTAAAGTTTTACCAAATTGTCAAAAATCGTACTTTTTTTTGGAACACCATGTATAGAACACACGTTGCTTCTGATAGTTGTGGTAAAGCGCTAATTCTCAAGCAGGCATGTAACAATACACAGAAGAAAAGAAAATCAACATTGGATAATATCTTCAGTTCTTGCTCTAAGTTCAAAATCTCGTGAAATTGTAAAAAATCGTACTTTTTGGAAGACCCTGTATAAAATAGTTTATGTTGTTATAGTTTTAATATGGCTGTTATATTTTTCCCAACCATGCGGGAATATTCAGAAAAAAGAAAATAGAAATTGGATAGTATCTTCAGTTCGTATATTGGAACTTAAAAATCGAAAATTTTACGAAAGGAATCATTTTCTGTTTTCGATCTGAGCGTGCAGCTCTTCGCTCATTTCTGATATTAGAAATGACCCAGAACTCGCCACGAGGAGGTGGCTGCACTTCGAGTTCCACCCAAACCCTTCCCAACCATTGTAGAAGTTTCAAATATATTTCTTTTGTATTTCGTGCATAACTTTAAAATCTGACTTCTTACTAAAATCTGGCAATATAGAGCGTGACAAAAGTGTGGTCCGAATAAAACCATCTCTGTTTAAGGAGCTACACACTTTTGTAGCAGCCTGTGTTACAAGTTTAACACATCTTTCTACGGACTGCGTGAGACATGGAAGTTTTATGTAGTCAAACTCTGGTAGTTCTTTTGTCCTTAGAAATGACCAAATACTCGCTGTTGTTACATGGGCCATTATTGGTGGTGATGAAAGTTTACACGTTGACCAATTTATCAATTCGGTACAGTCAGTTGCTTCAAAATTGAGATCAGGTGGTAAAAAATTTCTCACACTTTTACCTGATGGTGGTTGATTCCTCGATTTCCACAATCTTCTGAAAGCTAATTCTCTTATGTGTTTCCGTTCATTACATTTTAATGAGTTACCTTTCAGACATCTATTCGAGTATCTAGATGGTGACACGTCAGGACCCAAATCATTTTCTGGAACTATCGCCAAAGAATTGCAATACTGTGAGCAGCTTCCTGTTGTTGGTTATGAGAATAGTCAGACCGAAGATATCTCCGTAAAAGAAAATGACCTGAGCAAAGACCAAAAATATCTTCTTCATATTGTTAGAGCTATAAACAGCGGTGAGTGTGCAAGTGATCTTGCAGTAAAGGATCCAGGCCCAATAAGTCATTCAAGGTGGCTTACTATAGCGAATCGTATTTTAAGGTTATATATTTCGACGGAATATCCTTCATTTGAGCTGAAGACATTGGCGACTTACATTGTAAAAACATATGCGCCAGCTTGGTTTTCTATTAAACAAAATTCGTCTGTAAAAGATGGTGCAAAACATGTGTTTAAATTGATTCAGATATCACGATATCTACCGGAAAGTTTATTAGAAATGATCGATCCTGTAATACAGCGAAACGCTTTTCTTGCGCACCCTGAAAACCTTATTTTGGGCATGGCGATGGATGAACGCAAACACATAAGAAAATTAGCTTCCAGAAGATTGTGGAAATCGAGGAATCAACCACTATCAGGTAAAAGTGTGAGAAATTTTTTACCACCTGATCTCAATTTTGAAGCAACTGACTATACCGAATTGATAAATTGGTCAACGTGTAAACTTTCATCACCACCAATAATGGCCCATGTAACAACAGCGAGTATTTGGTCATTTCTAAAGACAAAAAGACTACCAGAGTTTGACTACATAAAATTTCCATGTCACACGCAGTCCGTAGAAAGATGTGTTAAACTTGTAACACAGGCTGCTACAAAAGTGTGTGTCTCCTTAAACAGAGATGGTTTTATTCGGACCACACTTTTGTCACGCTCTATAATGCCAGATTTTAGTAAGAAGTCTGATTTTAAAGTTATGCATGAAATACAAAAGAAATACATTTGAAACTTCTACAATGGTTGGGAAGGGTTTGGGTGGAACTCGAAGTGCAGCCACCTCCTCGTGGTGAGTTCTGGGCCATTTCTAATATCAGAAATGAGCGAAGCGTTGCACGCTCAGATCGAAAACAGAAAATGATTCCTTTCGTAAAATTTTCGAATTTTAAGTTCCAATACACGAACTGAAGATACTATCCAATTTCTATTTTCTTTTTTCTAAATATTCCCGCATGGTTGGGAAAAATATAACAGCCATATTAAAACTATAACAACATAAACTATTTTATACAGGGTCTTCCAAAAAGTACGATTTTTTTTACAATTTCACGAGATTTTGACCTTAGCTCAAGAACTGAAGATATTATCCGATGTTGATTTTCTTTTCTTCTGTGTATTGTTACGTGCCTGCTTGAGAATTAGCGCTCTACCACAACTATCAGAAGCAACCTGTGTTCTGTACAGGGTGTTCCAAAAAGGTACGTTTTTTTGACAATTTGGTAAAACTTTAATCTGGATGCGCGAACTGAAGATATTACGCGATTTCAAAAAAAATTACACTTACACGTTTCGATAGATGGTCCAAGTTTTCCGCACTATTAGAATTCGATTTGAAAGAAATCGCTTTTTCCGACCCACCCTACCGCCCAGATCCCCTGACATAACGCCCCTTGATTTTTATCTATGGGGACATCTTAAGCAGATAGTGTATACTGAGACAATCCCTGCTTTGAGACACCTGGAGGAACGCATCAAACAATCCTGTGACCAAATTTCAGGAGACATCTCCTCCGTGTGCAGTCAGAGTGGTTGCGGCGACTACAGTTGTGCATTCCACGGGATGGACAACACGTAGAACATGTAGCATTCAGTATCAAGGTAATTTCCCACCTTTGAACATTAATAACTTCTAAACTGTACTAGATAGGAAAAACAAATTACACCACTAAATTCCTGAGCTCAAGCTAGTGTTATTTGATGGGTCACACACCCCCTTCCCATTTAAAAAATAACTTGAATCTAAAATGGCGGATTTCAAGATGGCGGCCATGAATGACATACCCTTCAAAAGTTGCGGCCCCTCATCAAACCTCTGTTCCCATCATCACTTTTTACTTTTCCCGTCGATTTTCAAACTTATGCAGGTGTCCAAGGACTTTTGACTCACCCTGTATATTTTATGTATGTGTGGGAGTGCCACGTTGGACATGGAAGGGTAATTGCTTGTTTTTTGTTTGTTTTTTGCATCAGCATTTTGGAGATGGCATTCCTTGGGGATACACTAATAAAATGTATATCAGCGGAAAGCTTAATTTTTGCAGAACACATTGCTACTAAAATTATCTTCCTATCTAATTCAGAGTTTGATATATTGAGGTTTAAATTGAGACACATTAAGGAGCGACCAGAATGTGACCATTTCACACCATTAGTCGGCTCAAAGGCCGTAACTCTAGAACGATGCATTTCCCGACATATGGTCATCTGAACTTTTTTGGTTGTCTACCCATAAGGAATCCACCCATGAAGTTTTGCCGTACCTTTTAGTTACACCCACTATATACAAGATCCCTTTTGTAGATTTACGAAATCACTCTTTTTTCCTCAATCAATTTACAAAACGGGTCTTGAATGAGGTGGTCGCACTAGTAATGACATTCCGTAGCGTCGTTGCGTAACACACACAGTATAAATAAAGCTTCGAAACCACAAATTGCAAGTTCTGCCGCAGATAATTCGGTAAGGTGTCTGCTTGTTGAGTGTGCAACTCAGATTCATATCACGGCTGGTACGGTTTGCTTTTTTTCCCTTTCAAAATACATTTCTATATGTTTATATTCCTTCTTAATAATTACTTTCTTGCAATCTTAAATTAGTCGGGGTTAAGTAATCACAAGATTAAAATACATGTATGACTACTTTATCCGTGTGTGTGTAGTCACATATGTCTCTTTACACATTTGTTTCTTTCTTGGGGCTGCGGTGGCTCAGTGGTAGAGCGTTCAACTGTGGTGCTTGGGGTCCCGGGTTCGATCCCAGTCCCCGACAAGTGAACTTTGTGGTGGACAAACACCGTGTGCGTGGATTTTCTCGGGGTTCTCCCCTTTTGTTAATTCCACCATTTCATTCGTTACTCACCATCACCGCCTCCTTTAACCTAACCGGCATAATCATGGGACGTAAAACTCAAAGATTTCATTTGTTTCTTTCTTTCAACTAGTGTTGCCACGAGACGAGACAGAAATATTTGACACGAGACGAGACAGACTACTTGTTCCGTCTCGTTTCCGAGACGAGACGAGACGTCTCTTGAAATGCCTCGTATCGTCTCATGTTTCAAAAATGCAAAGACAGTTTCTGAAATTATTTAAAAATTTATTAACTCGGAATAAATTATTGCCTTCGAAAGTATACCAGGTTTATTATTTCAAATGAGGACTATCCTAAAAGAACAAGGAAGACCTAAAGTTATTTTTTTAAAGTTCTTTCTTACAAACAGCTTTCATTCCCATTTTCCAACCGATTCAAGTTTAAATATTTAGTGATACTGTTCCAGATTCAAGTAAAATGTTAAACCATTCTTTGAGATCAGTGTTTCAGAACATTTCATTCCGAAGGCTGGTAGTTATATCTATCTATAAAAATCCTTTATAGAAATACAAGTTCTCTTAATGCCAGTTTCATCAGCAACTAACTATTGTTTCATGAGTTTTCTCGTTCCGAACAAAGACAGAAACGTGTAGGCCTTTTTCTGTACTGAGTTTGAAAGGATACTGGTTTGACAACAAAATTTAGTTTCCTTTTATTGCTTTATGATGTTATTCGAACCAAAGTCATTTTTGAAATCAGAAAGTCACATAGGCCTTCTTATTTTTTGAAGTGGCGTCAGAGGTTTAAAAAAAGGATAAGTGGGGAAGGCTTGCCTTTCGACTGTACCGACGATATTGACAAATATTCCTGTCGTAATAATTCATCACTGGAAACCATTGGTACCCGAAGAAATTTTTAAGGGGATCATCTCCATGGTTGCTATATTACGTCTGGTATTTAATATACGTAGTTTGCTATATTACGCATACATTTTCGTGAGCAAGGGGGGCCGGGCCCTTTCCCCCTCCTTTCGTGCGCCCGTGGTCGAAACTAAGTAGTCGTTGTTTAAAGCAGTTTTTCTTCCAGACATGTTTTTGGGGTGCTGTTCTCTTGGAACTCTGAGAGTGCCTCCCACGGGGAGACCAAAATAATACATCTATAATATAATAATAAATAGAATAATGCCAGCAGTACCCCCGGAATCCTAAATGTACTCCCCAGGAACATTTTTTCTGAAAGAAACACTGATTGGAAGATTGTAGTCGTGTTGTGTGTTGTGCTAATAACCAAACGAAAGTGGTTAAAAGCTGTAATTTTAACCACTTTGTATAACAGCTTCTTTTTTTGGGCCTCATCCGCTCTAGTGTTGCCATAAGACGAGACATTTCTCGTGTCTCGTCTCACGAGACGAGATATGTGACGAGAAGAGACAGCTTGAAGTCTCATCTCGTCTCATCTCGCGGAAACACTATTTTCGACCATGTGGGTTACTGCCCCGAGCTTGAAAATGTCCTCGAAGGGATTGTGCTACGAATAACAGATTTTATTCGAACTAATTGACCGACTCCGATGCAAGATTGTTCCAATTTCGCCTATTCGCAATGTAATGGAATAGACAAACATACGTTTATATGGTTACGTGAAGGCGGTCCCTTGTTCGATTCCTGGTGGGGGCACTCGGTCGAAAAATTTAAAAGTTTTTCAGGCCAGCCACCTGAATGAGATTTTCCTTGGTTTTCCACATTCACACCAGGCAGATGCCAGGGTGATACTTTAGGTTTCAGATCGCTTCCTTCCTTCCCTTTCCCCGGAAAATGTGCTCGCCTAGAGACGTCATCCCTCGAACGTGACGGGCTAAATGGTCTCAGATGCCGAAAGCCCAGAAATCTAGATCCTAAATCCTAAATTTACAAGGTTACTTCTGGGGAACATTGTTCTTTCAAAATATATATCTATATATTGATATTTATTAATTACTTTGTTGCATCTTTCCTACATTATTCTTGATTGGTACCATCAGTTAGTTTAGTCAGATTATGTATAGTTAAATACGGTTATGTATGTTTACCGTTTCGTTTTTTTTTTCAAAATACATTCCTATCTGATCACATGTATTGTTAGTAATTTATTTGTTGCATTTTTTAATAATTTATTTCATACACACAACAGATAAAACAACTCGTACATTTTAATTACACAGCACATAGTTCTTTGGCATTTAGGGAAATCTCCTTTGGTTATAGGAACATCCTAGTATTACCAATGGGGATTTCCCTCATCCCCCTTGTAATTTGCACACCGTCAACAGATATAGAACATTGTTGAACATTTCTCGAACCACTTCATCACACTCCTGGCCTTGTGACATGGTGCATTATTTTGTCGAAAAATGCCACTACCGTTGGGAAACATGGTCGTCATTAAGGGGTGTACGTAGTCTGCAAGCAGTGTGCGATATTCCGGTCTTTCCACATTCATGAGTCACGTAAAATTTACAGAGAACAATTTTGACTTCGTACGTTCTATCTAGCGAGTAACTACTTGCTCATATGAAAAAATGCGCATTATTATTATTATTATTATTATTATTATTATTATTATTATTATTATTATTATTATTATTATTATTATTATATTCGAAGTACAATCAAATATCACGACATTAACTATTAGTTTTAATTAACTGAATTGAGCTGAAAATTAAATATTGATTTCGAAAGATTAACCATTAAGTTTATGCGTTCGGTACTTTTCTAAAGTAATAAATGCTGGAATTGGTTTCAAAGCTGTTTCTGAATGAATACTTTTTTCAAAATAATATTAAAAATTATAGAAAGATTTTCGAGACATTCGAGTCGAGTCGAGAATTTTACGAACAGTCTCGACTCGACTCGTGTCTCGGCTCGAAAATCAGAGTCGAGAAATAAGTTTGTCTTGACTCGTCTCGAATTTTATAAAGTGTGTCTGAACTCGAATTCCAGTCCAGATTCGAGACATGTCTGGACTCGTGCGCATCCCTAAATATTCATATTTTAAATGTGCAATACTACCTCGCGAAAAATGACCCCGAAGTTAATTTACCAAAGTCTACTTTCTTCTTGTTAGATTAGTGATCGTGGTTTAGGATAGATTATGTAAAGCCAGACATGGTTATGTATGTTTACACTTTCGTTTCTTTCTTTCAAAATGCATTCCTATCTGTTCCCATTTATTAATAATAATTTATTTCTTGCATTTATTAATAACGATCAGAAAAACCCATTATTCGCATGGTGGCTGTATTTGGAAGTCAACGCCTGTATTAGTATCACCGTTGATTTCAGCGACCGTCAAAACTTTGAATTCGACACTAATATCGGTTATCTTCTACTACTTTTCATGTCCTGTACACGTTTCCTGAGACCCTCCTGGTTCGATTTGAAAAAACACTTAGTCTTGATCTGGAACCTGGGCCAAGGTACCCAAGATCAAAATTTGGTAACTCTCGGTCCTCTCGTCTGGTCTCCAGGCAGCACACAGATACATACAGACAGACAAACACACAAACAAACTTTTTATTTTATTTATATTAGGTTAGGTGTATTTCAAACAGTGTTTCTTCCAGAAGTGTTTTTAGGATGTACTGCCCGCCCGAAGCTCTGAGAGTGTCCCCCGGAAGAGACCAAAATAATACGTCTATAATATAATAAAAAAATAGAAAGTTATCAATAGTGCCCCCGGAATACGAAGTGTGCCCCCCTCCCCAGAACATAGTTTCTGAAAGAAACACTGATTTCAAACACAACAGATAGAACCAACGGCGCCGACTTTCCAAAATGTATGTGGGTGCATATAAATGGCGGGACGTGTTATATGTTTTCAGGGGAGTCTCGATTTTTTTGATTGATTTCATTTTAGTTAAAATCTTTTATGAACACTCTCATAAAGGGCTGTGCTGTGATAAAGTAAAATATACCGGTAATATAAGGATAAGTTGGGACTGTCCTAGCTCAGTCGGTAACACGGCAGACTTAAACGTAAAGAAACAGGTTTAAACCGGGTTCAAGTTTAATCACTGTAATGCATATTCCCAACATATATAATCGTGATGTTTAGTGTATATTTTCAACAACTTACATGATGCACAATGAGTGCAAGAGGCAGTGATAATATCAACGCGATTCTAAAAGAAAATACTACATTCATACAAATTAAAATGAAAACATCATCATAAAAGAAAATAATTTTAATGGTATTGCAAAAAGAACTTGCAAGGATTTGGTTGTGGACATAAAGTATAAGGTGGCTAACTTAGTGTGTTCCTTGGTTGCCTTTGCACAAACACATTTGAAACAAACAATTATGTTTTAGAGGTTAGAAATTTTAATTCCCATCTCTATGTTTTAATTGTTTATTTTTTATAGTGTCAAGCGAGAAATATTTATTTTATTATGTTTATTATGTTTTGAAACTAAAAATCTTGCCTGCAGCGCCCTGACAAGATTATTTGTGTGAGTGCTGGAACCAGGGAACACCAAGGAGGCGGCGCACATGGACAGCCCCTAGCATTTCTTACACAGCACAACGTTGTTTGGCATAGAACGTTGCTACTGTACTAGCGAGTTCCAGCTAGTTAAGCCTTTTATTAACAGCCGGAGGCAGCATTCTGTTATATCGTTGTAGTGAGTGGCGTGTTAAAATACTCCTAGTATCAGTTTTTCATTGTTCGATTGACCTTGAAGGACAACAATAGGACCTTTCGAGGAATACAAGTTCCCTTTAATTCATGAAGTTAATATAGAAATGACCTTCAAACCTATGCTGTGCATAAATACTGGAAGTCTTATAGAACGGTTTTATCCGTGTGTCTGTAGACCAGAGCCCTGCAAAGCCAGGCCCGGATGGATCTGTATTCTGTGGCCGTCTCGACCCGATCCGGCCCGAATCTCGAGCCGGACAGAGAATGGGCCGGGCTCTAACCGGGCCGGGCACAAACGAGCCGGGCTCTAAACGGGCCGGGCGTAACCGGCCTGAGAACAACCAAGTTGATAAGTCAAGTCAATCCTTCAATATGCAATGAAAAATGAGAAATGTGTCGTCATAATATTGCAATGTCTATTTGTCCTTCTCAAATAGGAAAGTCGTGAGAAAAGTTACCCAAGGTTTGTTTTCTATATCCCTATACTGTCTGTCTATTTGTTATTTGTGCTTACTCTGTATTTATTATACAATAATACAGCTCATGGACGTAAAAGTCTTATACTACACTCATTAATGCATTACGAGTAACAGAGAAGATATGTAAAACTTCTACACCGTATGTTGATACTAATACTACAACTACTACTGATAATGCTATTATTACTATTACGATTACGAATGCTAGTGCTAATTCCACTATTGCTGCCACTGCTACTACTGTTACTATTACCACTACTGCTACTACTTATTACTGTACTAATACGACAGCGAATACCATTACTGCTGTTACTAGTAATACGAAAACAACGTCCCACAGTTATGCCGGCTAGGCTAAAGGAGACGGTGGTGACGAGAAATAAATGAAATGGTGGAATTAATAAAGTGTGAGGAAACGGGAGAACGCCGATAACCCCATACACACGGTGTTTGTCCACCACAAATTTCATTTGGCGAGACCTGGGATCGAACCAGGGACCCCATCCACCAGAGGTGAACGCTCAATCACTGAGCCACCGTTCCAGGAACACCTAATCGACCCTGGTGTCTTGGTTATTTATTTCATCATAATATTTTGTTATATTTGTAGTATCATACTCTGATATAAAGAATACAGGAACATGTAACATCATTTGGTATTTGGCTTGCTAATTGAACATAACTACAAATTGCACTGATCTTATGAGCACGCCAGTTTACGGTTTTGGCCTCAGTGGTCTAAAGGTAGCGTACCAAATTTTACTTAGTAAGTCAAGTACTTGACTTCATACGTTCTTTAGGTAACTACGGCTCAGGCCGTGTGGATGATGGGATGAATTGGTGGAATGAAAACAGTGGGAGGAAGCGGGACCACCCCGAAAACTCCCAACACACGGTATTTGCCCACCACAAAGCTCACATAGCATCTGGGTGGAAGTTCTGTACGGATCCAATGAACTACGGAATAACGTACCAGAAACTCCCTACTCTGTAAATATATACTGCTAATATTTGTAAGTTTCAAGCTTGTAAAAGAACGTAGCTGTTTTGTCTTTCTATTAAGGTTTACGATAGTTCTATCGTATCTTGTCTGAGCTGCAAAACGAGAGGTAATACATTTATCGATTTATGGTTAGGGATTGGTCCTTTAAAACATTTAATTAAATCGAGAGGTAATAGAAAGATACTATCCCGCGAAAAACGTGCATTTTCTTTTGTGACAGATGATAACACTACTTCAAGTTTGACTACTGAATTCATATAGTTCGGAAATCTTCGTTTCACACTGTGAAACGATACTCACTTCTTTTATTTTGGTATTGGTACTGGTAACTCGTGTAATATATGCAACAAGTTGACACTCTTAGTCATAGATTAGAAACTTGTAGCAATACACGTTCAAACCGAACATGGCTAACTTCAGCTACTTCTGGTTTGAATAAGGATTGCTGGAAAATATTCTTGGGATGCTGAATTCTTGGAGAAACATTTCCTTACGATCCTGAGTTGATTTTAAAAAAACGTATCCTGATATCTCCTATTGTTTAAATCTATGGAAAAAAGAATTGAAATAGGAAGTAATAGTTAATTTGAGCCACTTCCTGTTCCGGTAGGATGTTGACAATAATTATGGTATGTTGCCTTGAGACGCTAAATCGTTTGGACAAATATGTTCTCGCTATCTGTTACTGTTTCCATTTTATGGCGAGGAACGTTCAAACAGAATATGGCTAATTTTAACAAATTCTGCTTTGATCAAAGCTGCCACGGAGATGGAGGAGGCTATTCTTGAGACGATGAATCGATTGCAAAAAGCCACTTTTTATTATCTTTACCATTTTTGCTCTACGGAAATCAGTATTGGAACCGGAAGTACTAAATTTGAACAATTTCCAGTTTTAGTAAAGTTATATGGATGGTAACGATATGTTTGTTGAGAGGCTGAATCGTTTGCTTAAAACTGTTTCTAGCTATCTGCTGCCGTTTTCATTCTATAGCGATAAACGTTGAAACCGTTATTGAAACCAGAAGTTATAATAAATTCTAACTACAGCCGAATTTAGTATTGTAAATATTTGTCTTTAGACTCTAAATCGTTTGCAGAAACCACTTCTCACTATCCGTTATCATTTTCTTTATATATCGACAAACGTTGAAATCGGAAATGGCTAATTTGAAGCAATTCCGGTTTGAGTAGAAGGTTAACGGAGGAAATAAAATATATTCTTTGGATATTGAATTAATTGTAAAAGACCACATCTTGAAGCATCTACTATTTCTATTAGGCGGAAATTGGAAATTGAAAACGGAAGTAATAGTAAATTTCAACCATTTATAATTTCGGTAGTATATTTTGTGTACCCATGATGTTGTCTCTAGATGGTAACTCGTTTTCAAAAATCAGTTCTCGCTGTTACCGTTTTATGCTATGACGATAAAAGTTGAAACTGTTGTTGAAACCGGAAGTAATAATAAATTTAAACCATTTTCAATTTTAGTAGAAATTGTGAATGACCATGATATGTTGCCTATACACGCACAATCGTTTACAAAAAAAAAGTTTTCACGTATGTTACCATTTTTATCTATGGGTTAAATGTTAGAACCAGAAATTGCTAATTTGAACCACTTCTGGGTTCAATATAGAGTTAACGGGTGAGATGGAACCTATTCTATTCATTGGATGAAGAATCAATAGCAGAAAACCTTTTCTTTATATCACTTTCTGTCTTTGCTGTGGTATCTGTCAACAGACACACGGATGAAACCACTCTATAAGATTTCCGACTTTTATGCACAGAACAGTTTGGAAGTTTAAAACCTGTCTTTGGTTCCATAAATATTATTAATACTAACATATCAATGATACTCTTGTGTATGATTCAAAAAGTTAGCCGTGAAATTTAATCTAAATTGGAAATAGTTGTGGAAAGGCCTCTTGCTATAACAGATTTGTGGATGTTCAGATAAAATCAACATAATCTTTCTATTTCACTACGGGTGAGTGATGCATAGGTCATTTCTACTGTATATCAACTTCACGGACCAAAGCGACTTGTGACTTCATGAGAAACCATTTGTTAGTTCTTCAAGGTGAATAACAACAAAATAGCTAATACTAGGACTACACGCGACCCATTAATTCGATAGAAGAGGCAAATTCAACAGAAGTGTTTACGTATAAGAAGCCCTCCGGCACTTAGGCTGGGTGGAAGCAACAACATTCTATGCGAAAGAACGCTGTTTGTTCTATTTGTTCGAGTTTGCTTGTGTGTCTGTGTGCGGCCTGGGGATCAGACAAGTTGACAAAAAGTTACTAAATTTTAATAACGGATACTTTTGTCATGTTTAATTAATTTATTGAAATATTAAAAACGAAACTTCTGTATATGAGTGTACAATTAAAAAAAACATTTCATCAGTGTTATACGGAAGAAAATAACGTTAGACGTCATAAGATAAACAACTTTCAAAAAGAAAATCCACAACGAAAATAAGTTACAAGAACTGGTTACGTACAGGTTGTTTTCGCTCTCTCAAACTAGTATAAAAGCTTAAAATTTTGGAACTATTTATCTTAATCTCAATCATTCTCTTGTCTTCGCTACTCCGTCATCTTGCGACTTGCAATTGGACTTTGAAGCTTCGACGATGATGGTTAACATCGAGCTGAGAGAGAGACCTCCTAACGTTAAATGTAAGTTCTTTACCTTTTGAATAATTCAAGTCTCTTTGAAGAAGTTTTTTCTTCTGGCAGTCTCCTGCTAAGGCCTCAAGTATAACAGCTCTTAAAGCTAAATTTATCATTTATTAATGAATTAATATTGTAATACTTTGCAGACCTTTGAACTCACTTAATATTTGATAATTGATAATACTATGTCTGCACATGTGTAATAATGAGATAGAAATCTTTTGTAATAAACATATACATTGAACTTCTTTTCTTTCATATACTACCAATTTATCATTTAGCTGTTAACTTGAGTAATAAGATACTAACCACTATACTCATTTATATCTAAGACTACTGAGCATTAAAATTCTCTTAAATAAAATTCTTTAAATTAAACACTTTTGTCCAGGCCCTAGACCAAGACCAAGTGGTTTTTTATTTTTTTTTTAAATTCGAACCAGGGGTCTCAGGGGAGGGGGACGTTTACCGAGACATGTAATAATATTAGAAAATGACCGATATTTGTGTCGAATTCATAGTTTTCACGGTCACTGAGATCAATGGTGACACTTCCATTAGCGATGACTTTCAAAATCAGCTACCATTGCGTGCGGGCCGGGGTCACCGGGGGCGGGGAGATGTACCGAAACACGTAAAAATAATCCAAAATGACCTATATTAGTGTCAAATCCTTAGTTTTCACGGTCGCTGAGATGATTGGTGATTCTTCCAGAGGCGTTGGCTTCTAAATACAGCTCCCAGCGCTTGGGAGACAGAGGAGTTCTTTTTAAATTTCGAACCAGGTGGTCTCAAGGGGCGTTTCCCGCGATATGTAAAAGTAGTAGAAAATTACCGATATATTTTCGTTTCGTTGTTCAGTTTGTTTACATAGATATTTTATCTGACCCATGCGAAAAGTGGTTATTTTCAGCTAGTTATTATTAAATGCAAGAAATAAATTATTAATAATATACAGGGTGGCCCACAGTACTGTACTGATCAGTTCATTGCATTTTATATAATTTCTTATTTTTATCCATCAGATACACTTAGTTTGTTTGTTATTTGTTCTTAGTATGTTTTTACTTATATCTTAAGCTCAAAAGAGCCGAAGCAAATAAACTCATAAACTAGAATGTTACAGTTGATCAATACCGAGGTGTATGCCTGTTTTTGGATCACGTGAACAAATAGAAATGTATTTTGAAAGAAAGAAACGAAAGTGTAAACATACATAACCGTATTTGACTTTACATAATCTATCCTAAACCGCGGTCACTGATCTAAGATAATGTAGGAAAAAATGCAAGAAAGTAATTAATAATAATAAATATGAACATATAAAAATATATTTTGAAAGAAAAAAGTTCCCCTGGCAGAACTTGTTTACTCCAGACGCCGAAGCGTTAACCAGAGTTGGAGTGGGTCAGTGGGTCGGTGGGTCAAGTTTTGTCGAGTTTTTTTGAGTGGGACTTGGGTCAACAGCATGTGATCCACTGAGACCCACCACCCACCGTGACCCACTGCGACCCATCACCCACCATGACCCACTCTGCTCACTGCATTGTAAATAGCATCTTCTGAACAGCATATTTTTTTCACACTCGACTCTAGCCATAGAAACTAAAAACTAAAAAGAAGAACATTGAAGAAGCAGTTGAAGTTAAATTTATATCATGGCAGTCAAGGTGGTTCATATCAAGGACTGAATAATATCAATATTAGGCAGTCAACTAATATCGATCGTTTTCGATCATTTTTAGAAATCAATCCTATATATAGAAAATGCCCCCCAACAAAAGGAAGTTTTAAAAAATGATATTGAGATTAGGGCGTAACTATGTATATGCCGAATGTCATTTCAGTTGACTTTGCAATTTGATCATGATGATCACACAGGGTGACATCCAGAAGTCCTAAACGGCAGAAGTCCTAAAAATATAGGCACTAGTCTTAAATTTTAGGACTTCTGCAGTTTAGGACTTCTGCCGTTTAGGACTTGTGCCGCGATATGATTTTTAGGACTTCTGGCGTTTAGGACTTGTGCCGTTTAGGACCTGTGCCTTTTTCATTCACTTGCTTTAGTTCTGAAATTCGCCACCACCACACGAAATTGGGACGATGCAGCAACTAGTTGGCAATAATGTTACGAACGTAGCTAATTCCAACAGTAACAGCTATATTTGTACTACTAACAATGTTCTGCACTTATACACGAGTTACATAATACAACCTATTTCATTCTAAGAATTAATTACATAATTAGTTAAGAAATTAGTTTCTTTCGAATTGAGATACGAGAATCCCAAGACAAATTCCTAAAACAAAAATAAATAAATAAAAAATAAAAAAATATTTAGAAAGCATATTTTACCAGACTTCTGAAACCAAGCAAACATTCAGAATTGCAATATATACTATGCGGAGCGTATTTTATTAAGAGTAGGACAAAAATCCATCAAAGTTTACTTAATTATGACAAAAGCTCACTAGACATTTCACGAGTGAACATTAAATACCAACTGTATACATAAAGAACGCAATAAATTTAAAATTGAACAAAGAACATTTATTATGCAATACAGTGGGTGACATTCATAAGTCCTAAACGGCATAAGTCCTAAAAATATAGGCACTAGACTTAAATTTTAGGTCCTGTGCCATTTTTGCAGAAATTACTACATAGTCATTTAGGGGTGTGGCCTGCAAATTTTTCTAGGGGAGCATGATTTTTATATATTAAAAGCAAATCAAAAGTTTATTTCCAGATTACGAAACCTTCAATAAGACAATAAATTTATACATATTACACATGTACATAAATACATAATATTATTATATTTCCAGTTAGTTTCTTTTTGAAACCTGGACCTTGACAGAGTGTAAATTTAAAACCACAGCTTGCGGGAAATGTAAGAAATAAGTTTGTTGTAAGAAATCGGAAACTGTTCATGGAAGTCAATTTGTTTGACTGTATTTATCTTCTGTACTCTTATATGAAAGAGTAAAGATGAGTGATTTTTTGGGCATACTACTACAAGAGAGTCGTTAAGTTTTAATTTTAAAATATAATTTTCTTATGAAAGCAGGACATAAGAAAGAATTTTTGGAAATAAGTATCGTAAAAAAGGTGGGCAAGATTTTTTTTAAAGGGTAGTGTATCTCGCAAGTTTCTGAAGCTAGTAAAATGAAACTTGGCATATAAACTTTCCTGTTTAAAAAAAATGAAAATTGAACACATAAAAGGGAAAGAGCAAAGGGAGCACTTTTTTCATGTTCGAATTCCCCATTACTTAGCTACTCAGAAAATATGTAAATAAATTAAGGAAGGATTGTTTAAGTTAAATGCGTGAAACTCGGTATTTGAACTTTTAACTAAAAGTAATAAAATACTATATGTTCCAGCGTCTTGAAAATTACACTTCTAAGGGGAAGGAGGGTCAATTTCTATAATATTAAAATATCCCACTGCTTATGAGATTTGGGCAGAAAACTCTTTTCCTTTAGGCCTCGGTTTATCCAGTTAAGCAAACGAGAGTATAAAGTGGCTGATTAATTAGATTCTTTTAATTATTTTAACATGTTGATGTAGTTTAATTCCTTTAAAACTGTATTCTTTCACATTCTATTATCAGGGCCGGCGGAAGGGGAAAATATCACCCGGGCAAAGAATCCATATGGCGCCCCCTACAACCCATTGGTAATACTGAGTTTAAATTTGCTATGCTACCTTACAGATAGCTGCTTTTAAAGGATAAGTCCTTGAACTCTGTAACTATAACTATAAGAATCAATTATCAAACTGAGTAAGATCTTAACTTTTGTTAGTTAAATACACAGAGTAAGTTTTGGTTAACGATACACGAAACAATTATTTACACATGAGCATGCAAAATAATCTACGTCACTGATTGGAAATTTACAGAACGATTCAAGAAACAACGATTTATATAAAATTAAGATTGATGATGCAATACAGCATTTATCACACATATATACATAAACAACCTTGTTAACTGCGAAAGAGAACACATATATGAACAAAAGAACATACAAATATATTTTGTAACAGCATTGTACAAAGATTTCGTAATACAAATAATACAACCAGTAATATAATTTTATATCTTTATACAGTTTTAATGCAAATTGTCCTTTGAATTGTTTACAATGCTAAGTAAAGTTAACTTTTCGTGCCTTTTTCTCTGCAAAGTCTTTAATTAAAGTATCAGTGTCAAGCTCACACAGAACATCACAGTCAATAGACATCATAGAAAGGCCTACAAGACGCTCTTGCGTCATCGTTGATCGTAGGTAGTTCTTTATAAGTTTCAACTTGGAGAAACTTCTTTCTGCTGAAGCTACACTTACAGGAATAGTTAGTAAGATTCTTAGAGCAATAGTTGCATTTGGAAATAACCCAATAAGGGAGTTCTTGCAAATATATGTAAGTACTTGCAACGGTTTGCTCCTACTTTAAGAACCGAGAAATGAAGGTAAAAGTAAGAGCTCTTGATATAACTGAAATCCGTCAATATCACAGTGATCTTTGTCTGTTACAGATAGTTGTAAGTCCTTACAACACTTTAGTAAATACTCTTTGTCCGTTATTGGATGGATGTCATACAAAAACCCAAATATTTCGCTGTGCTGCTTCAGTTGTTGAAATCTTTCATTCAGGGAACAGATAATTGTGTCTAATGTGCAAAAATAGAAGTTACATTTAAACGCACTGTATGGATCATTAATCGGTTCGTCTTCAGATTCATACAAAAATTGTCGTTTGACTCTTCTATGTCGATGTTTTGGTTCATCCTCAATTTGTGGTTGAATGTTGAGCTCTTCAGCAATTACTTTGGCATCAACCAAAATATTCTGGAAACCTTCATCACTTCGCATGTTCTCAAGGCGACACTTGGTTTTCTTAAGCAGATCAACTGCTTGCTGAATGTCCACTGATTCTTGTTGGAAAACATGGCTAACCACATTAATACAAGAAAGAACTTCATACCAAAACACCACAACACAAACGAACTTAAAATTCAGGAGCTTCCTAGCCAGGGAATAAGCCTTATTTTTGCCCATAACGTCTATCTTTGAGTCCTTTGATGCTTCGAAAAGAGCATCGTAAATTTCTCCTAACTGGTAGCGAAACGATTTGACAGCATCAATACAACTCTCCCATCTAGTATCACTAAGAGGTTTCAAAGTGAAATTGGATATATGTTTTTGCAGAACAGACCAACGATATGTGGAACTAGAAAAATAATTGTATACTTCTTGCAATAAAGCAAAAAAATTTACAGCCTCACTACAGCACATTGCAGAATCATTCACAACCAAATTCAACGAATGGCAGCTACAAGGGACAAAAAATGCTCGACTATTTAGATCTAATATTCTTTTTTCAACGCCTGAGTGCTTTCCTTTTATATTGGCACCGTTATCATACCCTTGGCCACGCATGTTTGAAAGAGGAATTTTCAGTTTTTCTAATTCTTCCAAAATAGTGGTAGTTAGTCCTTCTCCTGAAGAATCATTTATGCACAAAAATCCCAAAAAATGTTCTTCAATGGATGGTTCCTTACCCAGTTCTACCTTCACGAAACGAACAATTAGTGTCATTTGCTCTGTATGACTTACGTCTGGTGTACAATCTAATATTATGGAATAATATGTCGCTTTCATTAGATCAGTCAAAATTTTATCCTTTATTTTTGACCCAAGGAGTTCAATTATTTCATTTTGAATGTCCTTGCTCAAATAATGTACATGTGTCTCTTTGCATGTTATTCGTCGCAAATGCTCAGCCATAGTAACATCAAACTGTGCAATACACTCAACTAGTTTGAGAAAATTGCCGTTTTTCTTGAGTAAATAGTGTCATTTTGACCTCGAAATGCCAAGTTCTGGGAAGCAAGAAACAAAATTATACACAGCAGTCGTTTGAGAACCTCTTTCCAGCGCTCAGTTTCATTGCGAATAATTGCTTGGTTTTCAGCGTCAACTGTTTTACCTGACTGTAATCGGTTTGCAAGTTCAAACCACGATTGGAAAGCCTTCATGTGAGTCAAAGATCTATCATGGTCTGATAACAGTCCGGACATATGCTTCCAATCCGAAAAACCTTCACAAGAAGAGAGTGACATTGTAGTATCACCGAAAAGACGGCAACAGAAACAAAAAAAAAAAATGAAATCTTTGAGTTTTACGTCCCACGGTTATGCCGGTTAGGCTAAAGGAGACGGTGATGATGAATAATGAATGAAATAGTGGAATGAAGAAAGTGGGAGGAAACGGGAGAACCCCGAGAAAACCCACGCACACGGTGTTTGTCCACCACAAAGTTCACATGGCGGGGGCTGGGATCGAACCCAGGACCCATAGCACCAGAGGTGAACGCTCTACCACTGAGCCACCGCGGCCCCAGGCAACAGAAACAAAATATTGCATCTTTAGTCACTGAATAAATAAGCCAACTACGAGCAACTTCTCCATTGTGCAGACGTCTTTTGTAGTTACTTGTAGTAAATCGCCGACCCTCGCTGTTTACTGGGAACTCTCGTTTGGAGACTTGAACTGGACCTCGTCTAACAAGTATCTGACGCATTCTGTCCGTAATATATTCTGGCCAATTTCATGAATCATCAAGATCGATTGATTGTGATTCCAACACCTGAAAAAAAGAAAAAAAAGTCAGTAGAAAATAATGTTAAATTTATTTTAAACATTATCTTCTAACAAAGAATAAGTGACTAAAACTTGAATGGAATTTTTAAAATTGTGTTCATAATTTTTAAAAACGGTGGGCTTGCACCGAAGGTGGGTGGGGTGGGGGTGGGGGATATTCAAGCAGCTAGATCATCCGGGGATAAACACAAAACTTAGAATGGCGCATGACCAATAAGCCTCCGATAGATGTGAGATATAAATAAATAAAGAGGGGGAGAGGACAAGTTTAATAATAATTGAAGTAAATAAATAAATGAATAAATAAATACAGGTTTCGTGCGAATATAAGACTTCCACGTCATGTTCTTTTATATACATAGAAGAATCTGCCCAGGATTTCTGAAGCCCTACCCAGGATTCTCGGTTTCGGCATTGAAGTGCTGTAATGTGGTTAAACCTTGACCCTGATTGGCTTCACAAATGCCTCTTACGAAGTTGAATCAGTAATGAACGACTAGATCAACCGGGATACAAACATGTTCGTGGCTGACTTAACATAAGAAATATGCAACTTTGAAAACAACATTTCTTTGAACATTATTCTTAGCAAGTTTGTATTTCTTACTATCTGTATTTCCTTTAAAATATGCACATTATTATACACTAATTAAAACTAAACTCTGTTTTTTAAGCTCCGAAACACCACTGACTGTGTCCTTTTTTTTTCTCTTTAAATGTAGTGGGTTGGTATGTGATAAGTTAGTTGACTTGCATCGTAATGTTTTGGGGCTTTCTGTATTAGTTTGGTACTTTATATTATTTGAAAAGCTTTCCGATTTCCTTGCGATGCTCAATATAAAAAGCCTTGGGGGATAGAATCCGCTAACTCTTGCATCAAATGTGAGTCTGCTAGTCATTCAACCACTAAGTCAATAAATATTACATATTATTATTTTTAAAAAAAATGTTATCCCATATGCCTTCCGTCAAAGCAACTTGAACGGAATACAGTGATATTATGCACCTAGACACAAGAAATGAATTCCAAAAATTGAGTAAGTGTAACCAGTGGCGAAGGGTAGTAAGAGGCCCTGAGGCCCGGCCTACCCATATATTTTTAGAAATTATAATGAGAAATTAGGCCGCAAAAGTAGCATCAAAATCACAAACTTCAACTTTCGGACCCCCATAAATCTACGGTGCGATGCCTGTAGTATCATACCTGCACATACGAAAATACGAATGATGTTATTGATCTTCCCATACACGGTTCGTCACACTATTTTTTTTATAATTTTCGGAGATGGTCGAGCAACGATTTTCACCATGTTTGGACCACTTCAAAATAAACTAGGGTTTATGTTTAACCGATTGAATAGAATTATGTCCAGTTGGGCGTTGTCGTTTTGCAGAAAGAACGTGACGATGCTCATCCTGGAGAGCTCTCTTTACGAGAAAGGTGTCGTTGAGGTTTGAGAGAATAGTGCTAAGAAATGGTGTTCGCTTTCGTGAAAGAAGGAAGCAAGTGAGTGGCGCTCGTGCGTGAGCTGCTGGCGCAGTGCAAGAGGGCTAGCTGAGGAGAGTAATGCTCCCGGAAGTAGGAACGAAAAGCACTGTTCTGATTGTTTGGCGTTATCCATTTCTTGCCACGTTACATTGAAATAGCAGAAATCAAATGATTGTTGTTGTCGGTCTTCGTTGCCGAGTGGGCTAGCGCTATATGCTAGTAACGAAATTTCTTTTGGCGTGAGTTCAAATCCGGCCCGAAAAATGTTTTTATTTGTTTTAACATTTTATAACAGTTTTTAAATTAAAATAATATGAAAATAATACTCTAAAATGTGATTTACTTACTTTTGTGCAGATAAGTAGTAGTAGTAGTAGGAACGGGTTAGAAGCCCCGCAGGGCTCGTTTTGGTACCCTTGTACTCCATGATATAAATTTTGTGACCAACTTAAAACAACTGGCTATGGTAGCGCGTAAAACAGCTGGCTAGAGTAGCGCGCGAAAAAAGTACTTCTGGGAGCATTAAGGCGGATTTTCATGCCCGCGTTAGAACGGAAGCATCACATGTAGCGTATTCATCGTAAATTATTTTCGTTTTCATACATCCCCGCGTGTATTGCGCCAAATTACTACTCGCTAGCTAATGCGCATGCGTAAAATAGAAAGTTTGCGACTTTAGTTTGTGATAATGGATTCCCGAAGGAGAGCTATCGTTTTAGCTGGAATATATTATATTTCAAAACGCCGCCGTCAGAAGTATGTTAGGAAAATGTGGTGGGTTCACCCCATTTTCCAGCTTCGACGAGAATACGGAATATACAGGAACCTTTTCTTTGAATTAAAATCCGATTCGGATAAATTTTATAAAACAAATAAAAATATTTATAAATCATACTAAAGCATGTTTCAAATTACATTGCTTTTATTTTATATAGGGATTGATAATTTGTACATACCAGTTATTGTATGAACTATCTATTGTTCCCGGTAATACAACTAATTAATTACACAAATATAAAAGTACTAACCATCGATACCAATATTTTCAGCAATTTGATGGCATGTTTTTGTCCTTAATACTGAATCCTTGTATTTCGGATATTTAAGGTTGTTCAAATTTTGTTTTCTCTTACTTGTTCTACGAGCAGTTCTTCAAACGTTGTTCTTACCTCCGCCATGTTAGTCAGTGAATACAATAGTGTACGCGCGCTACTTCCGTCAGAATTGAACAAATTTCTACTCTGACGCGAGTGTAGCGCGCCATCTCCGATGCGTGATTTCATTAGCTGTTTAGCACAGTCGCTCGCAACTCACGGAGGTAAAGGACACATGATAATCCGCCTTTACTCTCCCGAGCGGGTCGTCAGTGCAGTAGTGGGGAGCACCTTTAGTTGATTTATTCGCTCATGTATTTTCCGGTCTGGACAGGTGCGTTCAGTTGCTACGTGAGGCCCGTGCAGGGGTGTAGCCAAGGGGGGGCCCATCGGGGTCAGGCCCCCCCAAATGATTTCCTGGCCCCCCAAATGACCAGCTTTTAAAACATCATAGTAAAATTATCTCGCTTCATTCATTTAAAAGTAATAAAGTTTATTGACAATTAATAATTTATGGTAAAATAGTATGGAAAAAATTGTTTTTCCATACCGATCGAAAAACAGTATAGTATCTCCTCCTTATACCGATCGTAAAATAGGATACTTTTTTGTGACAGCAGATTACACAATCTATTGCGATTTATATTTAACAGTTTGAAGACAAACGTTTTAAAAAGGTACTACAAATACAGCCATAAAACATAGGTACTAAATTGATTTGTAAGTACAGTATATTTTATATGCTTTAACAAGTGTTTTAAAAGATATAGAGGATGGAAAATTTGGTGAGAAACAATGCTTTTATTCAATTTGGATTTGATTCGCTCTCTCTTTTATTTCTACTCAGTGTAATAAAATAATTGTTTTTTTTTTTTTTTTTTTTTTTTTAGTCACGAATAATAAATAAATATTTTTGTCCGGAAACCATAAAGAAATTAAGTGAAATTTCAAAGAAAATCAACCTTGTGTAGATAGATTTTGTATACAAGGTCTTAAATTTAAATATAAAGGTAACCAAGAAAAGTTTTCTTGCATTTTCACCCACCACCTTCGAACATCGATATGTCACCTAACCTGGAAAATCAAAAATAGTCCCCATCAGCATCGACGACCTTCTGAAAACGTTCTGGAAGGCCATGGAATCTATCGCGGTAGAACTTGGTGGGTCATGAAACGAAGAAAGTATCAGGTGCATTTTGGACTTTTACTGGGGATTTGAACTGGCGTCCTCTAAGGTGATTGCCCAAGGAATGTAACAGGTGATAATCGGACGGTGCAATACCCGGGGAATATAGTGGTAGCAATATTGTTTCCCATCCAAGGCGGAAAATGGTGTCCTGAGTCATCCTAGCCACGTGGGACTTAGCGTTGTCCCGTAAACGAGGACACATTTGCAATTCAGAAGTAATGGCTCCAGAGTTTTGAGTTTTTGTTGAGCACAGCTCAACTGCTGACACTACACATTTGCATTGATACTCTGACCAGCTGGTAGCAGTTCCCGAGGCACGATGCACCAAACACACAGAAGGACCTTCTTCTGATACTGTGCTGGTTTCGGCTGTTTTTAAATCGGTTCATGGGATGCTAACCAATGATGACGGCTCCGTGGAGCTTCGTATAGGACACACTTTTTATCACATGTCAACGCCCTGTCCAGAAATGGCTCCGAAACAGTAAATAAACACAGGCGACTGCCGCGTTGCCTTCTGGCCCGGAGTCAAAATATGAGAGACCCATCGACCCAACTCGTAGTACTTCACAAGTTGATGGATGTGCTGTCAAATGGTTTCTCCACACGCTGAATTGTAGTCCCAGTTCCTCTTTGTTCATGTGTTGGTATTCTGGCACGTGATGTTTTCGGGTGTTTCGTCATCGTTCTTAAACTTGTTAAACCATCGCTGCAATGTCCACGTCGTCACGACACCCTCACCAAAGGCCTGGAATATCGTCTGTCCCACTACAGCGGCGTTTGACCTCCATTTGAACTCGTTCAGCAAACATGCTCTTATGACGCTCTGTGGATGTCCCATGTTCCCTCTGTCTTTAACCAAGTTCACGGTGTGTCTGAATTGCCACAACCAGGTAGTATGTTGGATATACCCACACCAACAACTGACGTTCGCCTTATCTCCACTCGCATTCAACTTACGGTGTGAGGTCCAATTGAACACAGACCTCCACGAAAAGGGACAGAACTTTCTTGGTTACCTTTATAGTTATGCACAAAAGTATAGCGTTTGGTCCCGGGCAGTAGTTCTTGATTAAGCATAATAAAAACTATCTTGAATATAATTTATGGATAATAATAATAATAATAATAATAATAATAATAATAATAATAATAATAATAATAATAATAATAATAATAATAATAATAGTAATAATAATAATAATAAGAAGAAGAAGAAGAAGAAGAACTAAAATAGTGTTTTAGTCTTTCAGAAGGAAACCAAAATTTTCCTTTCTTTCAGGCCTCAAAAACTCTAGCAGCAACACTTTTTTCTTGCCTTTGTACATTGTAGCTGACCCCCCCTCAAAACGACGGCCCCCCTAAACATATCTGCTGTCTACACCACTGGGCCCGTGGTAATTGATACAGGAGAGTGACTTGATGTAGGTTTTGATATCATGCGAATCTCGGCATTTAGCGCATGTTGATTATTTGGAGCGGCATCCAACTTTCCGGTGCCTCAGTCGGAAGCAACGCCCCACCATTGTTTGGTTGGGGGAATATACGTTGCAATGCTAAATTTCGCATATTACAGCGAGTATTTCTCTGGCAAATATTGGGAGGCGGAAGTAAGTACCACTGTGGTGTAGGGGATAAACTCATTGTTTTGCCGGCGATGAATGCGGCGGATGTGCTTTATTTCTGCCCTACATTTTAAATCTGTTTTAAGTTCGGCATCCATTATATCAGTGACCATTCTCGTGATTACTCCAACGGAATGAGTGGCGTAAGTTGGAATGTATGCCTTCCATCCGTTTTCTCTTAGTATCGAGTCGGTGAGAAAGTCATTAGCTTGTTTTTCTGCACAATAAAGCACTTTAATGAGATTTCGTCGTTTAGGTTGAAAAGATTTAATGCCTGGAACCTTATTGTGGAATAATAGTCCACCAAGACTCACGGGGTGTTTGCGCCCAATATATGGATTGGTGTTAGTAGGATCAGTCGTCACATGCACCACGAAATCAGGAATATCATGAACTTGGTAAAGATTGACCGATGATATAGCTTCAATGGTAATCTCTGACGCTATAATGTACTTTCTATGGGAGGGTCCATGACCATGGATGTGCAGGAAGAGAGTCTTCTCCCGATTGTTCAGCCATTAGTATTTCATCGTATTAGTAATTAGAAGAATCACTATCACAAGTAAATCAAATTAAGGAAACACGTGAATTAAGAACACTAAGCATTTCACTTGCGATATATGTAATCACTCGTAAAAAGGAGTGTTATATTATAGTCATCGATTTTGTTTCATGCTACCCATGAGACATACTTCACAAAATTCACCGTACAGCAACGCAACCCCAAACGAGAAAAAATAAAATCATTACCGTGCAGGTTTTCTATATGGATCCATAGGATAGGTAGCAGTAGTAGTAGAAGAAGTAGGGGTAGGAGTAGGAACTGGTTAGAAGCCCCGCAGGGGTTCGTTGGGTTCTGTTGTCGACATAAAATGGGCAAATTAAAGAGTTCCTCAATTTTTTACGTACATTTTATAATCTGTGGATCCGTATAGTAAAACTGTACAATAATAACAACTGTTGAGCGGATTATTTCAAACTAAATTAGAAGTTTTACGTTCCGTGGACAGTAAGAGTTTTTATTGTGATTTGAAGACGCAAACACAAATTGTTCTCTTTCGTTCGGGTTGCTCTTTGGAAATTTGCTTTGAGCATCAAAACAACGTGGGACAGAGAGAGACTATCAGTGGAATATTTCATATTACACTTCCCAGTTTCCTCTAAATTTTTGCCCTGTTCAACCAGCACTCTTTCACTGTCTGAACTTCTTTCCGGATTTTGACCTTTTGCTGACTTTGACTTTTTGCTCGATTGTGTCCTTTCTTCCCAATTCTGTCCTGTATTGTATTTGACTTTGTTCCTGAATCACTAGTCCTTCGTGTAGGGTACACATAAGACAATTTGGCATTAGTAGCACACATGACTTTAATGCTGGTGCACCTACCTATTTGAGCGATAATGGTCTCAAGACTGTATTTAGAATGAGACTTTTTTCTTGTTTTTATTAATTATTATTATTTAAAATAGTGAAGAAGTTTTGAATATAGGTATTTCATTAGTTTGGTACAAGGATGGGATCCAGAGCGGTAAGTGTGCTGGTTTAAGATATTTAGTGATATGTGTACTTATTTTGCGTAAAGTGGATAAAAAAAAAAAAAAAAAAAATACGTTGGGTGTGCTTCAGGAGATAAATACAATAATGCACTCCATAGAAATTACTGAACTTACAAAGATGATGTTATGAGTATTTACAGCTGAGTATTTATGAGCTGCAGTTTTACTTACATAGGTAGCTTTTTTTTCTTAAGGGGAGGGCCGGGTTTGGTCAAGTTTAAGTACACCAATTTTTTATAAATTCACAGGTAAGGGGCTAAGTTCCACAGTTGGTTGCCCATTTCTAGCAAAATTCTGAAAATTTACGGGAAGAAATGGATAACTTGCTCGTTTGTGTGTTTGATAATATATAAGGAGAGCGGGAGTTTTGTTTATTTTGTTCTCTTATTACTATTTTGTAAGCTATTTGGGAAGCGGAATGGGTTAAGTTCCAAAGTTGGTCGTCCGCTTCTGTCAACATTTGAAAATTTGCTAGGAAGAAATGGATAATTTGCTCGTTTGTGTAGGCCTACTTGATAATATGCAAGAGAGGGAAGTTGTGTTTATTTTGGGGTAAACTTTACAATACACGCTCCAGCCTCGCATCGATAAGTAGGACCGCCTTAAAAGGGTATAGTAGAGTAGCGTTGGGGGCCTATGTTTAGCAGAAGGGGTCCAGCTCTTTTCTGTAAAAAATGTTACAATTTTGGTAATTTCTGTTCAGATTTGGTTAGTTTAGGGTAGCTTAGATTAGTTTAGTTTAGTTTATGTTATATTAGTGTAAGGGTCCCGCATAATTTTCCAAAAAATGATATAATTTCTCTTATTTCTACTAATATTAGGTTAGTTCAGGCTAGCTTAGGTTACTTTATGTTAGGTTAGATTAGATTTGGTTAGGTTATGTTACGTCTAAGTACTTGCATCATTCATTTCTCCTGTAAATTTTGTGTTTTTTACGTGCTTCTGGACCCCTTGTACTAAACATACTCCGCGTTGGGTAAAGTAGGATAAGATAGTGATAAGTAGAGTGAGGGTAGGAACTGGTTAGCTTAAGGGCAAGAGTTTACTGTGTGCCAACCAGTGACTGTAACTGATTCATGTGACCTGGTTCCCGGAACAGTTCAGGAATCAGTTCTCAAGAACAAGTTAACTTATCGGAGCACTCTCCCAACGAGGAACTTACTGCCAGATTACTCCGAAGAATCAAGACATAGTTAATATGCTCCCTGAGCTAATCCGGAAACCATATCAGATTAATCTGTTTTAATCCACAGATATCAGTTAAGATAATAACTAGCTTCTAAACTGGCTAAACATAACCTAACCACACGAAATTAACAACAATATTACACAATAACTTCTAATTTATCAACTAAGAAAATTAAAAAAAAAATAATAATAATAATAATAATAACCGCGACAATCATATTCACGACCACAAGTTGAGCAACCGCCTTTCAAACCCTCCACCCGCCAAGAATGTTAGTAGAATAAATTAAGTAAGTCGTAATACATTTTTTACGATTATTTTCTAATCTATCCCCCCCCCCCCAAACCCCACGCTAAAAGAAACCATTGAAAAATAATTAATAATGATTAAAAAACCTTCCAAAAATATTACAAAAAATTCAATTATTACTCACCATTAGTGATACAGTGAAATCAGCATGCCGAGCAAATAAAAAATTTTGCTCTCCAATCGATAAACGATCACAAAATTTCCGATGCCATAAATACCATGCAAAGTGTAACTAACAATAAGTTTTGTGAACCATGAGTAGATACAATATTACACTTCAAATGTGATCACGAATTTTTAGCTGTTTTTGTATTGGCTCCAGTACTCGGATCTAAAAAATTCAACTGATAATTTACTGTTAAATGCTGCCATTTTTCTCTATCCAAAGAAGAATAATCCTTCCAACAATCGGTGAGTACGACGGATCCTGGATGCACATGGCGAGAAATAATTTAAAATAAACTTTCAACATTACATTCACATTCGCCTAAAACAATCTCACCACTTCCCCCCCCACACACGCCCAACATTCCACCTTCGGTGACATTTCACCCTTCCACGGTTATATTTCTGTCGCCCGAACAAAGATTCGTCTACCTGCACAGGACAACCAGGGAAAAAAAACCGCTTGATGACCGCAAGCAGGGGAACTACGCGCAAGGTTACCACATGGTTGGATTGTGCGAAATTAACGAGTATTTTGTATTTTGAACATGGCTGAAGGTGTAAATAGACACTCTAGTTGGTATCCTTACCCAGATACAAGATTTTAAGCTACAGTCTGTCAACTTTAAAAAATTGGGTCCAAACCTCCCTAAGCCTACCCGACTCTACCCTACCTCATTCTAGTTTATCCTACTCTATTATAACCTTGGGGGCGCGGTGGCTCAGTGGTAGAGCGTTCACCTCCGGTGCTTGGGGTCCCTGGGTCGATCCCAGCTCGCGCCATGTGGACTATGTGGTGGACAAACACCGTGCTCGTGGGTTTTCCGGTTTCCTCTCACTTTCTTCATTCCACCATTTCACTCATCTCTCATCATCACGGTCTCCTTTGGCCTAACCGGCGTAACCGTGGGACGTAAAACTTAATGATTTCATTTCATTTTCTAGCAGGGTTGGCTGGTTTAAACCAAGGTGGTTTAAATCTTGGTTTAAACCAGCTGGTTTTATCAACAAAAAAATAAATAAATAAATAAAAAATAAAATAAATAAACTGGTTTAAACCAAAAAAACAAAGAATCAAAAATGCTTTAAATCGTGTAAACTTCACGGTGACGTTTCCACATATCAAACCATCCGCATTACGTTTATCTACTTTTCACCTTTTAATCAAGGGGTCTCGTGTTCAATTCTCTGTCGAACTACAACCCATCTTTCAAGTGTAAACCAAGTAGCGATTCGAGGTGTCCCTCTAAGCAAAAGTCTTCTCCATGATAACCTTGGTATTTCATAAGGATGTTAAGCCTAAACATACGAAATGAAAACCAAACTATATATTTCTTCTTGAATGAATGCCTGTTGTTTTATAAAAAAGCCAAGGTTGCTTAAATATATTGATAGAAATTGGCAAAATTTATCAGCTGCTTACGTAGCTTCCAACATCAGCTTGGATTTGACTTAGTTTTAATTTTATTGAATGATCTTTACAAACCAAATTTGTAATTTAATACCTCAGTTTTAGCGTAGTGACCTTACGTTGACCTTAAAATTTTACATACAAATACATTTAAAGTAATAACAGGATTTTCCCAATGGCTAACGCGGGAGTTTCCCGATTTATATATAATTCTGTACAATGTTTTTACTTGAGTAACTGTTTATCTTTTTGTCCTTCTGATATGACTGTTGACAATTATATTAACAAGTAGGCCTATGTAAAGATCAGTACAATGTATTTTTATCAGGAGTCCGTCGTGAGTGAGTCGGCAATCGCATTTGTGACCAATTAGTCCCGATTTCGTGTCCAAATGGACAATTTGTCTTGGATGTAAGCCGAGAAGCGGTTTGGATTCCGCTTTAAGCTTATGAGACCCCTTCTAGCATAACCTTGTTGTTGCATAATAACACCGAGGCGCAACAAACTTTCTGTCCATATTTAATATAAATACATAGAGTAAATTATTTAAACCAAGAAAACCTTGTTTAAACAATCAAACAAAAACAAAAAAAAAAAAAAACGGGTTTAAACCGAAAAAAAAACTGTTTTTTTGTTTTTTTCAGTAAAAACCATGATTTTTGCCAACCCTGTTTTCTAGTATAACCTTTTAAAGCGGTTCTAAAGATTTGCGATTTTTAAATTTTCGTACCTGTTAATACGCTTTTTGTCGAAAGCGAGACGGATGACCGACTTCATCAGAATGAATGCCTTTTCTGTGCTTGTGAAGTTCACGCACCCCACGTTTGGCAAAATATTCATGAAAAGTTGGTTAATCTTCCACAGATGGCTGCCCCGGATTAGCCTCACATGAAGCGGTTTTCAACATTGTATTGCTATTTATTTGTTATATTAATATACGTTACCCATGATTACTATTCTTTCATTTCCATGGTTCATCCTTAACTGTTAATCACAATTGTTACTTAATGTCGTGCCTTGTATGCTCTTCGCTAGATGGGCATCCGGAATTCGTACCTTTCAACTCTTGAGTGTTACAAATTAGGCACTATTCAGAAATAACTAAAACAGTGAATCCTTGCCTTCTGATGTTTCTGAGCAGCACTATAAATAACATCCTAAATAAATAAACTTTTAGATCGGGGATTGGGAGCAGAGCTCCCTATCGAACTTACGTCCGTGATACATGAAAACTTACAAAATGCATACAAAAATACTTCTTCACTGTAATAATTGCCACACCAAGAGATGCTTATAATCATGAAATATGAGCTTTTCTTAGCAGGAAATGCACTCTTACTGCGTTAGAAGGTGTTTGTAAAGGGAGGAGTTGCGTTATTGAGTAATGATTACTTAAGGAGGACTGAGAATAACCACGTTGTTTGCACATGTGGGATACAAACTCCAGTGCATAAACCAGGAATTAACTTAAAAACACACACCAACTTGTGATACGTAGCTACTATTTCTGTCACTTTCCATTGCTGCAGGATATACGTCCTAGAATAGTTAATAAGACAGTGAGTTCGAAATACTGCCATATTATGCTTTATTGCGTGTTTACCTAATATTGCATCAATCACGAAGTCGTTATAGCCCAGAATTTAACTTCGGTTTCCTCCCTAATTTATCACCTTTTTTCTTCCTCTCATGCTGACATTTCGTCTGATTCAGTTCATTTCTAAGTAAATTTTGTATATTGCTGGTTGTATATATTTTGCTATAGGACTTTAAATCAGTGAGTCACATACGAATGAACACTTCACCTGCAGGTTAAAGTTTAGGTGCTGCACTCGAAATTGTCGAAGAATTATAATTCTTTCAGCAAGTTTCTTTGTATCGTTCTCCAGATTTTAGTCACTCCTCCGAAAGATCTCACAATACTCCATTTAGCATTAGTGAAATTCAGAGGCACCACTAGGAGTAGTTGTAGGAAAGTTAAAATTGTTCCACGTTTTGCATATAAATAATTACAGCGACCGGATATACGTCATAAAAACTAGTGGAAAACAAACCAATCTGTGTTAGATAGCCACTAAAAGCTAGGAATGCTTTCGAACCAGGTGAGGACAGGGCGCAGCTGATTTGTCGGGTAGGGAGTCGTCCATAGTAGGAAGTCTTCATCAGTGACATTGGATATGTGCGTAAGGGAGGATCGTTAATACACGTGGGTTTTCAAAGTAATATGAGTTTCTGTAACATTTGTAATGTTTTGACACTACTAACTGTACGATTGTAAAATGAAAAGGGTTATTTGTCGGAAGTATGTCCAGAAATGTAAAAAATACATACTATTTACAGAAAAGAAGACATGGTGGTCATTGGTTATTTTTCGTGAAATTTACGCTAACGAAAGAAGTTTAATGTGGTATTTTAAAATGTGAAAACCTGGGTGTTTTTTTTTTTTTTTTTTTTTTTTTTTTGTACTGTTTTGAGTGGAATCAATCTGAGTCAGACATTAAAGTGTAATAAGGAAATTAGTCCCTGTATTCAAAGATGGCATTTCGAAGTGATAAATGTGACATTTCGACTTTGAGTTTTATAAGAACGTAGGCTATGGCCGTGTCCAAAAGTGCATAGTGCACACTTCGAGGATGCACACTCGAAGTCTACAAATGGAGTGCACACTAAATAGTGTACACTTCATAAAATTAGCTTTTGATCAGCACTTGGTTACAGCGCCTCGTTGTGGTGGAATATGGAACATTGATAACAAAAGAAGGAAGAATTTCGCGTACTAGAAAAAATTAGCATGCTTTTTTTTTTTTTTGTTTAGATGAATGACTTTCCAGTTATATTAAAGATAAATAAACCGTACAGATTGACTATATGGGGTAACCATAAAATGACTTAAGAGTTTTTTTCATTTATGCCAACAGCTTCAGCTTTGCCGTGCCTGCAAATATTTGTCATTTTGGATATTTCACGCGCAGATTAACAAGAGCAGAGCATAAATGCAATACATATATAATATGTGTGTGCGTTGTCTTATGTGCACAATAAACTCGTAACAGCATAAAAACCACTAAACTATTGGCGATATTCTACTTTATTAGGTGTGCTTGCGGAGGGAATATTTAATAATCTCCCGAAAGAAGAGTAGCACTGGTGATTAGGGCGCTGAAGACACTTTTGCGAATTAGTTTAGGAATTTTATTGCAACTAAAAGTAGGCAACGTACAAGAGCGTTAGGACACCGAGGGGAGCGGTATTTACAATAATGTGGCACAAAACTACTTTGGGAGAGGGTTGATACTGAGTACGGTATAATTGCTTCCTGTACGGTAGATTACACAACAGTGACAGTATAATTGTTGTAGTTCTACTGTATTCTTTCAGTTCAGGCATACTGATTGAACTGTTTCTACCATATTGCGCTAATATTGAAGTTCCTTAGATGTTATTCTTTCACTGTGAATTAATTGATTTTACCTGGAAATCATCGAAATAGTGTCTCCGTATTCTTAATCTACAGCAAAAGTTAACACATAGAAGGATGACAAGGAAAGAAATGGTAAAGTTGAACAACATGAGGACCAAAATTACAGGGAAAAGCTATTATGTCGCTATGAAATACCAATTTATAAGGATAATGCATACTCAAGGCGGATAACCCTAATTAAAGTAGTATGGTAAAAATAACAAAAAAAAGTGAGATTACTATCTTATAAGCCCGCTTGAATGGAGTTCTGTATATTGTATACACTTCAACATTTACGTGCATTTTACTGCGCTTTCGGCGCCCTACATCTCTCTCGAAATATACTCTCTCCTACATGCTTCCCACTGCGAAAATGGTTATTCAGTAACGAAACAAATCCCCTCGTCCAAATATAAACGTAAAATAAACTACTAAAAATATAATAAGAATTTTATGAAAATTAAGAGACGGTTTTATGAAAAAATACAGTATGTAATGTAATGGCTCTCATTGTTCAACTATACGGAAGAAATTATTTGTTCATAATCGTTTAATACTGGGTACAGTAATGGGATTATATGAATTAAGATGAAGGCAAGTCTTTACTTTGGACATTTCTTTCAATGAATCGTTCAATGAACCGATTCGTAACGAAGACGGAAAAGAAAGTGCTCTGCGTGGTTCCAACCAGCCTTCATTCGCTAACACTCGCTCGGCAATATTATGTGAATTAAATATTATACTTTGGTACGAAAAAGGAACCAACCTAGCTACTATCTTATATACAGTATATGGGTGAAGAGGCAAGTTCTTAAAACCGGAACCGAGATATCAAATCGCTGAATCGAAGAATTAAAAAAAAATGAAATGGCCATAGTAAAGACTTACCAGGAGTAATTTGTGAAATCTTTAATAAATGTGGAGAAAGGAATTTTTGATCTGTATTTCACTTTTCGGTACCTGTCAAAAATACACAATGTACGGTAATTGGTATATTACAGTCTCTCTCAAGTGCAAGGAAATATGGTAGCGTTGAAAGGAATTCGTTTAGAATCAAAACTATAAAATTAGGCTTATGTGTCTATGAATTAACATTTGCGGCTGCGGCTCTAGCTGTAGCTATAGAGAAATGAATAATATATGTGTACTATGCTAGAACTTAATATTTTAATTCATACACCATTAAAATTTGTCATTTACTTGAAATAGCCGCATTACCGATAGTGCAATTATTTCAATTAAGCTACATAAGCCATGTAATATTTAAGCACAAATGTCTTTATAGCATTATTAAAGAAACTATTTGTTTGTTTTCCCTATGCTATTTTAAATTCTATTGCATACTCAAAGAACATAACGTAAATACATTTGTTATTTGCGTAATATTTTTATATTCGACTTGTAAAATCACTAACTTGTATGTTTATCAAGTAAATAATTATAAAATCAGTCCACAAATATATTTACTTAAGCAAAAATATTAAGAATATGCCTTTTAAAATTTTATTAGGTCATTCTACGAGAAATCGCCATATTAAGCACACAAGTATACTAACATAGTGTACATCCTCGCACACTACGCACTATGCACTCGCACACTTGTGAACTTGGACCTTTTGACGCACACTAGGTGACGTCACTTCCGGAAATAAGCGCACTTCAAATGTGCACTTGTATCTTTTGGACACGGCCTATGTTGCTGAAGAAGAAGAGTTATTACATTTTGTAGAGCGGCACGGATTATTGAAAGTGAGCAGAAAGTGTGACAAATGTAAGAACGCTCTGAAAATAAAGAAATGGAGGAACAGAATGGTTACATATTGAGATGTGAACATTGTGTTGATTGTGTGGGGAAAAAAAAGTTAGCACATGGGAGGTATATTTATGACAGTATTATTAAGGAATCCACATTGAGCATGACAGGATATGTGGTCCCGAGGGAATTTCATGACTCTCGGGGAGAAGTTCCCATCGCCCAATTCCTGAAATCACCACTGGTCCACATAGATCCACATTGTATTTCTTCTTTGTTATAAGTTTTGTGTAATTTTTATGGTGCAGTTTTACTATACGGATCTACAGATTGTAAAATATACGAACAAAAATGCAAAAGTCTTTAATTTGCCCATTTTATGTCGCGAACAGAGTGCAGTTTTACTATGCGTGTCCATAGTGTAAGTAGCAGTAGGAGGAAAAGGAGAAACGAGTTAGAAGGCCTGCAAGGGTTAGTTGGGTTCTGTTCTCGATATAAAATTGAAAACTTAACGACTTGTCCATATTTATCTATACATTTTACAATATGTGTATCCGTATAGTAAAACTGCACCGAGAAAAGAACCCAACAAACCCTCGCGGGACTTCTAACCCTTTCTTACTACTACTAGTACTACTACTTATACTATGGATCCGTATAGTAAAACTACACGCTACAATCTAATCTAAAATCTACTACCAATATTGCAACAACAAGTAGGCCCTATCAAAAACTCCCTTATTTTATTCAGGTAGAATTTATTAGTCGATTCTTTGATGTTGTATTCAGTCGAGATACACACAATCTTGAAAGTCGAAAACTCTGGTGCGCGGTATGCTTTCTTCATGTGTAACTTTCTTAAACAAAAGTTAGAGATAAATACGACAACCAATCAGAGTCGATTTTACAAATTGACCGAAGTTTGCTTAAACGAAGTGTACTGAACTTCGACTTTTAATGGTGCAACAAACGTCCGGGAACCACGTTTAAACTTGAAAGTTTAATGTTGAACGCGTTTAAGTGAACGCTGGTTTAATCTTCTTTGATGCACACGGCTATTACTGGTTCGAACTGGGTCAGCGAACGCGGGGCTTCACTAAATCGGGGCTAGCCGCTGAGTAAGTCCTTGAGCGGCTACTAGGCTTATGCCCCCTTGCTTAATTCTATAGCGAATTAAACGAATATGTTGGCTGTATCGACAAACGGAGAAAACTCCCAAAATTGAGGTGCTCCAGGTACGAGCCGAGTTGACCAATTGGTCAGTGTTAGCAGTTCATTTTAAAATGTGATCAGGTTAAGCCACCTGTATGGATATACAAATTAAATGTTGAAAGGATTTGCATTAATTCACAGTTCACTGGCCACAATGTAAAAGAAGACTACAGTAGCTCGATCGTCAGAACTTCTAGATACAGCTGGCTGAACAGTATTGCTCGGCGACGGTCCGGTTATATCGCACCTGTGGTCTAGTATGTCCATTAGTATTTGAAGAAAACACTTAATTTAGTTCCAAGTAACTATAGAACGTCATCTTTGCATCTTAATGAGTAAGGAAGAAGCACAGAAGTGTCCAACTAATAGAAATACGATTTTCATACATATAGTACAGCAAATAAATAGGGTCTTTGTTGCTTACTAAAATCTTCCCACCGTGAAAAGGCATTTCACATATACGAAAGACTCTATTGTTCGTGAGAGAGAAATTAAGCTATTAGCAGGTCTCATCAAAGAAAGAAATTTTTGCGTCGCGAAAATAAAGTATAAATCGAAGAATGGTTTCTGTGTTTGCAAAATATACAGAGCGACCACAAAAATTACTTATATAACCTGGTGACGGGGGCGCGATGGCTCAGTGGTAGAGCGTTCACCTCCGGTGCTTGGGGTCCCTGGTTCGATCCCAGCTCGCGCCGTGTGGACTTTGTGGTGGACAAACAGCGTGCTCGTGGGTTTTCTCGGGGTTCTCCCGTTTCCTTCCACATTCTTCATTCCACCATTTCATTCATTTCTCATCATCACCGTCTCCTTTACCGTAACCGGCATAAATGTGGGACGTAAAACTAAAGATTTCATTTCATTTTAACCTGGTGACAGTTGTATAGCGGTTGACACATGTACCGTTAATAATTGTGTGATTCGTGTAATAATCTAGTGTACTTTTTACAATATACTGTATTTCATTTAACTGAGTGTCGCTGGAGCACCCTGTTGTCGGAACTTTTGGTTTGGATAAATTAACGTATCAAATTATAATATTATATAGAGATATTAATTAAAACATATTATTAAAACATTTAAAACAAAACATTAAAACATTATAGAGATATTATGTATAATTTGAAGCTATAAAATGGGGATTTTAGTTTTTATCTACTTTTTCGTTATCCGACGGTCACATAGTGGTTTGTTAACAGGGTGCCTGCTGCACTTTATTTGAAGGCTTCCAGTTTTTGCCTTTTCTTTAATGCGCAAATTGCTATTTAATCTCCTATTGATGTTTTTTTGTTTTTTTCATTTTACCCTATTTTCGGTGTCTGAATCCAGTAAGTTGCGCCCGTACTGCTATTCAGTAGCTGTCACGTTAGAAACAGCTTTGAAAAAATATGATTTAAATATCAGGAAATGTTCAGCTTTGTCTTTATTCTAACACAGTGGCGTATTTACGATTTTGTTTCGGGGAACTTTGCTAACTTTATTCCTGAAAATGTGAAAATTCTGCAAGATATTTCAATTACTTTAAAATAATAAATAAAGTTTCGGGATGGAGCTTAAGCCCGGAAGCCCCCCTTAAATACGCCACTGCTCTACCATTATATAAGAAAAGAAACCTGAAACCCCCTTAGTTTACCAGTTAAAAAAGAAATAGCATTTACTCCCTTTTACATTTATTCCCTTTTGCGAAAATCAGATACAAGTGATGTGAAGTCTAAAAGGTAGATTGAAATATCAAAAGAAAGAAAAACTTGTTTTCGACCCTGGGAATCATGATCTTTTCTGCCAATGATTGAAACTGCTCAAAAATTGTGCGTGTTGCGAACAATGCATGTGTTGAGTCGTGTTCTCTGTCATCACCTATAACTGCAATACTTGTGGACTTTGAGAAAATGTGAGCGTGGGGTTCCAGATTCGATCCCCGGCCAAGTAAGCTTGTAGTGGACAAGATCGTGTCCGTGGGTCTTCTCACGATACTCCAATTTCTTCCCACATATTCATTCCACCAATTCTTCCGTCATCATTAACTTCCTTAATCATCCATTTCCCTTAACCTAACGGAGATAATTCTATTTTATAAATAGAAATCTTGTATATACAGAAACTTATGTATCTTTTTGAGAAAACATATTTTAACAATTAGGTTAGTGTCTAGATACAGACTCGGTACTTTGTCAGTAACCTATCGAAATCAGCACAATGCAAGTAATAATTGAAAATATTCTACTGTTCCCTGGACACATGGGACTCATCCTATCGATCTGTTGGATAGAGAGGAAAGCAAAAGACATATTTCAAAAGACTTGAAGATGTCAAGAAACAAAGTAAAATGATATCTATTTTCACCATCAGCATTGTAAACTTAATGACACTGTAAAATTGTGTCTGAAAATAATAGGAAATAAATTAAATGAAAATTTGAAAAACCAGTATACGTTAATACATTTTGCTGCGAGACTTGCATTTCTTCTGGTATATTGTACTCTCTGTAGGTAACAAAACTAATTCTTGAGAAGTCCTATTGCAGGTTGACTATGGTTAATAATGAAAGTAAAATTGCAAATACCGATTTGGGTAAATACTTAAAATAAAGAATATATTTTTAAAAAATTATATTATTTTCAAAGTAGGACCCAATAAGCTATTTTAAAGAGCCACGGTTGGTGATTGGTAGAGTGCTCACCGATGGTGCAGATCCCTGGTTTGATCCCAGTTTGCGCCAAGTGGGCTTTATGGTGGACAAACAGCATGTGCCTGGGTTTTCTCAGAGTTCCCTCGTTTCCTCTCACGTTTTTCACTACACCATTTCATTCATTATCAGTACCGTTTTCCGTAATGTCGGACCATATTCGTGGGACGTTAAACAAAAACAAAAAGAAAGCTTAATTTCGAAGTCGTCACTTTCTGGCAGGAAGAGGTTTTTTAACGCAAGAATAATTCTCCTGTTTAATAATATTCAAACAACCCTTACGCATTTTAAAGTAACAGTATTCCGGGATCTCAAACAGATATCTTAATATCGATACTTCTAAAAGCATGCCTTCTTAAAATTTCAGTAGCTATATTTACGTGACTTGAGGTTTTTGTAATTGATTGTTGTTTGTAAAAGTATTGAGACAAGGAAGTTTACGGAGTATCGTGCTGTTTTGTCTGCTATAAAACGCCTAGTCGTACATTTTGAAGACGAGGTTACAAAAGGTCTTAATGTGCGCTCTTTATATTATTATTATTATTATTAAATATACTGTGTAGGGTAATTCTAAATATGGTAGTTTTTAAGCTGTTGCATGAATCCCCATGTTGTTCAGCGGGGTAGGATATGCATTTAACATTTTTATATTTTATCATTTTTTCTATCATAAAACTATGATAGATATTCACTGCACAGGTTTGCGACAAACTTGGGAAACCAGGGAAAGTCACGGAATTCGAGAAGACGGGGAATAGTCAGGAAACTCTGTTAAAAATGCAGAAATTTTTTGACTTTTAAAATGAAAATTCTAAGATGATTTCAGATGTGGTTGAGACTAGTCTGTGTTATGCAGTTGTGTACATTACTTTTCGCGTTCGCTTGTGCAGTGGAATATCATTGGTAAATTGTGCGCAAAATGCAGATGGATCGGCGATCCAATGGTAAATTCATTTTCAATGTACACATAATTTTGACCTCTTTTCGTTTTCATTCACACTAGTTTCCATATTATCGGAACTTTTTTGGCTTGTATTAAGCGAAGATAACTAATCACGGAAATGGAAGGATTTTGAAATACGTTTACTCGTATTTTAGCATGTAACTAGCATGTCAGCTGGATCTTGAATTTACAAGGGCAGCATCAAAGGCGTTGCTCGCACAGCTATAAATAATGTATATGTATAAATGTATATTCTAATATAACTCCGGAATGTCTGGAGCAACTTTTACCAAACGTGGTAGACATATTACTTTCAATCTAAGACAAAAATATTGTGGTAGTAAGACACCGCAAGGGATGGAAGTTGGGAGGAGTAACATGTAAAAATGATGTAAACGAAGTGATCTTAGTGTGTTATCCATAGTTTTCTGGGTCGTTGAAATGAATAGTGACACTCTGATTGGCGTTTAAATCCAAATTCATCCCCATGGGCAGAAAATGAGAGGATGGAGGATCTGAAAAATAATATGTCAAAAATACTGAAATATTTGTCGAATTCATAATTTTCGGGGTCGGGAAAACGTGTTTAATAACTTTTGAGGTTAGTTTGTACCCACTTCAAGGTGGGCTTTTTAATCAATATCAGTTTCTCACCTGAGAGGAAACTACCATTTCAGCTAGTATATGTATCAAGCCAACCTTCGCAATCGAGAGAAGTTGTATAGATGTATTTTTCGTCTTAAATGAAGTAAGACATGTTAAAATTGTATTTAAATGAAGAAAAAGGTAACATTCTTTGAGATTCATGATACGAAAGTAAAGAATGTATACGGTTGAGCTGATGCTTTCTTTGTCGCCTACATTTCCATACATAAAAAGAAACAATTCCAATAAAAGTAAATATAGCGAACATATTAAATAATTCATCCATAGTAGAATAAAAAAGAAACAGGAGAAAAAAAACATCATTTCGAACGGATATAAATGTCATTTTCTTGGAAGTTCCGTTATATTTCGTTAGAAGGGGATTTCAACCTTAGTAATCACGTTAGCTTAGTGTATACTGCGAGACTTCAAATCATAAGGTCGTGGGTTCGATTATCGTTTGGGCCAAAACTTTTTGGTATGTAATTCTATGTTCCTCAATGCATGAATAATTATATAAAATAATTACATTAAGATAAATCAGTTGCATATATATTCATATAATCATATCAAGACATAAGTAATTATTATGTTTAAAATGTAACATCTGAGAAGGGAGGGTCATGAAGTGGCTCCGCTGAGATCCGAATGAGACATTTTTTTTTTTTTTTGCATTTGATATAACTAAATGAATCCCAAAGTTACACGTGCTACCGGACGGGATATCGTGATTTACAACTGAACTGAGTCATTTGTTCGGAAACGGTTGGGTAAATGGAAAACTCGGCGAACACACACATCATCAATTTTTAAGGGCACACTTTTTGGGGTAAAAGAGTTTGCCCCAGGGTTCCAGGCGTGGTCCAACTCAAAAGTTTCAAATGGCAAGGTGGGTTAAGAAGTACATCGTTTGAAATCCGTTGTAAAATGAAAGAAAGTGGAGAAAGTCTCGACTCTCTACGACAACTCTGTGCAAAGTGGCGGCGGGTCAAAATGTAAACAAACTTAAAAAGACCATGGCCACCCTTATAAATCGGAAACGGTGAGACAAATGTGAAAACAGGAAAGGACGTGTGGCATTATTTTCAAAGTACGACATTTTAAGTTAAGACGTCTTTTACCAGGGCCCCCATAGGGTCACAGGTGGGTTCCAGTTCAAAAGTTTCAAATGGCAAGGGGGTTAAGTAGTACATCCTTTGAAAGCTGTTGTTAAGTGAAAGAAGTCGGAGCAAGTCTCGACTTTCTACGACAACCCCGTGCAAAATGGTGGTGGGTCAAAATGTAAACAAAAGCTTAATTGAAAAGTCTATTAACCATTGCCATTTGAAACCTTTTAGTTGGACCCCACCTGTGACCCTGTCTAGGCTCTGGGACAAGACGTTCTAACTTAAATCGTTATACTTTGAAAATAATGTCACATGTCCTTTCTTGTTTTCAAATTTGTTCCACTGTTACCGATTTATAGTTGTGGCCGTGGACTTTTCAATTAAGTTTTTGTTTACATTTTGACCCGCCGCTATTTTGCAGGGAGTTATTGTAGAGAGTCGAGACTTGCCCCATTTTCTTTCAGTTTACAACTGATTTCAAACGATGTGCTACTTTACCCGCTTTACCATTTGAAACTTTTGAGTTGAATACCGTCTGGGACCCTGCAGGGGACCATGATTGCAAATTTTTTATTCCAAAAACTGTGCCCTTGAAAATGATGAGATACGTGTTCGCCGAGCTTTCCATTTACCCGACCGTTTCCGAACAAATGATCCGGTTTAAACTATTCTGCCAGCTTCGTAGCTTCTACATTACAAAATATGTTGTAAGTCACCATATCCCGCCCGGTGGCACGTATAATTTTGGGATTCGTCTAGTTACAACATATCAAGTGCAAACACAACTGTCTTGTTCAGATCTCAGCGGAGCCACTTCCTAGCCCTCCCTTGTGAGAAGTGATAGATGTTGACAGAACGTCGGTATATTATATGTGAACGTTAAATACAAATTAAGTAAAACGTAATGGCAATACATAGGTGTGGGTTGTATATTGTCTGCAACTGTTTGTCATACGAAAATTACTTTTCAATATTCTCTTTACGTTATGGATTTTACGTTCTTATATATAGAATTATAATAGTTAAATGGGATATTTGGCGCCTGTATTCACTGCTGCGTTTGCGTATTATTATAAATGCACTTTGCCTAATACAGTGATTTCCAGCCTGGTTTACTTGGCGCCCACTCAGGGGTGTAGCCAGCAGATTTGTGTAGGGGGGGGGGCAGCTACAATGTACAAAGTAAAAAAAGTGTTGCTGCTAGTGTTTTTGAGGCCTGAAAGAAAGGAATATTTTGGTTTTCTTCTGGAAAACTAAAAACACTATTTTAGCTTCTTCTTCTTCTTCTTATTATTATTATTATTATTATTATTACTATTATTATTATCCATAAATTATATTCAAGATAGTTTTTATTATGCTTAATCAAGAACTACTGCCCGAGACCAAACGCTGTACTTTTGTGTATAACTATAAAGGTAACCAAGAAAGTTCTGTCCCTTTTCGTGGAGGTCTGTGTTCAATTGAACCTCACACCGTGATTGAATGCGAGTGGAGATAAGACGAACGTCAGTTGTTGGTGTGGGTATATCCAACATACTACCTGGTTGTGGCAATTCAGACACACCGTGAACTTGCGTAAAGACAGAGGGAACATGGGACATCCACAGAGCGTCATAAGAGCACTTGTGCTGAACGAGTTCAAATGGAGGTCAAACGCCGCTGTAGCGGGACAGAAGATATGCCAGGCCTTTGGTGAGGGTGTCGTGACGACGCGAACATTGCAGCGATGGTTTAACAAGTTTAAGGACGATAACGAAACTCCCGAAAACACCACGTGCCAGAAGACCAACACAAGTACAAAGAGGAACTGGGACTACAATTCAGTATGTGGAGAAACCATTCGGCAGCACATCCATCAACTTGTGAAGCACTACAAGTTGGGTCGATGGGTCTCACATATTTTGACTCCGGGCCAAGAAGGCAACGCGGAAGTCGCCTGTGTTTATTTACTGTTTCGGAGCCATTTCTGGACAGGGTGTTGACATGTGATAAAAAGTGTATCTTATACGAAGCTCCACGGCGCCGTCATCATTGGTTAGCATCCCATGAACCGATTTCAAAACAGCAGAAACCAGCACTGTACCAGAATAAGGTCCTTCTGTGTGTTTGGTGTATCGTGCATCGGGAACTGCTACCAGCTGGTCAGAGTATCAATGCAAATGTGTAGTGTCAGCAGTTGAGCTGTGCTCAACAAAAACTCAAAACTCTGGAGCCATCACTTCTGAATTGCAAATGTGTCCTCGTTTACGGGACAACGCTAAGTCCCACGTGGCTAGGATGACTCAGGACACCATTTTCCGCCTTGGATGGGAAACAATATTGCAACCACTATATTCCCCGGGTATTGCACCGTTCGATTATCACCAGTTCCATTCTTTGGACGATCACCTTAGAGGACGCAAGTTCAAATCCCTAGTAAAAGTCCAAAAAGCACCTGACACTTTCTTCGTTTCACGGCCCACCGCGATAGATTCCATGGTCTTCCAGAATGTTTTCAGAAGGTCGTCAATGCTGATGGGGACTATTTTTGATCTTCCAGGTTAGGTGCCATATCGAGTTCGAAGGTGGTGGGTGAAAAAGCAACAAAACTTTTCTTGGTTACCTTTATATTTAAATTTAAGACCTTGTATACAGAACCTATCTACACAAGATTGATTTTCTTTGAAATTTCACTTAATTTCTTTACGGTTTCCTGACAAAAATATTTATTTATTATTCGTGACTAAGAAAAACATAATTATTTTGTTACACTGAGTAGAAATAAAAGAGAGAGCGAATGAAATTCAAATTGAATAAAATCATTGTTTCTCACCAAATTTTCCATCCTCTATATCTTTTAAAACACTTGTTAAAGCATATAAAAATATACTGTACTTACAAATCAGTTTAGTACCTTTGTTTTATGGCTGTATTTGTAGTACCTTGCTAAAACGTTTTTCGTCAAACTGTCAAATATAAATCGCAGTAAATTGTGTAATTTGCTGTCACAAAAAAAGTATCCTATTTATCGATCGGTATAAGGAAGAAATACTATACTATTTTTCGATCGGTATGGAAAAAGCAATATTTCTCCATACTATTTAGTCATAAATTATTATTTGTCAATAAACTTTGTAACTTTTAAATGAATGAAGCGAGATAATTTTACTATGATGTTTTAAAAGCTGGCCATTTCGGGGGGCCAGGAAACCATTTGGGGGGCCTGGCCCCGATGGCTCCCCCTTGGCTACACCCCTGCGCCCACTTCATAAAACTTGCCTGCCTCACGCTCCCATCCCTCGTCGTTTTTCACTCTAAGACATTTGTAGCTTTTTCTGACTTCTTCTGCGACCTCAGGTACAGCTTTGAGTTGAGTTGATTTAATATTAACGTCCCGTTTAGCAACGAGAGTATATGAGACGTGGACCTACTGATTAACATGAAATCCGAACTACGTGAGTTTCCGCCGCGAATCGATCCCGGATCTGCTACTATAGAGATACAGCTTTGAATTCACAAAACTTCAATAGTAATAATATACTATTCTCACAAGTTTGTATTTGTTTGCAGCCAAATTTCTTCATACCATAATAGTGCGCTGTTTTTATTATTAGGTCCCAAAGGTTGGCTTGGAGATTCGAACCTGGTTTACTGTTTTCTGGAGATACCAGAAGTTGGACTTGGATAAATTTTGCCTGAAAACAGGGATAAAGAATGCGCTCAGCCTTTTTTGAACAAGGTGTACAGTATACGGAATACAATTCAAAGTAGTGAGCATCATGAATTTTCAGTAGAAGAAAACAAATTAGCATTAGCTTTTACGATGATAAAAGATACGTGTTAAAAGATGGAATACATACCCTAGCTTGGGAACACTAAGATTTATAAAAAAGAAGAATTGAAAACAAAGGAATTAAAACGCGAATATAAGAGAAAGAAGAAAAACAGAGAACGATGTGTTAAATATATAAGTGATTAGGTTTAAGTTTAGATACAAGGCTTTTATGGATTCTTTCGATGGGTCCCACATGATTTGACTCCGAGTCAGAAGGTAAGGCGAGCAGACACCTGTGTTTCTTTGCTTCTCGTCTGAGGAAGGAGCCATTTCTGGACAGGCTGTTGATATGTGATGAGAAGTGGGTCCTGCACGAAGCTCTACGGCGCCATCATCATTGGTTAGCATCCCATGAACCGGTTCCAAAACAGCCGAAACCACCACTGCACCAGAAAAAGGTCCTCCTGTTTGTTTGGTGGACTGCTCGCGGTATCGTACATCGGGAACTGCTACCAACTGATCAGATCATCAATGCAACTGTGTACTGTCAGCAGTTGAGCCGTGTTCAAGAAAGATTTGAAACTCTGGAGCCAGCACTTCTGAATAGCAAAGGGTTCCTCCTGTTACAGTAGAACGCTAGGCACCGCCTGGCTAGGATGGCCCGGGACACCAGTCTATGCCTTGAATGCGAAACACTATTGCATCCGCCATACTCCCCGGATATTGCACCGTCCCGTTATCACCTGTTCTATTTCTTGAAAAATCACTGCAGTTCAAATCCCTAGTAGAGGTGCAAAATGCACTTTATACCTTCTTCACTTCACGGCCCACCAAGTTTTAGCGCGATGGAATCCATGGCCTTCCAGAACTTTGGCTGAAAGTCGTCAATGCTGGTGGGGACTATTTCTGGTGTTCCAAGTACGTCTTAGGTGACATATCGATGCTCGAAGGTGGTAGGTCTAAAAGCGATAGAACTTTCTTGGTTACCTTTATATAAACTAAATAGACTTCTGTGAAAACACCTCATTTTAAAAATAAAAGATAGGAGAAAACAAAAATGTCGGTGTTATCAATTTAGAAATTATTTATACATAAATAAAATCTTTTTAAGTGCAAAGCTATTCCTCAATTACTGTGTATAAAAATGGATGGATTTATTAAAGGTATTTAGCGTGTACTCTCCCGTGAAGGTATGTCTTGATCACTAAAAACCAGAGGCGGTTTGCCTTCATCACTGCAAAACCAGAGGTGGTATGGCATGACACCATATACCGTCTCATTTCGACCACTGTATACATCTGAACTAGATTCCTTATTGAAACCTCATCTTGACAGTACGTCAGCACTTAAAGAAGCTTAAAAAAGTATTCAAAATGAGTTACTTCAATGTATGCTAGAAGTCACTAGGGAAATTATAATAGAAATTAAAGCTGTCGAATATGTTTCTCTCATGGTTGACGAAACAACTGACATTGCAGATATGTTTCGGATTGTTATTGTCTTAAAGGTATTGTACTGCAGAAGGTGTTTCTGTGGAAAGATTTTCGTGCTTTTTTTTTAACCGAAATGGCCAAAATGTCGACTCCATTGCAGAGTGCATACTTTCTGAGATTAATCAAATCTTGAAACAAAGTAAACTTACTGGCCAAAGCTATGATGGCGCATCTGTAATGAGTGGGGCTATAATGGAGTTCAGGCCAATCTGAGAGCGGTATACCCTAATGTTTATTTTGTGCACTGGTTTGCTCATCAATTAAACCTTGTAATGGAAAGAGCCACCAAACAAAACACCAAAGAGTAGGGAGATAATATAGGTTATACGGCATTATTTCTTTTCATGCTTTTTATGTATAACACTACATAAGTAACTATATCAAGTTACATAGTTCAAGAGCATAGGCTTTACGATATCCATAAAAACTTAATTTAAGAACTATACAACTAACATATCTACAACTTCCTATAATGCCCTCAAGCTAAAGTATTTACGCCATCCTTTAATATATATCTTTTATCATCACATGGATCTAACGCTAACTTATTAACAGCTATAGTATATACGTCATGTTTATGACTACGAATAAGGTTTATATTTTTATATGATTTTATATTATGGAATAGGGTTTTCTTATAATCATCGAACTTTAACTCTTCCTAATACTTTTTTGTTTATTAGTGGTATCCATATTTATTGTTCTTTTCTTATTCGCTTGTATCAGATAGATCAACCGTTGAAGTCTTTGTACAAGTCATCTGTTTCTTTTTCATATATAAAACTATCAGTATTCATGTAATATAAATCAATATTGATTCCATATTTAGGTTTCATAGTGTTGTAATGGAAATCGTACATTACTAGTTTTGATAATTCTCATTCGCTCATATCCACATATATCGGCTTATTGAATTTTAATTTCTCTATTTTCGTATTGCACAGAAATCTTCAGTAAATATTATTCTGTAATCAAAGTTCTGTTTCGCTATTAGTTTCTCTAAAGTGTGGTTAATAATTTTGATTGTTTTGATCCTGGTGGGCACATGTTTTCTGGAGCTAATGGTAGATTTGAGTGCTTATTATGTACATGCTTCGGATATTCTAAATCAACTTCTAATATATATAACGTACCTCAATCATGAGAAATATTCATTATATCTATGTAAGGTTTAACCCATTTAAAGTCTTCATAACGCATTTTTTGACTCATAGCCCAACCGTATAAATTATTTGCGTTTAAATATGTTACATACTTTCAACATTCATTCTTGTTATAGTTTTCCATATATTTGTTGTTTGCTTTTACATATCTTTTACTACATTGCGAGATTCCACCTCTTATACCCTTCTTTATTATTAATATCTTATCATAATCCATCAACATTTCTAGGTTAATTTTTGTTATCTTTAACATTGAATCCCACGTAATCCAGGAGCAGTGAAATACCAAGCAGGATCTAAACCATAAGCTTTTATACATACATCTCTTAAAATTTTCGAACACATCTGCTAATATTAACACATCCGTTCTGTTATAAAGTTCAGTATATTCTGCGAGGTTTTTACTTAATATTGAATAATTTCCAAACCTTTTTCGCATGTTTCATATTCTTGATCATTTATATGATTTTAGGTAAGTTTATTAAAAAACATTTCTTATGGTGGTAGTTTTGTTCCTTCTAATCTTTCAATTGAGTCAACACAATCATATACGGATACACCTTTTGAATTACGAAATCTAGTAGATCATTGGGGAAGAATTTTGATGTTTCTCTATATTGTTCTTTTGTAAGGTTATTCGCTAATTCTACTAAACTCTTTGACATAAACGTAAATGAATCTAGAAATCTTAAATGGATCCCATTCTTTTTATCAACTCTCACATATTTCGAGTATGTTATATACTTTTCCTCGTTATTTGCAACTTGTATCTCATTCGTAACGTAAGCAAGCTCTTTAACAAATAGGTGAGTATCATAACCACTTAAGTTGTGAATAAATACTGGAATAATATTAAGATTCCTATTGTTCAAATTACAATAGTTGTGAGCTGCACCTCTAAACTTTCCTTTAAGTGATCAAGATCTCTTACCTTTCCTTTCTTTTTATTTAGCTTATACAAACAGTTTCTTAACACACATTTCCGTTCTTCTATTTTGTTGCTCATATCATCTATTTATTTATTTTTCAACTGCTGTACCACTTAAGTTTCTCTCATATATGACAAGTATCTGAGCTGTTATATGTTTCTTCCTCCTCTTCAGTTAGAATATCCATTTAAACTTGATGATTGTATATCTTCTTTATTTCTATTACTTCCTTTTGTAACATTTCAACAAATAGTTTCACTGCATCTAGATCAATACTATAAACAGGGCTTTTATAATCTCCATTTAAGTACTTAATATAGTAACAGAAACGCATTTGCTTTTGGTATTTTACTGTTTTAGAACAATTATGTTCTATTTTCATTTTACATAATATACATTCCAAATCAGCATATATTGCAAATGGAACTCTTATAGATCGATTATAGTTTTGAAATTATATCTGTCATATGGTTTCGGAAGTTATATTCTAACAGCCTCATGTTCTTTACAGTATAATTCATGTTGTAACTGCTCCTCATATCTAAAATGTTTTGTTAAACACCTATCGCAGAAGTATACCTTCTCCTCATGTTTTGTTACTTGACTTCTTATTAATATTGATAAGTTTTTTATCTGGCAATAGTGATCATCTTTCTTATCTTTTATAATAGATTAACATGTCTTTCTTGTTTATGTTTCGTGATTTGAAGTAGATATATATGATATTTCTTATAACTATAAACATTAATAGTGTCACGGTATGCCAAAATTCAGTAATATTTTTAATATCAAAATTCATTCAATTTTATTAATTGGCTACAAAGAGGAAAAGTAAAGTATTGTTTATAAATTATCTTGTTGTGAGAAATTAATTAGGTTGCAGACAGACAGATTATAACATCAGGTTACATACTGCTTATGATTGTTGTTTTTCATGAAGTAACAGACACGAGTCTGCAAGTGTCACAAAAATATAAACAAATACTGAAGCAACAAGAAAAATGTAAACTCTGTATAAATTTGTGTTCACAATTACACATTATCAAAATTAGGTAAAATTGTGAAAATCGCAGACGTAAACTGTCTGGAGAATTTGGTCAATGAGAGAAAATGCAGAAACTGCAATTTCAGCACAGTTTCAGCACAGAGATGTATGAGCTGCAGAATTTGGTAAGAGAACAACAAAATTCGTCATAATGAAAATTAACATAAAAAGGTAATGTTGGACTGAATGAGGATCAGTCGCAGGAACTACGTTAGTAGGATAGTTCTTGGGAACCATCTATAGAACAACAGCGTGTTCCAGTGGACATCCATCCACTGTGTGTGTGTGGGACATTGACGACGAACTCCGTGTCCAGGAGTTCGACTCCAGTTTACAACGAGGTATGTAGTAATGCATCTCTGTTACTCTCAAATTGACTGATTCGCCAACAGGTTTATTAATGTGATCTAGCTATTTTACTTAAATCTACATCACAACATCCGACACCAAACTCTACTTAAACTATAAGACAATAAATGCATAATTTAAAGTTAAACGCTCATATTCTAATTTATTCAATCTCCTTCGCATACTAATTATTGATTAAGTTGATATACGCTCCCGAAAGGAGGTTGAAATGGTGGAGGCGACCGTTGGTTCGATTCTCGGGAGGTATAGTATTTTAAAGTTTTAGATTACCCACTGTTGAAATGGTGGAGGCAGCCCTAGGTTCGATTACCGGATCGATAATAAGTTGACATGGCGGAGACACTGGTTCGATTCCAGTTAAGTTACAACCTTTCGCACGCCAAAAGTAATTTGTAGAGAATTCAAAAGTCAAGCGCTATATCCATGATATTAAATTGTCGTACACATGCGTTAGGTTTAAATAATCAGGTAGTTACAAAAGAAAATAGGTTAACCCACACCACCCACCCGTATTAGCATTTCAATAGTGTATAAGAATTACAGCAAGGTTAAAACATGTTATCGCTAATTAATAATCACAGGGAGCATTATCCGGTTTTGCAGGATGATGGCAAACCGGCCACAATGTTTTCGTCAAGTAGATACTATAAGCTAGATCTAGGGGTGCTTCGGAGTTTCACGGAGTATGGCCCGACCTATAGTTCAGCCACAGAAGAAATATTTAGAGATAACATTCAAATTTGGAAAAAGCAAAGGTGGTTCATGGTTAATTTTAAACAGAAAAATTTTGATGTGAAGAATGTTTTGGAATTAGGGTACCGAAGACACTTTCTAGCGGTAGTGTCAGGAGTGGTCGAAGTTTCATTAAGTTTGAAGAATGCAACGTTCTTTGCGTTAAAGTCGGATGACCTGACATATGAAATATGTGCAATTTTCAGAGAATGTGTAGATCAGACCAGGGTTGACACATGGTTGGAGCGGTTTAGGAACACTTTCGAGTGTTCCAATGCAATTCAAATTGCAGATCTGGTCGGAACTTTTGGTTCTTTGGAGAAGAGATCAAAAATCGTAATATCTCGAGAGAATCGATTGTTGGATTTAGCGGCATTTGCTAGTTTCTTTTTAGAAAGGAATAAGAAGCGAAAAAGTAGATTTTAAGTTTAGTACAAGTGTAGATTAAGGATTTATTAGGATATGATTAGGATGTATATAGAGTTTAGTAATTATAAGTTTTAATATTTATAGTATGGGATTAGGTAGTATTTAATTAGTATAGTAATATTATAGATAAAGATAGTCATAGTAATTGTAAATAATAGGTTAATTAGTATTAAGAATAGTTATAACGATAAGTTAAGTCAAAGGGTTAAGGATTTTCATATTAGTATTTTTAGTAAGAATTAAATGGGTTTAATAATTATTTATAGCACTAAAAATGAAGTTAAAAGAAGTAGATATTGTAATTTAATTTAACAAGTAAGATGCCTTTACGGCATAATAAACGTAAGTTATTATATAAATGAGGATTTAAATTTTTAAGACTAAATAATGTGATAATGAAGAAGAATATAATTATGAGTAAAAATGCTATCTAGGAAAAAAAAAGAAATAAGAAAAAAAAGAGGCGAGATAGAATGGAAAAAAAAAAAGAAAAATGAGTGATGAAATTAAGGTTTAGTGATTAGTTATTTAAAATTTAGTAAAAATATTGACATAATTAGGCAAACATCTTGATAGAGAATAATCTAGGTAGGTAAGAACTCACATTTTCGTGATGTTGAATTGGGCGTTTACCAGACCTCTCACGAAAATTTTTATTTATAAATAACACATAAGTCTTCGGCGGCATTAAGGCGGTACAGATAAGGAAAGAGTTACCCACTTGTCGTTCTGCAAAGCGGTGAAATTTTTTGTTGTTGTGAATCTGACTTATTTAGCCAAGGATCTTGAGAGAGCAAAATTTTGACTTGTTTTTATTGTAATTTAGGCATACTAGTAAAAGATAGAGTTTAAATATTAAGAAATTAGATGTGTAAGAAATATAGAAATAGAGGAAATAGGCTTTCTATCTAGCTTTTAAGTTAGAATAGTTAAGATCTAGGAATAGGAAAAGTAGAAAAATAAACTAATCACGAACACTTAATTCAGGAATGAGAAAATGAGAAGGAAAGAGGAGAGATGGAAAGATCTGGAAAGAGAAAGAGAGTAGAAAATAGATAAGGATAATATAGATATTGATAGCAAATTTAATAGAGAAATAGAATAATGGATATTTATTTAAGGATGTGACAATCAAGATTATGATTAATTTTGAAGAATAATATTATACATGAAAATGACAGTTATTATTATTATATTATTATATTATGATTATATTTTATTAATGTTAATAAGAAAAAAGAAAGCTAGCTAAATAAATAAGTAAGCAAGAATATATATACTAGTTGTAATAATGAAAAGTAAGCAATAGAGAGCTATAGCTATAGAAATAAGAAATAAATGAAGTAAGCTTACTAAGAAATAATTTAGGGGAAAAATAAGACTTGGCTATATCCAGTCTACAGAGTGACCCTTAAGTGTTATAGAACATTCAGAGACGGATTGAAGAATCATGTTTATAGAAATGATCATAGATGCCGTTTCAAAGTTTAGGCCATTTGGCAAATTAATTATTATTTAGTATTATTAACATTATATTATTATTAAGATTATGATTATATTATATTATTAATTATTATTATATTATTAATTGAAACCCGAAATTGACGATAACTTGAATAGTTTTATGTTGCAAGGCCAGCGACTAAAGACGTTGAAGTTAATGACCAAGAATTGAGAATTATAGAGTACGATATATGTGCTATTGATTATTGATATACCCGATTTTGTCGAACTAAATAAATAAATACATAATAAAACATTTTGGAGTGTGAAGAAGAGTGGAAATTTGAGTTGTAATATTATTAAATAATTTTTGAAAAATTAAATAAATAAATAAATAAATAGTAATAACAAGTGTTCAAGGAAAACACCAAAAGTTAAATAAATAAGTTAAGTAGCTGTATTCAAAATGGTATTTGTAGATGAAATTGCGAGGAGGGCCGCAATTTACCTTCAAAAGCCCAATCCCAGATTCGAGGAAATACGAGTCTGCATCGATCAAATCCCTAATCTATAAATATATTTTGTTTACAGTGAATAGTTATAAAATGATTTACTTAATAATAGGAATAACTAAATGAATAGGTGACGGGACACGTAAATAATAATAGTAATAAAAACATTTTTTGATAAAATAAGAAATTTGTCGAATTATAAATAAAGTATAGATTTAATAAATAATAGCAAGTAATAGCAAAAATAAAGTTAGGTTACTTACCAATAACAAGTAGAGGATATTTATATAATGGTGAAGGATGAAAAAAAAAAACACAGTAACACACGTAACATTATCGCATAACATAATTAAAAATGCACATTTTTTTTTTAAAATGATCACATTGATAATAGGTGAATTCATGTTTTGAGTAATGAGATTGTATTATTGCATAAATCTTAGTGCAGTAAATCTTAAGATTAAACTGAGTGGACATGGTTTGACGTGGAACGATATGTGTTTGAAAAGGACGTTCTCAGACGTAGAACGGATGCATGAGTTGGTCAAGGTTGAGCGGAAACGAGAGAAGGAGAAGAAGAAAAAATTAATTTTTGCAAACGATCAACAGTTTAATATAAAAGCGTTGACACAGAGTTGACACTGAGTTGCCAACTCAGTAACTCAATTTAGGTCAAGTTTGTTGGAACAATGGTGCTATTTTAGTGTTGGTGTATTGGTGTGTTTGATGAAATCAATATAGAATAATAGTGAAAGTGCGTAAAAATATATAATCGTGTGTGTGAATGTATAATTTAAATGTGAATACATCTTTATGAAGTTCCCTAAGAAAGGACTTAGGATGGAAACAATTGTTAACGTGTTGATAAATGTTGAAGGCAGTAAAGACTTCAAGTAGTTCTGTGTTACAACGGTAGATGGCAGGTAAATGCAGTGGACTGCTATCTAACATATTTTGCTTCATAAAATGAAAAGGACTAATTGGACTTTTGAAAAAAAAAAAGTGAGAATTTTCAACCTTTTTTTTTTTTTTTTTGCTCAAACTAAAACATTACAATTTTGGCTTTCAATTTTAAAATTATATCTGTAATCTGTTATATGAATTAATAATTTGGAAATTTTTGTATACAGGAAGTTCTCCAAAAGCCGATCTTTTTCAAAAGATCTAGTCGTCATCGGAGATGCCTCAGTTTAAAGTGGGGGCGTGTCACGGTATGCCAAAATTCGGTAATATTTTTAATATCAAAATTCATTCAATTTTATTAATTGGCTACAAAGAGGAAAAGTAAAGTATTGTTTATAAATTATCTTGTTGTGAGAAATTAATTAGGTTGCAGACAGACAGATTATAACATCAGGTTACATACTGCTTATGATTGTTGTTTTTCATGAAGTAACAGACACGAGTCTGCAAGTGTCACAAAAATATAAACAAATACTGAAGCAACAAGAAAAATGTAAACTCTGTATAAATTTGTGTTCACAATTACACATTATCAAAATTAGGTAAAATTGTGAAAATCGCAGACGTAAACTGTCTGGAGAATTTGGTCAATGAGAGAAAATGCAGAAACTGCAATTTCAGCACAGTTTCAGCACAGAGATGTATGAGCTGCAGAATTTGGTAAGAGAACAACAAAATTCGTCATAATGAAAATTAACATAAAAAGGTAATGTTGGACTGAATGAGGATCAGTCGCAGGAACTACGTTAGTAGGATAGTTCTTGGGAACCATCTATAGAACAACAGCGTGTTCCAGTAGACATCCATCCACTGTGTGTGTGTGTGGGACATTGACGACGAACTCCGTGTCCAGGAGTTCGACTCCAGTTTACAACGAGGTATGTAGTAATGCATCTCTGTTACTCTCAAATTGACTGATTCGCCAACAGGTTTATTAATGTGATCTAGCTATTTTACTTAAATCTACATCACAACATCCGACACCAAACTCTACTTAAACTATAAGACAATAAATGCATAATTTAAAGTTAAACGCTCATATTCTAATTTATTCAATCTCCTTCGCATACTAATTATTGATTAAGTTGATATACGCTCCCGAAAGGAGGTTGAAAATAGAAATGTCACCTCTCCTTTCGAACTTTACTAGTTTTTTTTTTTTTTTTTTTTTTTTTTTTTTTAATTTTACAGTTAATTCAATCCCATCACAATACTTATTTTCTAATTCTTTAACAAGTTGTATATAGTTGGGATGTCTGAGGATGTGATTGATAGTCTATAGATTTTAAGTAACTTGTCACAGAACATAAGAAACATTTATTGTCTTTATTTTGAACATTAATTACTGCTTTCTTATGTTTAGTTGGTTTAGGAAGTTCAATATAGGAATAAGCTTTTAATGGCACATATTTGTTTAATCTAATTTCTTAATGCTTATTTTGGTGGAATGCCCATCCTGATCCTCTACCTTGAAATTCCTCGATTTCTCTACGAAGTTTTTTTTTTTTTTTTTTTTTTTTTTTTTTTTTTTTTTTAAGCATGGTATATGTACTCATCTAAGTCAGTTGATTCTAATATTCTCTCATTTCGTGTTTTAAACTTAATTCTCGTACTTCTTTTTCTTTAATATAGTCACAAATGAAAACAAGATTAACAGAATGAAATTTTAGCTCTTTGATTTTGTTAATAGCAACTCTTCCACTTACATTAAAAATTTTATTGGGTCTTTATATCCACCTATGTTATCGACTTTAGTGGTTTGTAATCTCTTTTTAAATGATCTTTCTTCTTTTGTTTCTACTTTAGTAGGTATGCGTGCTGGTTTAGTTTCTTCAGTTACTTCTTCAAACGGAAACAGTTTTAAAGCTTTCTTTCTACCTAGTCTTTTAGGTTTTGGTTTTGCAAAGATGTCTTCTTGGAACGGGAATATGTTCTGTCTTCTTAGGCTTTCTCTAAATATTTTTAAATCATCTTTTTCTAGTAAATAAATAAGTTCGGCTTTTCGCAGTCGGGAGTAACTTTTAATACTCCTTTCTCTGTAGATCTGTTTCAACTGATTAACAGTATGTCTATTATAATTCATCTTATTTATTGAGCCTTCACCTCTGGTGCTTGGGGTCTCGGGTTCAAACCCAGCTCCCGCCAAGTGAACTTTGTGGTGGACAAACACCGCGTGCATGGGTTTTCTCGGGGTTCTCCCGTTTCCTCCCACTTTCTTCATTCCACCATTTCATTCATTTCTCACAATCACCGTCTCCTTTAGCCTAACCGGCATAACCGTGGGACGTAAAACTCAAAGATTTCATTTCATTTTTTCATCTTATTTATTACAGGAAAATATTTTTCAAATTTCATTTTTATGATTACCATCATAAAAGTGTTTAATAACGGTACATACTGTTAACCAGTTGAACTAACTCTATGGTCCCCTTCGCCTAGGTCTCTCCCCCGTAACATTGTTTGGTGCCTTCCGAGTAAGCGACATATTTAGTCTAGTTTCTAGGTTTTGATTAAAAAATAAGTATATGTTTTCTAAATCCATTACTAAACTTATGTAAACCTTCATACAGCATAAATATTATCATCTTTTCCAAATCACTCTGTATTCGCTCAATGTCTTCGTTGTATCTACCTGGCAATATAGTTTTAAGTGTATCATCTAAATGTACTAATACTTTTAAACCTTTTTTCGTTTGGACAAGATTCCAAGCTGTAATTTCATAGAACTTAGACTTATCTAGATCTGCAAGATTAACAGGTTGCAATTCTTAGTGTTTAGATTTTTCAGTTAAGTAATAGGTTGTCATGTTTTAAACGAATACTACAACTCTTTTAAGATTTATTTTTTAAAATTTCCTTTTTTTTTTTATATTCTTCTTCGTCTATGTCGTCTCCTTTGTTTATTTTTATTTTTATTTTGATTCTCACTACTAATTTCTACTGACTCAATTTCACTCTCACTACTAATTTCTACTGACTCAATTTTACTTTCAGTCTCATCTTCTGTTTCCATTTCTGTTATACATTGCCATAAAACTTTTAACTGCATCATAAAACTCTCTATCCTCATAACGTATATCACTATGTTCAATTTTAAGACCTATTATACATAATGGACAGTTATGACTTAAAAACAACCACTTTCTCAAACATCCCTTACAAAAAATATGATTGCATATGATATTAACTTTGTAAATATTATTCCGACGACAAAAAGAACCATTGATATCATCAGCTAGCTCTATCCCATCATAAAATCCATTGATAAGTTTAAATTTAAAATCAAAAGAGTCTTTTTGATATCTTACAATCTCACATCAATAGACTTTATCCCAGAACTCTAGAATGAAATCTCCAGAAAACACTTGGTCACGTGATATGATAAACCAAGAAAAGTTGTCTTTAAAATCTCTAATGAACTGTTCACTCAACTTATGTTTAATTACCAAAATGTTCCATTAATCGCTCTCTTTAAATTTATCACAAAATTCTCTAATAAAACCTTCTGTCAATTTCTGAAAAGCCATCAGTTGTGTGCTCAAAGATATCATTAAACTTATATTCAAAGTCACTTATAAAGTCTTGGGATAATTTTTGTTCACTTGCAATGTAACACCAATGTACAATATCCTTAAATTCTCTTATAAAGTCTTCCGATAAATTTTGTCTAGATGAAACTTCCATCCAATCAACTCTGTTCTAAAATTCTCTTATGAAGTCTTCCGATAATTTTTGATTACATGAGATTTCCTTCTAATTCACTTTATCTTTAATTTCTCTTATAAAGTCTTCTGATAATTTTTGGTATTTGCTTACATTATCCCAATTCACCTTCTTAATATGCAAAAGTCGAGTTATATCTTGTCTCAAATCTTCATCTTCATACATTTTAATCAACTCATGCAATGGAACTTCTTCAAACACCTTATTTACCATAGATTTGTAACTTATGTTTTCTTCGCTAAGTTGTGATTTATATTGGAAGTATATTATTTTTTCTATCAGGTCATCTTTTCTTAAACGTTTGAATTGTGAGGTATTTTTCATGGTTTTCGAAGAAGCTTGTACACTTTTAAAATATACTCATTTTTTCATTTTTTATAGAGCTTCACAAAAATGAAATTACTCATATTTATATACAGAAAGTCGTAATCGAACATGTCACTTGCTAAACAAGTATTACTTTTTACATCTTTATTCAATCGTGTGTGCTATTATTTAGATGATGATGATGATTTTTTAATTGATGCTGAGTATGATCCAGATGATATTTATTATAACCCAGACGATTATAACAATTTAGATGATGATCAAAGTTAATTTTGATAATTCTGATTTAATTATTTTTTGCATTGCTGTTGATATGTTAGATCATTTATTTAAAAAAGCTGTTAAGGAAAATAACGAACGCCGTATGCAAAATATTATTGAGAAGGATATGAATTTGTCAAATGAAATATTAGATACAGTAAGAGATGAGCAATGGTCTTGTATGCGTTTTACTGAAAATCGTACAGAAGATTTTATACGTAAATACAAGGATTAGATTTATTGGGAAGACTTAACATACAATGACCTATCAGAAGATTTCATAAGAGTTTGCAGATAAGAATTAACTGTTTGACTATTACATGGACCTATCAGAAGATTTCATAAGAGAGCTTCCTGACAAGGTTGAGTAGGGGATTATATCAAACAAAAAGTTATGAGATTTTATTAGAGTTTGCTGATAAAGTTAATTGGGATGATATATCGTGGTTTCAAACTTTATCTGGGAACTTGATTACAGATTATGCCGATAAAGTATGCTGGATAGGGATTTCATCGAAACAACGTTTATCAAAAGCTTTTGTTTTAGAATTTAAAGATAAGATTCCTAATGAGCTTCTGTTTCTATTTAGCCACTATTTTGAGGAGTCTATGTTATAGATTCTCTTGGTTTTTGGTTTTTTAGATGTTTCGCTATGCACCTGATGATCCGAAACCTCCAGAACCTCTTTCGCTTTCGTTATCAAATTCTGTAACTACTTCAATTGGTAATGATTCATGTTTTATTAAAACTAACTGTGCAATACGCTGAAATCTTTTAAGAATAGTTTCACCATAAGGAAGGAAGTTGAAAAGTCTAAGGATTGCGTAATGTAACCATTCAATACTTCAAATAGTTCACAAATAGACCATATTATTATAACCGACTAGAGGTCGAGTCGGTGTTCGGGCGGCCATTTATTTGTAACCGATTGAGTGTTCGTGGTCCATGTTCGGGCAGCCATTTATTTGTAACCGCCTGTAGTTCTAATCTGATCGCTGTCCTTGGCTCGTGGTATTACCAATAAGTATACTCCTGATACTTTAACTTACCTGGACAGGACGACGAAGAGCTCTCCAAAGAAGATTACAAACTGTTTCCCAAAAAGCTCGTCGGTCTCAATAATGATATGAGCATTAGGCGCCGAGAGGTTCGGGTGTCTCGTCTCGAAAACCTCACGGACGATCAGACGGTCATCCAGACCATAACACACACAAACATCACTCATACAAACAACGAAAACACACTGGATTAATTGACACTATACTTATTTATTAGAACACTATTTTGAGAAAAAAAAAAAATAACGAAGAGAAATGAATACAACACTGGACACTAATAAATTTTGCCGCTGAAATTACGTTTTGCCCTATTCAGGAAATATAGCCCTTTCTATATACATATGATTATAATTCAGGTATCACTAGAAACACTTTGCTCACACCATTAACACACTTGGGGGATTCGCACTGGGGAAAAGTTGTCTGGATCGTCCCACGATGAACCCAATTGTTACGCTGAACAGTCCTGCAGCGTAAAAGTAAATCTTGAGTAAATAAACGAAAAGAAGGTCTTCACAGTTGAATTCTGATATTGGAGGGCGCGAATATAACTTTTGAAACGCACAAGGTCTGAGGACCTGGGATTTCACTGATTGGGGCTAGCCGTAAGTAATCGTCCTTCATCGGCTAAATAGCTTGTGCCCCTTAACACAACTTATGTTTGAAGTTCAACGCGAGATGCGTGGTTGCATCTTCCAGACCTGGAGTCAAACTCTCTGAGCGTCCAAGCTCAAGCTACGGATTGCAATGGTCAACGGAATAGTGTTGGCAGTTCATTTCAAAAATTACTCAGTTACTCACCTGTATGCACATACAAACAGAATACGGAAAACAATTTATGTTAATTTTAGTCAACTGCCCATAATGCACTAGACACGGCGATAACACTGGCGTGAGAAAGTACAGATAACGGGCTGGAATACAACGCAGTTGGTGCCACTTTGGTTACTGAAACATCTGGTCAGTCCGTATTTCTCCAATCTATTATAATGTTTCCATAAGCGATTAAAGAAAACACTTAATTCAGTTCCCAATAACTATAGAATATATACTGTGCATATAATAAGTCAGGGAGAAACACTGAAATGGTTAGTCACTAACTGAAATGTTCTCAGCAAAAGCAATGTTTTAAATATATATATGGAAAAACGATGAAAGACTTCTTTGTCCAATTGTGTGGGAAAGAAGCAATTCCCACCAAAGAAAGAACTTATGTGCGTTGCAGAATAAAGTATAAATCGAAAATAATGATCACAGTCTTTACGAAATATACAGTGTGTCCACAAAAAAATACTTCTATAACCTGGTAGCGGTTATATATGGCGTCTGAAACGTGGAACGACCTGTCAAGTGCACACGTGGACAGGTTGAGAACCCTTGGCCGTCTGACGAAGTATGAATAAAATTAGGTTTTTCACCTGAAAATTTAAAATAAGTTAGTTGGCAACACTGTCATATGGTGTGAGACTTACGTGTATAAACGATGAATGGTTTTTCACCTGAAAAAGGGCTATTAAAATAGTTAAATAACTTGTCCACTCACTACAACATGATGAGGTTCCTGCATGAGCAATGTCCAATCCAAATGTTCCATAAAGTAATAAGATCCTCTTGAACAATTGGTGCAGTTGGGTTTCCTTATCTTCCGTTTCTTCACATGTTGAAACCATGCTGTCTTCCTGTGTGAGTATCCTCCATTCCTCCATGGTTCTCCAACGAGGAGTTGATAAGGGGTGAAGGGGATTTTTTTTTTTTTAAACACTGGTGTGAGAAACGAGGTATGGTTATAACACCTGTATGATATATTTTTTTTTTTAAGTTCGCAGAAAGCGTTTATAGGGCTATTAAAATTCTTACCTTTTTTTTTTTTTTTTTTTTTTTTTTTTACAAATACTTTTCGTAATATGTTAAGTGTTCCGTTTCGATCACTTTATTTGATATAATATGAAGTAAATACGTTATAGGGCTATTTAAATGCTCTTTTTTTTTAACACTAATAAATTCTTTTCGCAAAATGTTTAAGTGTTCCGTTTCGATCACTTTATTTTGCGTAATATGAAATAAAGATACACACTCAATAACTATTCATGAAAACATCGACTTAAAGAGTTATCAAATATCTCAATAAAAATTAGTAAATATACTGATATCTGTATTTAAAATATCAAAATGTGAATGAATAAGCAAATAGCAAAACATGTTAAAGGTACTAAAATATTAAAATTATTGTTAAAGTTTCGATATCACTATAATACATTAGAAATATATGAAAATCATTGAATAGTAAAATGAATGCAAATGTAAACACACGATAAACTGACAATATATAAACAAAATAAGATTTTCACCTGTATGTCCTTTTTTTTTTTTTTTTAACTGTGCCTCGTGTTGTTTGGCAGAAAAGAACGAAAAATCGTTTTTCAAAAATAAAAAGAAATAAACTTAAGTGTCAAAATTGACGTTCATAGTAATTCCAAGAAATAAGCATGATTCTGCATATCAAAGAAAAGATCGTGATTTCGTTGACATGTATGAAGAAAATTTGGCACGCCATAAGATCAAATGCCATCTGCTCGTCGAGACTTTAGTTCGATAATGCTCAATACAACAAATGGTTTTATTCTGAAACATGTTTATTATTAGCTTAGGCCTAGAATAATGGTTGTTGTTCACTTCCATAAACGTAAACATTGTAGGGTTACCAGAACATATGGGTATTATCTGCAAGAGAACTTATTAATGCAGCGTTGAAAACTATACGGTGTTGATCCAAGTTTCTCAAAGGTCTGAATCAAGGAAGTTGACTCACTAGTCCAAACATTCCTGAAAATAAATGGTCATTACACCATGAATTGACCAAAACCATAGGTGGGAAAATGTGTAATACTACACGTACTTACACACACAATATGCCATCGACACCTGCGAGGCAAAAAAACTAGAAACGAGGAAGGCCTGCAACCCTAGGCACTTACAAAATTGTTTCTGCACAAAACTGAAATATAAACATTAATATTCAGTAAACTACGCGTATGTTCCCTGGAACATAACATACGTCTTCCACCTAGAAAAAATGTGTAAACACACAAAATACAAATGCTCTCGTAGCATCGTAAAGATATGTCTCTATAAGACAAAATACATGAGACCTACTAAGAGAAAAACATGAGATACAAACAAGAATATAGTCAACGACATTACAACTTTCTGGTTGGTCTGAAACATCCAATTAAATTCCCTACAAAACAGCTGTAACAAGCTTCCTTAGGCATCTTCGCTACAAAATTTTCAAAATGGTCTTATTAACATATTAAAATTCAGTCATCGAGCATATGAAATAATTGACAGAAAGTAATTCTCAAAAAACGTTATGGCTTCATACTGTCGGAAAAAAAGAAAATAAGTTTATTTTTCGGGATCTATATCAATATCTCTAAGACGGCTGAAACCTCATAAATAATGGGCCATGTCGATTTTTGAAGAAAATCATCCGTCATTGGCAGTATGGCTGAAACCTAAAGATTTATATTCCAAAACCTTTGGCCATGTTGATTTCTGAAGGAAATCCTCCATACTGTTTGTTATGGCTGAAACCTAAAGGTCTGTATTTCAAAACCTTTGGCCATGTTGATTTAAAAAATCCTCCATAACAAAAACAATTTTACTAAAAAAAATTCCAAATAGTTTTGGGACATACTGTGGCTAAAATATAACTTTCTCAGAATTAATGTATAAACTAAACATTATACCATATTAGCATACAAATACACAATATAGTTACGATTCATAAACATTAAAATATTCACTGAAATGTTACTAGACATCAAAATATACTCAAAATATTTAACCTAAGAATACGCATATTTAGTTACGGGTTATTACAAAAATGAAAACGAAAATCTAAGATTTACACTTAAAAAGAAATTCAACATTGATTATAAATGTAAAGTTTCATATTCTACGCATGAGATTACATACTAAGTTTCAATGACAAATATACACGTGTACAGTATATATAATTAACAACTAAAAATTTTCTTATCTATACATTCTACTTTCCTTAAAGGGAAATCAAACTAATTGTGAGTCATACGTACGATAACATGTTTAAGAATTTGGAAAGTGGGAAGGGATTCTAAAAGATTTTTTTTTTTTTAAATAAAACACAATAGAAATATATTATAACGCTAAAATATCTTCCCACTAGCTGGGGGTACGGAAATCGCGCCAAGATTTCAAATTGCTTTTAAAATGCAATTCCCCTACGTATGGGATACTTTAATTATTTACTAAAAGATCTAAATTCAAACATCTGAAATGAAAACAAGAAAAATTAATGACAGTAAACTAATAGTAAGTCAGTGATAAGGTTTGCAACACAAATGCACAGCTGACTGAGGTATGAAGTGCTACACGGAGCAAAGACCAAAAGAGGAAAAGAATTAATCAGCTGTATATCGTCCGGTATTCAGCGACATAAGCAGGTGGTCAGAAATGCAGCGATTATCTTATCACAATAAAGAAAGAAAACGTGTTATCTGCTCTTTGCCGAACAGTTAAAAGCTAGAAGCAAAAATAAGTTTGAGAGAAATGCGTAGTTCTTCTTTCCGTATCCAGGTGTTCTATCAAAAACTAAAAGCAAAAAGGAAGAAAATGAATACATGTTTATCGCTTAGAAATGCGTCGCTCGCCGAGGAGAAAAATTTGTATCAACACACAAATTCTTGGTTACTTTTTTTTTTTTTTTTTTTTTTTTTTTCTATGATTACTGTTTCTGCTTTGATAATTACGGTTTGTTCGTCTATTTCTACGATGGTTACCTCTATGTACAAAAATACTCTTAATGTTCTCACTCAAGTTGCGTTTCCAATCTCGTTTGTGATAACTCATATTTCGTGGCCGTGATTTACGACTCCTTCTGTTTCTGTTACTACCTTTTCGAGTGCGGTCTTGGTTCTGATTCCCTTTAAATTTCATATTGTTTACGCTCTGGTCTGCGTATCTTTGCCTATTGCTATAACTGTAACCTCGTTTGCGCTTTTTCACTCTGTGGTTAGTGGTAGTTATTCTTGTGCGCTTACGACCTCTGTCGTCTACAATCATATGTTCGCTATTATCATTACTACTACTATTAGGGATGTTATTAGATTCTAAATGAATAAAATCATTGTCAGATTTGTTACGAGGTTGGTTGAGAATACCTGTATCTGGTTGAAGTTCAGATTTCTGCTTTTCCTTTTCATTAGGAGTGTTAGTTTCTAGCTTAGGTTTCAATTCCAATGTTTTGTTTACACTAGGAATATCAGTCACTAACTGAGGCTCAATTTCCGGTGTTTCGTATTCAGTAGGAACATCTGACTGTACTTGGGGTTCACATTCCGGTGTTTTGTTTTCAGCATTTTCAGTTTGCTGACTATTTTCACGAAACACGTCCCGTAAAACGTCTATCTTTTGACCTAATCCACTCTTTAGCTCTTTTTCTAATCTATCTAGGTTTTCTTTATTTTCCTTTTTTAAATCTTCAATATTCTCTTTATTTCTATCTACTTTTTGTTCTAATCTATCTAGGTTTTCCTTATTTTCAGCACGAGTTTCTTTATTTCCCTGTTCTAACCTAGCGAAATTCTCTTTAAATTGAGCAAAATTCTTTTCAAGAAATGAATTCATCTTAGTAATCATATCTACTTCCTGTGCCATCTTGGACAAAGATAAAACTTAAAACATATGATTAAGATAAAATATACTATCACAAAACAGTATGATTAAAATCACCTGAAAGAGAAGTTTTTTTTTTTTTTTCAGATTACTGGTACTAAGCTGAAAGAGAAATGATATATTAAAATATTAATCTTATATGTATATTCGAACACCAACGGTCTCGATTCGGGTCCCTGTTCGGGCGCCATTTATTTATAACCGACTAGAGGTCGAGTCGGTGTTCGGGCGGCCATTTATTTGTAACCGATTGAGTGTTCGTGGTCCATGTTCGGGCAGCTATTTATTTGTAACCGCCTGTAGTTCTAATCTGATCGCTGTCCTTGGCTCGTGGTATTACCAATAAGTATACTCCTGATACTTTAACTTACCTGGACAGGACGACGAAGAGCTCTCCAAAGAAGATTACAAACTGTTTCCCAAAAAGCTCGTCGGTCTCAATAATGATATGAGCATTAGGCGCCGAGAGGTTCGGGTGTCTCGTCTCGAAAACCTCACGGACGATCAGACGGTCATCCAGACCATAACACACACAAACATCACTCATACAAACAACGAAAACACACTGGATTAATTGACACTATACTTATTTATTAGAACACTATTTTGAGAAAAAAAAAAAATAACGAAGAGAAATGAATACAACACTGGACACTAATAAATTTTGCCGCTGAAATTACGTTTTGCCCTATTCAGGAAATATAGCCCTTTCTATATACATATGATTATAATTCAGGTATCACTAGAAACACTTTGCTCACACCATTAACACACTTGGGGGATTCGCACTGGGGAAAAGTTGTCTGGATCGTCCCACGATGAACCCAATTGTTACGCTGAACAGTCCTGCAGCGTAAAAGTAAATCTTGAGTAAATAAACGAAAAGAAGGTCTTCACAGTTGAATTCTGATATTGGAGGGCGCGAATATAACTTTTGAAACGCACAAGGTCTGAGGACCTGGGATTTCACTGATTGGGGCTAGCCGTAAGTAATCGTCCTTCATCGGCTAAATAGCTTGTGCCCCTTAACACAACTTATGTTTGAAGTTCAACGCGAGATGCGTGGTTGCATCTTCCAGACCTGGAGTCAAACTCTCTGAGCGTCCAAGCTCAAGCTACGGATTGCAATGGTCAACGGAATAGTGTTGGCAGTTCATTTCAAAAATTACTCAGTTACTCACCTGTATGCACATACAAACAGAATACGGAAAACAATTTATGTTAATTTTAGTCAACTGCCCATAATGCACTAGACACGGCGATAACACTGGCGTGAGAAAGTACAGATAACGGGCTGGAATACAACGCAGTTGGTGCCACTTTGGTTACTGAAACATCTGGTCAGTCCGTATTTCTCCAATCTATTATAATGTTTCCATAAGCGATTAAAGAAAACACTTAATTCAGTTCCCAATAACTATAGAATATATACTGTGCATATAATAAGTCAGGGAGAAACACTGAAATGGTTAGTCACTAACTGAAATGTTCTCAGCAAAAGCAATGTTTTAAATATATATATGGAAAAACGATGAAAGACTTCTTTGTCCAATTGTGTGGGAAAGAAGCAATTCCCACCAAAGAAAGAACTTATGTGCGTTGCAGAATAAAGTATAAATCGAAAATAATGATCACAGTCTTTACGAAATATACAGTGTGTCCACAAAAAAATACTTCTATAACCTGGTAGCGGTTATATTATCAATATTCTTTTCTTAATTATCACCATAACTTTTCCATGATATCCACTGTCTATAACACCTGCACATACATCTATATCATCTTTTAAACTCAATCTTGATCTAGAAAAGATTTTCCCAAAGTATCCTTTTGGTATGTCGATCTTAATTTCAGTTGTAAGTAAATGAGTGTGCCCAGATTTTTATTAGTTTCGGAACAATAGAGATCATAGCCAGCAGAATCATTTATTATAACTTTAGGAACAACACTATATTCATTTAAACAACTGACTTTGAGAGAGACAATGCAATATTCACTTTTGAGATAATTCATAAAAGATTTCATTTTTAATAGCAAATTTATATATAAAAATGAAATGATTTATATTTTTTCCGTGTGGTGGTAGATGCTAAACAAGTTTTGTCTCTTAAACCTGTATTTGATCGTGTGTGTTACTTTTTAGATCATGCTAAAGTTGATGATGAATATTATGTTGAAGTTGATCATATCACATATGATGATGTAATTAACTTTTGCATTTCTATTGACGTGTTAATCATTTATTTAAAAAATGTTGTTAAACAGTATCAAGTACTTCTTATAAAATGTATTATTAAGAAATATATTATGATTTTATCAGATTAAATATTTTTTACACTAATTATTGTGGTGCTTAGGGTCTCGAGTTCGATCCCAGCCCCTCCAAGTGAATTTTGTGGTGGACAAACACCGTGTGCGTGGGGTTCCTCGGGGTTTTCCCGTTTTTTCCCACTTCATTCCACCATTTCATTCATTTCTCTTTATCACCGTCTCCTTTAGCCTAGCCGGCATAATCGTGGGACGTAAAACTTAAAGATTTAATTTCATTTCATTTTTGAGGAGTCTATCTTATAGATTCTTGGTTTCCGATGTTAAAAATATATTCTATTCTTATATGTCTCCTCCTAATTGTATAAACGTGCTAACAAGATCTATATTGTTTAAAGGTGAATTCCTTTTATTATGTATATACAGTGGTGGCCGGAATTCCGGCCATCGGATATCTTACCATAGTATCCTAATAACTCCTGTGATTGTTTAACCGATGTTTAAATCTCTTGCCACCATCTTGACACAACTGAGTAGCGTTAAAGTATCCTGTCTCCTTTGCCTCCATGAATTACTCTTTTAACTTCATCCGTCGGAATTCCGGCTCTGGAAATATGCCATTAGCTCTTTTGACTCCAAACCAATGTTTAAACTCTTTACCACTATCTTGATGTAACTTAGTAGCGTTAGAATATCCTGTGTTTACCTTAAATTTCGTTTCACCACGAATTCGGTACGATGACTTTAGCTTCACTATTACGATCTCACGAGTTGACTTTTTGAAATAGCTAGGTCATTAAGCTTTTTAGAGTGACTATGTTAAAGGCACGTTTCCTAATCTCTTATATGTCTCTTCTTAATTCTATAAACCTATTAACAAGTTCTGTATTACTTAAAGGTGAATTCATATGATATCCGTACCAAGGTATTTCTTCATCATAACGTTCCTTAGCTCTGTTTAATAAGTTTATAGAATTAGGATCGTTGATATTGAGCAAGACGCTCGTATTTGGATATTTAAGTTTGAGTTGTTTAATCCTATTTGCATAATTACATATTTGTATTCTTCCAACCCAAAACTTATATCGTTCTATTCTTGCCCTTTGATCTCGTTCTTCGTTATAGTAAAGGATTATCTTTTCAAATTCTTCAGTAAGGTTCTTCTCGATAATGAATAATCTATGTATCTTTCCAGAATCTTCTGTATATGGTGCTGCTATTGTTTTGAGATATTGATTCTTGGTTTCTAGCTCTTCCATTTTCCTTCCAATTTTTTGAATTTGTGTTTGGCGTAATTCGTTGTTGTTTCTATATTGCTTAAAATCTTGAGTGAAATAGTCTTCAATAATATCAGAACATTTACAGGGTTTGTCCGGAAAGTAATAGGACTGAGTTGATTTAAAAAAAATTATTGAGCCAATCGTTACAATTCTTTAAAAACTTTCAAAATAGGCTCCTTCTGCGTCGATGCAGCGCTGCCAGCGCGATTTCCAAGCATTGAAGGCGTCACGGAAGTCATTCTCCGGAATAGCCTTGAGAGCCGCAATGCAAGCTGCTTGGATCCCCTCTGTCGTCTCAAAATGCTTGCCTTTCATCGGGCGTTTCAGGCGAGGAAACAAAAAGAAGTCCGTGGGGGACACATCTGGGCTGTAGGGCGGCTGCGGAAGCGTTGGGATGCCGGCCTTGGTCAAGTAGCTGTTCACAAGAAAGGCGGTGTGAGCCGGGGCGTTGTCGTGGTGCAGCTTCCAGTCGGCTCCGATGTCTGGTCGGACCCGATTGACCCTTCGTTTGAGTCTCTTGAGCACTTCCACGTAAAACTTGGCGTTTACGGTTTGTCCAGGAGGAACAAATTCATGGTGGACGATGCCTTTGATGTCAAAAAAGACAATGAGCATCGTTTTCACTTTGGATTTGCTTATTCTTCCCTTTTTTGGGCGAGGAGACGCCGGCGTATGCCACTCGGAAGATTGCCTCTTTGTCTCGGGATCATACTCAAAGATCCATGATTCGTCACCTGTGATTACGTTATTCAAAAATTAGGGGTCACTTTCACACATGTTCAAATTTTCTTGGCACAATTCCACTCGCCGCAATTTCTGGTCGTCAGTGAGCACTTTTGGGACAATCTTCGCGCCCACCTTGCGCATATTCAAATGCTCCGTCACAATTTCATGAACCACAGTTTTTGGTAAATTTAACATCTGGGCAATTAAACGAATACTTAGTCGACGGTCTGAGTTCAAAACTTCGCGCACACGAGTCACATTGTCGGCGTTTGTCGAAGTCGAAGGTCTTCCAGCACGATCTTCATCGGCGACCTCTTTCCGGCCCTCCGAAAAGGCCTTGTGCCAACGAAACACATCACTTCTTGCTAAAGCATCATCTGGGTAAGCCTGCTTGATCATATCAAACGTCTCTGTCGCAGATTTACCGAGTTTAACACAGAATTTAATCGCGTACCTCTGCTCTAACGAACGCTGCATTTTCGGCTTGCACCACTCACAGAAACACGTCGCGCGAAAAAGCCTGTCCTGACTCTCCGTGTGCTCGGAGACAACTGACCAGCTGCTCGTTCGTTAGCTAGGAACGCCCTCTACCGGATCCAGTCGGTGCGCGCACGCTCCGAAGTACAGTCATGGCGGAATAAAAACAGTCCTATTACTTCCCGGACAAACCCTGTATCATAAAAGTCTTGAGATATCCATAATGCAATAGCGAGAAATATTTTCTTGTATACATATGTTCTGGAGATTAAATTGTTTATTTCGTTACCACTACTTTTACTAAATATGTTGATTTTTTTTTTTTTTTTTGAAGTCCCTGGTATTCAGGGATTAGATTTTCTATCATAGTATTCTAATAATTCATTAGACTGTTTATTTTCTAACCAATTATCAAAACTTTTACCAGCACTCTGATATAACTTACTAGCGTTGAAGTATCCTGTCTCCTTATCTATAATCAGTTTAAAATCAACCATACAAAAAATTATCTCTAATCTGTTCGTTGCAAATATCGTTTAAACTGTGAGAGTTATCCATAGTACTCATATTTTTCATGAGGAAGATAGTTTTATTTCATTTTTATGGGTCTTCAAATGTTTTACCCTCTTAGAAGGGGCATCTGACGATCCGAAATAACTACTTTTACTAAATATGTTGACTTTTTGAAGTGGCCGGAATCCCGTGATCGCTTTTTCATTATAACTTCTTTAGATTGCCAATGAAAAAATCTCTTAATGATTTCCATCCTCGGATTTCCGATGCTAGAAATCTATGCTACCACAGAATCCTAGTAACCTTTTATGAGTAATAATCATAAAAAGACAAAACATACTAAACTTAAACTATAACATTATCTAACTATTATGGGAATCATCAAACCCTAGCTATTTAACATATACTTTATTACTTTTTTTACGCAATACTTTTTCAGCAAGATACTCACCTTATATATTTACTTCTTAACAATTCTTGCTCATAGAAACTTCCTTGTATATCATCGTTGTCTAAATCTTGTATTCTGTATGTTGGTGGATTGGATGGAATAACCTCTAATAACAAAATGCCTCTGTTGGCCAGTTAGGCATATATCCTTTCTGAAACCTTTAGATTTACTTATACGAACGTAATAATTAATTTTATATTTAGGCGTAACATGCATATATTCTTTCTTTTACACTTTCTCTATTATTTGCTTGTTCTTTTTATTAATTTCTACAGGCTTTATACCAGTCGTTCTATGTACTTTATTATTACACTCGGTAACTAATGGTAATATCTCTGTCCATTTATAATTTCCTTGCGTAGTAAACTTCTTCCTCATGTTTAGTGTAAGGTTTGTTTAAAGGGACAAGTTTTGCTGATAGATGTCACTACAGTCTTCGTATCTCTCATGTGTATTTTACCTTTCTCAAAAATTCACAATTTCTCTTATAAATTTCAAGCTACAGACTTCAAATGTGTAGAGAAGGAACTTGATAACCCAACAAAGGCAACAATCCGTGCCGTTTTTTTTTTATTTAGAATTTTCTTCATACCCAATGTCAACAATTAAGCCATTTCAATAATGAAGAAAATTTCAAATAAAAAATCGGTACGGATCGTTGCCTTCGATAGGTTATGAAGTTCCTTCTGTAAAAAATTTGAAGTCTAGTTTGAAATTTGTAAAAGAAATTGTCAATTTTCGTGAAAAATGAAAAATACATGAGAGAGAGATACGAGAAATGTAGTGACATTATCGGCGAAACTTGTCCCTTTAAACCATCCTTAAGAGTTCTGTTAAAGCGTTCTACAGTGGAAGCCTTTTTACCACTATAAATTGAGGTATAATTGATATTATATTCCTTCATCAACTCTCAAAAGGCTTTGTATAAAATTCTTTACCTTGATTAGTTTGTAAGTTACTAGCTTTTCTAGTTTTTAGTACTGATTCAAACGCTTCTGTAACATTCTCACCGCTCTTTAAGACGAACAGCAAACGCCTATTTCGAGAACACATCACTAATCGTTAGTAAGTACTTATAGCCTTTCTTTAATTTGGAAACACCTTTTAATACTCGACTATCCATTTCTATAAGATCAGCTTGCCGAAGATCATCTATACCTTTTATAACAACACTTAGCCTAGGATAGTTTTTCCTTGCAGGTTTGTGAATTTCTTCTATAATGTCTTCTCTAACACCTTCATCTTCTAGTCAGTCTTTTTAACGACTTGAGATTTAGTAACACCATATACAACAAATACCTTTCTTAATATTCTAATAGATGAATGTGAGAATGATTCTGTGATAGTGTTTGATGATTTCATTTTAGAACAAAACCATGTAAGAGAATATTTTACTCGAGGTCGTCATAAAGGTTTAAACTGTTTCGATCTCGGTCAAACCTATTCTCAAATAACAAAACAATTAATCAGAGATAACTTAAAGTTTCTTTGTGTCTTTAGAAGGACAATGTGAATTTAAAACACATACATGATGAAGTTGTTGGGTCTGATATCTCGTTTCAAAAATTACAATCTTTATGCAATAAGTGTTGTGGAAAAGAGATGGTTTCTTAACAATAGATATGACTAGAAAAGTGAAAAATTGTAAATATAAAAATATAGAAATATGTAAATATATAAATATAGAAATTAAAGAGTTTCTAAAATTGTAAGTTAAACATAGGTGAACGTAGCTGAACGTGGATGTTACGTTTTTTTTTTTTTTAATTTTCTTTATATAGAAATAAAATTAAAGATTTATACGTAGGTGAAAGTGGATGAACGTAGGTGAACGTAAATGAACGTGGATGTTGTGTTACGTTGTGTTGTTTAGTGGTGTGATTTGGAAAATTTTCCATTTCAGAAAATTTTCTCCTGTATTTTTCCGGAAAATTTTCCGTTGTAAACAAGTCACTGATCAAGTAACAGCTCCTCATTAACCATAAAGTTGATTGACTTCATGTATAGAAATGTTAAAAAGTGGAACATTTGTTTAAAGAATCTGAAAATTTTCATAGCACATAAAATTTCCGGTACTATGTTGGAACAAGTGAAACAGTTTTTGTTCAATCGAAAAATTTTCTGTCGTGTATGGAAAAATTGAAATTAGGAAAATTTTCATCATTTTGAAGCAAAAAGTGAAAACTTTTTATGAATCAGGAAGATTTATTACTCTGTAGAAACAAGTTAAAGGAATTTTCATGGATCGGAAAATTTTCATTATGATGTAGAAAAAGTGGAAAAACTTCATAACCCTTACAATTTGAATTTTATGTACAGTGATGTTAGGTTGAAAATTTTCCACTGTATTTAATTGCACACTGACCTATAATATTGAATTCTTGTAGGGGAAAGTTAGCAGTAAATTATAATTTTCCAATTAGCTTTCGGGAACATGAAAATTTTCAAATATTTCAAGTTGCCAAGTAAAAATTTCCATAGTGTTCCTCTCTCTCTCAGTGTGTGTGTATGCGTGTGTGTTGTGTATAAAGTGCAGCGAACATAAATTGAGTTCGTAGAGTGCTAATATCCCATCTCATTGTTTAAAATGTAACGAGAAAGCGCAAGGAAACCTATGTGAATTTATCAGTTATTTCAAAAACAGAAACTTCTACTATTTCTTCACATTAACGGCTGCCTATGTAATGAAATATCTACATAAATGTTGCAGTTCCTTATGAAGATTGTTTTTGTAACAAAATAAGAAGAAATGTTTTGATTCTATTTTTTTAAGTTTGAGGGAAGAATACTTTGAAGGTTTTGAAACATTTTTGCAGAAATGAAGAGTTTTTAGATTTTCACTTCATATTTATTACAAATAAATTTTACGGCTAAACAACGATGTAGGAATAAGTGGAGTATATTTTTATGAATTGGAAAACTTTCCAGAAACTTTTTTGGAAAATTTTCCCTTCCAAATTTTTCGGAAAATTTACATCAATAGTTGTGTTACGTTGTGTTATGTTCTTTTTTCTTTATATAATAAATGGATGTTGATAGAGCTAACAAATTTATAAAGAGAAGAACTTGTTAAAAGTTGTAAGGAGATTAAACAGGCTAATCGAATGTGAGAAAGATAAGAACAAAATCAGCCTGTTATCGATGCAATTAAAGATTTAGAAAAAATATATATGAAAAGTAGAAGAAAATAGAAATCTAATTCAAGAGTTAGTTCCAGTTGTACATAAAAGTGGAAGAGCAGACTCAAGCTTGTTAATCACACCTCCTATGTATGACACTTGAATAAGTGAGTGATACACCTATAACAAGAAATAAAACACGAAAAAACAAAATAGAAGGAATAGAGTCTTTAACAACTGAGTTTGGTAAGATTGTCTCAAGATATGCAACTAAAGGTGATAAAAGTTTTGGAATACAACCATTTGATAAAGATGGGAAGATCATACCTATGATACGGGATAAGGAAATTAAAATTGATGGTGATTTAGTCAATAATTGGCATTACACAGGAACAGAATGTTTATGGGAATTACTAACAATACATAATCCAACAAACTTTAACGTTGATGATCTAGAAAAATATACACAAATAGTAATTGATTCTAATGTAATTTCATAATAATGATTCAAATACGAGGAAACAACGATCTAGTAGAGAGCGAAAAATATATAAAAAATTATTAAACCTATTTGGGATGATTATATAAAGCAACACCAAGAAAGGAAACAAGAGAGGGAATCAAGGTATATAACGAATTACCTAAAATACATATGGATGTTAGAAAACTAATTGATAGATTGTTATAGATGGAGAAGGAAAAGCTGGAAATAAAAGCTTATAATGAAGAAGTGGGTATTAAGGGATATGATTAATTCTAAACTGTCAATTTATTCCTAATGATTCAAAAGGTATAGGTTATTTGATAAAGATATTGAATACGCTACCATCAAAATTTTGGAATTGTGAGAAGTATGAAAAAGGATTATTAAATGATTTGATTAATAAACTTGAGATGCATATTCCAGGATTACTGCGTTCCAGATACTAAGCTACAAGAAAGGTTAGAAAGGGGAGATAAGGGTATAAATCCATTAGACTAAGCTTGAAAAAAAACATCATATTTATCTACTACGGAGATAATAAAGATACAGTTTCTAGGCATACTGCAGACAAAGAATTAGAAAATAAAGCAAGGAAAGAGATTTTGCTAAAGATGCAAACTTGATAACAGGTCGTTCACCAGCTTTAGGTACTGCTTTGGCTATGAATACAAAAGTAAGGTTTGGTTTAGTTTTATAAGTATTTTATGTTTTTAAATATGTATTGTTTTTTTTTATGGAATATTTTTTTTTAAAAATGTAATGAATATAAGTATGAAATTGAAAGGTACTACATATATAATTCCTCACGAGGAACTTAAACAATTAAATATTGATCACATTTTAACCAAGAAACAAATAAAACAAAAAGAAGCGAAACTAAGTAAAGGGCGATGTATGTCTATATTTATAGTCGAACTGTTTTAGCTTTAATATGTGCTCTTGGTATTGCTCCTACTGGAGTTGCTCCTGTAGCCAAAACGGCAGATGAAAATAAATAAATAAATAAATAAATAAAAATAAAAATAATAAAAAATAAAAGATCAAAAGAGATATAATTAACAATGGAAGAGAAACAAGATAGTGAGCTTCCACAACGTAAAGCTGAAAAAAGTAGTAAAAAAAAAAAAAAAAAAAAGAAACCTTTAAGTAACTTGGATCTAATACATCTTGTTAAACAGCTTAGGATAAGAAACTTTAGAGGTGTATTTATGAGTGATGAATTACGTAAAGAGTCAAACAAGAATGAGTGTGGTATTAATTTTGATACGCCAAAAATGTAGGTGCACATTGGATTTGTTATTGGAAAGAAGGAAATAAAAAGTATGTGTTTGATTCATTCGGAGCTAATTCACCAAAAACACACAAAATATCTAGGTCATAATATAGAACACAGTAGGAATCGTATACAAGGTTTTAACGAGGTAATCTTTGGTCCTTTATGTATTAGTGTTAACACGTCAGTACACGCCCCCCAATTGTAACATGTGAACACGCCATGACGGCAATTTGCTCATGCAATTTTGGGGAGTTAATTTCAGTATTTGTACATTTTTATTGAGAGTGAAAAATTTATTCTATGAAATTTTTGCTTCTTAGCTTATTATAGACATTGTCAGTACCCAAAAAAGATTAACCTAAAGATTTTGACAAAATGTTTGTTATGTTTTCACAGTTTTTAAATTTTCTATTACTACACGAGAACACGCCACGTTAGCATATTGCTGCACTCTTTGATTTACAAAGTAACGCCAGAACACGCGCTGTGAGCAAATTGCCGCATTAGCTATTTGGGCTATAGGAAATTTTCTCCGTCATATTGACACACGTTTTATTATTGCAAATACAAAAAAACGGACAAAAACATCCTTGATGTACTAGAACAGTGATGTTATGAAACTAGTCCAGTGAAATTTAGAACGTATATTTACATGTCACCTTCTCCGTCCTTATCGTTTGTAGCTGGTCCTTGGCCACGCTCGGTGCAGTTTGTACATGATGGTCTGATGTTCCTTGCATTTTGGAGTGTTGCAGTTGATGCATAAGATGGTAGTTTTCCTGATCTTTCTACGAGGGCAGATACCGCAAATTCTATGACCTCGCTGATCTTGTGCTGCTTGCGGTTCTTGTCTAATTGACTGAAGTTGGAATATTTCAACTAGCCGGTCCTTTATTGACCTTGCGATTGGATAGTTTGCAGCTATTCTTCTTTGCGCATGATCCAAAATAAGCTGTCGGCCAAGTGATTTCAAGACGTCTTTTCTTGCAGGCTTGTTGAATTCATTATCTCCCATTTTGTTGGCTTTCCAAATAACAAACGAATTTATTCCACCAACATTCAATTCAAAGAAAAACATGGTTAGTGGCCAGCGATTTGATACACTTGATACGCTATACTCTTTTTGCATAGCATTGACTGATATATACACTGACATATACACCACATTTTTTTGTTGTAGAAGGTAATTGATGGTTTGCTTGCATCACCTGTACTTTCACCAATCTCATCGTCCTCGTGCCATCTGGAAAGTAATACAATATACTTGTTCTTTGCAGCTTTGTGCGATACTAGTGTCACCTGTTGTTCTAATCTTCAAACAATACGTTTAAAGAATGAGCAAACGACCATTAAAATAAAACACTTAACATTAGAACACGCCCGTTAGCAGCCTGCTCACAACAATCTCTACGTGGTTACACGCGCCGTTAGCAATTTGCTCACGGTGACCAATACACATCCTTCCACTCGCGAACCATGCGCGTGACTTTCAAAACTGGTCAGGGTCAGGTGAAGGTGGGGTGGGTAGGTGATGACTCGGCCCCTCCGTCTCTATTGTTTTAGAATAAGGAAAGTGCAGGTGTTTTTGCAAAACTGCGGCAAATTGCCGCGGGTGCGTGTATCGACGAGTTAAAAGTGTTTACAGATGGGTGTAGTTTTGCAGAAATTATTAGCGAACTAAATAGAAATAAAGATGTGTGGAGCTTACTTTGATTTTAGTTCGTAATTTTTTTTTATAATAAATATGGATAAAATAGTCATATAAATTACAATCCTTTAAGCCTATTCAAAAGAATCGAGAATTTAAATAAACCAAACATGTCTGAGTTTGATATTGATGTTGATGGTATTATTCATCTTTATTATGCTGATATGTATGTAAGTTTTGAAATAAGGAGTAGGAACGCCGACGGTGAATACCATGGTAAACCAAATATTAAACTCAGTAATTTCTTTCCGTATCTGTTTTCTCAAATACAAATCAGTAAGCATGGTCAAATATTAAATACTATAGCTTACCCTGGTTTTACTCAACTGTAGTAAATACGCGTACAATTTCAAAACCAGAAGCAAATCATGAAAGTGGATGGGAAGGAATTAAATGGTGAACAGATGAAAAAATAGTATTTCTATTAAGACTTACCAGGATTTAGTTCTGAGTATAAAGATACTGTGGAAAGGAGAATTAAAATATATATTTAAAAGAAGTGGATCTAATGCATTTTTCATTAGGAAAACGAAGAAAGAAAATGGGATATTTGAGAATGGTCAACCACATCCAGGTAGACAAAATTACAAATATGGAATTGAGAATGCCTGGTGTTATTTATGAATCAAACTATGCAACCTTACTGAGATCTAAGATGTTAAAAGAGGGTGAAATTCCTAGTTCCTTCAATACATATCAATGTCTACAGAAGACAGTTACAAACCATTATCTAGAATTCGATTTAACCACACGGTTTAACTTAAATGAATTTCATATGCCTAATTTTGTAATTGCCTTTTTTCAGACTGATAGAAATGATAATCAAGAAAAATTTGATCACTGTAAAGTTGTCAATATCCATTTCAAAAATGGTCGTAGCGAATATTTTCGTTTAGAATCTTTGAATTTAATTTCAAAAACACAAATATCTTAAAGCATGAGATGTATACAATATATGAGAGAGCTACCATTCGAAATACGGAAATGTATTACTATCCAAGAGAGTTTTTAGAAAATAAACCGATGTTTAATTAATAGAATAAACATAAATCTGTAACAGCACATGATAGAGCTAATTTGAATTTCACTGTTAAGTTTGAAAGTAATGTACCAGAAAACAATGTTGTGATTGAGAAGAACTTTGAATAGGATGTAAAGAAAAGATGATTGAGAAAATGTGATCAATTATATGTTTATTAGATTTGTTTATTTTTTATATCAAAAAAGTCATTTCATAAAATTAATATTTCAGATAACTTTCCACGACAGAATTTAATTACGTTAATTGAGGATACTGTATTAAATCTTGAGAAATTAACGAAAAACAAAAAGTGTAATAAAACATGAGTGAGTAGGGGAAATAATGGAGACATCAGCAACGCGGCTATATGTCCCCGTCACGATGAGAATAAAATGTGCTAGTAGTATTCTTATTACATTATCAATTCTACTATCAGCTTCTACAGGGTTTATTAATGTATTTATTCCTGTTACAATACTCCTTGTTTCTACTTTAGCCGTTATCACAGGCCTCTCAACATGATTTAATATACCTTCGAAGAGAGTATTAAAAATATGGTGAATCAAATTGAGTTGTTAAAGATGAGCTTAATATAATTAAGTTAGTGAGTGGTGAATTAACAGATGAAAATGGAGGGGCTATTATTATTACAATCAATAATATACTTAACGAAATTAGAGATTATTACAAACACAAATGTTCATAAAAGTTTACGACGGAAGTGAGACGTTAGTATTGAACCTTAGAAGAAATTTGTTCTTACCGACACTTTTAACGTAATCATCAAGAACGTTCAAGACCATACTGAAATCGTGTTTGAGGACAATGGCTGCTTATTTTCTTTTAACTATAATCAATGGACTGAGTGTCATTGTTTCCCATAGAGAACCAGATTTCACTATCAGCATCCAAATTGTAATCATGTAAATATATAATACATAAAATTTAAGATGCAAGTTTTTATGGTATCCATGAGTAGATAATGTCATTAAATGCTGTTCAAGTATATATACTTTGTAATGTTTTTGATTACACTAGCCAACAGTGAAAATGTAACTGGAATGAAATAGATGTTTGTTAACTATGTCGACCACCCTGATAAGAAAACGACAATGAAAAACTCGAATTAGCTCTCGTTTCCAAGTTAAAAAGAGGTTGCATTTAATTATAAGTATTATATTTTATTAGAATTCATTGTCAATCCCTTCCCATTAGGCTTCGAAATCTCGATAATGGTAGACAGACTGACTATGTTTCCTACAGGCAACAATAGCTATGTGTATTTTGTTGCTATTTTTTAGCCCGGGCTCGTAGCAACTGCGGGAGGGGAAGAAGAACGAAGCGGAGCATGTTTCCTTTAAGCGTAGTTTCAGTTTGTTACAAATTGTGTTCTGGAAAAAGGTATTAGTGAAGTCTAGTTAGTGTGTGTGGTCACTAATTGCTGTGATTCATTATGTCTCGCAAATATGTAAACAGTGCTGACAATTTTTGGTACAGAGCAGACAGTCTACATTGAGATCGCAAAGGTGACTAATAACGCCATATATCAGGAACTCGTACAGACCATACTTTGGCTGTAAAATCAGGGGCCACGACAAGCTCTGGGCTCCTCGGGTATGTTGCAATTTTGTGTCTCGAGTCGAGTCTTCATTCGTGGTTCAATCCTAAAGGATCTTCCATGTTCTTTGCTATTCCCATGATTTGGCGAGAATCACCAAACCATGTGAATGATTGTTACTTTTGTATGACAACTCCATTAACATGGTATTTCCAAGAGAAATCTTTCTTCATATATGCTAACATACCGTCGGCCATGCGACCAGTGCCTCACGCAGACGTAATGCCTGTTCCTGTCCCACCTACCTTTGCTTAAATGTCAACAAACTTTCTAGGAAATAAGAGGGCAGGAAACTACGGATCTGGTGGCAAACCTGCACTGCTGCAGGAGACTGGGGTGCAATGTGTCCTCGAAGTTACATTTCTTAGATTCCCAGAAGGACTTATTTCCTGACGACTGTGGTGCTGTAATTGACGAGCACGAGGAACTCTTCCACCAGCAAATTTCGGACGTGGAAATGTGATACCAGAGAAAGTGGAGTGCATCAATGTTAGCATGTTACTGCTGGACAATAATCAGGGAATCGCCAGCAGAAAACTACAAACGCTAGGCAAAGCCGTTGCGCTTTTAGTGACCTTTCTCCGAGGGATAATAACAAGGAAAATGCATGCATAAGCTTATAAAGGCAATAACGTAGTTATCGTAACTTCAAAACAAAAGCTAATCTTGCATTTCATTAACATTTTTGTTACCAGCATACCCGAAAACAGATTAGCTGCTTTCATGCCAGTTACAGAAAAAAAGTGAAATTTTGTTTGCTAGTGTTACCAGTTTTCGACTTAGGAATTACATTAAAAATTTACTTGTTAACATATTCTTGTATATAGATGTTTATATAGACTTCATTAAATGCTGTTCAGGTATATACTTTATTGTTAATAGTTGTCGATTGGGGTGGTGGGGTGGAAGGTCTGAACTAAGAACGGTAATTGTACTCATATGAATTTCCAACCCTGAACTAACAGTAATCCTATACACTTTCAACTATAACTGGCATGAGCTGTTATCTGGCGGAAGTTATAAACAGCTAGTTCATCCTGGGTGAATTACGTGGAAAGTTTTGATTTGCGTAGTTGAAGTTGTCCGTTTAGAAATTTGGATGAGTAGCGATTGTGAATCAAAAATAGACAGATGCTCCAGCAAAAATATTGGGGGGGGGGGAGATAATTCTTTTTCAAGCTGAGATAAAAAAGTGAGAGACAAGCGTTAGATATATTTGGCTGAAGTCCAAGAAATACTTGTCAGCTGCAAAAAGAAAGAAAACATGTTGACTGACTAGGAATTATGCAAACCACGCACAGCGAACCACAAAATTATCTCCCCTCTAAGTGGTCTAATTCCATTACTGGGGGACCAGGTAATTTGCAGTTGTGAAAACACCTGGACAGATGCAACCCAACTTACAACTTTTTTTCGGCACTGACAGTAGTTGGTACCATTGAGTCAGGTCTTTATGCAAATAAAATTGTGAGTGGATGACGCACGAAAGATTTCTCAATTTTGAGATGAATATCTCTGGTTCAGAGCGTCTTGTCCAATGAATACCATATGTTAATCACAATAATAATGTGTGTGTAATGTATTATTTCATTATATACTGTATATCCAAAGAAATAAAAACACTGACCACACATGAGTCAGAAAATGCTTGAAAGTAGACGAAAATATGAAATTTAGAACAATTACTGGAAATAAGTTTGTAAATGATAAATGAAAGATGTAAATGTTTTGTCTCCATTGACAAAACTTCTCCAACTTTCCTTATTCCAACATCCTTTTCTTTCTAGGAAAGAGAAGATCTTGCTTGTCATACTGAGTATGCATTGAAGTAGAAATTGAAGAGCATGAAAACGTTTCAACCTGGCCGAATTGGAACATGAGTCTACCGAATAGAAGTCCAATGCGCTAACCACTCACCTACCGCGCCACTTGATCTTCCACCCAAACTAATACTTAGTTAAAATCGTTTCATAGGAAGAATGTAAACAACATACTAACGCTTGTGTGTCTTAATGACTTACTTGAGATTTCCTTGTTCAGCTGAAAAAAAAATTATATAGACGTTCCTCAATGAGGAAAATATCTCGAAACGTTCTTCAAGTTGAGGTTACGTCATCGGTTTCGGGGATGATCCCGATTTACATTACAACTCTTGTTAACCATAACTTGTAATTTCCAAAGAAGAAAAGACGACAGAAATTATTTCCACATTCTTTGAATTGTATGAACACGTGTAGAAATAGACAGTTCTATGTTTGTGTTCCATAACTACTAGTTTATTTTCTTACATTCATATGAGGAATTTGTGGTAAATTGAGCCGGTGGCACTAGTCGAAAGATCTCGGGCGTTCGGCTTCGTATCATGAGACACAATCCACTAGGGGTTCGAAATCCTCTGAAGAGAAAGGCCGGAATTTTAACTGTCTTCACTATTTGTGTTCGTGTCCCTGTAGTGTTTGGAATACGTCGAAAGGACATGAGGTGCCAGTGGCGAACAATATTCTGGTAGGGGCGATTTGTTTAAAAGAATTGTGAAAGCAGGAAACACCCATTGCAGCTACCTGGATTCAAATCTCGTCATGGCAGTTATTAATTTTTCTGTATAAGAAGGTAAAGTTTATGTAATTCGTATTGTACTTGTTATTCCTTTATTATTATTATTATTATTATTATTATTATTATTATTACCACAGATGGAAAGACAAAGTAACAGTCGAAGGTAGTCATAGAAACAGAAGAGATATAGAGTATATCAGATGTTTCTTAGGTTTACATATGAACGTAATAATGTTACGTTATGGATTTACAGATAGAATTATCACTTAATGACAACAAAAATGGAATATAAATATTTGTTAGCTGATAACAGTAATGCATTTTGTTGCGCCCTTCTAGGTAGAAAGGTGAGGTGACATCTTGAATAGGATCATTCTCGTGACTAGAGTTGTAAGTTCGATTACTATTTGCAATTTGTGCACATTTAGGAACAATTCCTTGAAACTCGTTTTTGGCCCATACTACAGCAGTAAGTACGTGTTTAGCCCTTATGTATTCATCAATTCTTGTCCAAACAGTTACCAATGATTGCTGATACGGATAATGTAATTTCGTGTTAGCATTTAATCTGTGAAGGAAGTCATCTCAACTCTTAGACCCAGAGAAATTGAATATCTTTCATGTTAGTATATATATCATAAGTATCAATATTGCAAATTATAAGAATTTCCTCAATTGCCTCTGCGGGAATCGAACCCGCGAACCCAGCATTATGAAACTAACGCATAAGCCACTACTCTAAGACATCACTGTTCTGGGAGAAGGAAAAAACTGAATGTGCAGCGAATTCAGTAATTACACTTTTACGATTCCAGTGTAATAATGCTGAAACTTTCTGATTTCTGTCATGATAAAATAGTAAAGTATTATGTAGAAAGAATAGTCCAGAGTAGTCAACTTTAAATTGACAACTCATATGTACGAAGGCGCTGTCGTATACTCTCGCCTCGGGCCCTGACTTTTCACGCACGGCATTGGACAGATACTCATATTGATTGGAATCTGGTGTTTCAGTGTACTTGATTATTTTTTAAGGTAACTAATTTAACAAACCTTCCTCAGTACCTTGTTTCCTATTTTTATGCGTTTTACTCACTTTTATAGTTTTTTCAGTAACTTTTTAAGAACAGGGACAAAAATTCAGAAACATTGAGGACAGTAAAAATCACACACACTGTTCGCACGTTCTTCCTTGCCTGAAGTAAAACAATGAAATATGGTGAACATGCAGTTTTTGGTCTTCGATCTTGTGTTGTCAAACCCATAGTTGGAGTGGGTCGTGGGTCAGCATCTGACCTACTGCGACCCATAACCCACCGTGACCGATTTCGAGACACCACTCACTCTGACCCACTGCGACCTACCACCCACTGTGACCCACTCAAACTCACCGACCCACTCTGCTCACTGCGTTGTAGACCATTTCTGAACATCATATTTTTTCACCCTCGACCCTACCCATAGAAACTAAAAACACGTTTCTGATTGGTTGCAGCTTGCGATTGTCCAAACTTTCTGCTGTATGCATTGTGCATTGTAGTAGTAATAAAAGAAAATTGTCACTTTGTTGGAATTGAAAATTGAAGAACCAGTTAAGGTTAAATTTATATCATGGCAGTCAAGGTGGAACAAAACGAGCCCTGCGGGGCTTATAACTCGTTCCTACTACTTCTATTATTCTTACTACTACTACTACTACTACTACTACTACTACTACTTACACTGTGGATTCGTATAGCAAAACCGCACAGTTGTAGCTTCCTGTGTGACGAAGTTTCTGAATTATGGGGGCTCAAAAATACGAAAAGATCGTCAACTTTGGTACATACTGGGAACTTTCGGACAACACTGCTCTTGATCTAATTGGCGTAGAGAGCTGATTCTTGTTTTGTTTGAAAGGGCGTAAAATAAGCTTTCCAACAATATATCACATGCCTAGTTTTGGAAGAATATCTACCCACGGTGACCTTTTGACCTTGAACTTTTGAGGATGCATATCTTCGATTTTTCTAAAACTCGCATATAATTTACACACAAGCTTACTCTGTAACATAACGGAAATAGAAGTTGGGACGGTAATGGGAACTTTCAAAAATTTGTTTTTAGTAACAGTTTTTTATCGTACCAGACAGAGTTTTAATGTATAAAGCAGTTTGCAACCCTGTAGCATTGCACAACAGCGTGATAGATTGCGCAATCATCTGCTACAGAAAGATTTGGAAGAATTGAGAGGTGTGCATACTATGTTGATAGAAGACTGAGTTAATACGTTCGAGTGTACGATTCAGCGTGTTTACGTGCTGGTACAGACTTTGTACTTGAAAACAGAAGGTTAATTGTGGTGTCTCTTAAGTCAGTGTTCCAATGGTCAGTTTATTTAACGAATTATTATTGTCAGAATAATGTCATCGTCAAGATTTAAGAAGACAGTGTACTGCAATTCATTTAATATAGAAGGACATGGGAATGTCAAAAGAAATTTGAGAAATGTGTTGCCGTGGATGATTTCGAAGTGTATATCGTTAGGAAGTGGGTTTAAAATTTGTGATTCCTGTCGTAAGAAACTAGCAACAACTTGTGGGTGCGACTCCTGTAGTAACGGAGAATGTGATAAGTAGCAGCACCGATGCTGAAAACAGTGAAAGTGATATTGAGCAGTGTGTCAAAGAAAGTGCGTTAGAATCTCTGAACCGCAGCCTAAAAGATATTGGAGAATCATCAGTTAAAAAGAAAAGGCTGAGTGAAACAACATATCCTGCAAAGAAAATGATTAAAATACATTCAGCTATTGGAACAAAATTATTAGACATTTCTACAGAGCCCGGGGAGGAAAATGCAGCAGAAAGTGAAATTATATCGCAGTTAAAAGAAAAATTTCAAATAGCGGATAGAAGTATAAAAGTAACAATACTAACTGTACTTCCAAAAAGTTGGACTGTAAAAAAATTCAGCAAGAATTTCACTGCACTAACTACATGGCCCGTAAAACAAAAGAACTTGTAAAGACCAATGGAATTTTAACCACACCTCACCTAAAACCTGGAAGGACTTTACCTCCCGCAACAGTGGATGTGATAAAACAGTTCTACAATAGTGATTCAGTTAGTCGTGTTTTGCCTGGGAAAAAGGATTTTGTTTCGATGAAAGTTAATGGAAGTAGGGTACATGTACAGAAACGATTAATCCTGAACAACTTAAAAGAAGTTTATGTCCATATCAAAGAGGAGAATCGAGATATGCATGTGGGATTTTCGAAGTTTGCCGAATTGCGCCCGAAAAACTGTGTACTGGCTGGAAGTAGTGGCACACACATTGTCTGTGTGTGTACAATCCACCAAAATGTAAAATTGATGTTAGACGCGTGTAAGTCAGTTGGTATTTCAAAATCTTATGAAACGTATTTAAGTGCACTAGTGTGTAACTCAACTCAACCGAAATGTTACTTTCGTCAGTGTCGTGAATGTCCAGGACCACAAGGCATACGTGAACACTTTGAAACACTACTAGACGAGCAATTTGTTGAACACGTCACATACAAACAGTGGATTGCGACAGACAGATCAACACTTTGAAACGCTTACGAAGCCTACAGGAGAATTCTTAGATATTCTAGTGGAAAAACTTGTACACCTGGTCGAACATTCTTTTATTACTCATCAACAATCTTCATACCTTAAGGATCTGAAAGAAAATCTTCTTGATAAATAGTGTATTGTTCTTTGTGATTTTGCAGAAAATTATTCATTCGTTTTGCAAGAAGCGTCACAAGGTTTCCACTGGAATAATGGTCAAGCAACTATTCATCCGTTTTGCATATACTACAGAAATCCCCAGACGTCTACAGTTATTACTGACAATGTGATCGTCATATCTGATTGTCTCAAACATGATACAATTTTAGTGCACCTACTGCGAAAATACTTATTACTTTTCTAAAGGACAAATTCGGTTCCGAAAATTTAACAAAATTATACTATTTCTCCGATGGAGCAGCAGCTCATTACAAAAATCGCAAGAACTTCATCAATATTAGCTATCATGAAAGTGACTTTTCTGTACCTGTTGGATGGCATTTTTTTGCGACCGTACATGGAAAAAGTCCGTGTGATGGACTAGGGGGAACTTTAAAGAGACTTGCTGCAAGAGCAAGTTTGCAAAGACCTTATAGTGACCAGATAATGACACCAAGACAATTGTATGATTGGGCAAGGCAAAATATAAAACATATGAACTTTAAAACGTATGTCACTAATAAAGAACACGAAGCGGAAGCGTCACTCCTGTGTGACCGTTTTTCTAAAGCTATTCCCGTTCCTGGCACCCAAAAGATTCATGCTGTTATTCCTGTTACACAAGATGTTGTACATGTGAAACGTTATTCTATGTGTAGTGAATAAACATACGATGGTGATGGACTATGGGGATGAAGGAAGTTAGTAAGAACTTCCTGGTATAAGCATTCAGTGTTCTCATATGCCCTAAGCACCATTAATCATCATAAACATATATCACATAAACGAGCTTCCTCGAGTGAAATTGATTGTCGTAAAATGTTCATGTGCTGCACTACACATTCTGCTGCTCTACAATATCTTGGCACAACTAACTTGTCAATTGGTACGAGCCTTTTGTGTTCTTGGTACTGGTCGTACTGCATCAATCGTACCCTTAGAACTTTATTTGCAGTAGTAACTTCTTGGTGGGTAACATATGCGAAGTTCATGTTGTGCACATTCTTCTCTACCCAATCAAACAGCTGCTGTGGAGTAATTATTTGGTCTGAAGATGTGTGCCGCAAACTGTTCTAGAGGCTAGCTTCTGTATTGCCCCTCCAAGTCCATCACAGACACTCTTGCCACTCAGCACGGATTCCAAAGTCATCGCAGTAGTGCAGCAATCTGTGAAATTTTTCCTGTTCTTGTATTGTGCACCACTGCAATCAGAAAGATAATATATCATAGAGACTGCGTTCATGTTTTCTTTCAAAAATGTGATCAGTCTCTTCTAAACCACATGTACAGCAGTGGTGCCATGTTGCATGCAGTCACAGATAATTAGGTTAGTGTGTGCATTTCCACCTGCAGGGGTTTCATGGAAATAAACAGCAAATAGATGAACAGTGGCTTGTGTATTGCTCCAATGAAAATCGTGGACCTCGACTTGTAAAATGGATTGATTTTCCGCAAAGTCACTTACAGTGGGTCAAATAAGTTTCCGTACACTGGAGATTAGTAATTTCAAAATGTTATATCATCTTAAAATAAATAAATAATAAAACGCAATTACATTTGCAGAATTTGTTCGTGTCTACTTGTAATGTGTACACATTATAGTGATGGTATTAAATATACCAATAGTATAACTAATGATTTAAGTTAAGTTACTGAAAATTGAGGTAAAAAAAAAAAAGTTTCCGTACACGGCACAAATATTCAAAAGAAGGAAGCAAAACACACACCAAACAGCGTTTGCAATGGTTACAGATGATAGTAGCGTGCTCTATTAGTGACAACGTACTACTACATTTACATTTGGGCAAGGGAGACCTACAGAGGCAGTAAAATGACGCGTCAAAATAGAAGTGCCAATTCCAAATATGTGAACTAATAGTAAAATTAAGACAAGAAGATAAGTCTCTTAGAAACATAGCAGAGACAGAAAAAAAAATCACATTCTACAGTACAACATATTGTAAATAGGTATATTGTAACAAATTGTTGCAAAGATCGGCCGCGCAGTGACCGTCCAACAAAGCTGAAGGATAATCATAAACGTGTTATTTTTAGAACTATCCGAAATGAACCCAAAACAAGTGATCCAAAACTCGTTAGTATGCTTAGAAACTGTCTAAGGTGTACAAGCGGTTAGGGGTGGACGGTTCCTGAAAACGTAAACCGCGGTTTCGGTTTGCCACTTAAACCGGTTTGGAACGGTTAACCGAAACCGAACCGAACCGTTTCCAAATCGAACCGATCCCGAACTGAACCGAACCCGAACCGAACCGTTCTCAAACCGAACCGAATCGTACCGTTCAGAACTGTCCGTAGAACTGTGACAAACTAAACTGTCTAAAGGGTTTGGAACGTGGTTTCGTTTACTATTGGCTAACCAAAACTTAAGCAAACTCCGTCAAAGCAAATCAGCTGTGTCCACATGGAGCTGAATTTAATCTTTAACTCACTCGTAACATACGACAAGTTAGCAGATTTGTGTATAATAAAAGAATAAAATAGCAAAGAGCCTGAAAGTACTCATTGGAGTATATGTATATCTATATCTATCTATCTATCTATCTATATATATATATATATATATATATATAATATAATGTTTGTATATCTTTTGTATGTATGTAGGTAGATAAAAAAATATCACACAACTAGATACCACGTATGCACAAAAAAAAAAAAAAAAAAAAAAAATCGTGGCAATACAAGTATTTGATGGAGAAATGATCCCAATAAATTCTTTCAAATTAGAAGCATTTCATATGTCAAAGGAATAATAAAAAAAAAAAATCACTGGTAGTGATCAATCTGAAAGAGATGAAATTCGTTGGGTTAAGTTCTGACCTGTTAAGCCCCCATTCTACAACTGCTTCAAATTCGAAAATGTTATTATTCTTCTTGTTTACCTTCACTTTAATATTCCTGCTCAAATAGCAGCTTGCATGTGTGTCTTCATATCTCTCATTTTTCATACTTTCATTCTCACCGTCGTGATTAATATTATAAGAAAAGCGTGATTAACTAACCAGACTCATCATCATCAAAACGCCGAACACATATTTCAGACTTTGACCGTGCTCCCACGTACAATGTAAGTCAGTACTCGGCACCTTGTGTATCACATCGTTAACAAATCATTATATAATTACTTTCTGTAAATAATAAGTAAAATCTTCTTGTGAGTTTTACTGAAACGTTTGGATTGCGAGCGTAGCGAGCAAGAATTTTTTTAACAAATCTATTTCTTTCCAAACCGACAACAATATTGATTTAATAGGGCGCCAATACTTTTACGGGGCACCACATCGTTTACTCATTTTCAACACTTCTTTTTTCTTATTGCTTGTTCGGCGCCCTCTTGCTACCAGGAACGGTGTTCTGTGAATGTGTGGGCATGAATCGTTGATAATTCTCATCAGACCGTACCTACTACCACAATGACTAACCGGGTGGGAGTATTGGATATTTTTGAAAGAGATTCTGCCTGAACTACTAGAGACTGTGCCACTGGCTGTTCATCGAAACATGTGGTTTATGCACAACGGTGCTCCAGCACATTTGCTGTGGAGGTGCGAAATTGTCGCAACACATCCTTTCCGAACAAATGGACGGCAGAGAAGGACCGGTATCTTGGCCACCTCGCTCATCCGATCTTAACCACTTAGATTTCTTTTCCTGGGGCCAGGAGGATTTGGTTACTCAAATTGTTGCTGCAGCGTGGAGCATTCAGGAAACGCCAGGAGTGTTTCAACACGTTCGCAGCGTCTTTCCCTTCGATGCCGCTGTAACCTTTGCATTGAAGTAGTGGGTTGAAACTTTGAACACCTTTTGCAGTATCCGTTCTGACAACTATCTTCTTTCCATGTAAACAAAAACTCCCCTCTGTACCTTGCTCCCTACAACTACCTTCTGTATGCAGTTCCGTTATACGATTTGGATCCAGAAATATCGGCCCTTGTTACAGTACGTACAAATATCGTGAATGGAAAGAATATTTTGTTTCACACCCGTCAGTTTAGAACATTAATTGAAAAAAACGTACTGTAGTCGCATTTGTGTGATGTACTGATCGAAATGAATGTGCTAAAACGGATATGTATACTGTATACTGTTGTTATTATTATTATTATTATTATTATTATTATTATTATTATTATTATTATTATTATTATTATTATTACGCGTTATTTATTTGTCTGTAGTTCTTGTTCAATTACTGTAGTTGTAAAGGCAGATGCGTTCTCAAAAGCGTTGCGATATCATTAATATGAGCAGATCAGCAATCAGAATTTCTTTATTTTCTGTTACTTATCGGCTAGTGCCGTACGTATTTTTACATTCTAGAAAAGTAAATTTTCCAGTGAGTTCTTGTACAACGACTTTACTAGTACTTTTTGAGGAGGTACGCAACCACACACAGTAATTTTATTTCATCCACCATTTTTTATCTTCGTGTATGAGTACTGATCTTCCACGTAATATTATTTTCAGGCAGTGAAATGTCCTTTACATGTTGTTGTCCACTCAATTTACGTCATAAAATATCAGGGAATTCCCTGTGCCGCCATTGCACAAATCTGAAAACTCCAAATTTGGATAGAGCAGGTTAGGATATTTTGTCGATATCATGCAGCATCACGTCTTCAATCAGTAGTTTGTGCAATATTTAACTCCATGCTTTCGGCAGCCTATAACACGTAAACAACACACTTTTCGTCCTATGTGTACTGGAACTTTTTTTTTTGTTTTGTTTGTTTGTTTTGCTCTCAGGAATCACCCCTCTGTTTTTGTACAACGAATTTAGCGCCATACTGTGTAGCGTCATCAGAATCAATTTGACTACACTAACGCGACAAAAGTAACTGTTCTCAAAAACAGCATAAATTTTCTTGGTTACCTGATAATATTACACCACGATATATTCCACATACAGGTGTAAATCATGCCCTCCCCCACATGTCATTTCAAGATGAATTTAATGTTTCATTCTAAACGTAGCTTCTCCTGGAATAGCGTCCACCCTTCAAGTAACTGCCACCCCTAGCACGGTGTCTCCTAAATCCACCCATGCCGTAAAGTTGTCTTCCAACTGATATTAAGAGTTTTATTCCAAAATCCAAAGCATCAGTAAAAGTACCCACACAAGTACGACCCCTAAATTGTTTCAGTAACATCGAAATAATTTTAATCTGAATAAAGTTATACCGAAAAACGTAACATTCACCCTTATTATAATGTCTGGGTGGACGGTTGCTAATAATGCAAACTGCATTTCTGTTGATTTCAAATATTGAACTGAAACCGAACAAAACAGTCCTCAAAAAGGGCCCAACAGTTCTTAAACCGAACCGAACCATTCTACAAACCGAACCGAACCGTTCCCAAACCGAACCTAACCGTTCCCAAACTGAACCGAACCGAACCGTTCCCAAACCGTACCGAACCGTTCCTAAACCAAACCGGACCGGTTTGAAGTCCAAACCGATTGATTCGGTTTAGACTACAAACCGGACCGAAACCGGTTAACCGGTTCTTGGAACACCCCCTACAAGCGGTTCCTGAAACAGTTCGTACTCTCATCAGAAAAGTGGACTACAAGGTTCACGTAGCCAGAAAGAAACCATATGTTAGTAAAGCAAACAGCAAGAAACGTGTAGAATTCGCAAAAGGTCATGTGGACAAGCCAATTAGCTTCTGGAATACTGTTTTATGTAGTGATGAGAACAAGTTCAGTATTCATGGATCCGACAGAAGAGTTATTGTGTGGGGGAAACAAAATACGCACACGGAACCGTAGCATCTGTGTCCTACTGTAAAGTATGGAGGTGGTGGTGTGCTCGTTTGGGGGTGCATGAGTGCAGTTGGAGTAGAAAATTTGCATTTTATCGAAGATACAATGGACCAACATGTTTGAACATTCGGAGAGAGAATCTCCACGAGAGTGCAAAGAAATTAAAAATGGAAGCTTCTTTTATGTTCCAGCAAGATAACGACCCTAAACATATTGCATGAAAAGTGAAAGAGTGGTTGTTGTATAATGTGCGAAAACAACTTCATACTCCTCCACAATCTCCTGACTGTAATTATGCGGTGTAGCATAAGGGAACGCCGGTATGCCCGGCATCCCCTTGCTTGTAATCATCACAGTTATTTTCACCGCAATCTTTCGGATGCGGTGTCTCGCTATGCTTTGACAAGCGGAACTTACGCATGCGCGTCACTCACATTCACATATGCTGTCTTTCATCTTGTCATATGCCATGTTCCTTGGGCATCCAGACCTACTGCAGGCATCGGAGTTTTCGGCTGCTTTCTGTCGAATGCGCATGCCCAATTACTTGCTTTCTTACTCCCCACATCCCTTGCAACCCAACATTTGGTTTAGATATACGCTGCCGTATTTCAAGTATTACCAACTCTATCTATTTTGAACCAAACTATAGTTCCTGTATAGAACGTACGAGTACTAATAGCATGGAAATACAACAAAACAGAAATTGTTAGTTCAACGTCTTTTTGAAGCATGTCTCATGTAAAAATAGTTATGCTTTAATGTAATTAAATGATCGTACTTGTAATTAGAGATGCAAAAAAGCCGACTTATTTGAAACGATGTTTTTTTGCACATAAAAAGCCGGCTTTTTTTGGGGGGGGGGGGGAAACGAGAATTTTGGAAATTTTGGCTTTTTTTCATTTTCATGATTTTTGTATTTAAATAGCTTTCTTATAGTATGCTCTAAAGTTAAATAAGGTTTTATGACCTAAATGCTATATTTCGCTCTGAAATGCACCATCATGATGGATGGAACACATGTTTTATGAATTAAAATAAACATAAAGTACGCAGTATTTGAGGGCAACTGTAGAAGATATTTAACTTTATTTTAACTTCTGAGTTATCGAGATATTTTTCTTTTCTACATCATTTCTTTTTAGTCATCCGTGTTTCATTTCCTAGAGATTCGTAGGCCTACTCTAGCTTCTAGCACATAAGTTAAACTTTTGTTTTTCAATATATGCGTCAGAGCGTACGTTTGTCAGTATATCTATCAAAGCGTACTTCCACATTCTTGTTATACTGTAGCTGTGCAATGATTTAGCAATAAACTTCCGGATTCAAACTTGAATATTATTTTATACAAATAATCAGTAGCAGATTCAGAAAAGTATTTTGGGAGATGTTTCTCTGCTTAATGTTTGTTTTTTCTAAAAGTTCCTAATTTTTATTTGGGAGTTTATAAGTACAAGCATAACTAATATTTCGTTTTGTTTGTATATTCAGCAAAAACCTTCCAGATGCAACTTTGAAGACCATTTTATACTGATAATCAGTGGCGGATTTAGAAAAGTATTTTGGGAGGGGTTATTCTTATTAATGTTTAGTTTTTCTAAAAATACCTAATTTTTATTTGAGAAGAGCTTGAAGTTTATGAGTAAAGGCATAAAAAAATTTCGTTTGTTTTAGAAATTCTCTAATTTCGGGCTACAAGCTTCACCCGTGAAATATCCCCATCCTGACCCTTCGCAAATCCGTCACTGCTCGTAATTAGTAATAACAACAATTTAAAAACGATAAGAAAGGAAGTCGGCCAGAACTCTCAGTACACGCATTATCTCTACATTCATAGATACAATTAAGAAAAACTTTTTGTCAAAATGGTCGAATGCGGGGTTGAATCCCGGACATCCCGATAGAAGCGCAACCACTCACTCATGGTTGTTGTACAGGTGTGCTTAACTTAAATATATTCTCTCTCTATGGCCATATGGAATCCTGAAAGTTCAATGCCGCGTTCACAAAAGCTCTCCACTGACTTCAATTGTTAGCCAACTGGATCTAGTTTTTACTTTGTATTCCCATTTCTGCGAGATCCATTTTAATGTTGTCCTCCCATCTGCGCCTAAGTCTTCCTAATGGACGTTTTCCGATTGGATTTCCAGTTAAAACTTTGAAAGTGTTCCTACCTTCTTCCATTCTGGCTGCATGACCTGCCCACCTGAGCCTCCTACACTTGATGACCATAACGATGTTTGGTATAAATTATGCAGTTCTTCGTTACGAAGCTTCCCTCATTCCCGTTCCTCTTGGGTCCGAATATTCGTCTCAGGATTTTATTTTCAAATACTTTCAGTCTGCGTTCTTCCCTCAAGCGACCATGTTTCACAATCATAAAACACAACAGGCATGATTATTGTTTTATATATTTTAAGCGTTAAATTCCTCGACAGAATCCTCGACAAAATACTTTGAACTGAATAATAACACGAATTTCCTGATTTCAGTCGACATTTATGGATATGATTTTGGTCTGGTGATATTGATCTCAGATATTTGAAAGTATCCACTTTGTCGAAAGTATTATTTGATATTTTAACGCATCCATAATTTGCCATATTACGATCCCGGTGTACTTCCATGTATTTAGTTTTCTCTGCATTTACTTCTAAACTAATGTCGCTGCAAGTGTTTAATAAGGACTCTGCATTTCTTTCTATTGTTCTATCATCCCCTATTAAATTTACATAATCAGTATACGCCGTAACCTGATGAATACAGTTCAGCTCTAGGGCCTGGTTGCTATCTTTAATTTTCCTTATAGCGTACTCCGAAACAAAGCTGAACAATAATGGCGACAACGCATCTCCTTGTTTCAGGCCATTCTCGACGTCGAAGCTCATGGAGAATAATTTTTCTGCTCGGACTTTACTTTGGGATTCATTTAAACACATTTTAATTAATCTAACTAGCATTCTCGGTATTCCAAATTCTGTAAGAATGTTGTACAATCTTTCCCTCCTATCCGAGACGTAAGCCTCTTTAAAACCAATAAACACCTAATGTACTGGGTAATATATTCCCATTTCTTTTCGAGTATTTATCAAATAGTAGCTATCTGGTCGATAGTTGATCGATGTCACTAACTCCAATAATTTCATCTGCGTATGGAATCAATCTTGTTAATAAAGTGTTAAGAGAAATCCTTCGATAATTATTACATTCAGTTTTGTCGCCTTTCTTGTGAATTGGAACAGTGATTGATTCTTTCCTTTTCTTAAATGTATTCCATAGTTTTTCTCTTTTTTTTTTAAAAAAAAAAAGTTTCGTAATGATATGTTGAATTCCTGTCGTTAAAAATTCAGAAGCCTTCAGGACTGGGTAAACCGTGATGGTGGTTATAAGTCTAGGAAACCGCACGATGAGATGAACAGTCTATTACGCATATGATCCATTAACAGAAAATTTGGTACTTTCCCGATTCTAAACAAGCTTAAGGAACAGTCAATGCACTATAGAATTCGAAATTTTACCGATTTTGCAGATTCCAAGCACCTGATAGGTGGTAACATTATTACGTATGTGATCAATGAATGAAAAATTCGTTCGAAATATTCATACAATGTACGGTATATGAAAGTTAAAACTTAAAAATTTCAAGACTGTACAGAACCACTTGAAACCAAGCTCTTGATGTGCAGCTTTTAAGATTATCATATAAATCAGGGGGGATTGATTTAAATCAGTCTGATTTAAATCAATTGATTTTTTAAAATAAAAATCGTTGATTTAAATCGAATTCCGAGAGAAATTAATTTAAAGTGAAAATAAGTAAAAATCCCGTTTCTGTTCTGTTATTTGAATTATATGGAAGTTAATAATCATTATACAATGAGACTCAAATGTACAGTATAGTATGAAAACAAGTGTCATGCAGAGGATCATTAGGGAAAATCCCGTTTTGAACAAGTAACGGAGCAATCCTGCTTTCTTCATTTCGTAACATTGGTTTTGGGTTTTAAATCAATTATTCCAACGGGGAAATCACCATCGACATTTAAGACGGAAAATTCTTTTTGTGCCTTTGTTTCTTCCCAGATAATAGGGTGTATTTAGAGGGGTCCTATCCCCTCTCAAAAAAAAAAAAAAAAAAAAAATGTTAATTTTATAACTTTAGGCGAAATTTATGTAATTCATACCCCAAATTTATGTAGTTCTGAGCTTTTAAAAATAAGGTCTCTGCCAAATATCAGTAGCTTTTGTGAAAAAAAAGTGTCATTTTGATAAACGTTGCTGTACTTTTTCCTTAATGCCTAACTTTTTAAATTATATCACCTATTTTTAGGTGATAGGGTAGAATCTTCATTATTCGGTTTAAAAAGTACCAATAAGGCTTTTTTACTTCGTTTTCTTCAAGACTGGAGACATTTTAGAACATATGCTTTCACGCCATTCTGCGTTGAGACATAGTGTGTGATAAAGTTATAAATTTAAAAAGATATTTTTTGTTATGCGTATTATTGTTTTTTGGCGGGTTACATTTTGCATCCAGAAGACTGAAATTTTGCACACTCGTTCATATCAAGTAATTTATTTAATATATACAACACAACAGACTTAGTGCCCAATTATAGTGTTGTGTACATACAGTAAATGTTACATACATAAAATTCTTGATTATTTCTATAGAAAATTTCTTGTTTTAAATATGATCGGAACCTGTTTTCTGATAAACTAAATACATCCACTTTATCAAAATTTATGTACAATGTCATTATATAACGTACACAGCCTCCACATAGGGGATTTAAATAATATATTGCTTCTGGCTTTCGCACAATAAAATGTACCTCTATTCTCTACTCTGGTTTTGCATGTGGGAATCTGCAGTGATATTTTCGAGACCAACTCCATACAATCAATCTTATTATTTAATAACTTGTATAAGAATAACAAGTCTAACATCCATCTTCTTTTTTCTAAAGTTTGAAAGTTAAAATTGTTTACTAGATCATTGTAGGAAAAATATTTGGGATAAAAACTAGGTCTTTTGTATGTAAGCATTTTCAAGAATTTCGTTTGAATGCTCTTGAGAGTATTTTTTATTATTGTTAGTCCATATAGTAGAACAATATTATAATCTTGATCTAACATGTGTGAAATGAAGTGTTGCTAACGTTGTCTCACTGAAAAAGTCTTGCCCTATTCTGTACATTAAACCTAAGTTTCTATATGCGCTGTTTGTTATTATATTTATGTGTTGATTGAAATTTCATTCAGGATCAAAAATAACACCTAAATCTTTGACAGTACTTGGCCTAGACAGTTTGATTTCTTTCAGTGTATAGTTAAAGGTGATGGGCTTTCTTTTTCTCGTGAAAGAAAGGGATTTACACTTAGATACATTTATTTTTAATTTGTTGTCATCGCACCATGTTTGAACTCTCTGTAGGTCTTGTTGTAGTTGTATGCAGTCTTCAGTTGAATTCATTCTAGAATATAATTTGAGATCATCAGCGAATAGGAGAATCTCAGAGTTTTCAATAAAAAGCGGAATATCATTAATAAGTAGGAGAAATAACAGAGGACCCAGATGAGATCCTTGAGGAACCCCAGAATAGCAGACTTTTCAGTGATATGACCCTTGTATAGAACAGATTGTTTCCGATTGCATAAATATGACATAATATGTTCAGTTGCCGATTTTGTAAAGTTTAGGCTTGCTAATTTCGCCACTAAAACATCATGATCCACGACATCGAATGCCTTACTGAAGTCGGTATAAATAACGTCTACCTGGCCGTCTTTGTCTAACTCCGTTGCTATAAAATTTGTTACAACTGCTAGGTTTGTTGCAGTAGATCTATTGCGTAGAAAACCATGTTGATGTATGGATATAGCTGGTTTAACGTGATTCAGAATTCGTGCATATAAAATACTCAAGAATTTTGGCAAAAGGAGATAATATAGCTATAGGTCTGAAGTTTTGTATTTCGTTTTAATTTCCAGACCTTGGTAGTGGACACACTAAACTTTCTTTTCATTTGTCCGGAAAAGTGCCTGTTCTTATGGATATATTGAATATAGTATAGAGGGTTAACCCTTTAATAATTTTCAGAAGTTTTCAGATCTCTGCGTGGAAACAGCGGGGTCCAGAGGGGAAAAAATGTTTTAAAAAAGGATGTTTTTTAACAAAAGATAGCTTTTTTCGTGATTTTCCCGCCTCAGATGAAGACATATGAATGGTACCGTTTGAAAGGCTGTTCTATTCTGAAGAAAATGATGTATGTACTGTGCTCCTAGGATAAATAGGGATGTCTCAGGAAACTGTTACCTGAGATCCTGTTTTATACGGGAATCTGGGGTATTTGGGGGATATTATTTTTCGCGGGCTTACTTTTGCACCTACAAGATTGAAATTTCACATATTTACTCAGTGCACCCCTCAGTATTTTTCAGATTTGTTTCAGGTCTCTGCCTTAAAACAGGAGGAGAGGTCCACAGAGATAAAAATTTATAAAAGAAAGATATTTTTAACAGAAAATTCTTTTTTTCATAATTTACCCGCCCCAGATACATGATGGAGACATTTGAAGGGTACCGTTTGAAAATTTGTTTTATCCTGAAGAGAATAATGTACAAATCACGATCCTAGGATAAATAGGATGTCTGAGGACATTTTTATATTACATCCGGGTCATCTGGGACATTGTGGGAATGTTCTTAGCTCATTGTTAAGTAGTTTCCTCACCCTTACTACTCAAGATAGAAGCTTGAAATTTTGTACACACATTTAGTACACCCCTTAGTATTTCCCAGTTGATTTTGAGATCTGTGCGTTAACACAGGGGAATCCAGAGGGGATCAAAAATTTAAAAAAAAAAAGTAAAAAAAAAATGCCGATTTCTCTGAAAATTTCCCGCTTTAGGTACATGATAGGGAAGTGTGAATGTTACCGTTTCAAACGCTGTTCTATTGTGAAGAAAGTGATATATGTACCATGATTCTAGGATAAATAGGGATGATGCTGTAGCTGCTTGACTGAAAGTTTATAATTTACTTTTAAAAAGAGCCATAATTTAAAAGGGTTAAGAAACATTGTTTGGGATTGATATAGGTTAACGATTGGGGATAATTCAAAATTCAACCCCAATACTTTCACTTAAATGGCATAATTAGCATTTAATACTAATTTCTAATGCTTTTTCTTCAGTTCGCGACTTGTATTATACGAGGAGCAAGGTTTGATTTAAATAAATAAAATCAACAAAAATGATTTTTTAAAAAATCATGACATTTTACACCCTGATATAAATGTATTTCTCTCATGTTTAATTTTTTTATTTCAAAAAAGGGATATGTGATATTTTGAAGTAAAAATACTACATACAATTTTCCTAGTTATTTGTGTATCTCTTTTTTTTTTTTAAAAAAAAGTACTTATTTTTGTGTATAAGAAGTTAAAAAATTATTATATATATATATTGGTTAATCCTTTGGAATTCATAATGTAAATATATTAAGATTTTTTTAAAAAAATCTTTTCGAAATTCATGGTTTATTTTAGAGGTTCTATGTTACTATATACATCATCCAAATGAGTTCTTATGCTGTAGAGAAGCGAAACAAAGTCTGCTTTATCAATTTAAAGCAAAATTTTAAAAAAAAGCCCAAAATATCCCAAGCAAAAAAGCGAAGCAGAAAAAACCGAGTTTTTTTTTTTCCAAAAAAGCAGTTTTTTCCGAGCCCTTGCATCTCTACTTGTAATAGTAATTAAAGGCAAACTAGTAATCTTCTTCATAAAAATATAGTATGTCCCGGTGGTGTAGCCAGAAACTCTTTGAGGAGCACATACAACCATAAATATAAAGCATTCTGTAGAATCACGGCTACCGATCTGGTAGGTCAAGAGAGCCAGTATCCCCGCCCCTCGCAAAGATTGCTTAGGTCTTTCAGTATCTGGATAACTATCTGACAACGAAATAGCCACACAAAAACGGACTCCCAGTTGTTTTAAGTGCTTTCTATTTGCATCTTCAAATAATTTATACACTCTGGCCCATATTTACGAAAGGGTGTCTGAGGTCCGGATCCCAAGATGACAAATTTCTAGATTTTTTTTTGGGGGGGGGGGGAGGACGAGATTAAAGTATGGTATGTGGAGAAAGGCTGCCCACGAGAGAGAAATAAAGGGAACTATACTGAAAACAATGTTCATACAACAGCGGAGCCGAGTTTTCACGTCATAACGCTAGTCGTACAAGAAGGAGCTTGAGACAATTGCTTATTGGCTTCTAATGTAATCCACGCATTTGCTTCTGTATACCCCACCAGGCCCGCAATTAGGGGGATTGTCCCCGAAGAACCAATTATTGTGAGTAGTTATTGATAAAAATTATAGTTATTGAGAATTGTGACGATTGGACCATCTAGCATATTTATGCCTCTCCCCGAAACTTTAGTGACTAGCCGCGGGCGTTAATGAACAGACTCAGCCGTGTAGTGCATGTTATTAATTTACTATTTGTATTTTGTAATTGTTTGGGATGGGTGCAAATTTTGCCTGGGTAAATATAAAGCTTCTGAAAGTTATTTCATGAACATGGCTTTAGAATACTTTTTTGTGATAAATTATTGAAAAACGTCGGAATAGCAGGATCATAAATGGAACCTAGAGCATGCAAGGGAAATAATTTATTATATCACTGCCTTAAAAGGGAGTTTGGTTCGGTTCACTCTCCCTGGCTACGCCGTCGCATTGTGTACTAGATTTATGCTTTTGGTTAGCAACACTGATTGTGGGTGGTCATCTGGTCAAAAATTGGCAGTATACAGTTTTTTTTTTTTTTTTTTTTGCGTTGTGACGTGAATAGTTGTTTTATTGTTTCAGTGTAGTGTGAAGTAGACAAAATTGTGGAAAGTGTTAGGCAGCAACAACGTATAGTAACTTACTAACTTTCAGCAAATGATGACTGCGATAACAGTACCAGACACAGATTTAATTGACTTCTTGTTAACAACTCCTATATCTCGGTTGTGGGAGACCCGGGTTCGATTCCCGGCGGGAGCTCATGTGGTTCGGATTCCACGTTAATCAGTAGGTCCACGTCTCATATAGCCTCGCTGCTGAACGGGACGCTAAACTAAAATCAACTCAACTCCTATATCTCGGTTGACTTGGGAGTAGCGCATTCGATTTTTCACTCTGGCGATTAGGGCCGACTGGTCTGCCGACTGCTTGGTTACACTGCAACCGATCCGTCGTCAGTCTGTCTTGTAGGATACAGTATAGACGAGGAATTGCTGCTATAGAAAATCCTGTGTTAAAAATATTACTTTTAGAGAAAGCGAATATGTAAATAGGCATACTATTTTTGAAGAAAGAGAGAAATATGGCGAGTTTCACACGCTATTTCCAAAGTTGGTGGAGCAGCCACAAAAGTTTTTTTTTTTTTTTCAGTACCTCAGAATATAACAATACATTTAGGCACATTTTACAGAAGATCCGAGGACGCATAGAGAAGCAAAGTAATTTTCGAAAATGTATATCAGCAGAAGAACGGATTGCTGTAACATGTAAATGGGAGTCTCAATCCTTGCGATGAGTTGTAAACCACCCGCTAGTCTGGCGTAGTCTGATGACAAAAAAATTTGTTTGCGATTGGTGGTCGGTCGAAGTCGGCCGTAGTCGCCAGACCATGTCGGCGCCAGTTTGACCACGTACACTTCTCTCAATGCATTTGTTTATTTCACCGATGTCGTCAGAGTATGTCAAACCAAAAAATCGGTGAAAGTTGGATCCACTGTGACCATAGGCTAAAAGAGAGACGACCTACCCCAAAGTAGAGACCTGCACGGGCCGGATTTTTGGGCCCGAGCCCAATCCAGCCCGAATGTTCCTAGGCCCGGCCCAGCCCGGGCCCGAAAAGTTTTGAAGATTTTCGGCCCGGCCCGGCCAGATAAGTTTTTTAAAATTCTTGGCCCAAGCCCGGCCCGGGCCCGATAAATTTTAAAAGTTTCATTTTGTAACATTTTTCACGGGCACACTTCTTCAACGTATGTCTTTATTCTAATTATCGTTTAACGAAAGTTAATAATTATTGCAATTAATCGGCCCCAGCCCGGCCCGACCTGAAGAAAAATAAGTGTCGGCCCGCCCAAGCCCGGCCCGTGCAGGTCTCTACCCCGAAGCTTTCCATAAAAACGACAGCTAGCAGTCATTCACGAACATTTCAGACTTCGTGGTATGGTAGGTTTTCTTGGCTTTCTGGGTGCTCTATAAGAAATAAATTCGTCTGCATTATATTGGGGTAAAGGAGTCTGAGTGGCGTTCAAACGGTGTTTCTGATTTGGATAATTTCATAAAGAAAGCTATAAAACATGAGTCATCGAAACAACATTTGCTGCATAGTGAATCTTTACACTTGTTAGGGAGAACACGCATTGAACATGTGATTTCAGAAGCAGTCTGTCTCCAAGCAATAAAGCATAATGAACTAGTTAGTACAAATAGGAACATTTTAAGGAGACCTATTCAGGCAATAAGCTTAAGTAAACAGGAACTAGCTTTCCGTGGTAATAGGAAACCGAAGGTTCTGGCAATAGGGGCAATTATTTAGAACTCTTAGACCTCTTGGTTCAAAGCGAGTCTTCCATGCGGGAACACTTGCCCGGGTTTTCAAAATGATTTGATCGAAATAATAATTACTGTTCTGAAAGAAATTATAAAACTTGAAATTCAAGATTGTTGTTTCATATCGGTTCAAGCAGATGAAACTTGAGACGTTTCATGCAAAAGCCAGCTGAGCATATTTCTTTACTGCGTAAAAAATACAGCAGAAGACAAGTTTATAGTTTTTTTTTTTTATTTGACGTGTCAAGAAATAAAAATGTTGTTCGTTTGTCCGAAGTAATACATAAAGTGCTGCAAGAGTGGGACGTAGAAAAAAAAATGGTGTGCCAGACACGATGGTGCATCTGTGATGGCAGGTCGAGATGGTGGCGTGCAAAAACTACTGGACAATTTTGTCCATATGCTCCCTTTATTCGTTGTTATGCTCACAGGCAGGGATGTACGCAGAGGGTGGGTCCAGGGGTCCGGACCCCCCGAAATTTCGACTTTTGTGTAAATTTAGCCTAATTTTTGGGGCAATTTTAGGAATTTTAATATAAAATACCCTCATATTGAGTTGGGACCCCTCCGAAATAAAATCCTGCGTACACTACTGCTCACAGGTTAAATTTGGTGCTTCTGCACGGTGCTAAGTCAATAAAATAAGTTCGTTTATTCGTGTCCTCTCTAACAGCATTTCATAGTTTATTTTTTCTAAGTCTTCAAAGCAAACAGCGTTACTCATTGAAAAAGGATTTAAGTTGCTACAAGCCAGTAATACGCGATGGAATTTTCATTCCAGAGCGGTATCAATTATTATAGGATAAGGCATTTCAACGAATTGTATGAAGTTTTTGATAAAATTGTTGAGGACGAAAATTCGGAGTGGGATAGTGAAACTGTGAACTGTGCATTAGGCATCAGGAGACATACGGATGACCCAACATTTGTGTACTTACTGCATGTTTTTGAGGCATGTTTTGTTCATATTGACCCCCCTCTTCAGGCTCTTGCAATCCTCAGCGGCGAGCATTACAACATGTCAACATGAAATATATGTTGTAATCAGAATGTTAGAGAACTTAAGAGAAAGTACCTTTATTGATAACTGCATTGAAAAAAGTTTCTAGCTGAACACAAGGCTAACCTATAATGATACACAAAGAAACAACTTACGGGCGCTAACCTACGAGATCTTAGATTCGCAGATTTTCCAGATGAAACTTAGATTGGAAAATTTTCCTCTTCTTCAGTTCGTGGAATTAGTTCATCAGAAAAAATTTACAGACTACAGCAAGAAATTTCCCGGAGATAAAGTAGACCAGTTAATAAATATCTACCCATTAAAAAAAAAAAAAAAAAAAAAACTTGAAAATGGATTCCACAATGTTTATGCAGACGAAAACAAGCACTTAGATCCCACAACCTATTAAGATTTTTAGTAGGGAATGGTTTGGACTCAATTTACCGTGAGGTAGCAAAACTTGTACGTTTAGTGTTAACTTTTCCTGTAACTACAGCAAGTGCAGAAAGAAGCAAGAGTACATTGAAAAGAATAAAATCATACCTGAGGAATACTATGACCAATAATAGTCTCAAATCTTAGTACATTGGCTATTGAAAAGAAATTACTAAAGTGAGCTGTCATCTGATCAGCAGTTTGTAGAAAGGATTATAGATGTCTTCGCGGAAAAGAAGAACAGAATAGATTTGATGTACACAAAAATATAAGATAAGTTCCTTTGAGGAAATTTACAATTTCATGGTTGTTTTCGAAACACATTATTAGACTGTATTCAGGATCGTATCATACATTAAATTTTCACAGTGTGTAGTTACGTTATTAAGACTTGTTTAGATTTTGTAATTTTTATTCATAATTAGTGTATTTCGGAGAACATGGTGGCTTAATGACAGAGCTGTTACCACTCGTGTGAGGAGTTCCTGGTTCGGTCTCTGGCTACCTGGGTTAGCGGTGGACAACAGTTTTTCTCGAAGTTATCCCATTTCATACGTAATTGAATATTGATTCATTTATAGTACCTTTGAATTTTTCTGTTTTATGACTTAAAGGAAAATTAATTTTAAGTGGAAAACGTCTGAACATGTTTTATATGCAAGATCACAGCCACAGAAACAATCGGGGAGGAGGAGAAAATATGTCTGAAAAACAACAATCCTTATTAGAGGAAAATGACTTTAAAATCCCATTTTATTTAATGTTAAGAGTTCTTAATTTATAAAGTTATATTTAAAGTTATACTTAATTTATAAAGTATTGCATTGCACAAGTGACTAACTTTGGCATCCCCATTTCGGAATACCACGCTACGCTACTGCTGAAATCCCATTGAGCATCTGTGGGTTGAATTAGGGGGATGCATCAAGAAACACAGTATTAGAAAGAAGGTCCAGTTGAAAAATGCATTACGTGGAGAATGGAGGAACACCCTCCTGCAACTATATCAAAATTGGTCACTGCAATGCAGAAGCGAATGCGAAAAGTACGTAAGGCCAAAGGAGTACTAACTGATCACTAACGCAACACAACATGGTGCCCTTATTTACGTGTATTTCTTTATGTGTACGGAAACTTTTTTGATTTGTAATATGGTCAGTATTTCGTGTGTATTTGATTTTCTGCTGAATTATATATTCCAAATGTTTTATTTTCTTATGCATATGCTTATTATGAACTTGTTACAGGAAACTCGTAGAAATTGTCATTTCCTTTCTGTACTTTGTAAGGTATATTACAATACATAACACGAAAACATCTGTACGGAAACTTTTTTGACCTACTGTATAACAACTACTTCACCTACAGTTAAACTATCTTTAGTGTCCTTCATATACCTTGCCTGTTGGGTTGCAATAAAAGCATTTCTTGCGAGAGTGTTAATTTAGAAATAAATAGGTCAACAAATTCGTTAGTTGGCTTCACTAATGTCTCAAGGGCACATGTAATAGAAGTTAACCGACGGTTTAAACGTAACATGTTCAATTGCATTTTGTTGTAGAACATTATCCAGAATGTCGAGCTCTTTCGTAGCTAATCGGTTAGCGTACGCGCCTTTGGCGTAAGAGACCCGGGCGCGATTCATGGTGGGAGCTCATGTGGCTCGGAATTCCACGTTAAGCAGTAGGTGCCGTCTCACATAGCCTCGCTGCTGAAAGGAACATTAAACTCGAAATCAACATGAACATTATCCAGAATGCCCCCACCTCTCCAGCTCCTGGGCATTCAGTGTACTGCTAGAAGAAGCACTGCACTTGAGGTGGGTTGCACATCATAATTGGTAGGCAGTGGTGGTATGTTGATAAGCAGACCTCCGCGTTTTCAAATAACTTCCTCAGCTTACATTCCCAACCACCTGATGTTCTGACTGTTCCAATCACTCATGCTTTTGCTTCAGTAGATCCGTGCACAGCTACTGGTCGCACATATAATTTACCAGCTACAGACATTATTACCACGCAAGAGAGAATGCAAAGGATAAAGCAACACTCTCTTCACTTGTAGGTGAGTACAGGAGCGTCATTTCAGATTTTGCTTGGGGGGGGGGGGGCAAGATCCCTTGATATAAGTAAAATTTCGCAGTTTTCACTGAATTTCTACTATTTTATTGATAACATCTGTAAAAATCTCAAACGCAGGGGGGGGGGGGGCAATTGCCTTTCCCTGCCCCTCTAAATGACGCCCCTGGGTGAGTACCATTTTGAAATGTGCAACATTTACTTGTTTTAAGGAAATTTATATCACGTATGAAAGGTTCTTCCATCACATCCACCCCATTAATATGACATTTTTATTGAAGTCTGTTAGGTTCATTAGTTTGTAACTCCAGTTTCTATAGTCATCCCAACATGAAATTCACACAAGTGAACACTATGACACTACACAACATGCTTTTTTTTTAAATACGAAAATCAAAAATGCATTACCTCAGATATTTGAGGTCAAATGTCTCAGTGTGCGTCCTTGAACACAAAAGTAACAGAAATGCACTGCACCTATTTTGTATTGAAAGGGCATTCCTTCTGCTTTACAACAAGCCCAGCATGAGGTTTCTATCTAAATTAGGAGTGAAGTTATGATTTTTTTTTCCATTTAGCATGTTTGCGAAAGATTGCACTTCTTCGTCAGGTTGGCAAATGTTGGTTACTCCGTAAGATCTTGCTTTTCATCAACTTTCATCACAATCTGAGATGGTGAAGTTAAAAAGGCCTTTTTTTTTTTTTTTTTTTTTTTGTAATGATTTCGCATGGATTGACCCTTTAGTGGAACCCTTTCGTTTAATATTTGGGTAGTTGCAGGGACGGACGCAAAGGTGGGACATGGAGGTCTGGACCCTCTCCCCGAAATCCTGAATTTTCTGTAGGATTTGCCTAATTTTAGGGCAAATTAAATTTTAATACCATTTATTATTATTATTATTATTATTATTGAAGATTTGATAATTAAAATATTGAAACATCCAAGTATTCGAATATCAGGTTATCTTTAACGTCCAAATAGTTTGTCTAAAGCGGTAGATGGCGCCACCGTTACCAATGTTAACATAAACAACTAATAAAATTTAAAAATCAAAAATAAAATGAATAATTCAAAAATTAAGCAAAAACAGATATAATCTGGTTAATGGACGTTACAAAATCTAGGGAATGATACGTGTCGATTTCACATATTGTTGTTAGTTTCATTGTTAGATGCCACCATTGTTAAGAAAACAACCAACTTCATCTGTTGTACTTTCTACCAGAAACTGATCAAACTTTACACACCCATTTAAGATTGAAAAATCTAGGGAATGGTACGTGTCGATTCCACATATTGTTGTTAGTTTCATTGTTGAACAGGGACGTAGTGTTTATTAAGACTGTAAGGTTTAGCCTATCCATTTATTTATTCATCAGCCTAAAATGTTGCTTTTGGACATTGATACAATTAAATTTATTAAAATGGATTTATTTTATAAAACGCTGCTTCAACATCAAATGAGCTGAAGCGAAGCTTCTGCAAGAACGCATTGAAGGCTATCGGCCGCTAGCCTTCCGCTTTTCTAATGGAATTACAAGAATAGGGCGGTGACAATCACTTTCCCACCACCCTCAGCAGACGAAAACTATTTAAGCTATACACAGATCAACACGATGCGACGAAAGTGTACGAATGGTGACGAAAGGCTAGCCTTTCGGGTGTTTGGGGAAACAAAAGCGACAGGGCGCGGTCTTGTAAGAAACTACAGAACAGAGACTATGAAAAATTTAGAAGCTTGCATTCAGTAACGAGGTTTGACCAAAAAAAAAAAAAAAATAAATAAAATAAAAAAATAAAAATAAAAAAATAAAATAAAAAAAGAATAAAAATGTTATTATAAATAGTATTAACATATCAGAGACCTTATTGCGTACTGGTTTGCGTTACCACAGCGTAAAACTTGTATTTTAGTTGGTGATAATTGCCATAACTGTTATATTTGCTTGTTGTATTTTTTGCGTTGCGTTGCTATCAGTAAGTTTGTCGAAGATCGATACTGATCGATACTATACCACTATACTCAGATGAGGTATAGTTTTTTTTTTTTTTATCACACTTTCAATCCATAAGTAGCTTTTTCTGTAAAATTCATCAATTAACTGTGAGCTGCTGCTCCACTGTTTTCCAGTAGTAGGGTGCCAGTCTTCGACCACCCCCTAGTTGCCGACCACTTTTCACTTTAAAACCGTAGATTAGGCTTACTAACCGATAAAAAAGCATAATTTTCCGTTATAATTGAATTGCAGCTTATTCTGAACCAATCACAAAGATACTGTCAAAATATATTGCAAGTGCATTCGGTAATAGCAAATTAAATGTATGCTTACGGAAGAAGCACTGAGTTTTCGACAGCTTTAATCTGTTGCAAATGGGAATGATAGCGCCCTGTTTTTCTTGCTTTTCCACAGTTTTATCGCATCAGGTAAGAAATGCACATACTGTTTTGTTGCATGGAACTGTAGAGCACATTTTAGTAATAAAATTTTAGTGATAACTGCAAGGTTTGGAGAATAAATCGATAAAATGTAGTGGTCGGACAATGACTTATGAAATATTCTTTGTTAACTAGTGTTCGACCACAGGGTGGTCGAGCACTGAAAAATTGTAGAAATGTCAATAACGACTAACTTTCGATTCATCTGGATGAAATGAGTTTCTAGTTACCAATTCTGAAGTTATAGTGGAGTACAAAAGCATTTACTAGTGTTCGACCACTACTTTTCGTGATACATTTGTACTGGTCGAGGTTTAACTTTTTTTTTTTTTTTTTCAATATCCGACCATGTGAATTTTCTCGCAGAATTTCTTGATTCAAGCATTAATTCAATAATCATTTTACATTTGTGTAATCATCTGCTGAATCTTACTGCTAGTAAGTGAATATTCACCGAACGGAATGGGCTCAGTGGTAATGGTCTCAAGCATTAGGCTTCGGATCATGAGGAGGCAATCCACTGAGGGTTCGAATCCCTCTTAAGAGCAAGGGCATTTTTAATTGTCCTCGATATTTCTGTGTTCGTGTTTCTGTCGTGATTGGATTATGTCAAATTGGCGCGAAAAGCCTTCAGGCTGAATATCTCGGTTGAGACGAACTTTTAAAAAATGGTAGAGCGTTGGTTTAACATTTGGGAGGTCCTTGGTTCGATCCTAGCAGTCGACCATCCTGACAGTTCTGTCGGGTTTTTCCTCAGTCACACGAGGCAAATGCTGGGATGGTACCTTCGATCATCCTCTCCTCGCCCTATTCCGGCCGGAACTTTAGGTGTCTAAAGGCCATAAAATAAATTCAAATTTAAGTTAACTGAATATTCATGCAGTTTCCCAAGATTTTCATGCAAAATTAAAGGAACTGTTAGGAACATTTCATTTGAGTAATAAATTTATATTTGGTCTAATTCGTTTTATACTGAACTACACCATTCTTGCTTCGTCGTGGAACTGCATTCAAATATTATTAGCGGAATAGCTACTATCAGCTTATGTCTGAAATACGCCTGCTTTCCTTGCATGTCCTTAAGAATTTTCCTGTTTCTTTCAGAAATAATGAGTCTGAGTAGATCCTCTTTGTTCATATGAGGATCTACAGAAAGCTTTGGAGGCTTGACGCAAATAAGAGCAGTCCATACGAAAGGCATCAGCAATCCATGGAACTCCTCGGGTAACGCTGATGAATGAACTTCATGATCGCAGTCCCGAAGAGCGGAGAATGGGTCCAGAACCATACCTAACACAGAAAGAAAAGGAATTAGCAAACTGGCTCATTAATATGACCAAAATGGGCTTTCCACAAAAGAAACAGATCTTCTGAAGTATTGTCGATGCAGAAAAACGTAAAACCCCGTGCAAAGACAATCGATCTGGTGAAACCTGGTACCATGCTTACATGAGAAGACACCCGCAAATCGTGTCCCGAACTCCCGAAACTTTGAGCAAGGCACGATACGCCGTAACCGAGGAAAATATTCGCTTGTGGTTTCAGGACCTTGAGAAATATTTGGAAGAAAAGGGGCAATCTGATATCCTGAATGATTCTGAGCGAATATTTAATGCTGACGAATCCAGTTTTCACTGTGGATTTCTAAAGGTAAGGTAAAGGGTTTGAATTTATAGTGTGGCTAAATTAGGACCACCCAGGCCCGTATTCACAGGGGTCTATGGGGGACCGGGCCCCCCTAAATTTTTGTTGGCCCCTCTAAATTTTCACGATATGCTTGCAAATTAACTATAATATGGTTGGATCGCCTCTCCCCTCTCTATATTTTCGGGCTGGCTACCGGCATGGAACAGCCATCTACGTCACGAGGCCTACGGTTTAATATTCTCGGCGAGAAGACGAAGCCTGTTTAGTGGTGCATTCCACTGAGCCTTAGAATAAATGAATTTGATGGTTCCTTTCTTGACAAACTATCACAAAATCACTTATTCTCAGCGACTATTGTGCGAAACTGCGAAGTGATACTGGAGAAAACAAATGATGTAATATCTGCAGATGTTATTAGTTAGGTAAAGTTATACTTTAGCCATCATACTGTAATTAAAAACACATTAACCGAGTAGTGGTCGGTGACTAAATATTATGCGGTCGAACATTAACGAAAAGTGGTCGAACACTAAAAAGAAACAGTCATTCGTATTTCTCCGACTAATACTAAACAAATTGTATAAATTATCTCAGTTTTGGATAAAATATAGATAAAACATAACTTTAGGAACACACGTGAGCTAGTTGCATGCTCCTAGCTTGTTCCACTCAGAAAACAACGATTAAGGATCATACGAAAATAAGTTAGGTGGTCGAGGACTGGCACATTTACCCTATGCTGATATGTGTTGTTGTGGGTGAAGTTAAGTTTGTGTGTATGATTTCGGGAATTTACAATATAGCCATATATCCGGTTTTATTTGTTTCTTTGAAACAGTATATGAAATTCTTATTACTTCATTTGTTACATTCTTTAAATAATTGATTGGAATTTTTTAGAAATCTATTGACTGTCTAATAGATTGGGACCGTATATGCAAGGAAAGTATGAAGCAGAACCACTTTTATACTATTTCTTGCATTACATTATGAGCGTATTGCATGAATTAGCATTTTTCTATCAAGCATTACAATCAGGTCCGTAGTTAGAACAATAAGACGTGATCGTTTTAAAAAAAGTGGGATCGTTTTTGTGTGGGGGGGGGAAGGGAGAAGAGGTAAATTGAATTCACGTTGCACTCATTTATACATACAACAAACAATTGCAAATTTGAGGGGACTGGGTCCCTCCTAGCCACCCTATAGCTACGAATCTAATTTCAGCCTACCCATTTCAAAACTTCACGCTACGTTACTGTTGTTGAAGGCCACCATTGTTAAATAAACAATCATCTTTATCTGCCACACTTTCTTCCACAAACTGACCAAACTAGGCACACTCATCGGATTACCACAGAGATATCTATGGAATGGTACCAGTCGATTTTACATATTGTTGTTAGTTTCATTGTTCAAGGCCACCATAGTTAAACAATCGTTGGATTTCTCCATTGTTAAATAAACTATCAACTTTATCTGCCACACTTTCTACCACAAACTAACCAAACTTGGCACACTCATTTACAACTGGAACATCTATGGTATGGTACGTGTCGATTTCACTTATTGTTGATACTTTCATTGGTAGAGACTAGGGATGGCCAGACGGATCCGGATCTCGGATATCCGGATCCTATAATATCCGGATCCGGATCCTATAAGATCCGGATCTCGGATCCGGATGTCCGGATCTTGGATCCGGATCCGAAATTTCGGATCTTGGATCCGGATCCGGAATTTCGGAACTTGGATCCGGATCCGGAATTTCGGATCTTGGATCCGGATCCGGAATTTCGGATCTTGGATCCGGATCCGAAGTTTTGTATCTTGGATCCGGATCCGAAGTTTCGAATATTGGATCCGGATATTCGGTTCCTCTATCCACACCCTAAATTTTCGAAGTTCAGATTCGGACTCCTGATTTGAGTATTTTAGGCCTTAGATTGAGACCCAGAACTAAAATATCCATATGTATAAAATTGACTAGGTGAATTTTATCTAACTCAGTGGGAAGACAATTCAATTTAAATGACAAAAGATTACATGAAAATCTCATTTTCACATTTTTCGGGGTTAGACCACTGTTGCGCACACCCCATCATTTAGTCTTTAGTATATCTTTAAACGTACTACAAGTATGCCACTTTCATCTCAAGTCAGTAATTGTACAGATCTGCCTTTTGTTATATATTAATCGAGTTAGGATTAAAACTCGATTGTTTGTGAGACCTATGATAATATTTTCAGAATGAGTTATAACGTTGAAAAACTGCATAGTAATGCTGCATATTTTCTTTGTGCCACATTGGAATTTAATGTAGTCTATCTTATACAGTCGGCTCTTATGATTAATTCAATGATCTGAACTCCTGCAGCATTACGCTAAAATCATGGATGTCTTTGAATTTTCGTCATTATTTCTATTTTTTATTACGAGCAAAATAAATATCATAAACGGCATTTTACATAATACATATAGACGCAGTTCAGTCAGTTGATTGCTTCAAGTTTATAGCAAAGCTATTACATTTCTAAGACACTGGCGGCTTTAGGACAAAATCCATGGCTTTCCCATAAAATCTTAAATCTCTCTATATAAAAAGAGCAAAGTCCTGAGTGAGTGAGTGACATATCACCGTACAGGCCAAATCGCTTAAGCTACAAACGTGAAATTTGGACAGTTTATAGGCTTTGTGACGTAGGATACTACTAAGGAAGGACTTTGGGAAATTCGACGAGGAAGGGGGGAAATGGGGTGGAAAATAATGATGATTCTTGACGTTAGATACTTCAAATTTGGTATTTGGGTTTCTCATTGAAAATAATTTGATACTTGTTAAAGTGCTTTTTGATGTTTAAATTAGAAGGGGCAGGGAAGATGTAGAAAGTAAAAGAACGGGTGGTAATTGCAATTATTGCAATTAGTATAATAATATGCCTATATCTTGGAAACTTAAAGGGTTAGAAACATGGAATTTGGTATTTGGACTTCTCACTTAAAATAATTAGATACGTATTTCAACTTTTTTTTTTTATGTGGCCCAGAAGGGAAGAAAAAGGGCGAGAAGAAAATTAAGTGGACATTAGAATTATTGTATTAATATGTTCAATCATTTAAGGTTAGAGACTTGAAATTTGGTATTTGCATTTCTCATTGAAAATAATTTGACATGTGTTTCAGTGTTTTTAGACGTTTTAGTAAAAAGGAAAAGAGAAGAGATGGAAAGGAAAGTGGGTGGGGATTGTAATTATTATAATAACATGTCGATATCTGGGAACCTCTGAAGGTTAGGAGCATAAAATTTGGTATTTGGACTTTACATTTGAAATAATTAGGTATGTACTTAAGCGTTTTTTGATGTATGTCTTAGAGGGGAAGAAAAGGGGCGGGGAGAAAAGACTTTTATATCTCGGAATCCTGGAATGTTAGAGAAATGAAACTTGTTATTTGAACAAAAATTCGTTATGAAATGAAATCTTTGAATTTTACGTCCCACGCTTATGCCGGTTAGGCTAAAGGAAACGGTGATTATGAGAAATAAATGAAATGAAGAAAGTGGGAGGAAACGGGAAAACCCCGAGAAAACCCACGAGCACGATGTTTGTCCACCACAAAGTCCACACGGCGCGAGCTGGGATCGAACCAGGGACCCCAAGCACCGGAGGTGAACGCTCTACCACTGAGCCACCGCGCCCCCTTAAAAATTCGTTATGTTTGCAGGCGTATGATGTGCGAGGCCGTAGACCGAGCAAATGTGTGGGCTGGGGGAAAGCCCCCATGTACTCGCACTGAAATTCGGTATGTCTCGGGATACCGGAATGTTATTAAACTTACATACAATTTGATATTTGAACTGAGATTCGGTATGGTTGTAGGTTTACGAGGTACGAGGTCATAGGCCGATCAAATGAGATATCAGAGGGTCTAACGGCAAATCCCCAGACATTTCTTTTTAAATTGATTATGATTAGAGGCTTTAGTGGTGCGAGGCCCTAGTAACGGGGTCTAGTGTCGAAGCCCCCAACTAGCCGAGGTCTATTAAGTACATAAATGTATTTGCGTAATGACTGGAAATTGCATGTATGCCTGTGGACAAAATTGCATAAGTAGCCACGAGAAATGACAATCCTTTAAGATAAAAATTTTAAAAAGCTACCAAAATGTACTCTTGAACAGGGTTTGCCCAAGTGGGCCCAGCCCGAAAAAAACCAGTGGGTTTTTTTGGGTTGGACCCACCTGAAAAAACCCACTTTAAAACCCACCTGGGTTTTTGACCTATTTGTTAATATATTATTGGTACAACTAAGGTGATCACATTGTAAGTGATTTTCATCAGATTTTGGACTTTCCTTGGGCGAATTAGAGGCTTTCACGTTAAGGTAGACGACAACATTTAACATACGATCTTCATAAAGTTCTGAATGCACTGAATGAATTTTAAAAAAATACCTTAGCTTGAGATAGTTATAGAACAAATTAATGTATGGATTATGCTGAAAGCCTATTTGAAGTACAATAAGCAATTTTGTACTTTAGAAAATATTTTCCGTGAATAGTGTGCTCGTCGACACCAAGGGACGTTATCACTCATACATTTGACGGGTTTAAGGTCATAGGTACCGGTACTAATAGTACATATGTAAATACATTAGTAAAACTATTAGCATTATTTCTTACCTTTGATGTAAAACACAAGTTTCTTCAACTAAAATTTGGTTTTCCAACAATAACAGTTGAGTTCAGTTATTTGTTGCTACTCTTCAAATAATTATTCTGTAGAATCAACACCAGCAATAGCGTAAAAATTCTTGCCAAATTTAAGAAGCTTAATGATAGGGGTTCCGAAGACTATGTAACGCTTACTATTTCAAGTGCTGAGTTCAAATTTCCGTACTAGTGGAAGTTTTGATGTACACGCTGTGACAGAAGTGCTCGGGAAATTAAACGCAGAAGGATCGGAAATGAATACTTCAACAATAAAACTATTTATTTCACGCTTAAGCCTGCCATACGTCCCGTTTTTGGGCCCGAGTGTCCCGCGTCCCCGTAAATTTAGTCGAGACAGGGAAATTTCCCGTTTTTTTAAACTCCGTTCCATTTCTGCTATCAATATCAGCTTATTCGAAAAGTGGAAAAAAAAAAAGTCTGACATTGGCTGGGAATCCTGTAATTAGCAGTGGCGAAGGGTGGTAAGAGGCTCTGAGGCCCGGCCTACCCATTTACTTTCAGAAATTATAATTTATAATTAATTTATTTTCCTTGCACAGAATGCATGATATTTTCTAAATTGATAAAAAATGTTCGATAAAGAAATCGTGGTTGGCACCACTGCTGAGAGGCTCACCGAGCAGTGTCTCAGGCGGTAGTAGAACTATCGTCAAGCTACTCAGAAAATCCCGCGAGAGAACGTGTTGGTAATAACCTGCGAAAGAGACCGGCCTCAGCGCTTATCGACTTTCGTTTCTACCTACTAGTTCCTCTCTAGACCTTCGATTTCGATTCGATATATCAAACAAAGAGAAAGATAATGTGGGCTCCATTCCGTTCTAACTTTGCTTAATTTTGCGGACTCTAACGCAACGCAAAACTGGAACAAGCAATTCTGAAGGCGCTACACCTATTATCGCAAACTATTGCCCCTTTATTCCGTTGCGTTGCTGCAAACCTGTACGAAATCAGACTCGTTGAGTTCATTAGAAAGAGTATGCGTTTCTGAGATATTGTGAGTGATATTTTTTCTTACATTTGCAAAAATGAATGAGAGAAAATATCAGTAAGTGGAGAATATGAATATACGTAATATAATTCCTATTAAAGAATCTTCTATGTCAGTGGTCTTTTGAAACTTAATGTGTTATTAAGAAACGAAGACCAACGCCTGTGTTGAAAATAGAACAGAGGGCAAGAAAGTTCTGTCTGCATTGGTACTATATATATATAGTTGTTGAAATAAAGAGCAGCGTATAAAAATATTTAAGTATGATTCTGTTTTTAAAGGGGAATTAAGTGACACAAAATATCTTGATAGAATGCCTGTGTTGTCTTTTGAACAATATAATTAAAGACAAAATTTTACAAGCAGTTTGTTTCAGCCCATGTAAACGAAATAACATATGTTTCTTGTGAAGCGCAGATAACATGATAGTCCATCTTCCCTACCCGATCACGCCCATTAAAACAATTAAATTGCATTATGGCGAATTAAGATCATCTATGAGTCACATAGTCAATTTCATTATGAAAATTGAGATCCGGATCGAATAAGTGCTGTCGATGGACTACAATTGCATTCAATTTATGTGAATTCGTCTTCTTGTATTTCTGTAGTAAAATATTTATGTCTAATCTGTTTCATTTTTCTATTATTATTATTATTATTATTATTATTATTATTATTATTATTATTATTATTATTATTATTATTAGTAGTAGTAGTAGTAGTAGTAGTAGTAGTAGAACATTGAGCCTACCCACTTGAAACTATCAGCCTTCGCCACTGGTAATTAGTGAATGAACAGTACCTTGTTGCATGTAACAGTTTCGAGGAAGTTGTTACACCACCCTGTTCGACTTGATAGCGAGCGAAATTTAAAATGCTACTTTTTCTATTGCACTTTATGGGAACTCGGTTACTCTCTGGTACATTAAAAAAAAAAAAAAGGCTTCGAATATTTCTACATTTACAAACACAGGGAAGATGACTGACCTTTTCTCCAGCAACACATTAGATAAGTTAACAAGAATTATAATCTTTTTCAGAGGCTAGGTCATAGAATTGTACTTTGGTCCAGGTCTTAGAAAAATGGAAATCTGACAATTACACACGACACAAGGAGAAAAATCAGCTTTTCATCAGATTAAACTGACGAACGTAATTTTGGCAAATACAGCCATGTGAATAAATATTGCTAAACGCGTAAAGAATATTGAAGGTAGATTGTACCACTGATTTAAATAATTTCCATATTGTTTTCCTGTAAAGCATTTTTATAGCACATCTTAAGTTTTTAGGCATCTACAGTCCGTACAATTAATTGCGGGGTACGAAGAGAGAAATGCAGCTGCTGCTTAGTGAACTTTCACCTATTATATTCCAGAACAGGACGTTTGAGTACCACCATTTAGGCGCGGACGTTTGGGCGCAAAGCCGTTTAGGCGCCAGACGTTTGGGCGCGAGGTACATAGCAAAAATCACAATTTACAACATATAAAGTAAGCTAGGCACTGAAAACTAAGCGCGAATCAAGATATATACATTACCTACACTTCTATCTTTATCTCATCTCATTTATCTGTATATTTTCTATCTCTATCTTATTCATCTACATTAAATAGTTTAATGCGTTTGTGGCATTTGTTGCCTAACCTCGTCATGGATTGATTTTTCGCTTGTTCACGATTCTTGTACTTCTGATCTAATTTTTGTATTATATAAGAAAGCTAGGAAATAAAGGAATCAGACGACCTGTTAATTTTCTTAATGTTAATTAAAACATATTGATTTATTTTTTGTATTTTTTTAAAGAAGTTAATAATTACATACTTATGAATATTAAAATTCGTTTTCTTTCGTAATACGTTTGTCAAACTCTTCTCTCCCTTAAGTCCAATAAAGAACTATCAATAAAAGATTTCCGCGCACTCGAGTTAGAAAAACGGCCCGGCGTAGCGTAGTCGCTAACGCTCTCGTCTTCGGTGCGAGCAGTCCCGGGTTCGATTCCCGGTGGAGGTACTTGGTCGGAAAAGTGTAATACACTCTTTGAGGCCAGCCACCCTGAATGAGGTTTTCCTGGGTTTTCCTCATTCATACCAGGCAAATGCCGGGGTGATACCTAATTTATAGGTCCAGGCCGCTTCCTCCCTTCCCTTTTCCCGGATAGTGTGCTCCCTCAAACGTGACGGGCTAAATGGCCTTAGATGCCGAGAGCAGAAATCTAAAAATCCTAATCGAGTTGAGGGAAAGATGTTAATACAGGGTGTCTAAGATATTGAGTTTAGGAACTCGAGTATGCCGTATTTCTGGTATCACCTTTTTTAAATTAACATTCCAATATTAAAATCAAAACTTAACACATTTTTTTCCGTCCCATTTTAAGCATTTAATCTGCATTAAAGGAAGTGGCGAAAGGAAAAAAAAGAACTATTTCAAAGTGAAAAATAATAGTTAAGTGTACATATATTGGACATTTAGCCACTAGAAATGTGTTTGACATTCACACTTATTGCATAACTACAGTAGAAGGCCTGCTTTAAGTTTTTTTTAATGGAATAGGCTCACTATGTGTGTAATGCAATCAATCATATCTAGTCTGGTCCACTTACCTTTGGCTTGAAAAGTTATCAGATAAAAAACACACTTAACTTTAGTGAAACTTAAATTCACGAAATTTAATTGTTAATTCAGTTTTTAGAATTTTGAAATTCCAGTATTTCTAGTATGTAAAACAATATCCAGTATAATTCAAGGACTTCCACTACAGTAGACACCTTGTGATATCTTGATTCGAACTTAGCACTCAGCGCCTAACATAATGACTTTTTAATTTAATTCACGCCCAAACGTCTGGCACCCAAATGACTTCGGGCCCAAACATCCGCGCCCAAACGTCACTTACCGTTATATTCTTGACAAAATAATAATAATAATAATAATAATAATAATAATAAAATAAAATGAAATCTTTTAGTTTTAGTCTCACGGTTATGCCTGCTATGCTCAAGGTGACGGTGTGATGAGAAATGAATGAAATGACGGAATGAAGACAGTGGGAGGAAATATAAGAATCACGAGAAAACCCACACACAAGGTGTTTTTCCACCACAAAGCTCACTTGGCGCGAGCTGGGATCGAACTAGAGACCCCATGCACCAGAGGTGAACAACTGAGCCACCGCAGCCTATTGTACTTTTGTTCATAACCAGACTACAGTTCATTGCATTGTGTTGGAAAGTTGATGGGGGGGGGGGAGGTCTGAGGTGTCCCGTATTCTCATGAAGAAAATAAGGGATGTTTATTTACGCTGGAAGATGTTAATTTCATACAAGACATTTTGAAATAACATGAATTGTATCTGTTTTAAATTAATAGACCCCTTTTGGTATTCATATTTGCCGAACGTCAATCAGGCTTCTAGATGACTTTGATCTACATTTGTTCGTTTGTCTGCCGAGCTCCTTCATGGCTAAGCGGTTAGCGTACGTGTCTTCGGCGTGGGAGATCCGGGTTTGCTTCCCGGAGGGAGATCTTGTGGTTCGGATTCCATGTTAGTCAGTAGGTCCCGTCTCATATAGCCTCGCTGCTGAAAGGGACATTAAACACAAAATCAACTCAACTCGTTTGTCTGCCTCTACCACACACACTACAGGGTACAACTTTCGGCTTTTAAGTTAAAATTTTCAGAGTACAAGCACAAGACACACTAAATTTCCTGTATAGATTTTGGCGGCATACCAACGTAAAATGTCAAAATGGCGGCCATTTTTTCAAAACAGCGAGTAACCGCGCTACGAAGCGCAATTTTCAGTCCTTTAAGTTGAAATTTCGACAGTGGAAGCACGAGATATGCTAAATTTGCTGTATAGATTATCTCAGGAATTGAATTAAAATTTCAAAATGGCGGCCATATTTTCGAAACAGAAGTGAGTAGAAAATTCTTGCAAGTTGTGACAATGATAATCTTCAAATATAAATCACATTTTAACACTTTTACCCCAAAGACATTGAAATATTTCGAAAAAACCCGATTAAACCCGAAAAAAACCAATTAAACCCGAAAATACCCGAAAAAACCCATATGGGCCCAGGTGGGTTGGGCTTTTTCAAAAAAGCCCGGGTTTTTTCAAACCCTGCTCTTGAATGAGTTGTATATTATGTTTGCGCAGGGCCGAATCCAGAACGGACTCCTGGAGGGGGCGGTTGGGGATGCTAGCAGTGAAAAATTACTTAGATGATCTGAAATTGCCACAAATTACTACTAAAGTACACTGTTAATGGTGGCGCTGGGTAGAGGCGAACGACTTTTCGCCCTCCCCCTGCATCCGCCTATGTGTTTACATGAATGATATAGCTCCTTATACAACCTATGCAGAGTTAATAGTAGTGGATTACTAATTACAAAGATACGTGTTACTGCTCGAGGCTCCATATGGTATTTTGTATACACAGACAGTACATTAATACATTGATTTTGATACATTAATTGCCATTTAGAACTTCATCTACTACAATTCTTAATTCTAACTGGAGTGGTACGGTCACAGAGAAACGTATTTTTAAAGAAAGAAAAAAAAATCTCATCAAGAGCAAGAAAAGGGAAGTTGCTCCTTAATTTGATTTGATCTATATTTTATGGGCTGTTCTATTAGCAATGGCCTAGCCCATCACGACTAGGAAATGGCCTCATTCAGTGACCACAATAACTCAGAAAGAATTAGAAAAGTAAGCAGCCTGAGTCTAATGAAGTAGCTTGGGCTTGAGACTAAGGTTTCATCCAAGGATTTGACTAGTGTTACAGAAAACAAAGGACAAATTTCCATCAGGACGACCGCTTTAAAAAAAGATTTACTACCTTTTCGGTCAAGTATTTCTACTAGAATCGAATCTGACAATGAGATTGCTCTCACCTAAGTCGACAGTTTTACTCAATCAAATTTGGAGTAATTGTGACATATTAAGGCACGAAAACCAAATATCAACAGAATGAAGAGAACGCAAGGCTGTCACACGATCAGATACCAAAAGTGTCTTGAAATCTTATTTTAAGCATAGGAATGAAAATCACTTTGTCAATAATTTCGAAAATTTTGCTGATTCGGAACACCCGAATTTTCTGACACGGAGTTTCGAATCCGGATCCAAGATCCGGTTTTTCAGGTCTGGATCCAAGATCCGGTTTTTCGGATCCGGATCCAAGATCCGGTTTTTCGGATCCGGATCCAAGATCCGAAAATTCGGATCCGGATCCAAGATCCGGATTTTCGGATCCGGATCCAAGATCCTAAATTTCGGATCCGGATCCAAGATCCGTGTTTTCGGATCCGGACCCAAGTGGATCCGAATATCCGGATCCAAAAATATCCGGATCTGGCCATCCCTAGTAGAGACACAATTGTTAAATAAACAATCAACTTTATCTGCCATACTTTCTACCAGAAACTGACCAAAGCTTGCACACGCATTTAAGATTGAAATATCTAGGGAAAGATATGTGTCGATTTCTCATATTGTTGTTAGTTTCATTGTTGAAGGCCACCATTGTTAAATAATCGTTGGATTTCTACATTGTTAAATAAACGATCAACTTTATCTGCCATATTTCTACCATAAACTAACCAAACTTTGCACACTCATAAACAATTAAGATACCTATGGAATGGTATGTGTCGATTTCACACATTGTTGTTCTTTCATTGTTGAACGCCACCATTGTTAAATAAAAAATCGTTGGATTTCTAAATTGTTACATAACCAATCAACCTTATCTTGCACACTTTCTACCAGAAACTAACCAAACTTTACATACGCATTTAAGATTGAAATATCTAGGGAATGGTACGTGTCGATTACACATATTGTTGTTAGTTTCATTGTTGAAGACCACCGTTGTTAAATAAACAATCAATTTTTCTGCCACACTTTCTATCACAAGCTAACCAAAATTTACAGACTCATTAACGATTAAGATATCTATTGAATAGTATGGGTCGATTCGATTACACATATTGTTGTTAGGTTCATTGTTAGGAGCCACAATTGTTAAATAAAGAATCAACTTTAACGGCCATACTTCTACCAAAAACTGATTTCACATATTGTTGTTAGTTTCATTGTTAGAATCTACCATTGTTAAGTAAACTATCAACTTTATCTACCATACTTTCTACCAGAAACTGAACAAACTTTGCACATCCATTGGATTACCACAGAGATATCTAAAGAGTGGTATTTGTCGATTTCACATATTGTTGTTTAGTTTCATCGTTCGAGTCCACCAGTGTTAAACAATCGTTGGATTTCTCCATTGTTAAATAAACAATCAACTTTATCTGCTACACTTTCTACCACAAACTAACCAAAGTTGGCACACTCATTTACGATTGAGATATCTATGGAATGGTACGTATCAATTTCACTTATTGTTAATTTCATTGTTAGAAGCCAGCATTGTAAAATAAACAATCAACTTTATCTGCCATACTTTCTAGCACAAACAAACCAAACTTTGCACACTCATGAACGATTGAGATATCTATGGAACGGTATGTGTCGATTTCACATATTGTTGTTCTTTCATTGTTGAAGGCCACCATTATTAAATAAACAATCGTTGGATTTCTAAATTATTACATAAACAATCAACTTTATCTTACACACTTTCTACCGCAAGCTAACCAAATTTGGCACACTGATTTACGATTGAGATATCTATGGAACGGTACTTGTCGATTTCACATATTGTTGTTAGTTTCATTGTTAGAGGTCACCATTGTTAAATAAACAATCAACTTTAACGGCCATACGTTCTAACCCAAACTGACCAAACTTTGGACACCCATTTAAAGTTGAAATATCTAGGGAATGGTACTTGTCGATTTCACATATTGTTGTTAGTTTCATGATTAAAAACCACCATTGTTGAATACACAATCGTGGGATTTCTTCATTATTAAATATACAATCAACTTTATCTGCCTGATTTTCTTCTACAAAATAACCAAACTTTTCACACTGATTTACGATTGAGATATCTATGGAATGGTACCTGCCGATTTCACATATTGTTATTAGTCTCATTGTTGATGGCCACCACTTTTAAATAAACAGTCAACTTTATGTGCCACAGTTTCTAGCACAAACTGACCAAATTTAGCACACCCATCAGATTACCACAGAGATATCTATAGAATGGTAGCAGTCGATTTCACATATTGTTGTTAGTTTCATTGTTCGAGGCCAACTTTGTTAAACAATCGTTGGAATTCTCCATTGTTAAATAAACAATCAATTTTATTTGCCATACTTTCTGCCACAAACTAACCAAATTTGGCACACCCAATTACAACTGAGCATCTATGGAATGGTACGGGTCGATTTTACTTATTGTTGATAGTTTCAGTGTTAGAGGCCACCATTGTTAAATAAACAATCAACTTTAACTGTCATTTTTTTCTACCAGAAACTCACCAAAGCTTGCACACGCATTTAAGATTGAACTATCTAGGGAAAGATATGTGTCGATTTCTCATATTGTTGTTAGTTTCATTGTTGAAAGTCACCATTGTTAAATAATCAATCGTTGGATTTCTACATTGTTAAATAAGCGATCAACTTTATCTACCAAACTTTCTACCACAAACTAACCAAACTTTGCACTCATAAACGATTGCGATACCTATGAAATGGAACGTGTCGATTTCACATATTGCTGTTTGTTTCATTGTTGAAGGCCACCATTGTTAAATAAACAATCAAGTTTTTCTGCCACATTGTCTACCACAAACTAACCAAAATTTACAGACTCATTTACAATTAAGATATCTATGGAAGAGTATGGGTCGATTTCACATGTTGTTAGTTTCATTGTGAGAAGCCGCCATTGTTAAATAAACAATCAACTTTAACGGCCATACGTTCTAACCCAAACTGACCAAACTTTGGGCACCCATTTAAAGTTGAAATATTTAGGGAATGGTACTTGTCGATTTCACATATTGTTGTTAGTTTCATGATTGAAAACCATCATTGTTAAATGCACAATCGTTGGATTTTTCTATTTTAAAAATACAATTACCTTTATCTGCCATATTTTCTACCACAAACTAACCAAACTTTGCACACTCATTTACGATTGAGATATCTATGGAATGGTGCGTGCCTCTTTCACATAATTGTTGTTAGTTTCAGTGTTGAAGGCCACCAATTTTAAATGAACGATCAACTTTATGTGCCACAGTTTCTAGTACAAACTGACCAAATTTGGCACACCCATCAGATTACAACAGAGATATCTATAGAATGGTAGCAGTCGATTTCACATATTGTTGTTAGTTTCATTGTTCGAGGCCACCATTGTTAAACAAACAATCGTTGGATTTCTCCATTGTTAAATAAACAATCAACTTTATCTGCCATACTTTCTACCACAAACTAGCCAAACTTGGCACACTCATTTACAACTGGGACATCTATGGAATGGTACGTATCGATTTCTTATTGTTGTTAGTTTCATTGTTAGAAGGCAGCGTTAAATAAACTATCAAATTTATCTGTCATACTTTCTACCACAAACTAACCAAACTTTGCACACTCATGAACGATTTAGATATCTATGGAATGGTATGTGTCGATTTCACATATTGTTGTTCTTTCATTGTTAAAGGCCACTATTATTAAATAAACAATCGTTGGATTTCTAAATTGTTACATAAACAATCAACCTTACCTTACACACTTTCTACCACAATCTAACCAGATTTGGCACACTGATTTACGATTGAGATATCTATGGAACGGTATGTGTCGATTTCACATTTTGTTGTTAGTTTCATTGTTAGAGGTCACCATTTTTAAATAAACAATCAACTTCAACGGCCGTATGATCTACAAGAAACTGATCAAACTTTGCATACCCATTTAAAGTTGAAATATCTAAGGAATGCTGTGTCTATTTCATATATTGTTAGTTTCATTATTGAAAGCCACCATTGTTAAATACACAATCGTTGGATTTTTCATTATTAAATATATAATCAACTTCATCTGCCATATTTTCTTCCACAACATAATCAAACTTCATTGTTAGATGCCACCGTTAAGTTAACAATTAACTTTATCTACCGTACTTTTTACCAGAAAGTGAAGAAACTTCGCACACCCATTTAAGATTGAAACACCTAGGGAATGGTACGTGTCGATTCCTCATATTGTTATTAGTTTCATTGTTGAAAAACAATAAACTTTATCTTCCACAGTTTCAAGCACAAACTGACCAAATTTGGGACACTCATCAGATTACTACAGAAATATCTATGGAATGGTAGCAGTCCATTTCACATATTGTTGTTAGTTTCATTGTTGAAGACCACATTCTTAAATACACAATCGTTGGGGTTCTAAATTGTTAAATAAACAATCAACTTTATCTGCTATACTTAGTTACCTAAAGAACGTATGGTAAAGTCAAGTACTTGACCTAGTAAGTAGAATTTGGTACGCTACCATTGGACCACGGAGGGCAAAACCATAAACTGACGTGCTCATAAGATCAGTGCAATTTAGTAGACCTATGCGCATATCGGACCTCATGTTAAACATATAGGAGAAAAGGGGGGGTAAACATAATAGAACGTAAACAAAAGAGAACAAATGAGAATGGTGGTAGTAGGGGGAGGGGATACAATATGAGACGATAGAAAAACATGGTTTGGAGGTGGGGTGAGGTGTATAGAATTCTTTGACGGCATGTAAACAAAAGGATAAAAGAGAAATGAAGCATACAACATGTTTAAAGAAATACAAAAGAAAACAAAAGGTTAATAGAGGATAAAAGAGAAATTGTATATACAGCGCTATGCAGCTGTATGTTTTTAAAAAAGAATAATTGGTGAGAAGGATAAAAGAGAAATGAAGCATACAACATGTTTAAAGAATACAAAAAGGATAATAGAGGATAAAAAGAAATCAAGCATACAACGCTATGCAGATGTATGTTTTTAAAAAGAATAATTGGTGAGAAGGATAAAAGAGAAATGAAGCATACAATGCTATACACTTGTTTGCGTTTAAAAAGATTTTGGTGGTGTGGTGTGTGAAAAAGGTTTGTTGTTAATGTACATATGTTAAATAGTAAACAAAAGAGAAATTGTATATACAAGGCTATGCAGCTGTATGTTTTTAAAAAGATTTTTATGGTGGTGTGGGAAAAAGTTTGTTGCGAAAGATGAGTTGTAAACAAGAAAGAAAGAAAGAATAGTACCAGATGTTGATAGCGTGGGAACATAATATGTATACGACGGTTTTGCAGTTGGGATGTTTTTGAAAAAATAATAATAATTTTAAGAAAAATATTAGAACCTTGTAACCGAGGGCGGAACCGCGGCGCGGCGCGGGGCGGGCGCGGGAAGGTGGGCGGAGGCGTGCGCGACCGGAAAACAACCGCGTGTGCGAACGCGAGCACGACTAAAGATGAAATGAGAGTATATTGAAAAAAAGAGAAAAGTATTAACCTTGAGTTTATTCATGTCAACATATGAATAAAAGAAAATAAATGATGATGATGCTTACTTACACATTGAATTTTCCAAGAAAAGAAAACGTAAGGAACATATGAAAAGAATTTTGGGGGAGAGTGTTTTTGTTTTTGTAAATGGGTAGTATGATTTGTTTTGTTGATGGTTGGTATGAAAAAAAATAAAAATAATAATTTTGTTTTTGAACGCGATATGGGAGTTGTGGTGTGGTTAGAACTCCATTTTGTTTGACGTAAACGTTTAAATACTGAGTGTTAGTAAATTGTTGTATGTATTAGCTGCTATGGCTCACGTACGTCAGCTAGTTTTTGAGGAGGACGAAGACACATTACTGTGTCCACCATCACCACCGAGAAAGAAGATGAAGACAGGACATAGCGATTTACCGAGGAAACAGTCAAAGCACAGACCGGATTCCCCGGAATATGTTGAAGTGGTGTATTTATCGTCATCTTCGGATGATGATGAAACTGATTTGGAAGAAAAAGAGCGCCAAACTCCATCACCATCGTTATTAACGAGTAAAAGAACGCAGTCAAAACAGAGACCGAATTCCCCGGACGGTGTTGAAGTTGTGTATTTATCGTCATCTTCGGATGATGAAACTGATTTGGAAGAAGAAGAGCGGCAAATTCCACTACCAACACTTTCGTCGTCACCAGTTTTTTCCCCAGCGTTATTAACAAGAACACGAAGATTTTGTAGAATGGACTGCACATGTGAAAACGTAAAAGTGGACCCAAAGTATATTTTAAAATCAATTAAAGACTGGGAAACAAGTAAAATTTTAATCTGTGAGGCTTGTTCTGAAGGGGTTGACAATCAAAACGGAGACGATTGTTTATTTATGTCCGAAGAAGAACTGGTTGAAAGGGCAGTGCAAAATTTAATTGAAATAGATATTGATGATCTATTTTATACATACGCAAATTCGCACATTATCGGAATATGTACTCAAGAAATTTTTTATGATACATATTACGAACTAATTGAAGAACGGGATAATCAATTTTTAACCGAAGTGGTTGAAATTTTCCAAAATAAGGACAGACAGAAAGCATATTCCAAGTGAGTGTTTTTTTACCAATGTTAAAATAAACTAAACTAAACATTCGTGAATTGTGTATGTGTTTGTGTATCCAGAAAGTGATATGTGATTGTGTAATTACTTTGAACTACAATAAGAAAAAATGATTATGATTAATCATGAACTTGTGTTTTACTTAAGACATTAGTGAAGTTTATACTTTTGTTTAAACAATATTTACTGTGAACATTACATTTTGAAAACTTTATACGAAAAGTGTATAAATATTGAATTTGTTGATCCATGTTTTTATTGGAACGTAATCGTGAAATTCCAACATATGATATTGAATTTATTATTTGTGAATTTTAACTTTATACACTACATTTGCATTGTTTAATTACTTCATTTGTAGAATACAATTTATTTGGGTTAAAAACAAATTGAATTAAAAATATTTTTTTTCAATAACTAATATTATTAATTTGCAAAATAAAGAACGTGTAGTATGAACAAAGATCATGTTTAATAACAGTAACTATTACAATGTGTTTGTTGTAAATGTATGATAAAATGAAAATAGAATCAAATAAACTTTTCATGATACTAAAAAAAAGTGTTGTGTTTTATTTTACAAAAAAAATAACAATGAAATAAATAGAAAAAAACTTTACGAAGGAAAATATTGGAAAGTAATACTTGTATTATATTTATATTCTTTTTCATTTACATTTATTATTTGATGTTTAGTATTATTGCACGTGTCTGCATTATTTTAATTTTTCGTTATACACTTTAAGAAACTATTTTAAAATTGAATAAAAATAATCTTGAAGAGAAAACCAACTAAGTATTACAACTTGAAATATAAATATTTCATGCTTTAGAGAATATAACATTAAATGGTAACACATGTAGGGAAAAAAAACAAACTTTCGGTATTATTTGTTAGTTGTTGAGTTTATTTTCTTGTTAGAAGACGCGTTTCTGCATTAGCAAAAGTATGAATTGCGTATGCAAGAAATCACTTATTGACATTAATTGGATTACGTCCGCTTTAATTAAATGGATACCAAAGAATTTTTTTTTCTGCAATGAATGTTATATTGGTTTGAAAGATAATAATAATATACATAACTGTATCTTAAAAAGTAAACATGTGTTGAACTTGGAAGCTTTTAGTATTTTATCAGAATACGCTACGTACAAGGAAATTTAGAAAATATATATGAAATCACATAATATTCATAGTAAGAAGGATTATATTCTTATTAAATATATTTTTAACAAACATTATGAAAACGTTCTATTTCATTTGATATTATCCAATTTTGATTTTCCAAGACATATTTTTGGCACAAAGATTTTTTACATGGTATGAATATGATTGGAGAAAAAAATATTGCTAACTTTTGTAGGACGCATGCGCATTCGTTGAAAGTTTTGTGCGCTTGCGCATTTGTTTATATATTTCTAAGAAGAATGTTTAAGTAAAACAGTTTTTGCAAAGATGTGTAGTAAGCGTGTATTTGCTTCCGAGTATATTTCTCCAAGAGAACAGGAAATTAAATCTGCTAATAGACATAAAGTTACTTATCTAGATGGTGATATTTCTGAAGAAGATAAACTGAAAATATTATTACGTAAGGAAAAAAATATTGATTCGTTTAGAAGATTTTATAGATATGATGATGAAATTCGATGTGAAAAAGTGTATCCGAATTCACGTATTGAAATTCATGAATTAGATATTGTGAACTGTAAGTGCAATCGATTTAACATAAGTGAATTGTGCGTAAAAGAACTTTTTGAAAATTATCAATTGAATGAACCATTACTTTGCTTTGCTTGCTCAATAAGAATACCAGATGAAAGACTTCATTCATGTACACTAGCGTGTGATAATAGTTTGAAACGTGCTGTGTGGGAATTTGTCATTAAGAAGAAAACTCGTGACATTGTATTTGAACTTTATTGCAAGAAACATTGCTTAAACAGTACTTATGGAAAAAATAAAACGTTTTTAAACAGATTCAATTTATCATACGAAGGCCTATCGTTTTCTGATTTTTATATTTCACAGTTAGTGGAACTGTTTTTAAAGAAAGACAAGAATGCATATAGAAAATAAAATTTGCGTGTACAATTGTACTTCTTTTAATGTAAATGAACATTGTGTGTTTGAATGTATTTCAAGATGGAACCCGCAACGTCGAGTTTTGTGTTACGGATGTTTTCAAAATCGAAGTGTTTTCGATGAACATGAATGCGTTACGTTAGACTATGATATGTTATGCTATAATGCATGGCGTGCTATGGTGAATATACAGACTTTTGATGATTTATATGAAGAATTTGTATCAATGCATAGTGATATTGAAATTGATAAATGGTCATTTAATTATGCGCTATATAATATTTTATTAAACAGAAAATATATTGAGTTAATTTTAGAATTACTCCTTGAGAAGGATTTCTTTTATAATTTTTAATTTTGTACATGTACAAAAAAGGTATAAATTGTAAACACAATTTATATTGCTCATTGAATTTTTTTTAATTATGATTTCTTTTACGTTTACTGAAAAAAAATATAACATTGTATATGATATACTTTATTTATGATTCATATTCAACTTTTTTTTTATATTTATAAATATGATTTTTAAAATTTTATATGATATGCAAAACGTTCTTTTGTAAATAAAATATTATTCGTTAAAAGTATTTCTTCTTCTTATTCTTATTCTTTACATATTTTAAAATATTTTTGTTTTCACTTTTCAAAACTTACGCAGATACATTTAAGTTCATACTCAGACAGTTTGAAAAAAAAAGAAAATAGTAATTGTAATATCACGAAATGTGTTAATTATATTCCATGAGCGTTATGAAAAACATTATCAGTATTGTTTGGACATCACACAGAAAATCATGAGTGTATTTTCAAAATGCACAATGTATGAATAGTATCACAATGTTTGTAATAATAATATTATTATTAAACTCGAATGCTCTGATTGTCATAGACTGTTTTCTAGGGATGATTGCTTTACCAATCATAAAACAGTATTTGTTTGCGAAAAGAGTTTATACGGTCACATAAGTTTTAAATTGATTGCGGCTAATACATGTTATACACATGTAAACGTTGGGTATATTTATTTCGTTGAACGGTTACCATGTAGATATCTTTTTGTGTTGTAAAATGAACAAGAACATCAACTTATTTGTATTTACAAGTGTAAGGACATGCTTTGTATGTGGAGATAAAAACGGATTCCGTTTGTCTACAACATTGATGGACTCGAGCATTGTTTTAAGAAAAAATATTCTACTTTCACATAATAACAGTAATTATGGTATGTAATTTTATGTTAAAACTTTACAATTGAAGTAATAATATCGGGACAAAAAATTGATAAAGGATAAAAGATTTAATTCCGTGACATGTAGTTGTATATGTGCGTTAAATTATTATTATTATTAAAACTACCAAACACATTAGGTCTTTTTGCAAAAGCGAGATTTCTTATATTTTGTTTAATACATTAAACAATGAAAATTATGTAAGCAAAATTCCTGAGCTAATCCTGATTCACGAAGCATCAAAGATCAAAAACCAATTCTCACCTAATACGAAAAAAAACGTGCTGCAAGTGGGGAGGAGTATGATTTCTAAAAGGAAATGATGTTATTAAATTTTCAAACTTAATTATGGACAAAACAATTTGTAGTTATTGATTTATTATAACACCAACTATTGCTAGTTTGACAATACTGACGTATCGTACCTCCCAGAGAAATTATTTCACCCTTTGGGTTCGACCATTGTAATCGTCAAAACCTAAAGGTAATGTACTGGTTAGAACGTACTACTGCTAATGAAATCCGTCATTCCGGAAATGGATTGGAAAAACGATTTGGGATGAAAACAAATACAGTTTACGAATTTCATGTATCACGGGTGCTTGAACTGTTATCCTACTATGCGAGACGTATTGTTGAATTTTACGTCTAAGCAATGCACATTACTACAAGAACGGTATGACCATGAAAATAGCATTTCTCGAAAAAATTAAATTTTAATGTTGTTGAAATGTAACCATATGGTGAGAAAACGATAAAAATCCAGTAAATTATTCAATCACACTGTTTTGATCTTGTTGATCACCTGATACCTAAGGCATGGTGTACCATCAAAGAGTTTGTTGCATATTATGATGTAACATCATTATATCCATTGATAATGGCACGTAAACCATTGCCTATAGGTAAACCATAAATTTATAGGGCGAGCTAACTTTCCACAAGTGGAAAGTATTTAGACAATAGTCAAATGAACCATCTTGCCTCCAAAAGACTTATATTTTCCAATTTTACCATATACGTGTAATGGACGGTTTATGTTTGGGTTATGGCGTTCGTGTATGGAACAATTGCATGCACTGCGATTCCGAACGTGTCTTCACTAGTAACCCTTGATCCACATCTAGCTTGGATACAAGATTTTGCAAATTTTGGAATTCAAATTATCCGATTACTCTGTTTAAAGATTATGTGAATTCATTCTTAAAAAATGAAACAGGAGTCTTCAGGATTTCTCAGCTGGTGTAAAACTAAATAAGACAAAGAGAAATATATTGTGTAGTATTATGTATATGAACGGGAAAAATATTATTTAATCGAACCCCGGTTCCTTAAATCGTTATATGGGGACAGCTAATAGATTTCACGCATTCTGTAAGTGTTGATACTCTAGAAAAAATATTAAGTTACCCATAGGTCTCACAATATGAGGTACAAACTGTATTACCCATTGGAGAGCAACATCTTATTGTAATGTAGCATAGAAAATTTTCAAATGTTACCCTTGCAACATTTTATCACAAGACCATTGCCCTAATAAATTAGTCGCAAGAGCAACTTATTTTTACGGATTGTTTGCTAAGCATGCTCCTTATTTATTTAACCTCTCCTAATTAATTACTCGAACATTTCATGTGAGCATACCAATGATATTTCGAACTTATAAAATTATATATTCTATCGTAATTAATTAATTAATTACTCGAACATTTCATGTGAGCCTACAAATAATTCGTTTCCTTTGGAAACTCTTTGTTAAAAATGTGAGCCTACAAATAATTCCGAAAATGTTAATTATTTATATTCTCCAAATAAATTAGTCGTAAGAGCATTAAAATTAGAGGATGTTGAACATTTATACTTCAATGCTAAGACTATACTGAAAATCAATATAGCAAGCATAGAAAGATAAGAAAAAAACAGAATCGTGAAGGCATACATCTATAGTAAGGATATTCAAAGAGTATACTGAAAACCAGCATAGCAAGCACAGAAAGATACGAAAAAAAAGAGAAATGAGAACACTGAAACCATACTAAGGATATTCAAAGACTATACTGAAAATCAGCATAGCAAGCATAGAAAGATACGAAAAAAAACAAATTATCAAAGAGAACACTGAAATTATACTAAGGATATTCAAAAATTATACTGAAAATCAACATAGCAAGCATAGAAAGATACGAAAAACCAAAAATGAAAACAGTCAAGACATGCATCTATACTAAGGATATTCAAAGACTATATTGCAAATCAGCAAAGGAAGCACAGAAAGATACGAAAAACCAGAAATGAACCATACATTTGTACTATGGATATTCAAAGAGTATACTATAAATCAGCATAGCAAGCACAGAAAGATAGGAAAAAAAAACAGAAAAGAGAACAATCAAGACATGCATGTGTACCTCAATACTATACTGCAAATCAATATACCAAGTCTAGAAAAATATGAAAAAAAAGCGGCAAAATTTTATGTTCTGCCTATTGTTTGTGTTTACCAAAATGTCCAGTAGGAAATGTTTACATTGATTAACTCTTATCTACTACCTATTCCGTTCACCATGCACCCTTATTTAACATATACTAATTGCTACCCGTCATACATATACTGTATATCATTATTGCATGGAAAACACATTAAAATCCAACCGCCATGTTTGTTTCTTTTAAACAACGCCATCTGTACACATAACATTGACATTAGTGTGTATAAGACTGTGCGTGTGTGTAGATGTACCATAGCAAGTTACCGAGTGTTGTTTGTTTTTATAGCCGGCAATACCCCGCGCAGTTTCCGGCCGGCAATATTTTACGCGTCGCGAAACCTTTTTCCGGGCCCAAATACCGCGCGGCGCGCACCGGTCGCGGTAAAAAGGCGCGAAAATGGTATTTATTTTAGTAATATCATTCATTTTACCTATTCATATAAAAATACAACCTCTAATAAACATATTTCCAAAGTTTCAAAAAAATCGATGCCATATTGTTTATGCAAATTCATTAAATTTCAATTTTCAATTTACAATGTTGTAAGCTATATAGTAGTGTTCCTTAGGTCCTAACGATTAAGAAAATACCTTTCTTTTCTTTCTACGAGCTTTAGTTTGCCGTAAAAAGTCAAAAAATAAAAAACTGTACTTTTGGAACACCCTGTATAAAATCGAAAAAAATAAAAATTGTTCAAGTTTATCATGTAGGGTGTCTTTCTATATAGATTTTGACCTGACAAATCGATTTCTGTAATCCATTTTCACCTACGATAAACCGTTTAGGAGCTACGCCCATTTAATATTATTTTCAAGTTACAGTGTTCTAATCTGTATAGTAGTGTTCCTTAGGTCCTAACGATTAAGAAAATACTTTTCTTTTGTTTCTACGACCATTAGTTTAGCGTAAAACGTAATACCAGTCCGCCCCCTTCCCTTGTAAGAATTTAAAAAAAAATAAAATTGTTCAAGTTTATCGTGTAGGGTGTCTTTCTATATAGATTTTGACCTGACAAATCCGTTTCTGTAGTCCGTTTTGTTCTACAATCAATAGTTAACGATTTATGAATATTTAGAGTTATTATACGGAAAAATCTTAATCTTTTTCATCAGCGTCACCTATATAGTTATAATTGTCAGTACCATGCATGTTTTTTGTGCGGTTAACATCAAAAGTTTTTTGGTCTACTGTTATTTGTAGAAACGGGAATGCCTCATACGTTTACCGAGAAAACTATTTTGTCATTTCCCCGCCATATTTAATTTTCGCACATTGATATTCAGATGTTTCCTGAAACGACATTTGGTAAGTCCAACTTTATAAGAATTATAGAGAACAATATATATATATATATATATATATATATATATATATATATATATATATATATATATAATGAAGACAAATGTCTATCGATAAATGTTTATGCATATATCCTGTACTTGAAAATTCTAATCATATATCTTATTTTTAGTTGGTAGTAGTAATATCATTTGTACATTTAAATGTGTATATTTTAAAGTATTATGTGTCCTGTTCATACATTTCAGGGTTTTATACTAAAAGTAAATTTTCAGTTTTGAAATCTTTTTCCCGTAGACATCATTTTGACCTCTATAGGTATATCCAATTATTGCACTACTAGTACAATTTACCTCCTTCATAGCAGTCTGATGAATAAGTAATTTTACATACATACATACATATCTCTGGATAGCAACAATATGAGCTAACTGTTGTGTTTTTTCAAGAGAACACTTGTAAAATATTCTAATGTTACACCATGAGCACACAACCCTAATGATAGAGTCAGTTTTATCTCTGTTTCTCTCCATCTAACATACATTTTCTCTCTCTCTCTCTCTCTCTCTCTCTCTCTCTCTCTCTCTCTCTCTCTCTCTCTGTGTGTGTGTGTGTGTGTGTGTGTGTGTGTGTTTGTTTGTTCTATATGAATATCTAATCATTATTTTCCTTTCTTATTTACATTGACTGTCCCTAAAATTTCAAAAGCTCTATCTGAAATTTATTGGTGTCCCTAATGAAACTCAATTTAATATGGACATCTCATTTATGTCTAGGACATCTAAAATTTATTTTGTTTTAATCCTTGATACCTTTTCACACATTTGAACACAATAGATACGATTTTAAATTTCAAATTCCATGACAAACAATAAGAAATTTCTCTTTGATGTATGATTGCAATGAAAGAGTGTTTAGTTCTAGTAGTTAAGGCTCATTATAGCGCTATGGTGACCCTGTGATGATTTGGTCCCTCTTTGAATTTTTTCACAGCAATAAGTCAGTGCTACACTGTTTCCGTTCACTCTTTAATAAAATATTTCTTTATGATTTACAAGCCATCCATTTAAAATTATTTTAAAGTTACATTGTACTACAGCTTTGCTAGAACTTTCAGTTTTGGTGATGCTTGCTCAATGTCAAACCGCTCATTTCTATTCCAACACCCCAACCAAATATTTCATGACAAACGTATGTTTAAATTATTATATAAAATGTAATAAACAAAACATTGTAATGTTACACCATTTCATGAGAGCAACGTCTCTCCTTTAACCTAACCAGTATAAACATAGGACGTAAAACTTATGATTTCATTGTAATTTTACTATTTGAGGTCGATCACGGTCCCCCACAAATCAAAATATATGTAAGATGCCTCTTACTTTCTTTATTCCGCCATTTCATGAGAGCAACGTCTCTCATTTACCCTATTAAGCATAATCGTGGGACGTGAAACTCTCATTTACCCTAGTCAACATAATCGTGGGACGTAAAACTCAAAGATTTCATTTTAGTTTTACTGTTTCAGGTCCCAGAATCGATCTCGACCCCCCACCAATCAATATGTACGTGAGCTTCCTCGTTGATATCATGTTTCCTCCCACTTTCTTTATTCCGCCATTTCATGAGAGCAACGTCTCTCCTTTACCCTAGCCAACATATTCGTGGCATGCAAAACTCAAAGATTTCGTTTCCTCCCACTTTCTATATACTCTTTCAAGAGTTTTCTGTTGAAAGCAAAGCAATATAAAACATTCATTTGCCTTAATCATTTGTGTTCCTTAGATTACAGGGCAAAAGCGTTGGACGTTAAACAAAAATATTTCAGTTCATTTAAAGAGCATCCAGTAGGAACACGACTCAGAGGAAGGAAATGCTATGTAGTAAAAAACTGTAACATGGGGCCCATAAAATAATCCATACGTGTTATATATGCAATTCAACAATATAACCTCTCGTATCTTTTATTCTATCGTTTCGTTTGGAATTTTAGTTGGATCGTTTGTTACTCAAACTCCGAGGTTGAATTTTAGTTGGATCGATTCTTTTAACCTCTCGTAATTAATTACTCGAACACTACTAATTAATTACTTTATGTATGTATGTAGGTCCACGTCTCATAGTATCGTGGTGCTGAAAGGGACGCTACGCTACACTCTAATTCATCAGTCATTATTTTTTCTGTGTGTGCGCTTATAATTGATGTGTCTTGCATTTTTAAACGACTTTAAAAAGAGTTCCACCATCGCTAAGCAGTTAGCGTGGGAGACCCGGGTTCATTTCCCGGCAGAACGGTTTGGATTCCATAACAATAACTAGGTCTTCGTTTCGCTGCTCAAAAGGATGGTAAGTTTCTCAATGACAAACCCAAGTCATAAAATAGATATCTAATATATACATTTACATACTTGTTATTATTATTGAAAAAAAAAAAACAGCTCCACTGTGTGGATCAACTTGTACTAATCAAAATTTGTATTTATGAAACACGAAGATTATGGCTTTTTTTTTTTCATTATTCATATCTCTCCGTGTTCTTTTAACAAGAAATAGACCTTATTTTTCTAATAAGACAGCTTATGTTCCATTTGCTTTCTTTGTACACCAAGCTATCTCTAAAAACCAGTGTAATTTTTCGTGTTGATTGCTATAATTCAGAGCCCTAATCTTATAAGTTCCTCTACTCAAAAAAAGACTAATTTTTTAAGAAATGTTCACTTTCCTTTTCGTCAAAAAGAATGAATGAATGATCCATTCATATATACTTACAGAGTTCTAAAAACCTTGTCCACCCCCACTCTCCGTTGACCACTATGCACGGTGTGGGGTAAAAGTTCAGGTAGAAACCGGTGTTGCCTGTATTCCATGGATTCTTTCATAGTTCAAACATGTGTATATATATATATATATATATATATATATATATATATATATATATATATATTTGTTGTTAGCTGGGGGGGGGGAATAGCAAAAACGAAAATCTTTCTCATTTTGCTGGAACCCAAGGGAGTGGGGAATGGACGAAATTGTGCCATCTGTACAACAACAACAACAACTTGTGCGTGCGCTCTCTCTTTGTAAAAGAACATGAAAACCTGTTTCAAACTCACCACAAAAGAAATAGATTATACTTTTACGTAAGATGATCAATCGTTATCCAAATTCTACATTTTTCATCGCCTTTAAAATGATATTCATTTTAGTTGATAAATCATAATCCTATCTTATGTCTGAATTTAATATGTCAGTATTAAACTTCTAACTGAAATCACTGTGTCTTGTTCTACATATCATTAACTAGACATTTAATGTATATTAGCAAACAATTCTCTGTGTTGAGTTACCTATAATTCGACTTAGGTTTCATATGTATACAAATCAAAACAGCAATAATAATAATAATAATAATAATAATAATAATAATAATAATAATAATTTTGGAATGAAATAAATGTAACTTCAACGGTTCAAATTCTATGTTAGCTGTAAGGCAACATGTTATATAGTTCAATCATTATAATTGATCATCCTGTTCTTTTGCGTATGTCTGTTGATTCTATTACAGGATTTTCAAAATTACTTACCTTTAAGATCTATTAGAGGCTGTAAATAAAAATATTTTCTTCTCACTTTTAATGTCTGTGTCAAACAAACTACTAGTTTTTTTCAATGTACATTGTAAGTGATTCACGATCAGAGAATAATAATAATAATAATAATAATAATAATAATATTGCACATATAAGTTCATGTCTCAAAATACCAATGCTCCTGCTAAAAAATCACAATTTGAATAAAAAAGGAGAAAAAATACACTTTGCTTTTAATTTCTTGATACAACTTTAATTATATATCTATATTTGTATATATGAATATATATATATATATATATATATATATATATATATATTACATTTTACAAAATTACACTCTTCGTTTTTTTAATCGAAGGCGGCGCTCCAGCGCCTCGACTCTTTTCACAACTATAACGATTCTTTCAGCCTCATCTTCTTCTAAGGGGAAGAGGGCCCACAACCTTTCTTCTTCCTCTTCCTCTTGCCTTTTCCTTTTTTCCCTCTCTGTTTCTTCTTTTCCTTCCTCTCCTCGATCTTCCCTCTCTATTTCTTCTTCTTCTTCTCTTGTGATATCGATAAGGATGCAATCGATGTCATCCAGTGTGTTAACGATATTCATTGAACCGGCCATCCTATAAGGAAAAAAAAAGAAGAAAATTATTACTAATTGAAATTTTACAAGTCTATAGAATCTAAGTTAAGTATCCTTATGACTAAACAATTATTACAATAAAGTAAATACGATTCTCAACAATAGTATAATCTAAGATTTAATCCATCCTAAAAAATCAAAACATAGTTTTTTCGTTTTCTTATATTATAAGCGAACTTTTTACAAATAGTAATAATGACATAATCGTTCAATGGTACATTGTTCACCTCCGATGTCTGAGTTTAATTCCTGCTAGCGTTGTGTGGTATACAAACATTTTGCTCGTAGTCTTTGGCGTGGGAGATCCGGGTTCGATTCCTGCGGGGACGGTACGTATTCAACGTAGGTCCACGTCTCCCTGTTCAAAGGGACGCTAAACTAAAAATCAACAATCATTTTGCTCGTGAATTTTTCAGCTTTTATGAACGCGATGGATAGCCTAAACTTAAAATATATATCCAAGGTTTATTTTTTTACAATATATATTAGCAATGCTGTAATATAAATCTAGTTCACACCTAACCAAATAACGTATATGTCTTTCATACACTCGTCAACGAAAACGTATATGTTTTTCTAACTCAAATGAAACAATTTTAAAAATATCATCAGCTTTTCAGATATCAAAGCTTATGTTAAAGTAATAATAAACATTTTTATTTATAGTGTATTCAAATGATTTCTTTCTAGTGAATGTTCTCCTTCAGATTAGATACTACAACAACGCACTGGAGCATATTGGGTTGCCTACCACTTAGGAACTATGCAGATTTCAACCTTTTCTCTGCTTTTTCCCAAATCTGTGTGGTCAAACCGTATATCTTAAATTTCGTTTAACTGTGTTACAATTTACATTAATAAGAAATTGATTTTAACAGCCAGAATACAATAATAATATTTCCCATCGATAAAAAACTCCAATCTTCAGTATCCTAACCAAAATAAAATGATGTAATTTCTATTCTTTTCTGTAATCTAATTTCTCCATATATACACATTTATTATGCTCCCCCGACAAAAAAAATTTCTGAGTGTGTCCGTCAGTCTTTCACAAGTTTTGTTCCTATACCCTTTATTTCAATACTAAAAAATATAAATAATAATGATAATAATAGTTTAAGCTACATATGTATCAATAGTAGAAAATCGCTTTTACAAAAAATTCAAAGTATATTCCAAAAAATTAACCCAAACGTATGTCTGACCAACACTTCTATTTAAAACTTGACAATATCATAAGACAATTGTTAATATCACAGCATAGTACTTTTCAAGTCATATGTTTAATCAAGTTACTTATTACTCTAACTAAATCATTATGTTAATAGAAGAAACAATTCTTCCAAAGAAATTTAGCAAAATTATTGTATTTTGAGTAAATTACTTGATGTATTCAATAAGGTTCTCGTCTTTTCTGTGAACGATCTCTTGTTCAAGTCCTGATATGTATATTCATTCAATCATAAATAATTCTTAAAGCTTTTCATGGACCCCACCAAAATTAATTTCTACATATATTAATAAAAATTTCGTAAAAAATGTATAAAGTATTTCTCTTCAAGTTACATGTCACAAAGTTCGGCATTAACATCTCTCTCTAGCTATCAACTGTATATGTTTTTCGATACCGTACTATTTTACTGATAATCCATATCATGGACATAAATTTTCTAATGTTCCTCATACTTTTTAAAACTATAAAAAAAGCATCTATATATGGCATATCGTAACGAAAATTGGAAAAGATTTCATGAAGCTCTACTGGATGGGGTCCCAGGTTCAATACTAGCTCGCGACAATTATTTAAACAGATTTATAAAAACATCAGTTTTAGATTATTTTATAAAATGTGGTAAGTTCCCCCGCCCCTATCTTTTCTCATATATTTAATCTACCGATTTTACTCATCTTAAAAGTTCTGACATAACAGGTATAAGAGCTGTACGCCCAAAATACGTTCACAATTACATACACAAATAAATCCAATCATATACGTATGTACCCCTGAGCTGATCGGTTATATATTTTCAAACCTTATACAGAATAAGAAACTATCTTCAAAGCGTTCTTTAGTCTGCTACAAATATATCAATTCCCATAAAACATGTCTTGCTACACCATTCCTACTCGTTTCTTGTAGTATCCAAGAAAACAGAAATACTTTCTATGTAACACCATTGTTTCTAAGATCCCTTATCTATTCTAATAAGACGAATATTTAAAAAATTTTTCGTGTACGTGACAAATAAATCTCCAATATTAAAGTTTGGACATCGACACCCGCAACATGCATATTTCACTTTGTATCTTTTCCATCGTTTACTAAAACAAACACTGTACTTTACGAAATCTAATTTCCCTAACCCTATCACTCTTATTCAACAATAACTTTCGCTCAGTTATAATCGTAAGTTCACGGATTGTTGTGTATACTCCTTATTTATTTATTTATTTATCCTGTTTGGAATCTCATCAGAACATCAACGCTGTGATCCGTCAAATAAATATGATTGTAAACCGATAATTCAATTCTTGGTAGGAAGTTTCAAATATACTGAGGTCCCCGTCTCATTTGGACTAGTTGTTAAACAAGCAAACAAATTTAAATTCCGTTTTAAAACCATGTTTCGCGTAACTCCACTGTTCAAGCTGCTACATTTGATAAATTTATATATCGTTTCAACGATATTTATCTTCAAATGTCCATAAATTAACGAAACGAAACAAACATTCCAACTAAATGATTTGTTCATCTGCATATTATTTTTATTGTGCTAATAAATTGATCGAAAGAGTAAATATTTCCTTACCTGATACTTTTTCAATCTTCAGTGAAACAGTGATGATAGTCCACCCAAACACTTGAAATAGTCCGCCGTGGAAATTAGGCTAAAAAAAAAAAAAGAAACACAATTTATTATTATATTTGAATAAAAATATTGAATAATAACAAAAGAAAATGTTACACTGTTATGCTAATATTCATATTTTGTAGGCAATACTTTTTCTCTTAAAACTCAACTATTATTAATTCTCACGTTAAAGTTGTCATTTCGCAAAAATAAATTAAATCTTATCTTATTAAAATGAATATTTATCATTTTCTCATATTACTAATATGAATATTTATCAATTTTCTCGATAATTTAGTTAAATCTTATCTTATTAAAATGAATATTTATCATTTTCTCAATAATTTAGTTAAATCTCATCTTATTAAAATGAATATTAAACATTTAAAAAGACAAGCAGAGTTTTATTTCCATATGTATATAATTAAGAAAAACAGAAATCAACGTACCTTTCAATATAGGTAATGTTGAAAAAATTTTCTAATCAAACTCCAGCACACGAATAAAGCACACAGTTTCAACACCAACACTCAGAAGCAGAATGCGTCAGTTCTTTAAACCTTGTTTTTTTTATATATATAAATAACATAACCCACGCTAACTTTGAGGATAAATTATCTTCTTCTCTTCTTTTTTTTTCTTCTTAAAATCGTCTCAAAATTAAGTACAAAAATATCATCTTTAGTTCGTGCAAATAACCATACCTGTTCCTTTAAAACACAGTAATTGTTAAATCCCATCCAACTGCACACAATAAAAGAAAAAATATCATCTGATACCTTTTCCTCTAAATCCCAGTGTCAAACCAAGCAGAAAACCTGATTTTTCTCTAAATACATTACCGCACATATGAGTAAACAAAGGTCTTCCTTCCATTCACAATAACACAATTCACAGTTGCAATCTGTTAGTGGATGTGTCAACAACCTTCGTTCGTCCGTTGTGAACAACGCATGTCTATACCATCTGTTCACAAGCTTGGATTTTTTTTTCAAGTAAGTTTTCAATTTAGAACTTGTACAAAAAATATCTCTATACCTTACATGATTCATACAACAACACTTAACTATCAAGCATGAGATCCATACTTCGATTCCCGATAACAAACAATATTCACTCCATGATTTTCGTTTGCCTATACATAATTGAGACCACATAGCATAATCGGTAACGCTCTTGCCTTCGGTGCAAGCGGTCATTGCTTCAATTCACAGTGGGGCACTCGGTCAAAAAAAGTGTAATCGTTAACGCTCTTCACGTCTGTGTGAGCGGTCTCTGATTCAATTCCTGGTGGGGCATTCGCTCGAAAAAGGGTAATCGCTAACGCTCTTGATGTTGGTGCAAGCTGTGGGGCATTCGCTCGAAAAAAGTATAATTACTATCGCTTTTGCTTCAGTGCGAACGTTCCCTGGTTCGATTTCAGCTCCCGCCAATTAAACTTCGTGCTGAACATAATCCATATGCGTTGGTTCTTCTTATGGCTCCCATTTTCATAATACCACCATATCATGCATCTTATCATTATTGTGTGTACTCACGTATAATTCACAGGTTCGATTCCCGGTGGGGACAACACACGATCGAAAAGATGTAAAATCTTTCTCATAACAGTTGTTCTAATAGAGGGTTTTTTCTCATTCACACCATGTAAATGCCTTGGGTTGTACCCAACCGTTTCCCCAATCATTTTTTTTCCTTCCCTTTCCACGGATTGTGTTCTCGCCGAGGAGTCCTCAAACGTGCAGTGTTAAATGGCCTTAAATATTAAAAGCCCAAAATCTAAACCCTAACCTAACATGCCTCAAAAATTGTAATATTTCATTTTCATTTATTAAATGAGTACAAGTTTCACGCAATCTATTTTTACATATGTTAATGAAACTAATTATCTCTCTTGTTTCACAAATCTATGAATAGTCATTATCCATTCGGGTTTGTTTATCTTTTCATAGGATAAACTTCTTATACAATAAAATTCATTTTCATTTATGTAACTCTAATATAAAGGTTCCATGTTTCGTTTTGCTAGCATATAATTTGTATTCCACTCAACATTTAAAAATCGTTATAGGTTTACCTTCATAACAAACAAAATACATTCACTCCGTTCAGCTACAATACGTTAGTTCGATTCCTGACTTCGTCAATATAGTTTATTCATATTCTCTTTTTTTCTAGATTAATTTAATAATAACTAAATGCAACATTACAATTTACATGTAAGTTCTCCATAACCACGCGTTTTTAAACACGGAAGTTCCATCATCTCTCTTCCCTCATTTTTTTTTTCAAGTTAAAGCACTGTGGGCGGGGTAATCTACAGCTGCTACAACAAGCCGGTTCCCATGGTCAAGTTACGACAATTTTTACAATAACAACAACATATTAAAAAAGCATAAAAGAAAAAAAGAATTGTCTCTTCTAAAAGTAGAAAAAATATACCATGCATTCATTCATATTTTGCCTCTCATTCATGTAAACACGGGTGGTCTATTTTTTTTTCTCATGGTTTTTCAACACACACACACAGACATATATATATATATATATATATATATATATATATATATATATATATATATATATATATATATATATATACAGAATCAATAGGGCTTTTCAATATAATAGAGGGATTCTCATTCTTAGAACGGATACACATAATAGTTCATTCACATCTGCCTTCTGATTCACGTAAACAGGATGCAGGGTAGTCTGTTTTTTTTTCTCACTCTCTTGGGTCTTGGAAACACGAGATCTCTTTTCATGCTTCATTACATCTTTCTATGAGTTAATATATAAGAATATAATTAGAACTCTCTTAGACCCAAACATCTCATACATGGTTCACTAAACAGCAATTATCAATCACACAGAGTATAATCGTTCTCTCCCTCTCCCTACATCTCTCTCTTACCACATCACCTGTGTTTTTTTTTTCTCAATTTTCAATACACCATCCCCTCCCACATTTCCTCTTCAATTCAATTGAATCTAGTACACCTGCGGTTGTTTTTCACCTCAAGTTACCTTATATTACAGGATGTTATTCCACACTTCCCCCACTACTCTGCATTCATCTTTATACCCAATATTGTCTTCCTTTTGTTTTGATTACCCCTCCCCCCTTTTTTTATCCTATATGTTTAACATGAGGTCCGATAAGCGCATAGGTCTACTCAATTTGTAGTAATGTTCAATTAGCAAGGCAAATATCGAATGGTGTTACATGTTCATGTATTGTTTATAGTATGATGCTACAAATATAACAAAATATAATGATCAAATAAGTCACCAAATCGCCAGGGTCGATTAGGTGTTCCTGGAACGGTGGCTCAGTGGTTGAGCGTTCACCTCTGGTGTATGGGGTCCCTGGTTTGATCCGAGCTCTCGCCAAGTGAACTTTGTGGTGGACAAACACCGTGTGGGGGGGCTCGCGGCGTTCTCCTGTTTCCTTCCACTTTATTTACTCCACTATTTCATTTATTTCTCACCATCGTTTCCTTTAGGCTAGTTGGCATAACTTGGAACAACCTACCAAGAAGAATAAACTAATGGATTGCGAAGATAGACATTCAGTCTCTGGTGAATTTGATGATGAAGTAGACATCTACCTCAACAATTCATCATGTGTAAGAGAACTAGATATACTGCAATGGTGGAAGCAACAAGAACAAACATTACCAAAATTGTGTAAATTAACGCGTCAGTATCTCGTCATCCCTGCTTCTAGTGCGTCTACTGAAAGAGATTTTAGTACTCAGGAACGGAGAAATGCTCTAAAGCCTGAAACTGTTGAATCTGTTTCCGTGCTATTCGATGCGTACAAGAACATACAGTAAAGCGATGTTCATTTTGCACTATTGATTTCTTAGGAAACCTTATATTTTCATTTTCTTAATATCAACTATCCCTTATGTGATGTTAAGAGGCATTTTTGATAGCTGATATCTATACATTTTTCATTCAGGGGACTTTTGAGGTATTTTTTGATCAACAATGATATGTGTGGATTTTGTTTTGATTTACTGCCTCGCATTCCGTCATATAGCTCTGTTATTTACTTGTTACGCACCGTTCCAGGAACACTTCATCGATCCTGGGGTCTGGGTGATTTATTTGATCATTGTTTTTTGTTATTATTATTGTAGCATCGAATTATAAAGAATACAGGAACATGTAATATGATTTGGAATCTGCCGTGCTAATTGAACATTACTACAAATTGCGCTAATCTTATGAACACGCCAGTTCATGGTTTCGGTCTCCGTAGTGTAATGGTAGCGAAACAAATTCTAATTAGTAGGTCAAGGACTTGACTTTCTCATATGTTCTTTAGGCAATTACGGCTCAAGACGTATGGATGATGATGGATAAATTGGTGGAATGAAGACAGTGGACGAAAACGGGCTAATCCAAAAACTCCCACGCTCACGATGTTTGTCCACCACAAAGCTCACATAACACGAGGAGGGATCGATCCGACGACCTCTAGCACCAGATGTGAATGCATTCTACTGGCCAGACTACGCAGACTGGCCATAATAACTAGTATTTCTTCGATTTTTTCTGTACTTAGATTGTAAAGTATGTTCCACCAGACATGTCAACTCTGACGCTCGTAGCAGTTGTAGTAGTAGAAGTAGTAGTGATAATAATAATAATAATAATAATAATAATAATAATAATAATAATAGCAGTAGCAGTAGTAGTAGTAATAAGAGTAGTAGAAGTACAGTACTTTACAGTCTTGAATAAAGATTAATTTCCCAAATGCCAGTGGCGGCGGTTGGACGTTAAAAGTGAGGGGGCAAGACATGATCTGAATATTTGTATATAAATGTTAGTTTTCCTGGTTGTTTCTAACAGTTTGTTTGACGAAAGGTTGTATAACTAATAGGATACTATATTTTCAGTTAAAATACCGTATATCGTATATAATAGTTTATTAAGTAAATTGAGAAGAACAACGCAAGTAGATACTAGCCCTTTGTACTCTTAAACAACGAAAGGGTAAGAAGAAATTTGATTCTTTGCTCATGAACATCTTAAAATTCTGTCTGGAAAATTGTGTGATCAGATTATTTAATAAATTTGCAAAACAAATAAATAGAAAAGATAATATTAATCATAGTAATGAATAATGATGCTTGTTTTGCAAAAGTTATATTGAAACTGAGGATTAATGAAAAACTTAATATTTAATTCCACACATGCTATTAAATGTATGTTATTACTCTTAGAAAATGAAAGGCAGTAAATACTACAAGCATATGCTACGACATTTAAAGAAATATTTGCTTTTGCAACTTCTTGAAATATGTTCGTTGCCATTAGGTGCAGTTTTCACTTTCTTGGAACACATCAAAACACAACAATACTTAGAATCAATCCACACTTCAGTTATACAAAATAAACTTAAAACCTAGAATTATGTTCAATTTACTAAATTTTATTGTATATACACTCGTACATCCTTAAACACAACACTTCACTCGTATATTACAGTACAAAACAATGGAAAAGGTAGAAGTTGTTTCTTATCACGTTCTTTTTAATCGATGTTCCGTACTTTAGAAAGAGGAAAAGACATTTTAGGAACTGTCAATTTTTGTGCAATTAAAGAATAACTTGTGAAATAGGCCCTACTTTTTTGCATGATGTTCTTTCGATTAGCTTCAAAGCGGCTCACTAACATATCGAGCCCTTGTAAGAAGAAATGAAAGTATGCTGAAATTGTGCTCCAATAGGTTAGTTATTTTTTGGGGTTATTTTCTGTGGCGATTAAAACGCAATTACTGTAGCTTTCTTTACTCCACGGGAAGACAACCAATACGTATTCACGCAACAGCAAATATTATATGGCAGCATTTTTTCCTATTAATCAGTAACAATACAAAATCGTTACATTTCCAAATGAAACTATATACATTAATTGGTTACTTCAAAAAAGTGCGGGGGCAACTGCCCCCCTTTGCCCCCCTAATCGCCGCCCATGCCAAACACATTACGATTAACACAGGCTGCCAACATTAGTTTCCGATCCGCCTTTCACAGTGTTCGGGCCGGCCCGGCTCGGCCCGAAATGTGCCCGGCTCGAGCCGGGCACAGAATTCAGATCCATTCGGGTCGGGCCGGGCCGTTCGGGCCTGGGTTTGCAGGGCTCTGTTCCAAACACATCATTGATCTGCAGCATACACTTTACGTGTTATCGTTCTCAGAAAGAAACACTACACCATTTGTTAAACATAATTTGGAAAAAGCAATCGGTAGTGTAGTGGTAAAGTGTTAGACTTTCAAACGGAAAATCTTATTTCGATTCCCCATCAGGTAGTATGATTTTTTTCTTATAAAATAATGGCTGCAAGCAGAGATTCATATTCTGTTGGAGAACTTAAAGGACATCACTGACCATAATTCGAGAAAACAGCGTGTGCGTTCTTTATCATACACTGCAATGATAAGTATGTTTCATATTTATATTCGTTCCCCCTCCCTCTCTTTCTTGAAGTTTCACTATCCTGTCTTTGCATCTTTCACTTCTCCCCCTCTCAGATACACGCACTTCATGTTCCGAAGTTAAAACACAGCAAGAGCCCGATATGCTTGGTCTGGAAAATCTAATTAACTGGGAGCTTCGGCGTCGTGTTTTTCGTGCTCTGGGCATAACAACTCCAGTCCTGGTCATCTCTGACAGAAATATTGTTTAAACGCAAGGGAATAAGTGAAATATCTTTCTATACTCTGGGTTACTGAGTCTCAGTCGAATTACCAGGCCACTACGGATTTGAATTCTCGACCCAGTGGTGCGCAAATACGTAACTAACATCATCCGACTGACGCGATGACCCGTTTGAGCTTTAGCGTGTTCATTCTATCTGTGCGAATTACGTTATATCCGCAAGAGAGGAAATCGATGCTTGATGTTCGGAACAGATAAATATTCGGAAAAGACTATAATGGTAAAATGTTTGGTTATTTGAAAACAAAATTTTATTTACACTAGTTCGACACAAAATTTGTTTCCATCCTATAATTCAATGTGTTTTATTCACGTTGAAATTTGAAACATGCTACATTTATGAAAAACGAACTTTTCCTTTGGAACATTTGTAACTTTTCATTACGATAAAATTTGGACTTTTAATATAGGTTATTTCTGATAGAAATTTAGCAGTAAAATAGCACTTATTCAATTTTCTCTTTCTGTCTTTCTTTTTCTTTCTGAAAAACTCTGAAAACAAATTCTTGATATTTTAGAATCGGATGACGTACATGACATGCAAGACATGCTGAACCTCCGAGACTTAACTTATTTTCGGATGAAGATTCGGGAAAAGGGGATGGAAATGGACAACCTTACAGGGCGCCAACTTACGAGTCATGCTGAAGTTGTTTTTACAGATAATACTCGACTTGGTGAAGATGATGTGACAACTCTGTCGTTACAACTGCGTTACGTGTAACTGGGCTCAGCCTGTTTTTAATGTCGAGCAAAGTTTCCAAAATGAAAACAGAGAGAACTCGTTCGTATGAATTCGGAGAATATTAGCAAGCACAACAAACTTACTGATCAAATGGAGCAGGATATCTCATATTATAGAATTAGAATCAAACCCAAAAAGTGGTGGTGGGCGTCTCTCTCTTGGATGATTGATGTATCGCACGAATCGCATGCTAATGTTGAGAAAAGCCAGAATAGGCATTCCACACTTAGAATTTGCAAGACATATTGTACAAACTTTTTTTTTTTTTTTTTTTTTTTTTTTTTTTTCAAAATTATAAAGCTATTCTATTAGATGCAGGGCTTCCAGCCATTTCTGAGTCCGGCAGTCAACAACACCATGTAAGGGATGACGTTTGTCTTTATGGGAGAAACCACTTAGTGGTTCGGTCTAAGCTTAAACGTTGTGCAAGTACACTGTGTACAAACACAGTACCTACGAAATGTTTCAAATGTAGCACGGGTTTGTGCGCGCACCAACTTTTTTTTTTCAATCTCCATAAAGTCCCATATATATTGGGCTCCATAACCTGACAATTCCATAGTCCAAATACTGTGTTTACTTTTGTCTTCTAAAGTGTAACAATTTCTAAGACAATAAATGTCTCTTTTCTTTTCCATATGTGTTAATAATTTAACAGGGCATTCACTTAATCGTGATATGCGAAAGTACTTAAACGCCTAGCGTGTTCATATGATCACGGGGCACCCCAACAAAACCGCTTACGTCACGAACTCAAAATTTCTCGTAAATAGTCTTTACACCTAAATAACTCAAAATTACAAATTTCACCGAAAATAGAAACAAAAAATAATTTCGGCGTTAATGGGTTAAAGATTTCATTTTTCTCTGCCTCATTTCTGAATCACTGTGTAATAGACATCTATTGGTTTCATTTTTTGATTGTGTGTGTTTCAGTTTCTCCCTACATCAACTTATTAATCTTGTTTCGTTTCGGTTTTGTTATTTGATTTTATCGATACTAATACATGTAGTTTGAAATTAGAATTGCGCTCATGTTGTTAGCTAATTTTAGTATGGGAGAGAAGAAGGAAGGAGAGAGAGGGGACGATTATGGGACACGATTATGGGACAAGAAAGTGTATATTGGATGGCCTAACTGCACGGCGTTAGCTGTCGCAATTCTTTCGATGCGGAGTGTACAATTGTCTTTCGCAGGTCAAAATATAGTTCCGGAGGTTAAATATCCCCTCATTCAGATCTCCGGGAGGGAAATGGCTTGGAAAGGACTATTGGACGAGAAAGTAATACTGGGGGGAAGACAGACAGAGAAAGACAGGGAAGAGTAAAACTTTAGGATAGGGACATGGAACGTACGTACTATGTTACAGCGAGGAAAATTAGAAAATCTTAAAGAAGAAATTAAACAAAATAATCTAGATTTGGTAGGAGTTTGTGAAGTTAGATGGGGAGGTAATGGAGTATTGAACAGCGAAGGATGTAGAATATTTTATTGAGGTAATGAAAAGGGCGCTCATAATGCTGTAGGAATAATTCTTGGAATGCGCTTAAAAGGAGAAGGTAGTGAAAGTAGAATTTATTGATGATAGAGTTACGATGTTAAGACTTAAAGGGAAAACGAAGAATCTAGTGGTGATACAGACATATGCACCAATGACTTCGCCTGCAACTGAAGAAGTAGAGGAAAATTATGAGAAAATAGAGGAAATTATAGATAGGGAGAAGAGGGGTGAATGCGTAATTCTAATGTGAAGTTTCAATGCAGTTGTGGGAGAAAAACAGGAAGGTGATATCGTAGGCAAATGTGGTTTAGCCGTAATAAATGAAAGGGGAGAGGTACTGGTGAATTTCTGTAGACAGAATTCAGTAGTAATTGGGAACACTTGCTTCAATCAGTACAAGAGAAGAAGATATATATGGAAGATATCAGATAGACTATGTTATGATTAGACTTCGGATCGATATGCACTAAAAAACGGCAAAATATGCATGCAAATATGCGCTAAAAATAACGAAAATATGCAATGAAAATATGCAAATATGCACTAAAAAAGGGAAAATATGCACCAATCAAAAGCTAAAGTTAAATGAGGATTTTTATTATCTTTAGAAAAATAAACTTGTATTACTTGAACTACATATACTTGGTGTACAACTATGATGCATTCATGCTACAATAGACAACTATATAGTTTTCGGTATTTTCTGGCAAAGGCCTGCATTTGTCAGTCAAAACATTGCTGTACATCAGGGCCGTGCCATGGGTGGGGAGCGACGGCCCGGGCGCCGAAGTAAGAGGGCGAAAACTTCGGGAGAAAAAAGAAAAAAAGATAGGAAAAATTGCTTGGAATATATGTATGGGGGCGCCGTCTTATACACTAGCCCCGGGCGCTGATTTTCCACGGTACGGCCCTGCTGTACATCGAAAATGTTCCTTCCGTGTCACGGGACATTATTTCAAAGAAGCAATGTTACTTGCCGATAAATCTTTAATTCGTGCGTCGTTGTTCCCAGGGACACTTGATTTGCATTAGACAAGAATTTTATACCAGGTGTTTCGCGTCTATTGATTGTGCTTTACGAAAAAATGTTTGTCCGATTGGTCTTGGCGGAGCCTGTTTCGTTATTGAATCAAACAGCTCAAATGCACTACAATGTCCTAATGAACTGAAATGAGTATTGATAAACACAAGTTCGCTTTTAATGTTTTCAGTATCGACGGCTTCTTAAATACATTTGGTTTCTTCGGGTTCAAAAGGCTCAGTATGTGAAATTGAAATACATCTACCCTCATATTATATATATAACAGAATGCGCCAAGTATTGTGAATAAAGAATAGATATACTCAGAGAAGTAAATAAACATTTTTGGCATAAGCATATAGTAAAACCTAACTAGCGAAATTGAACAGGGCTCGTAAAAATTCCCCTTAAAGGTTTTAAAGTTAACGGAGATAGATGTATGCAAGAAAATAAATAATGGACATAGAGAGATATAATAAAATGTTATACATACCCTATTAAATTACAGTGCTTAGTTATGCTATATAAATTCATACACATAAAACTTAGTGAACAAAAAAAAAAAAAAAAAAAAAGCCTACATACATTTTCCAAGGTCAAGACAAAAAGTAGATGCTATGTCCTTTTCAGCGCTCCTCCCTCTACTTTAGGCTCCCTTTGACTATTGTGTATATTATGCTCCCTCTTCCATGTCTCTAGACCAGCTAGAGAAATAGTTATAGGTTTGAAAATTACTATATAAATTGCACTTCGTTCAAAAAGTTGCATGGTATCTAGGGCCTTATATGGCGCTAAACTATAAGTTAAATGTGTAGGGTAACAAGTAAACGAAGACCTTTACAGACAACGTAGTTCATATACCTAACCTCTCACGGAATGTCTAAAATTTTTCTAAACGCTGCATTCCGGAACTTGAAAATTTCCGTTAAAAAGTGTATTTTAACATCCGTTGTTCGCAACACAGGTTCCGCCTAATCAAGAAAATTTAACACTTTTTTTACCTTTAAATTCATGGGAGATGGGACCCCGTGAAATATTTCCGTTTATTAAGGGGCCTTTTTACAGTAAAATTGGCCTTTAAAAGCCTGCATTTAAATCCCTATGTTCTTGTTTAAAAGAAAATAAATCCACTTCAAATTACTTTTTGTATCGAATTATGTGTTAATCCTAGAATATTTTCTTCTAGCGTAACATTGTCCGTTTAAAACAGTAAGAATTTACAATGTATAATATTGATACTTTAAATGGAATAAACTGATTTGAGCGAGACATGGAGCATGAATGGGAAGAAGGTAAAGTTATTGAAAACATAACAGAAGACTTAGTACAAAAGTTACGTTTCGAGAGACTGAGATGCATATCAAAACAACACAAGCTTATATTTAAATAATCCCATAAACTCCTTAAAGGAAAACTCAGTAACTTATCTCAAAATGTAACTGCTGCGACAAGTTTTAGATTTTGTAAAGCAAATATTTTAATTAATTGTAGAGCATATTTTCAAAAAGGATGTTCATTTCTTCCCGGAAATTTTTTAAAGGGTTTATTTCGGATGATCTCTGTCAAGTATGCAAAAAAAAAAAAAAAAAAGCCACAACTGGGTTCTTTCATACTTGCAGAACTCCTTACCAAACTTGAAACTGCTATATAAGAAGGCCAAAAAATAGGGCGCTGCTGAAGTGTAAGCTTTTGCTGTCGAACAAAATGGGAATGTCCTCTCCTGAAAACAAGCATATTTAGTTTGGAAATATTACTTGTTTAGCACACACTTTGCAAAATATATTTTCTCCTTGAATTGTTAACGTCTCTCGACCTCAATCCATTGTTTCAGAGGGTTAATTAATCGTAGTGCTACATCTTCAAATTTCAGTTTTAACTAGCTCTCAGAATTTTGTCCATTTTTGTCCATCCAAGAAAAATTTTGTATCCCTTAAATAAACGACGGAAGGCCATTTCAAAATTTGGGCCACTTCTATCACCTGTCGTACATCACCAAATTCGAATTTTAAATAGCCCAGAATTTTGTCTGGTTTTTGTACATTGGTAAACCACGAAGATTTTTTTTTTACAATTGAAATAAACGAGAGAGGGCCATTTGAAATTTTGGCCACATCGATCACCTGTAGTGCGACATCTTCAAATTCGAATTTTAACAAGCTTAGAATTTTGTCCAATTTTTTACATTCTTGAACAACCAACAAATAGATATATACCATCCAAATGAACGAGGGAGGTTCATTTAAAAATTTGGCAACTTCGATCACCTGTAGTGAGACATCTTCAAACTCGAATTTTAATTAGCTCAGAATTTTGTTGAATATTTGAACATTTTTTACCACCAGGAAAAAATTTCGTACCATTCAAATAAACCAGGGACGGACATTTAAAAATTTGGCCACTTCGTTCACCTGTGGTGAGACATTTCAAATTTGAATTTTAACTAGCTTGATGGTACAAAACTAAAATAAACAGTGAAAATTCTAAGTTAGTTAGAATTAGAATTTAAAGATGTTACACTACTGGTGAACGAAGTGGCCAAAATTTTGAAATTATCCTCCTTTGTTAATTTGAGCCTTCAAAATTTTTTCTTGGTGGTACAAACATGTACAAAAATTGACAAAATCCTGAGATAATTAAAATTCGAATTTGAATATGTCACACTACAGGTGATCGAAATAGCAAATTTTGAAATGAACTTCCTCGTTTCTTTGGATGGTACAAAATGTTTTGTTTGTGGTACAAGAATTGGACAAAGCTTGTTAAAATGCAAATTTGAGCATCACACTGATCGATGTGGCCAAAATTTCAAATGGCCGTCCCTCGTTTATTTCAATTTTACATATTTTTTCTTGGTGGTACAAAAATGTACTAAAATCTGACAAAATTATGAGCTATTTAAAATTCAGATTTTGAACATGTCGCACTACAGGTAAATTGAAATGGCCAAATCTGGAAGTAGGCCTCCCTCGTTTATTTGAATAGAACAAAAATTTTTCTTGGGTGAACAAAAATAGACGAAAATTGGACAAAATTGTGAGCTAGTTAAATTTCAAATTTAAAGATCTCTCACTACAGGTAATCGAAGTGGGCTAATTTTGAAATGGTTCTTCCCCTTTTACTTGAATTTTACAAAAAAAAAAAAAATTCTTAGGTGTAGAAAAGTGGACAAAAATTCGACAAAATTCTGAGATAGTTAAATTTCAGATTTGAAGATATCGCACTACAGGCCATCAAAGTGGCCAAATTTTTAAATGGCCCTCCCTCGTTTACTTTAATTTTACAGAAAAAAATATTGGGTACACAAAAAGGAACAAAATTCTGACGTAGTTAAATTTCAAATTTGAAGATGTCGCACTACAGGTGATCAAAGTGGCCCAATTTTTGAAATGTTCTCCCTTTGTTAATTTGAATCGTACAAAATTTGTTCTAGGTTAGACAAAAATGGACAAAATTCTGAGCTAGTTAAAATTCAGTTTGAAAATGTTGCACTACAACTAAATTGACCCTGTTTCAGGAGATAATTTCTAGAAGATTTTTTTTTCGGTAATTTTGTCCTGCCACAGGACCACACAATTTCAAATCCACACACACACAACGGTAGCAACTTTAACTTCCGAGATGGGTGACGTGGAAATTTTGTTGTAGGTGATTTGACACCGTTATTTATATCTTCTATTCATTAAAAAAATGTCAATCATACGTCATTGCTGGGAGGATGAATCACTCACCCCTTTCTTATTCTCCTTTTACATGACCTTGGAAGATATTCGAAACCGACAACAACAATGTATCATTTCAAGGTCTTGAGTCTACTTATATTAGAGAATTCCATTTATGACGAAAGTTATTGTACATTAAAAATTATCAATTTGGTCGTTTTTTTAAATATGCATTTATATGCAATAACGACATAAACATGCACTAACCTCCGAAATATGCAAATATATGCACTATAAAACGCTACTATTTTATCCCAAAACAGATAAAACGAATTTCTGTTTAAAGAGCATATCAATATCACATCAGGAATAAAACATGCAAATATGCAAAAATCCGAAGTCTAGTTATGATTCAGGACAGGTATCGGAATAGCTTAAAGAACACGAAGACCCTTCCCGGGGCTGATATTTTCTCTGAACATAATCTTGTGCTAGCGGAAGTAGATATTCAGCTGAAAAATGTAGGCAGAACAAAAGTAGACAACAAAGTGTTGAATACTGAAAAGTTGAAAAACGAGGAAATAAAAAATCTTTTCGAAGAAAAATGTTCAAACGAGGAAAGGATAGGCACAGGTAGTAACGCACGGTGGGAACATATTAAACGTTTCGTACAGTAGGCTGCAGAAGAAGCAGTAGGTTAGCCGCGAACGCAAAACTGCTAAGAAACCATGGATTACAGAGCAGATACTGCTCAAAATGAGGAAGAGGAAGACGTGGAAACAAGTTGATACAGAAGAGGGCAGAAATATGTACAGAAAGTTAAATAAAGAATTACGAAGAGAGACAGACAGAGCGAGGGAAGAGTTTTACAAATGAAAATGTGAGGATATAGAGTTGCAGAATTACAAAGAGTTGGGAAATACGAGGAAATGTAGAAAGAGATGAAATCTACGGAATTTCGGATGAAACAAGGGGGTATTACGATGGCAGTAAAAAATAAGAATGGGCAGGTAGTCAGCAAGAGAAGTGAGGTCATAGGAAGGTGAAAATACGTTGAAGACTTATATGAGAAGAGGAATAGACCGTGTAGCCTAAATGTTGAAGTAGAAAATGAAGTAGGCGAGGATGATAAAGGATTTAGTATTCTTCGGGATGAGTTTGAAAAGGCTATATCCGAGATTAGGAATGGAAAGGTAACCGGAATAGGTAACATACCAATCGAATTCATTAAAAATGTGAGAGACAAGGGAAAGAAAGAATTGTTCCGTCTGTGCAATGACACACATGGAACAGAGAGTGGCCAAAAGACTTTCTTAACACAATCATGATACCGATAGCTAAGAAACTGAAAAGAAACGTGCATGATAGCAAAAGCAAAATGAAAATTGATCCAGATTTCTTTTCTTATTTTTGATATTGAGTTGCTAAATAATATTTTATACTGTTCTATAATACTATTTTCATATTTTTATAGTGTTATTTTTAATTTAGCTATAAACTCTTCGTTTAATTTCAACTTCGAATATTAATGCCTTCGCTTAATTAGAACTTTACATATGGTGCCTCTAATGTGCCATTGTTAACAGTACGTGGCTATTGTAATTTTTCGTCTTTCTTTCAGCAAATTTCAAATTTAAGTTTGTTTCGATTATCACGGAGGTTAAATTAACACCATGTTAATTGGATCTCTCTTGTGAGGAATACAAAAAGCGTAACATTCGTAAACAGGCATGGGACGAGATATGGAAAATATATATATATATATATATATATATATATATATATATATATATATATATATATATATATATATATATTTGTAAAAATGAAGGTATGGACAATGAAAAAAGATAAATTGAGGCAAATAATTTATCTCTATTATTAAATAGTTGATTGGATGTGAAGTTCTAACCAAATGTTGCAGCATTCGTTATTTTCATTTGTTAAGAAACACTGTCATGACATTTTAAAAAGGAAAGTGCTGTATTTTAAGAGCGTGCATATGTATCCTATTTAAACTGCATTTTTATAATTTCGGTGGAATTTTTTCAATTAGGTCATCGAACGACTGAATTGACGTACGGAAAGAATTGAAATACTCCTTCTCGTCTTCTTGCAAATCTATATACACAGGCATAAAGTTCCGTTGTGACTTCTTTGAGAAACTAAGGGATGAATCTTGAGACACTTATTTTTCTGTGTTCTTCGTTTTCTCTTTTTACAGAAATATTAAGATTCCACTATTGTCGTTTCGATCTTTTCATGTTGAGTCGCAACACTGACTGAGAAGAATCCTGTATATAATCACGTGACGCGTAGCGCGTAGCTACGGATGACTGTGTAAGCACACACGCGTAGCGTGGAGGGTGGACGGCGGTGCGCGGAGCTCCGCTTGACTATGTAACGGACCTTAGTCTCATATCTCATGCAGCAATATTCTGCTCCGAGTACTGAACAGAAGGTTATATGGAAGAACAAATGAAGAAGTTGAGGAGGAGCAGTTCGCGTTCAGAAGGGGCAAGGTCACAAGATATGCAATTGGATTATTAAGGGCGATCGGTGAAAGATTTATAGAAAAAGGGGAGGAGGTGTATGTTGTATTTATTGATCGAGAAAAGGCTTTTGACCGCGTGAATTGAGTATTGTTGGAAGTTCTAACGAAGATAGGGATGGAATGGAAAGGTAGAAGGCTCATAAGAAACTTATACATAAACCAACAAGTAAGTGTTAGGATAGGGAAGAACTGACGGAAGAGAGTGCAATTGGAAGGGGAGTTTGACAAGGATGCTACCTCTCTGCAACACTATTTAATGTTTACTTAGAAGAGATAGTGAAAAAGAGCCTATATGATGATGACGGCATTTCGGTAGGAGGTAGAATGATTAGATGCATAATATTTGCAGACGATATGGTGCTTGTTGCAGAATCTGAAAAGAAAATCAATAAAATGTTAGAAAGAATTAGGAAGGGCTTTGAAGAATATGGGATGAAAATAAATGTTAGAAAGACAAAAGCCATGGTGATTGGAACGAAGGGGTCTGTGCCAAATATAAAAGTGGGATGGGAGAAAATAGAACAAGGGAATAGTTTTCGATACCTGGGTAGTATTCTTAGTAATGGCATGAAGTGCGAGTGGGACCTTGAATAAAGAGTTGAGAAAAAATACTCATAAAATTTCTTCGTGTGGAGTGTTGTATTGTATGGAGCGGAAACATGGACATTACGTAAAAGTATTGAAAATAGACTGGAAGCCTTCGAAATGTGGGTGTGGAGAAGAATGGGAAGAATTAGTTTGGTCGAGCGGAAAACGAATGAGAGAGAGTTAGAAATGGTAGGGGAGAAAAGGACACTTTTAGATATTATTAAGAAGAGGAAGAGAAATTGTTTGGGACATCGTGTAAGAAAAAATTGTATCATAAGGGATGTCGTAGAGGGTATTGTGGCGGGAAAGAGAGGGAGGGGGCGAAGGAGACTGCAATTAATGGATGATATAGAAACAGAAAGATCATACGTGTAGGGGTGTTCGATAAGGCTGAGGACCTATCGAACTTCGGGAGTGAAAATTTATCGAGTTGTCACCGGTTACTCGAAACCGTTCGAGTATTTGAAATTATCTAAGTTTCGGGTATTATCGACATTTCGAGTATTATCGAAGTTTCGGTTATTATCGAAAGTTTGAGTATTATCGAAGTTTCGGGTATTATCGACATTTCGAGTATTATCGGTTTCGGGTATTATCGAAAATTCGAGTATTATCGTAGTGTCGGGTATTATCAAAAGTAGTGATGGACAGTTCGGTTCCTTCACCTCTCCAATGATTGCAGCCAAACTAGCCAAACAACTTTTTTCATCTGATAAGTTATTGCAAAGTAGTATTTGTGAGGAGAAATGAAAGCCTACAGAAAGGGGTTGCTTTTTCGTCCGACACACACGCACACACAGGAAGTTCAATTTCTTCCTGAATTTTATCTCTTGTTTGTTATTTGCTGACAGCTATTGTATCAAAGTTGTGAGACATACGGTCTTAAACGTACGAATAGGGCAATTTACACTTTATACGATATAGTATACACCTAAAACCTCAACCATATTAATCACGTACGGTGTTGCTAAAATATTGTAGCAAAATATTATTTTTAAGCCAAATGTATTTTCTTCTGTCGTGTTTCCTTTTCATTAATGACCACTAGTTCACACATTGCCGCAATCAGATATGGGCGCAAACTCCCCATTTAGCCTTTCAGTAAAATAAATTTAGTCAAATCAGTGGTGATTTCAGGGGGGTTGCTCAGGAGGAGTATTCCCCCACAAACATATCTCTGATCATGTTCACCGTGGCTTACCAGTATTTTTGCTACTTTCACCCTCCGTATTCAAAATCTTCCGGGGTAGGATTACCATAATTTCTGGATATTTTTAAGAATGTGTTTATTGAGAAGTTAAGAAAAGTCTAATCTTAAGTTCCAAAAATGCTTATGCTCATTTTCTATATTTAAAATATATTTTTATATTATTGTCTTAATTATTTCCTTGCGTAAAGTATTGTTGCGAAGAACACCTTATCGCTATTGATTTTTTCGTAAATATCACCACGACTGAATTGCAACCCAAGCACTTGACCAAACACAACGAACTTTCCCAGTCTTCCATTTTCCCTAAAATTTCGGGCATTAATTAATCCCAGACAATTTTCCGGACCGGGCTTGAATCTAGGGCGTATGGGAAACCTGTCCCGGGGAAACCTTGAAATCATTAAGTTTAATGAAGAAGAAAAACGGAAATAAATCTATTTCCTCGACAGTGAATATACAGGGTGAGCATAAAGTCTTGCCCTGATTACAAAAATTTATTACAGAAGAACCATTTGACATAATAAACTAAATACTGGTCAGTTACATAGGTTAGTATACAAGTTTTTTAATTCGTGATACCACAGCACGCATTGCGCTTTCTCCTGCTTCGATGCCATTTCGCGAACTAACCTGCGCGCGCCAAGTAACGTATTGCGTCACTCTTGGGTAGCACTAAGGATATGCCACATTGACTTGATCCCTAGTCTTCCGTTGCAAGCGCTGTTATCGGCTGAAGGAATTCCACTCGCTTTCTCTCGCTTAGCAACACCTGAACCCTTATTGGCTCAACGCGTGGGTATGTGAGGGTGTGAGCTTTAGTTCGCATTTTTGCCACGGCTCAAGACATTTTGGCAGCACAATAGTGCCATCTATTGGTCTTAAAAAACTAACCTATGTAACGGATCAGAATTTACGTTATTCTGTCCAATGGTTATTCCGTAATAAATTTTTATAATCAGGGCAGGACTTTATGCTCACGGTGTACAGTGTAGCATATGTTCTATATAGTCGGTTTGTACATTATGATGAATCCACACATTAGCAGATCCAGAAGCATCGTTTGGTGGAGGCAGATTGCTTCCTGGACGAATAATGTAGGCGGCTTTAAAAACGTAAGACTTTTGCATCAATTCAGAATAACGTGGTGCATTATTTTGTACAGAGTGTTTCAAAACAACAACGCCAACGTTTGGGAGGCGATTCCTGACATAGGGTTGCCATATTACCTGATTTTAGCGGATACCACCAGATGTTCATGTCTTATATTCGTCCCCCGCTTAATCATCTCTTAATCACGAAAAACCGTCCGTTTTTTTGATTGGAGAAAAATCTAAAACGACTTTGTTGATAAAGTGTTCTTATATTCAACGTAAACCGCTACATTTCTGTGTCAATTTCAATCGTGAGTGGACAGATGACAGAAACAAGATGAACGTAGAAACTGTCAAATTATTACTACTGGTTTTGTACAATATGAAAGACGTATCATGCGTAGAACTTTCTGATAAGATTTTATGCAATCGAAATTTTTTAAAGAAAGTTAAAGGGAATGAAAAATGTAAAAAATTTGGCATAATCATGCACATTTTGCTTCAATCCATGAATACTAATGTATGATCTCATGGGTGCGTATTTCTTGGATAACATTCTGTCTAGTTCAACTCAACAAGTCTATGCTGTTACGTAATCTATATGTTCAACTAGTCTTTATATATTCAGAAATGATTGCAAATTGAACTACGGTATCCTTAGCATTTTGTTTAGATTAGATTCATTATTAGTATTTTTTTCTTTTAAAATGTTTATACTGTATTTCATATATTGTGAAACTGTGGTAATGTCGTATGTTAGTATGATTTCAAGTAGAAATCTTTGAAAATGATTAGAAATTTTATAAGAGATGGACCAAGACTCCTAAATATGTTTTAGCTTTCTTACGATAAAAGTTTAGAAATTATTTTGTTTGGAAATTATTTTGTATTTCTTAGAGAGAAAACCGTATGAATGACATCTGCCATATATCGCTTTTTCTTAAAAAAAAAAAAAAAAAAAAAAAAAGGGCCTTCCAGATACCCTTAGTAGTACTTGCCCCACCTGATCTCACTTTGGACTTTGACCCCGACCTTTGTGACGTCATAGGTGAAAGGTCAATGACCTTGGCCCGGGGTCAATGACCTAGGGGTACCTAGGACCACCCCCTCTAATTTTTGGCAGGGGTACATAGGACCACCACCCTTAAATTTTGGAAATTGCCAAATCTAAAAATTTGGTATGGTAGCCTAGGACCATGGTATGTACCTCTAGTAGTATTGGGGGTCTATGTCATTCCCTTTCATGGGTAAAAAATTGCCAAAAATTTAAATTTCGGAGGTATTTGACCTAATTTATCCCCTTTGGTGAGGTGTTATTACCTTATATAGTTATATGCGCGTATACAAGGGTCCATTAGCTTTCATAAGACATGGGTATATTGATGCACCCCTTTAAAATTTTGGGAGGGGTAACTTTACCCACCCCCTAAGTTTTGGAAATTGTCAAATTTAAATATTTGGTATCATAGTACTAGACCCTAATATGTATCATGATTAACTTAGATGGTCCACCTCGTTCCCTTTTAGGGGTACAAAATTGCCAAAATATAAACGTAAGCAATACGTTGTACGGTACCACGTGTTGGTTTTTGACCTAATTTATCCCCTTGGATGAGGTCCTATTACCTTGTATGGTTATATGGTCATGTATAGGGGTCCATTCCCTATCATAAGACATGGGTATATTGATGCACCCCTTGAAATTTTTGGAAGAGGTACCTAGGCCCACCCCTTCAGTTTTGGAAAATCTACAATTTAAGCATTAGGTATCATAGTACAGGACCTCAATATAATCATGATAAATTTGGATGATCCACCTCGTTCCCTTTCATGGGTACAATTTGCCAAATTTTAATACAACCACGTGTTTGGTTTTTGGTCCATTTTATTCCCGTAGATGAGGTCATATTACCTTATAAGGTTATATGGTCATGTATAGGTGTTCATTCCCTATCATAAGACATGAATATATTGGTGCACCCCGGAAGAGGTACCTTGGCCCACCCCTTAAATTTTGGAAATTTTTCGATTTAAGCATTCGGTATTATAGTACAGAACCTCAATATGTACCATGATAAATTTGGATGGTCCACATCGTTCACTTTCATGGGTAAAAAAATTGCTAAAATATAAACATAAGCTATATGTTGTACCACGTGTTTGGTTTTGACCTAAGTTATTCCCTTTGATGAGATCCTATTATCTGATATGATTATATGGTCATGTATATAGGTTCATTTCCTATCATTAGACTTGGGTATATTGATGCACCCTTTAAAATTTGGAAGGGGTATCTTGGCTTATCCACTCAGTTTTAGAAACTGTTTAATATAAGCATTTGGTATCTTCGTACAGGTTTTCAATATGTACCACTATAAATTTGGATGGTTCACATCGTTCCCTTTCATGGGTAAAGAACTACCAAAAAATCAAATTTCGGAGGTTATTGACCCCCTTTGATAAGTATTTAGCACGTTATATGGGTATGTACAGAGATTTATTACCTTTATATGTTTATGTTCCCTTTTAAATTTGGGAATTATCAAATAACAAAATTCGGTAAACGTTTTTCTAGGACCCATTGTAAATGTTGGTGTTCCTCTTATGGCCAAATATTCAAATTTCGAAGTTTATTGACCTATTTTTTTTGATACGGCTATATAATTGAATGAGTACAGGATTTATTACTTTTTTCATAAGACACAGGTGTATTTATGTACCAACCTTAAATTTTGGGAGGGGTACATTTCTTATATCAATAATTGGTAATTGTTCTTAGAATTGGGTGGTCTCTCTTTCTTTAGGTAAATCATTGTCAAATATTAGTATGATCACGTGATCTGTTATTGACCTATGATGGGATTAGGTGTTCATGACATTGGTACATTTAAACTTTGTAGGATAATTTGAGAATTGTCAAATGAAATTACGTCATTGGTTTTGATTATTTCAGCCTATGGACCAAATATAAACGTAAGCAACACGATGTACCATGTGATTGACCTTGATGAGGTAGTGTACAGGGATTCATTTCCTTTTCAAAATTCCTGGAAGTTATCAAATAACACGTTGCTAGACAACAGTTGGTTCTGCTAAGATAAACAATTGACCTAATTGAGACCTAACTACAACATGTAATTATATGATTAATTCTAAGACTTAGGTATATCGAGATAAATATTCTTTTAATTTGGGAATTGTGATAAACGGAATTTTAACATAAGGTGCGAAATTTGAAACAATACATTGAACTTTAGTTAAGCTCATAGTCTAAGATCATTGGTGGTGGTTGATTTGACCTTGAGCTTTAGAAATCTGATAGCTACCTTATTGAATCTTATGACTTATAGACGAAAGGCAATACATGCTACAACACTGGCAAAGTTATTGTTGATGCAATTTGATTGGTTGATCACTATCTCTCGTGCAATCTGATTGGCTGATCACTATCTTTCGTGCAACCTGATTGGTTGATGATTTTCAAATCTTTGCTGCATTCAGTTTTCAATTTTGTATAGCATTTAAAAATCTTGGTTTCGTTTAACATTTTGCACTCATTGATAAATATGATTAAAACCGTTTATTTGTTAATCGAATAATTAAAAACCGGATAAAGGTTGACGGTTAACCGTGAAACGTGAAATTATTTTAGTTGAAATTTTTGGTTTGAAATTTTTTCGTTTGAAAATTTTTTGTTTGAAACTTTGGTTTGAAATTTTTTCGTTTGAAATTTTTAGTTTGAAAATTTTTGTTTGAAAATTTTTTTTGAAATTGTTTTTTCAAAATTTTTTGTTTGAAAACCTTTTTGTATTTTTTTTTCAAAATTTTGTTTGAAATTTTTTCATTTCAAAACTAATTTTTTTTGTTTAAAGATTTGAACATTTTTGTTTCGAAATTTTTGTTTGGAAAATTTTGGTTTCAAATTTTTAAGTTTGTGCTCTCATTAGTAAAGAACCGGAACTGTTTAGAACAAAAACATCTGGCAACATTGTTTATCATGATGCAATAGTACACGTCAGAACATGGGTACTTGAAATGAAAAAAACACAAGTCATTGAAATAAATCATTTTATTACACTGCACTGGTTAATGACACATCCACACCAGATATAGGATGTGGATATTGTCGGTACAATGTATTTTGAACTTCTTGCACTAGTTTGTCTTTCGCATATAATTTTAATTCCAATTGAAGGCTTTTAAGGTCTATTGCAATGTCAATAGGTGGAAACAATGTCCATTTGACCACAAATAAACTGTTTATCAATACAAGTGTGCACCCACGAACGATGTTGACAACCATCACATCTAGATACTTGTTATACAATATGCATGACACATTTCTCAAAATGGTACTTTTTCAGGAATATACTTGTTTTGTTGCATACTTCCACTGCATGTTTAACACACTGGAATACGTTGATGAATTTGTTCCATTCCGTTTTTGTTAGATACACCATGTTGCGAGGGATATGCAATGTACTTTTTTTACGTAACAGCACCATCTTCTTCTCGAGAACTGTACGTAGCACCAGCTCATGATTTGAGCCTAATGATTTCACTATGGTCTCATTTAGCTCATCATGAAAATAATCATTCATTTGGTCGATTCTTGAACATAATATTTCCATTCTTCACAGGTCAGTTGTACACCAAATTGTTCTGCTTTGCCCAATCGAATTACAGGTTCAAATGTTGTAGCACTGATACCAATCATCACATGTTTTGTTTGAAATATATTTATTGGATAATAGCGTGCGAAGAGGAATTCTTTATCGTTAGAAGTACACAACTTTCCTGCTGAAACGCACTTGCTCAAATGATTTCATGAGCTGACACGGTATTTGCTGATTTCATAGAGCTACGGCTGAAGTCATTGGAAAGGAATGTGCTGACGTTTGAATTAATGATTTCATCACATTTGCTGACGTCATGCTGACCAACCAACTTCATAGATCGCATTCTGTGATTAAAGATTTCAGCATACAGCTACGTCTGACATCGAATGTGGTAACGTTTGAATTCATGATTTCATCACAATTGCTGAAGAAACCAAATTCACAGATGAGACTGTGTACTAAATTCATATTGATTACTTCGACCCAAGAATCCTTCGTAACATAAAGATACAAATCCAGTATTTAAGAAACGTAACAGTTCTTGTTTTGATGCTTCCATGGGTAAATATCTTGCTGGTAAAATTATATTCTTATCATTTTCAAGCTTCTCTACGATTCTTAATCCAAACTTTGTAGGGATTATTTAGCTAGCTAAGATTCTATAAGGTACATTCTGTTGTAAATCAGTAATCTTGGTAAATGATTTCATCACATCACGTGTGTTTAGAAACTGCAGACAAGTATCCATGATGACGTTATCATGAATACTAACTCGAACGATACTTATGTATGATGCAAAACTGATGACGTTACATTATCACGTTCTGACGTGTACTATTGCATCATCATAAACAATGTTGCCAGATGTTTTTGTTCTAAACAGTTCCGGTTCTTTACTAATGAGTGCACAAACTTAAAAAAATGACAAACCAAACTTAAACAAAAATTTCAAACAAAAAGTTTTTTAAAAAAAAATCAAACAAAAAAAATTTCAAACCAAATTTTCTTCTAAACAGTTCCGGTTCTTTACTAATGAGTGCACAAACTTAAAAATTTGAAACCAAAATTTTCCAAAAAATTTCGAAACAAAAATGTCCAAATTTTTAAACAAAAAATTCAAAGTTTCTTAAAACTAAAATTTCAAACAAAAAATTTCTAGTTTTGAAACGAAAAAATTTTAAAACAAAATTTCAAACGAAAAAATTTCAAACAAAATTTTGAAACAAAAAAATTTACAAACAAAAAGTTTAAAACAAAAATTTTCAAACAAAAAATTTGAAAGAAAAATTTCAAACTAAAAATTTTTTAAAAAAATTTCAAACTAAAAATTTCAAACGAAAAATTATAAACCAAAGTTTCAAACAAAAAATTTTCAAACGAAAAAATTTCAAACCAAAAATTTCAACTAATTTAACATTTCACGATTAACCGCCAAACTTTATCCGGTTTTTAATTATTCGATTAACAAATAAACGGTTTTAATCATATTTATCAATGAGTGCAAAATGTTGAACGAAACCAAGATTTTTAAATGCTATACAAAACTTAAAACTGAATGCAGCAAAGATTTGAAAATCATCAACCAATCAGGTTGCACGAAAGATAGTGATCAGCCAATCAGATTGCACGAAAGATAGTGATCAACCAATCAAATTGCATCAACAATAACTTTGCCAGTGTTGTAGCATGTATTGCTTTTCGTCTATAAATCATAAGATTCAATAAGGTAGCTATCAGATTTCTAAAGCTCAAGGTCAAATCAACCACCACCAATGATCTTAGACTATGAGCTTAACTAAAGTTCAATGTATTGTTTCAAATTTCGCACCTTATGTTAAAATTCCGTTTATCACAATTCCCAAATTAAAAGAATATTTATCTCGATATACCTAAGTCTTAGAATTAATCATATAATTACATGTTGTAGTTAGGTCTCAATTAGGTCAATTGTTTATCTTAGCAGAACCAACTGTTGTCTAGCAACGTGTTATTTGATAACTTCCAGGAATTTTGAAAAGGAAATGAATCCCTGTACACTACCTCATCAAGGTCAATCACATGGTACATCGTGTTGCTTACGTTTATATTTGGTCCATAGGCTGAAATAATCAAAACCAATGACGTAATTTCATTTGACAATTCTCAAATTATCCTACAAAGTTTAAATGTACCAATGTCATGAACACCTAATCCCATCATAGGTCAATAACAGATCACGTGATCATACTAATATTTGACAATGATTTACCTAAAGAAAGAGAGACCACCCAATTCTAAGAACAATTACCAATTATTGATATAAGAAATGTACCCCTCCCAAAATTTAAGGTTGGTACATAAATACACCTGTGTCTTATGAAAAAAGTAATAAATCCTGTACTCATTCAATTATATAGCCGTATCAAAAAAAAATAGGTCAATAAACTTCAAAATTAGAATATTTGGCCATAAGAGGAACACCAACATTTACAATGGGTCCTAGAAAAACGTTTACCGAATTTTGTTATTTGATAATTCCCAAATTTAAAAGGAACATAAACATTCGCCCCAGGCCCCGCGATAGGATATTCTCTTGTCACAGTCAGCTCAAGTATGCGGGGCCTCTGCAACATTCTAATGTACCGCAGCTTATTGTTATTCTTGCTTTTTTTGCCTTTTTCGGCGTTTTTCTTGAGTCTCGGATAAGCAGCGACAGTGTCATCCCTATTTATCCTAGGATCATGGTTTATACATCGTTTTTCTCAGAATGGAACAGCCTTTCAAACGGTACCACTTACATGTCCCTATAATATGCCAGAAGGGAATTATTTGAGGAAAAATCGGGATTTTCTTAGAATCGGGCCCCCTGAGACTCTACCGTGTGTGCGCACAAACCTCCAAAAATTTGGAAAAATACTACGTAGTGTACTAATTACTTGTGACAAATTCGAATTTCCTGTCTTGAATAGTAAGGGCTGGAAAATTTTTTACCGATGTTGAGAGAGCATCAAAAAAGGCCCAAAATTTCCCTAACATGCACCCTACAAATTTTAAAAAAATTTCTGACCCGCCCCTAATGATCGTAAAAATATGGTTCATACGTCGTTTTGTTCAGAATGGAGTACCCTTTCAGATGGTATCACCCGCATGTCCCTTGGACATCCCTAAGGAGAGAAAAATTGAGGAAAATAGGGATTTCTGCTGAAAAAGTCCCTTTTTCCCGGTTTGGAGATCTCTGGCTCGGCCCTGGGTAAACATAGAGATCCAGAAATCACTTTCAAAAATACTACGTAGTGGTACTAATTGCTTGTGCCAAATACCAATCTCCTATCTTCAACACTAAAGACGAGAAAAATATTTTCCTCTTCTGCGAATATTCCCAGAATGTCCCAGAATACCCTATATAAATTTGAGAAATTTCTAGACACGTCCCAAATTATCGTAGGATCACGATTCATACACCATTCTCTTCAGAATAGAGCAGGCTTCCAGATTGCATTACCCTCATACCCCTCGGACGTCCCTAAGGAGGGAAAAATTGAGTAAATAGGGATTTTTGCTGAAAAATCCTTTTTTTCCCGTTTTGGGGCCCTCTGGTGCGGCCCTGGGTAAACATAGAGATCTGGAAATCGCTTTCAAAACTACTACGTAGTGTACTAATTACTTGTGCCAAACACCAATTTCCTATCCTCAATACTAAGGACGGAGTGGGAAAAATATTTCCATCTTCTGCGAATATTTCCGAAATTTCCCAAGGATACTATACAAACTTCAAAAATTTCCTGACACGTCCCTAATTATCGTAGGATGATTATTCATACGTCGTTCTCTTCAGAATGGAGTAGGCTTTCAGAAAGTACCACTCAAATGTCCCTATCATGTAGCCGAGCGGAGCAAGAATCGCGAAAGTGGGATATTTGGTCAAAAATATCCTTTTTTTTTACCTTTTCGTCCCTCTGAACCCCCCTTCTATATTGACGAAAAGATCCGAAAAAATTCTCATAAAAACTAATTGGTCCACTGATTGTTTAGGGAAAATGTTAGGATTCTAGGATTAAAGAGAAGCTCACCAAAAAATGTTGAAGTTAGACCTCAGTAAAAAAAGTGAATTTGTAAATTGATGACGTCATACCCCCTATGTTCTGACGCTCGGAAGCGTATAGACCCTTCCAAGGATTTCTTGAATGCCTCCTCTCTTGGAAAATAGAAAAAAAATGGAACTAAATAGTATTCTTAATTCTCTTTTAATCGAATCTTTAAGACACTACAATATCGGTCGAAAACGAACGAAAAAACTTAAAAGGGTTAAGTGAATACTTTGGCCAATAATACGGTGTGGTGGATTTCTTCGGAAACAAGTTTTCATAAACCAGAACTTCTTACTCAATATTTTACTTTTAGAAGCCTTAAATTCCCGAAATCTACACCATTACTATGAAAGCGTTTAGCATGATATTTTTGGTTTTAAAGTACCGTAATAATTACGCCCTTGCGTTTCGGATTAACAATGGGTCAGCAAACAAGGCGACGCTAATACCATGCACGTGACTCTAAATGGCCTTATCTCAACTTTTCTTTGTTGTCGAAATAGAGTGAGAGGTTATGTTGTTTGTTGCTTTTGGGTCAGAAGAGTGGTCATGTTCTACGGACACCTCTTGAGTCATCGCTTCCAAGAAATAGCTCCTATTGCACGCCTTGTGTAGCACCTCAGTTTGGCTTCGGAATTCGGACCGCGCAGTCGTAGTGAGATGTGGATACGTAATATTATGATTAGTGCGTGAGTGTGTTCCGATTATTCGTTTATTGGGCAAAGAATAAGTGACCATCATGAGTGGCAGAGACAGAGACAAATTCCGTAAATACGAAAGTGGGGCTGCGAAAGCCAAGAAAGGGAAATATAAAGATTTCATTCAGAAGCAAAAGGACAAGTTTGTTGTAGCGGTAAAATCAGCGGATCAACACCAAAAACTTGAGAACACGTCTGTAATTGTGAGCGACCGGTGTGATGCGACAGACCAGGTTGTGATACCAAGTTTTGCGTCCGACGAAGAAAGCAAACTAGCCGACAACAAAACTGTTTCTACGCCCTGTTGTCCCACAAGGAACAATGAAAACTTGGTGCAATTCTGTGGGGACAACGTTGCTGCAACAGACCCAGAAAGTGACCTCTCCTGTGAAAGCGCGACCATTCCTCTGCATACTTCTGACACTCTTCAAACGACGAGCACACTGTTCGAGGACATATACGATCCAGGTAATTGGAAACATATTAACAGTTAAGTGCGTGACATGTTAGTGGAGAAGGATCCAATGAGGCTAAGTGACTGTGAATACCCAAAGGACGAAGGTAACAGACATTTTTCACGGAACAATTTCTTTACACGGAGGATGCCAAACGGAGAAACAGTGGATAGGCGATGGCTAAGTTATTTGAAGATTAGAGACAGAGTATTTTGCTTTCCTTATAAGTTGTTTGGCACGACAGCTTCTAGAGACCAGTTAGCAAACGAAGGCTGCTGCGACTGGAAGTATCTTGGCGATAAACGTCAGCACCACGAAGTTTCTGTAAATCATGTTAAGTGCATGACAGCGTGGTTGGAATCAGCTCGGAGAATGTCCAATGGTAGCGCAATAGATAACATGATGCTAGAACGAATTAGAAAAGAAAAGCTGCATTGGCGCGCAGTGTGAACAAGAATTCTAGCGATTGTACAGTACCTTGTCGAAAACAACAGCGCATTTCGTGGGAGAACGGAGAAACTTTATGCTCCGAACAATGGTCAGTTTTTATGCTTAGTTGAGATGCTGGCCAAATTCGATCCAACCATGCAAGAACATCTCCGCCGAACTAAGAACGACAAGGCTCACGACCATTACGTCGGGCATAGGATCCAAAACGAGCTTATCGACCTGATGGCGTCAGAAGTAAAAGGGAAAATTATTGATAAAGTGAAACTTGCTAAATATTTTGCCGTCATCCTTGACTGCACGCCTGATGTTGGCCACAAAGAGCAGACGTCCCTAATATTGCGTTTTGTGGACGTATCAGATCCGGAAGTGAAGGTGGTGGAGCACTTCATCGAATTTCTGGATGTGGACAACGCAACAGGAAAGGGGTTGTCTGAAGCTCTTCTTGCCGCACTGGCGAACCTCGGTCTGGACATCGCCGATTGTCGTGGCCAAGGGTACGACAATGGTGCGAACATGAACGGAAAACACCAAGGAGTTCAAGCGCACATTCTTCGCATGAACAGTCGAGCATTTTACACTCCGTGTGGCTGCCATAATTTGAACCTTGTTTTAGGAGACATGGCTAAATACAACTCCCAAGCAGTGACGCTTTTTGGTGTCATACAGAGAATATATAAATGCTTTGCTGCCTCGGCTGAAAGGTGGAAAATTTTGGAAGAAACCGTGACTACAAAATCACTTTCAGAAACGCGGTGGGAGTGCCGCCTGGAAAGTGTGAAAGCGCTTCGTTATGAAACGAAAGAAGTCAGGGAGGCACTGTTGACTGTCGCAGATACCGCTAGTAAAAAGTGAAGCCGAATGTCTTGCAAATTATGAGCTCGAAAGCTTCGAGTTTATTCTGAGCTTAATCATATGGTATGGCATTTTATTTGCTGTGAATGCTGTCAGCAAAACTTTGCAATCATCTGACATGCAGCTCGATATAGCAATACAGCAAATCAAAGGCCTTGTTACTTTCTTGAGAAAGTACCGGGAAACCGGATTCTCCGATGTTATGATCGCAGCAAAGGAAACTGCGTCCGAAATGAACGTAGCTCAGAAATTCAAGGAACTAAGAGTCAGATGCAAGAAAAAACAATTCGATTATGAGGGTAACGACGAAGAAACATCTTCGCCGGAGGAGTCTTTCAGAACAGGATATTTCTTATGGATCAAGCACTTACCTCAATGGAAAAAAGATTCGAACAACTGGAAGAGTATGCTTCAATCTTTGGATTTCTATCCAACTTGAAGGGTTTGCGGTCATTGAACGACGATTATTTGTTAAAGTGCTGCATGGATTTGGACAACATGTTACGCGCAGAAGATTCACGCGATTTGAACCGAATTGACTTGTGCGCAGAATTGAAGATTTTTCGAGAAATGCTTCCTGATAACATCAGTGTCGCCCAAGAGTGTCTTCAGTACGTTTGGCCCATTCGAGATTCATTTCCCAACATCGTTATTGCATACAGAATTATGTTGACAATTCCTGTGACAGTTTCCAGCGCGGAAAGAAGCTTTTCAAAGTTGAAACTTATCAAAAACTATCTACGATCAACAATGTCGCAAAGCAGATTGTGAGGTTTAGCTATTTTGTCCATCGAAAAGGAAGTTGCCTCAACAATGGACTACGAGGACCTTATCAACGATTTTGCACAGCGAATAGCCAGAAAAGTGGACTTCCGTCTGTGACTGTCAACGCAGCTGCTTCGTAAGTCAGTGATAGTTTTATTATGTGTTCTAGTTTGTTGATCTTGCATGCATGTAAAATGTTTCCGAATCATTAATGTCGTAAGTTATATCGACCCCCATGCCGTAAGAACCCCTTACCCCCTCAAAAATTTTACCTATGTTTCCTGGCTTCGGGGAAGAGGTTTCGCCTACCGAACCCCCCCGCCCGGGGCCCCGCATACTACTAAGGCCGCCTCTGCTTTCAACAACTGCAAAACAAGTAACTGCACGACCATCTTTCTTTGAAAGTCTGTTTGCAACAATATACAAAGCAGCTGAGAGAACTCTTGAGGAAATAATGTTTTTTTTTTTTTTTCGTAAGAACTGATCGGATGTTATTTTAATTTGATATGGAAATTGAATCAGAGCCATTGAAATGTAAGTCAGAGCATGTATATTTTCTCCCCTTTCCCCTTCATCCCTTTTGTCCCTCCCTGGTTCGATCCCCGAACAAGTACATTTTTGGTGAAGAACATTGTGTCCGTGGGTTTTCTCGGCGTACTCCCGTTTACTCCCACATTCTTATTCCACCAATTATTCCATCATCATTCACTTGCGTTAATCATCCTTCTCCCTTAGCCTAACGGGCATATACGTGAGACGTTAAACTGGAAGATTTCATTTAATTTCATTTTCCTTTAGTCTCTGTTCTGTCCTATGTAAAGTTCTCCCTTGTGCATAGTACCATGCCATGAGGGCATAAAGGGAGTGTGGAGTTAATTCTCCAAACTTTTTTGATCTCAGTCGTAGATGAATGTGGTGGTATTGGCACCACGCTTCGGCCGCATCTTCCCCTCCCCCCCCCTTCCAGGTACGCATTGACTCTGAGGTTGGTAATGTCTAGGGATGGCCAGACGGATCCGGATCCTATAAGATCCGGATCCGGATATCCGGTTCCTGGATCCGGATCCGAATCCGGAATTTCGGATCTTGGATCCGAAGTTTCGGATTTTGGATCCGGATCCGAAGTTTGGGATTTTGGATCCGGATCCGGAATTTCGGATCTTGGATCCGGATCCGGAATTTCGGATCTTGGATCCGGATCCGGAATTTCGGATCTTGAATCCGGATCCGAAGTTTCGAATATTGGAAGCGGATCCGGATATTCGGTTCCTGGATCCACACCCGAAATTTCGAAGTTCAGATTCGGACTCCTGATTTGAATATTTTAGGCCTTAGATTGAGACCCAGAACTAAAATATCCATATGTATAAAATTGACTAGGTGAATTTTATCTAACTCCGTGGGAAGATAATTCATTTTAAATGACAAAAGATTACATGAAAATCTCATTTTCTCATTTTTCGGGGTTAGACCACTGTTGCGCACACCCCATCATTTAGTCTTTAGTATATCTTTAAACGTACTGCAAGTATGCCACTTTCATCTCAAGTCAGTAGTTATATAGATCTGCCTCTTGTTATATATTAATCGAGTTATGATTAAAACTCAATTGTTTGTGAGACCTATGATAATATTTTCAGAATGAGTTATAACGTTGAAAAACTGCATAGTAATGCTGCATATTTTCTTTGTGCCACATTGGAATTTAATGTAGTCTATCTTATACAGTCGGCTCTTATGATTAATTCAATGATCTGAACTCCTGCAGCATTACGCTAAAATCATGAATGTCTTTGAATTTTCGTCATTATTTCTATTATTTTTTTATTACGAGCAAAATAAATATCATAAGCGGCATTTTACATAATACATATAGACGCAGATCAGTCAGTTGATTGCTTAAAGTTTATAGCAAAGCTATTACATTTCTAAGACACTGGCGGCCTTAGGACAAAATTCATGGCTTTCCCATAAAATCTTAAATCTCTCTATATAAAAAGGGCAAAGTTCTGAGTGAGTGAGTGACAGATCACCGTACAGGTCAAATCGCTTAAAGTACAAACTTGAAATTTGGACAGTTTATAGGCTTTGTGACGTAGGATACCACTAAGGAAGGACTTTGGAAAATTCGACGAGGAACGGGGAAATGGGGTGGAAAATATTGATGATTCTTGACGTTAGATAGTTCAAATTTGGTATTTGGGTTTCTCATTGAAAATAATTTGATACTTGTTAAAGTGCTTTTTGATATTTAATTTAGAAGGGGCAGGGAAGATGTAGAAAGTAAAAGAACGGGTGGTAATTGCAATTATTGCAATTAGTATAATAATATGCCTATATCTCGGAAACTTATAGGGTTAGAAACATGGAATTTGGTATTTGGACTTCTCACTTAAAATAATTAGATACGTATTTCAACTTTTTTTGATATGTGGCCCAGAAGGGAAGAAAATGGGCGAGAAGAAAATCAAGTGGGGATTACAATTATTGTATTAATATGTTCAATCCTTTAAGGTTAGAGACTTGAAATTCGGTATTTGCATTTTTCATTGAAAATAATTTGACATGTGTTTCAGTTTTTTTTTTTTGACGTTTTAGTAAAAAGAAAAAAGAAAAGAGATGGAAAGGAAAGTGGGTGGGGATTGTAATTATTATAATAACATATCGATATCTGGGAACCTCTGAAGGTTAGGAGCATAGAATTTGGTATTTGGACTTTACATTTAAAATAATTAGGTATGTACTTAAGCGTTTTTCGATGTATGTCTTAGAGGGGAAGAAAAGGGGAGGGGAGAAAAGACTTTTATATCTCGGAATCCTGGAATGTTAGAGAAATGAAACTTGTTATTTGAACAATAATTCGTTATGAAATGAAATCCTTGAGTTTTACGTCCCACGATTATGCCGGTTAGGCTAAAGGAGACGATGATTATGAGAAATAAATGAAATGAAGAAAGTGGGAGGAAACGGGAAAACCCCGAGAAAACCCACGAGCACGGTGTTTGTCCACCACAAAGTCCACACGGCGCGAGCTGGGATCGAACCAGGGACCCCAAGTACCGGAGGTGAACGCTCTACCACTGAGCCACCGCGCCCCCTTAAAAATTCGTTATGTTTGCAGGCGTATGATGTGCGAGGCCGTAGACCGAGCAAATGTGTGGTCTTGGAGGAAAGCCCCCATATACTCGCACTGAAATTCGGTATGTCTCGGGATACCGGAATGTTATTACATACAATTTGATATTTGAACTGAGATTCGGTATGGTTGTAGGTTTACGAGGTACGAGGTCATAGGCCGATCAAATGGGATATCAGAGGGTCTAAGGGCAAATCCGCAGACATTTCTTTTTAAATTGATTATGATTAGAGGATTTTGTGGTGCGAGGCCCTAGTAACGGGGGTCTAGTGGCGAAGCCCCCAACTAGCCGAGGTCTATTAAGTATATAAATGTATTTGCGTAATGACTGGAAATTGCATGTACGCCTGTGGACAAAATTGCATAAGTAGCCACGAGAAATGACAATCCTTTAAGATAAAAATTTTAGAAAGCTACCAAAATGTACTCTTGAATGAGTTGTATATTATGTTTGCGCAGGGGCGAATCCAGAACGGACTCCTGGAGGGGGCGGTTGGGGATGCTAGCAGTGAAAAATTACTTAGATGATCTGAAATTGCCACAAATTACTACTAAAGTACACTGTTCATGGTGGCGCTGGGTAGAGGCGAACGACTTTTCGCCCTCCCCCTGCATCCGCCTATGTGTTTACATGAATGATATAGCTCCTTATACAACCTATGCAGAGTTAATAGTAGTGGATTACTAATTACAAAGACAAGTGTTACTGTTCGAGGCTCCATATGGTATTTTGTATACACATACATAGTGTTGTAAATAGAAAAAAAAAACGTTCGTATTTTTTCAGAAATGTACGTTTTTTTTAGAAAAAAAAACATTGCCTCTCGTTTTTTTTCTAAATTTCGTTTTTTTTTTTTTTAATAGTCATGTGTAATTCATCTTACGTCTATTTAAGTACGAAATATTTTTATGTAGGTGTAATCACCGTAAAATGCAATATAAATTAAACACTAGATACTGATACGCTACAAATATTTTACAATTTACATGAATACCATACCTATTAACAATTCGGGTTTCAGCAGTTTTCATCAATATCAACTAAGAAATAAAAGTAGAAATGAAATTTTGTTTTTTCGTGAAAGCAGGCCTCTAATAAGTACGGAAATAATGTCACGAACGGTATAAAATTCGAATAACTTGTTTAAAGGTAAAACCTAATACTAATTTGCCTAATAGTATTTTTCTAAATATCATATATAAATAATTTGTCGACTAGATATATATGATATGCTGAGCCGGCTGTACCACATATGCAACACGTGCATTTGCATGGAGCGACAAGTTTGGACGGTACAACAAAATCTGTCATACGTATATTATTTAAATTAAATATTTCTTGTTGGAAACAGATTTCATGATGATGGTAGTTACATTTACTAAGCTGACCTATTCGAATACTACATTCATAAATTACGTTTAGGTTGCATTAATTTAAGGTCACATGGGCAATGCTAAAGCAATTGGTCGAATAAATTCGAGCACAAATTGTTTGGTTGTTGTCAATTGCAAGAATTCAATTCTCGAATAGCAGCGAATATCTGTTCCATTTAGTAAGTTATCACAGTTTTGATATGACAACTAGTCATGTTTTTGTCAGAAACAAGTTCCTTATCATTGAAGATAGAAACAAGTTTTTTTTTTTTTTTTTAAATATTAACAAATGTAGAAGAAAAATCAAGAAATAAAGATGAAAGAGCTAGTTGCACTGGAGTTGTAAACTGATACATTGAGATTGAAGCTCGATATTGAATTCTATAAAAAGGATTACCATCTTTCCTCTGCAGGTGTGTTTACTTTATCTTTCACTAACATAATAGATTAATATTTCAAGAAAAAAAGTGACACAACGGGATTGCGTTTTTAGTAAGTATTTAAGCCTTTCTGAGTGCGACTGCACTTAACCCCCCTTCGTTATTCATGCTGGAGTAGCATACTTAAAATCATGACTTTTAAGATTTGTTCTTTCTGGAGAAAGCTTGAGGCGGCAAATTATGCCATTGCACAGGGCGACAAATTGACTAGGGCCGGCTCTGATGATATGTATATACAATATATGAATATAGGATTACACAATTTGAAATAATGCAGGGTGTTTCAAAATTAATATTAGGGATTTAGAACTGTGTAGTATCTATTACAAGTAACTTACAATTATAAATATTATATCAAATGAAAGAGCAACTCAAACAGTTTTGTACGCACGCATGCACATGATTTGTTTCTTCTGTCTGTTGTTAGAAAGAGCAAGTAGCAAAGATGGAGATGGAGACTAGAGAGCAGAAAGCTTTTTGTGTTTTAATAAAGACTGAATCTGTACAGTGCAACGGTCTGTGTGAAGAATATTACGGAGACGCTTGCAACGATGTCCTTATCGTGTGCAAAGTAGCGAGACTAGAGAGCAGAAAGCTTTTTGTTTTAATAAAGACTGAATCTGTACAGTGCAACCGTCTGTGTGAAGAATATTAAGGAGACGATTGCAACTACGCCCTTATCGTTTGCAGTTGCTACAGATCTAAAGCCTACAGACTACGGTTTACGTGCAAATTTCGCAAGTGAAATATTCTTGCATAACAATGAAGATTTTCTGGATCGTGTCGTCTTCAGGGATAAATCGACATTTCACCTAAGAGCTAATGTGAACACTCATAATGTTTGCATCTGGCCGTCAGCAAATCCTCAGGAGATGGTACAGCTGAAACGAGACTCCCCTAAATTGAATGTGTTTTGTGCCATCTGGCGGAAAGTTTATGGGCCTTTCTGGCCTATCGACTAGATGTGTGCCGTGTGACGAATGAATCTCACATCGAACATTTGTAGCAAAGACTGTTTGGGGTACTCTTTTACTTGATGCATTGCTTATAATTGTACGTAAAGTGTAATAAGTACTACGAAGACTTTAAACCTCCATATTCATTTTGAAACACCCTGCATTTCTCACCAACAGTGTTGGAAGTAAGATGTAAAACGAGGGAAAATTTTCCTTATAAAGTTATTGTTTAGAACAACGATATTATTATTAGTCGAGACTATAACTACAACAACAAAACGGGTTAGTAGTCAACAAATGTAATCAAATGTACACTCGGTGGCCCAGTTGGCCAAGGTGGCACACACGGGTGTGTCACTTTTTAATCCGCTCCTGTGTAGACACTAATTAAGATATCAGGATATTATTCTTGCAAAATATCGTTGGACCATAGTTTATCATATTAACTTCTTTTTCTTCTGGTGTCGAATTTCCTTCTCAAATTTTAGCCTAGTCAAAAATTCGAGAATTTTCTAATTTCGAATTTCCTTTACCTCTTTTTTTCCCTGTAGCTTCCTTCGTTGTAGAAAGACCTCCTTAAGACTTGCCAGGTAGATACCTCGGATGGATACCTAACTGTTGATAATAAATGGACAAGCCTGCGCGCAGTGTTGCCAATTAGGGAATTAAAATTTCCCAAATTTGGGCAAAAAATTCGAAATTTTTGTTTATAAATCCGTACCTATACATCCGAGTGCAAGTCAACTTACGCCAATCGAACATTTGTTCTTACTTAACAAACGCAAGTACAGATCGTTATAATTGGGTAATTAGGGGGTGCACAAAAAAATCGTATTTAGCTTCTAACCCTTGATTTTTCTAGTTTTTCCCTACTTTTCTGTTTACCGTAATATATTTTTGGTATATAAGCTTTGTTCCCTAAATATCACCATAACACTTGTAGGATATATTAGTGGTGTATCAGTGTTTAATTTAAGATAGTTTGCGTCTGTCTGGTAGCAGTGTTGCCAGCTACAGAAAATTTTAATCCCAGATTTTAGGGGGAAATTTTGGAAAAATAATCTGTTTTGTCTCTATTATTTCCATCTTGTTGGCTACATCGGAACAAATGTACCAGTATCTGAAAGTATCGTCTTTGCCCTATACAATGCACTATAGAAAGTTTCAATAGGATAATTAGGGGAAGTAGAGTTGAGGTTTACAGTAGACCTTGTTCTCTAATTGGGAAAACTGATTTTTTTAAGGTAGAATGAGATATTTTTTGTTGACATGCTTGCTTTATTAGATATTGTCACAATACTTGTAGGATATATTAGAGGGATACCAAAGCTTATTTCAAGATAGTTTGTGTGTGTGTGTGTGTCTGATAGCAGTGTTGCCAGCTACAGAAAATTTTAATTCCAGATTTTAGGAGTAAATTTTGGAAAAAATCCCTTTTTTGTTTCCAAAATTTTCCTCTTGTTGGCTACACTCGAACAAACGTACCAGTGTCTAAAAGCTTCGTCTTTATCCTACACAGCGCATCATAAAAAGTTTCACTACAGTAATTAGGAGAAGCACACATGAGGTTTATAATAAACCATGTTCTACAAATGGTAAGAAAATGGTGAATTTCTGAGGTAGAGTGATATATTTTAATTTCATGCTTACTTTGTTAGATATCGCCATGATACTTGCAGGATATATTCTTGGAGTACTAAGGTTCATTCACAGATAGTTTTAGTCTGTCTGATGGCAGTGTTTCCAGCCAAAACAATTAATTTTTGATTTTAGGTGAAAATTTCTGAAAATTTCCCTTTTCCCCTTTATTATTTCTCTCTTGCTAGCTACATTGAAACAAACGTACCACTACCTGAAAGTTTCCTCTTTGCCCTAACGAACGCATCATAAAAAGTTTCAATAGGATAATTAGAGAAGCTGTAGCCCCGGTATATCTGTTGATTTTTGCTTCTGAGGCGTAAAAAGTGTCAAAATTTCATGTGTATGATGGCAGAGATTTTTTTCTTTCCCACTTTGAATGGAAGCCAGCGACTTCAGGATTTCACTGTACCTTGTCAACACACCAAAGATTTTTTAGGTGACTTGAACCCATATAACAGTAGTGGTGCTAGATACAAAAAAAAAAAAAAAAAAAAAATGAAATTCGGTTAGGGAATTTTTTTTGTAAATTTTCATCCCTACATTTCCCTCAATAATTTCCCAGCCGTTGGCAACACTGCAATGCAACTTACAACAAAACATAGCCACATCCATTTTCTAAAAAACAAGGCCTTGACCATATATATCGAATGAATGGTTTTTGAGCAATACATCACTAACTGAAAATGTAGGAAAACGCCAAAAATGACCTGGGTCCGAAAGGAATAATCACATAATTTTGCTCGTATAGGTACAAAGAAACAAACGATTTGTAAGTTACGAGGGCTTCGACTCAAGTTCTGCTGATTATTTCAATAATCCGCAACATAAATCAATAAATAATAGCTGCCAGAAAAAAACAGACATTTGAAAAAAAAACATGAAAAAGAACGATGTTTTTTATTGAAAAAACTTCACAGAAAAAACCCGTTTTTTTTTTTTTTTTTTTTTTTTTTTTTTTTTTTTTTTACAAACTACACATACAGTACATTAATACATTGATTTTGATACATTAATTGCCATTTAGAACTTCATCTCTACTACAATTCTTAATTCTAACTGGAGTGGTACGATCACAGAGAAACGTATTTTTAAAGAAAGAAAAAAAGCTCATCAAGAGCAAGAAAAGGAAGTTGCTCTTTAATTTTATTTGATCTATATTTTATGGGTTGTTCTATTAGCAATGGCCTAGCCCATCACGACTAGGAAATGGCCTCATTCAGTGACAACAATAACTCAGAAAGAATTAGAAAAGTAAGCAGCCTGAGTCTAATGAAGAAGCTTGGGCTTGAGACTAAGGTTTCATCCCAGCATTTGACTAGTGTTACAGAAAACAAAGGACAAATTTCCATCAGGACGATTTACTACCTTTTCGGTCAAGTATTTCCACTAGAATCAAATCTGACAATGAGATTGCTCTCACCTAAGTCGACAGTTTTACTCAATCAAATTTGGAGTAATTGTGACATATTAAGGCACGAAAACCAAATATCAACATAATGAAGAGAACGCAAGGCTGTCACACGATCAGGTACCAAAAGTGTCTTCAAATCTTATTTTAAGCATAGGAATGAAAATCACTTTGTCAATAATTTCGAAAATTTTGCTGATTCGGAACATCCGAATTTTCTGACACGGAGTTTCGAATCCGGATCCAAGATCCGGTTTTTCAGGTCTGGATCCAAGATCCGAAATTTCGGATCCGGATCCAAGGTCCAAAATTTCGGATACGGATCCAAGATCCGGATTTTCGGATACGGATCCAAGATCCGTTTTTCGGATCCGGATCCAGTGTCCGGATATCCGGATATCGGACCTAAGTGGATCCGGATATCCGGATCCAAACATATCCGGATCTGGCCATCCCTAGTAATGTCCCAGAGCCGCACGGCATCTTATATACAAAATCAAATACCGTAAAGTAACCAAGAGCAACAGATACTTGACACATGCATTTAGACCAATCCCCTTTAAAATCGGACAATTCACTCGAAAGTTATCGTAGGTTTTACACGCCTACGCTCAAATTAAGAACAATTACTTGAATTCAGGAATTGTATGGCAACCAAAACAATAGGTGTCTGGTGAAAGGAAATGAGAGCATTTTAAAATGACTTCCATCAAAATCGGACAATCCGTTTGAAAGTTATCGTCGGATGCCACATACAAACAGACAGAGACAGGACGGCCTGACAGGAGAGCTTCGCACCCAAATTTCTCAAGGTTTGTTTCACGAGAATCTCAAATACTCGAAGGCATTCGAGTGCCGGATGGTAAATTTTCTAAACGGAAGTTTGATAAGTCTTCAGCCTTATCGATTTTTCTTATCTCTACCTATATCAGTAGCTGTCTCTATACAGAACTTTAAATTAAACCCTCGAAATCATCTGCCTGCCCCGTTATTGGCGCAATCGGCAAAGTGACTATTAGTAGAGATGCAAAAAAGCCGGCTTTTTTGAATCGATGGTTTTTTTCACATAAAAAGCCGGCTTTTTTTGGAAAAAAACCGAGAATTTTGGAAATTTTGGCTTTTTTCATTTTCATGATTTTTCTATCCAAATAGCTTTCTTATAGTATATTCTATAGTTAGATAAGATTTCCACGACCTGAATGCCATATTTAGCTCTGTAATTCACCATCAAGACGGATGGAGCACATATTTTACGAATTAAAGCTAACATGAAGAATGTAGTATTTGAGGGCAATTTTACAGGTTATTTAACTTTATTTTAACTTTTGAGTTATCGACATTTTTTTTCCTTCTCTAGATCATTTTAGTTTGTCATCCGTGTTTCATTTCTAAGAGCTTAGTACTCCAGCTTCTAGCACGAAAGTTAAACTTACGTTTTTCTATATATCCGTCAAAGCATACGTTTTTCAATATGTCCGTCAAACCGTATTTCCACATTTCTGTTATACTGTAGTTGTGCAATGATTTAGCAATAATTTTCCAGATACAACCTTGAATACCAATTTCTACAAATAATCAATAGCGGATTTAGAAAAGTACTTTGGGAGGGGTTTCTCTGATTGTTTCGTTTTCTAAAAAGTCTTAATTTTATTTGGGAGGTGCTTGAAGTTTATGAGTACAGGCATAACTAATATTTCGGTTCGTTTATATGGTTAGCAATAATTTTCCGGATACAACCTTGAAGATCATTTTATACTGAGAATCAGTGGCGAATTTAAAAAAGTGTTTTGGGAGGGGTTTTCTTACTACTAATGTTTAGTTTTTCTAAATATTCGTAATTTTTATTTGACGGGAGCTTAAAGTTTATGAGTAAAGGCATAACTAATAGATATTTCGTTCGTTTTAGACATTCCGCAACTTTGGAGAACAGGCTTCAGTCCGAAAGACCGATCCTCTAACCTTCGCAAAACCGTCACTGCTGGTAATTAGTAATAATAACGATTTAAAAACAATAAGAAAGGAAGTCGGCCAACTCCTACACTCCTAGTCGGCCAGTACACGCACTATTTCTACATTCTCAGATGGAATGAAGGAAGGCTTTGTCAGAATGGTCGAATGCTGGGTTGAATCCCGGACTTCCCGATAGAAGCGCAAAAGCCAACCACTCAGTCACGTTTGTTGTGCAGTTGTATTTAGCTTAACTTAAATATATTCCGTAGTCTTTTTTTTTTTTTTTTTTTTTGTTCCGTAATGATATGTTGAATCCCTCTTGTTAAAAATTCAGAAAACTTGAGGACTGGGTAAACCGTGATGGTGGTCAAGGGCGCCCATGTGGTTTCCAAGGAGGGGAAGTATAAGCGACGTTTCAAAAATAGTTTCAAATTTTGCTGTAACTAATGTAAAAATCCTATTGGATTTTCAATATTCTGAAGTTCATTTTCCTCTAGAAAGGATCAAGCGTCCCCTTAACCCCCCTGATGGGCGCCCTTGATGGTGGTTATAAAAAACTTGACTGTAGAATTTCAAGAATATACAGAACCATGTGCAGCCTTTAATTGTATCATACAAATCTAAGTATTTCTCTTATGTTTTATTTTAATTTTATTTTGTTTCAAAAAGAGGGTATGGAATATTTTGAAGTAAAAATACTACATACAATTTTGCTAGTTATTTGTGTATTTTTTGAAAGAAGTTTTTACTCTTAGGGTTGGCTCGTTTACACCAGCTGTTTTTTTTTTTTTTAAAATAACTGGTTTAAACTAAAAAAATTAAAAGAACAAAAATGCGAATCGTGTGAACTTCATAGTGACCTTTCACATGTCAAACCATCTGCATTAGTCTTATTTCCTTTTCACCTTTTAATCAAGGTGTCCCATGTTCAATTCTCGGTCGAACCACAACCCTTCTTTCATGTGTAAACCAAGTACTCTTTCGGATGTCACTTAAAGCGAAAGTCTTCTCCTTGATAACCTCGGTATTACGTAAGGATGTTAAGCCTAAACATACAAAACGAAACCAAATTATATATTTCTGCATGCCTGTTGTTTTATAAAGAAGCGAAGGTTGCTTAAATATATTGATTAAAATTGGTAAAATTTATCGATTGCCTACTTAGCTTCCAACATTAGCTTGGATTGGACTTTCAATACGTGAGTGTACGTCTGATGAGGATCTTGGATAGAAGATCGAAACGTCAGGTGTAAATGTGTTTTTATATTAAATAAGTGCAGTCTTGTTCAGCAGTGTGTTTATTTTTCTGATTTTATTCGCAAGACGTTGACTATGATTGTGTGTCACTCAGTTTTAGCGTACTGATTATAATACGTTGACCTTTAAATTTTACATGCAAATTAAATTTTACAGGATTTTCCCGTTATTGTTTTACATTTAAAAGAATGAGGGGATTTTCCCGATGGCTAGGGCGGGAGTTTCTCAATTTAAGAAATTTACTGACCGGACTTCTTTAAGCTTATGGGACCTCTTCCAGCATAACCCCGTTGTTGAATAATAACACCAAGGCGGAACAAACATTTCTGTGAATATGTAATACAAATACATAAAGCAAAATATCTAAATCAAAAAATCTGGTTTAAACCCCAAAAAAGCCTGGTTTAAACTGCCCCCCCCCCCCCAAAACGGGTTTTTGGCATTTTCAGAAACAACCAAGGTTCTTGCCAACTCTGCTTACTTTTGTATATAGGAGGTTAAAATGTGTTTATTATATACATTGGTTAATCCTTTGGAATTCATAATGTAAAAATGTTGAAGTAAAATTGTTTAATCGAAGTAAAATCTTTTCGAAATTCATGGTTTACTTTCGAGGTTTTATATTATTATCGGCATCAACCACTAATTAAATGACTTTCTGTGTTATAGAGAAGCGAAACAAAGTCTGCTTTATCGATTTAAAGCAGAATTTTGAAAAAAGCCCAAAATTTCCCAAGCAAAAAAGCAAAGCAGAAAAAACCGAGTTTTTTTCCAAAAAAGCCGGTTTTTTTCCGAGCCCTTGCATCTCTAACTATTAGTAGACTAATGGTGTCTTGGATTCCAATTCCATTCGGGTGATGCATGTTTTCTCTTATTCTTTCTCTCCTCTGACAGACTGCTTAAATCGTGTACGGATCGGTGGGGAAAAAAAAAACTTTTCCTTCACTTTATTGCTAAGGAGAGGTTTTAAAATGAACACCCTGCATAATACATATTATATACAACTATGATAACCTCGAATACATTGTTTCTTCCGAACACTCCAATAATCCCGAACTTATCAAAATATTCAAGCGACTCGACAAATGCGATTATATTGATATATTTCTGTATTTGCTGCTTTCAAACAATTCGAGATTCTCGAACAGTTCAAGTGTCTCGAAGTTGTCTAATGTTTCTTACATTTCGAGTGTCGAACATTTCGGGAGTCTCGAAAGTTCGATAATTCGATAAAATTAAAATTCTTTATCGATGAAACGGTTTTGAAGTTTTATCGAATTGTTATCGATTACTCGATTATCGGAACAGCTCTACATACGTGAAGACGAAGAGGTTAGCAGAGGATCGTGAAGCATGAAAGCTTCTCAGCTGCTGCGACCAACAGGGGCAGAATATATGCCTATGATGAGGATGATGACCACACTAAACTACAGATACGATATTTAATTCTCATACTCTGCATTTGGTTTCAAAAATGACTGGTTTCAAAAAAGAAAGACCAAATTTAACCGTGTACGAAAAAGGAAGAAAGAATGATTAGGACATCCTGAAGAAATTTTCCTATTAAAGATGTGGTATTATTATAAAATTTGTGTCTGACTTGATTAATATTAGAGAGTGTAACTCATAAACGCCAAAACGAAGAGATGAGCAGAGGACTGTATCATTCAAGATTCTAAATTTGTGGGATATATGACTAGTAATAGCAAAATATTTACGATGATAGCGCAGGAGAGCGGGACCGCAACATGTAACGTCAGCTAAAATGAGCGAAGTAATGCAACATATCTACTCCCTATTTCAATAGAAACATGGCAACTGTGTTCCGGAGAGAGGTCTCTATTTGAGCAATTCAGAATGGAGTATAATGTAGTGCACAGCGAACGACACTGTGTATATATATATATATAAAAAGTAAAACACAGTGTCTTCCCAATCATCTTTGTCCTAACTATAGTGTACGTACTAGCAGCCAATCGCGCTGTTTATCTCTTTCTCTTTTGGCTGTTGTGTTTCACACACACACACATCCACAGTTCATCTCATCTGCTCCGTCTTTGCTGTCTGGCTCGGGCAGTATTTCAGCTGAACGAGCAGGCGGAGGCTGCGAACTAAGAATGATACGATTACAACCCTGCGATAAACCTACATCTAGTTCTGTATTTTTGCCCCTGATGTGATTTTAGGTTTATTCTGTTGGCAATACAATTAATTTTGTGTAATAAATGTGCTATTAATGTGTGCATATGTGTGTGTTCGTTGTGTATGCATTAATTCCATGATGCCGCTGAAAATGTATGTGTTGAAGACCGAATAACACTGAGGTAAGTTTACCATGAAATGTTTGCCTGATAATATAGACAGAAAACGAAGAAGATAAAATTAAAAGTTTCTTCTTGTAGATCCTCCTCCTCCTCCTATTATTATTATTATTATTATTATTATTATTATTATTATTATTATTATTATTATTATTATTATTATTATTATTCATAGCTGTTAACTATCACATATCTGTAAACTTCCTTGTTTTTTCTAGTTAATTTCTGCTTTAAATTTTGGTTGTTTGAACATTGATTGTATCTGGAGCTTCAATATAAGATAAATACAGCTGTATTCATTCAGTAAAAACTTTCTCAACTTTCACGCTTGCGTAAACCTCCTAAAGAAGGGGGCGTGGTAACATGAAAACACAGGCCTATGCAACCAAGAGTTCACTTTACTGTTGACATTAAACGTAGGCTGAATATTAATTTGGTAGCTAGATAATTTTGAACGGTAAAGTTAAACGTAGAGTTTAATAACTTTTATTAGACGTTTGCCTATGTAAATAATTATGTTGTACAGAACGTTTCTTCGTTTATTTGATTGATGTTGATGTTGAATAGGATCGCCTGGAATGACATGATATTCCAAAATCTCTACCAGATTTATTAATGGGCATGAAATAAAACGATGCGAGACTGAAGACTGCCTCGACTCGTTGGGTTCTATTGTGCCTTGTCTCGAATTTCGAGACGATACAAAATAATACGAAGTAAAACCAGTGATGGTATTCAGCTGGTTCGCACCGGTTCGCAAGAACCGCTTTTTAAAATATTTCGATTTCGCAGAACCGTTTGTTATACCCAGACATAACAGTAAATTTATCCATTTATACCAAGGTACAGCAAATTTTAGTTTAATTATCTTTGTTTTTTAAAATCTTATAGCTATGGAGTTAAACATGATTTCACAGAACAAGGCATGAGCGTTTATTTCTTAATCTTAAATGCTCAGATTGAAAAGAAAGAGATCTGGGATAACATGAGTGTAGTGGTGAGAGTTATCAGTGTTATCTGTGTGTCTGTCTGGCTGTTATTTGTGATTTTTTTCCTTCAATTTTGAGCCCTCCATTCCTCCATTCCATCAAAAACTATCTGAGAAACTGATGAAATCTTTCGCATTTCTCTTACCCTTCCCGTGATGTTGACCAAACAAGTTCCGATTTCGGGAGATTTTAGGAGCCATATCTCGGGAACCGTAAGTTATAGAAAGATGATATTTAGGGGCGGACTGGCCATAGTGGGGTTGTGGAGCTTTCCACAGGGGCCGGTACAATTCAATTTCAGGGGGGCGGTAGATCTAAAAGACTTTCAGACAGTACAGTATGACCTTATCAAAAGATATAGGTTATATCTTTAAAACATTTTTAAAATGTAGGCCTATTGAACAGTCAAAATACAAAACCTCTTAATTTCCAATTCAAAAATTGAATCCTTTCCTGAGGTAATAGGCCTCGAAAACAACCGAAAACAACAATCTAATGCCACCAGACACTAGATGAAAAGCAGGGTTGATATGTTTAAAACAAGTGTTGAAAACATGTTTAAAACGAGGGCTGTTGTTTTATTCAGTTTGTTTTAAACGTTTTAAACAAATTGTTTTAAAAGTGTTTTTTTTAATGCTGGTTGGACATGTTTAAAACAACTAAAATATCAGATTGAAGAAGCTAATTTAATTTTCTAACAAACAACCCATCCTCCGCAGATTTGTGCATGTAGTAAATTGCAAGCAGAGTTATATTCTTATTATAACAACAATTACTGAACGAAATTCTGCACATCAGTGTGCGTATAACTAAACCAACAGAAATTCAAGTGAAGTATTTGAACATTTGTTAATTTCCAAGAATAACGGAGGTTAAACATACTATACTCTATTCTAAGATCCAAATTCACAAATTTAAAACTTGATCACTATCATTTCCATAATAATGAACAGTTCTCACATCATAAGCTAGAAGAAATGCTCTGACAAATACAATACAACTCATAGAAAAGAGCAGTGACTAGCCTACAAGGAGCAAATGACATTTTTACTAAACAGTTTTCAAGATACATCTCTATCTGCAACATAGGTAGCTAATAATGATTAGTGTCTACGGCATAACAACATAATTAACTCTAGACACCCGCCAGGTATTTCAACAAAATGGTAGACTCTCACGTTCGGGGCTCTGGTGACCTCCCCTAATTATCACAGAGTCATGAGTTATACACCATTGGGAAGCTTATAGACCACAAATTCCAACGAGGTAACATTCGTGAAATTCCCGCCGTATTCGTAGAGAAAGAACAAACATAAAAAATCATTAAAAATATGATAATATTGACTTTGCGGGGCCCTGGCAACCCTTGCAGTCACCCTACGTTGACAAAATGATAAATGTGCAAGGTGACCAGACGTCCCGTTTTAGCTGGGACAGCCCCTTTTTTCCAACCGTTGTCCCGTTTTTTTCTGACTCGAACGGGACGCCTAAATATCCCGTTTTTAAGTAAAAATGACCCAGGTGTCCCGTAATTATTATTCAAAATATAAATCGTCAATGCAAATTCTATTCTCTTCCGTACCAACACTCGTTGCCAAGGTTCAGCCGTCTCTAGAACTTCTGAATTTTCAAATGGGAATTGAGTGTTCGTGGTTCAAGTGGGAATTGAGTGGGAATCCTGAGTGTTCAACTAGTTGAAAGAGTTGTTGCGTAGAACTCGGAATCGGGAACCATTATTAGTTGTGTGGGACACGTAAAGTTAGAAACGGTGTGTTATCACTTGTGTATTTTGTAAATTGAGAACACTGCTGAGTCCCAAAATGCAATCTGGAAGTCAGATATCCCCACCACCACCGTAGCCGATTCGTATGCGTCCCGTTTTCGCAAGTGAAAATTCTGGTCACCTTGTGAATGTGTAGGCCACATACTTGTGACAATAATGTAAGAAATGGTAGCCATTGCTGCCATTGCGTAATGAATTCGTTTTATGTAGGAAATATTAAAAAAAAATATATATGCGCAGAAAAACATTCATTAAATTAAGACATTCTCTCCCCTACCTCACTATAGTACCACGTCCATATGCAAATCATTTTTGCTGCACACATCATGTATACGAACAAGAATTATGCTTCTAGACCACTTCAGTGAAATATATCTTGTGTTATTTGGGACCGTCCCGAAAATAAATGTAAATTAACCAAATTTGACCCCCCTCTTCCTCTATAAACAAGTACACATACAGGTTACTGTCATGTAGGGTACTACTTCATTGCTTCACATACCAATTTTTATGGATGTACCACAAAGGGGGGAGGAATACCCGCCAGAACCCGATGAAAAAAATGATGAAAAATTAAAAAAAAAACTTCATCCTCTCTCTCTCTCTCTCGGCCGTACATACGTACCCCCTATATACATAAAATGTAACTGACTGAAAGCTTTATCCCTCAAAAATACTTTGGTACCAAATCATCTTTCTAGCTTAATTAAGGACTGAGCTATTGACGTTTGTTGTAAAAATAAATGTAATTTACGTCAAAAAACTGAAACTCCAAAAACTGGCTAACTTTCCCCCTCCCTGCTTCCCCATATAAGCATGAAGTACAAATACACGGTATTACCATGTAGTGGCCTACTTCATTGCTTCACATAACAATTTTTATGAATCTATCCCCCAAGAAGGGGAATGTCCCCCCAAAAACTGTTGAAAAAAAAAAACACGATATTTACCCTCCTCCCACATACATAAAATGCACACCAGCAAAGCTGCATCTTTCAGGAGTAAATTGGTACCAAAACCATCTTCCAGCCTTAACTTGAGGTTTAAGACTGAGCCATTGAGGCTTTAGCCCTGACACAGCAGTTGCGTCAATGGGCGTTTAAAGGTTAAGAATGCAGACGACCAGTAGAACGTAACACAAAGAAACTAAACTACATATTCTGTGAACGGAGATCGGGAAAATCCCGATTTCTTTCTTCGGAATTGAACATTTGGGCGGATCGAGATTAGGGAAGTTCCCGAAATTTGATCTAGCGGTTGAATATAGATAGCAAGCAATACCTAAGAGTGTAAAAATGTAATATATATGCCTATTTAGATTATTGTTTTAAACAAAATAAACATTTTAAACATTTTTTGTTTAAAACAAAGTACTTTGTTTTAAACGTTAAAAATGTTTTAAACAAAAAAACATGTTTCAAACATAAAAAACGTTCTTTTGTTTTCTTAAATTTTTTTTCAACCCTGATGAAAAGCACCGTCACATAAAGAGTACCTACTCAAATTTGAAAATATTTTAAGGGTGTTTATTTTTTCTACATTTTTTAACACACACCAACTCTGTTTAAATATTTACAAACAATTGGTTTGAATAATAAAAGCATTCAACATGGTGAAAGTGACTTCGAAAAAGTTACAGGAACTCAGAGAATGTTTTAAAACAATCAAGAATGAAGCGAAAGAATTCACTGAATGTGCAAAAGCTAAGTTACTTGAAGGAAAATAAAAGTTGATCATTGCTGTTACTCTTCCTCTTCCACAGAAAAGACGAAGGAAAATAAAAATGATGCGACGTACAGTAGAATTAGCACCTGATGAACTTGTATCCGATCCTGCAAACGACTATAAATATCAAGTTGTTAATGTTATTGTAGACACAGTAAACACAAGCTTGACAAGGCGGTTTGATATGAACAATAGTGCTTTCTTTGCTGACCTAGCTATTCTTGATCCAAAATGTTTCCAAGATATTAGAAGCAGAGGACTTCGATCACTTGCACTTGAACATTTAGCTAAGACATTGGCATATTTTTAGTCGCGTATCACAGCAGATATTAAGAACGGAATTGATCAATTTAGCTAATCATTGTGAGAGACTGAAACAGTTCTGTTTAGATGAGTATGATATAATGAAATTAGAAGAGGAGGTTGAAACCACACATATCTCTCCGGATGACTTCATTCTGAAGAGAAACTGTGTTCGTGCATATCAGGACTGTTGTGTTTCTTACTACAGACTTTTGTGTACGTATAATCTTTTGACAGGAACTTATTATTACGTAGGATTTGCCTACAAGTACATTCTCACACTTTCTTTTACACAGGTAGCATGCGAGAGAAGCTTTTCTGTGTTCAAGTTCATAAAAAAACAGACCGAGAACGACTCTATCACACGATAAGTTGGAATCCTTTATGCGTACGTCAGTGGAGAAGGAAATGTTTTAATATATTGATGTAGATAGCGTAGCACATCATAGATAGCATAGCACAGAAAAGTGATGTCCTAAGAAAATTACTCGTAACTTGAAAATGTAATCTCAAGGATACCGTATGTATACACGACTCCAAAAGTGCATTACCACTTTCTCTCCTCCTTTCCCTGCAATATCAGGCAACCCAGAAAACTCGGCAGTCAGGTTAGTTGCGAATTCGAAAGGCGTTGGACCAAACCTGAATTCTGTAACAAATATATTAGCGTGTCAAACTCCAAATAAGAGAATAAAACAAATTGTTAAGAATGACAATTTTATTATCGTGACGGAGTTGGATGATATCAAAGGTTACAAAATGATCTTACTTACGCAGTTCAAACAAAATGAATGAGAACAAACAGATACCAGAGGAAAGCATTTCTCTTTCCCCCAAAAAATAATCTCATAAAAACGAAAAAGTTACATAATATAAAGTTTTAATATAAAACCCACACAAACACATAAAATGTTGACACCCGAAAGGCAAGAACAACTGAACCACAGTGAATGAAATTGTGCACAGATATTTAAAACATAAAATGAGGGACACGGGTTTCTTATTTTCTTTAAAAGAAAAAAAAACGGTTGGAGGGGCACGGACCCCTCCAAACACTTGATCACAAAATATCAATAGCGCTAGTAACAGTACGTCAGATGTGTGTAAAAGACAGGAAGAATTGCAACGAAACTTTACGTGTGGGCAACACGCAAAAAATAATCCAATACGGGCATTTTCATTTTCCAGGAGAAAACGGTTTTACGGGGCAAAAGCCCCACCTAAAGTTTTAAAGTCGAAGCCCGATAGGCAAAAAGAAGTAAACCGAAGTGAATGAAATTGTTCACAGATATTGCAGACGCAAAATAAGGATACGGGTTCCGTATTTTCCTGAATAAAACGGTTGGGTGGGGCACCGACCCCTCCAAACCTTTGATCACGAAATATCAAAAGTGCTAGTAACACTATGTCAGATGTGTGTAAAGGACATGAAGGATTGCAAGGAAACTTTTTGTATGGATAATAGCACAGAAAAAAGGAATACGGTTTGTTTTCTATTCTGCGGAAAATGGGTTTCAGGGGCAAAAGAACGCGCTCCAAAATTTCAAAATTTGACGCCCGAAAAGTAAGAAGAAGTAAACCAAAGTGAATGAAATTTTGTACAGGTATTGTAGTCACAAAATGAGGGACTACGGGTTTCGTATTTTCCTGGAAAAGACGGTTAGGTCGGGCACGGACCCCTCCAAACCTTAGATCACGAAATATCAAAAGTGCTAGTAACAGAATGTCAGATGTGTGTAAAGGACATGACGAATTGCAATGAAACTATGCGCATGTACAATGTGCAAAAAATAAAGGTATCCTTTTTATTTATTTTCTGCGTATAAACGGTTTAAGGGGGCGAAAGCCCCACCGAAAGTTTTGAAATTTGAGGCCCGAAAGGCAAAACGAAGTGAGCCGAAGTGAATGAAATTGTACACAGATATTGTATATATAAAATTAGGGAATACGGGTTGAAAAAGGGTTAGGTGGGGCAGGGTACCCTCCGAACACTTGATCACGAAATATTAATAGTGCTAGTAACAGTACGTCAGATGTGTGTAAAGGACATGACAAAGTGCAACGAAACTTTACGTGTGGGCAAAAAGTAAACCAATACGGACATTTTTATTTTCTAGGAGAAAACGGTTTTACGGAGCAAAAGCCCCCACCAAAAGTTTTGAAATTTGTGGCCCGAAAGGCAAAAAGAAGTTAGCTAAAGTGAATGAAATTGTACACATATATTGTAGACATAAAATTAGGGAATACAGGTTTCGTATTTTCCTTGAAAAGGGGGTTGGGTGGGGCAGGGTACCCACCAAACATTTGTTCACGAAATATCAAAAGTGCTAGTAACAGTATGTCAGTTGTGTGTAAAAGACATGACTAACTGCAACGAAACTATGCGCATGGACGATGTGCAAAAAAAGAAAGGTATACGTTTTTTATTTTCTTCGTAAAAACAGTTTAAGGGGGCATAAGAACCCACCCGAAAATTTTGAAAGTTGACGCCCGAAAGGTAAGAAGAAGTGAACCGAAATGAATAAAATTTGGCACAGATATTGTAAACATAATATGAGGGTATACGGGTATCGTATTGTCTGGAAAAGACGGTTAGGTGGAGCACGGACCCCTCAAAACCTTTGATCACGGAATATCAAAAGTGCCAGTGACAGTATGTCAGATGTGCTTAAAGGACAGGAAGAATTTGAACGAAACTTTTTGCATGGACAATACGCAAAAAATAAACAAATACGGTCTTTTATTTTCTGCGGAAAAACGGTTTTCGGGGGCAAAAGCCCCCATCCAAAATTTCTGATATTGACGCACGAAAATCAAAATAGGTGTACCGAAGTGAATGAAATTGTGCACAGATATTGTACACATGAAATAAGGGAATACGGGTATCATATTTTCATGGAAAAAATGGTTGAATGGGGAACGGACACCTACAAATCTTTGATCACGGAATATCAAAAGAGATAGTAACAGTATATCAGATGTGTATAAAGGATATGAAGAATTGAAACTAAGCCTTGTGTATGGACAATACGCAAAAAAATAAACGAGTAATGTTTTTCATTTTCTGCGAAGAAACGGTTTTAGGGGCAAAAGCCCCCCACCTAAATTTTGAAAGTTGACGATTGAAAGGCATAAGGAAGTGAGCCGAAGTGAATGAAATTGTAGGCAGACATTGTAGACATAAAATGAGGAAATACGGGTTTCGTATTTTCCTTGAAAAAATTGTTAGGTGGGGCACCGACCCCTCCGAACATTTGATCACGAAATATCAAAAGTGGTAATAACAGTATTTCAGAAGTGTGTAAGACATGAAGAATTGCAAAGAAACTTTGTGTATGGACAATACGAAAAAATAAAGGAATAAGGTTTGTTTTATTTTCTGCGGAAAATGGATTTCAGAGGCAAAAAATAGACCCCAAAATTTTGAAAGTTGACGCCCGAAAGGTAAGAAGTGAACCAAAATGAATGAAATTTTGTGCAGACATTGTAGACACAAAATGAGGGAATACGGGTTCATATTTGCTTGGAAAAGACGGTTAGGTGGGGCACGCACCCCTCCAAACCTTTGATCACGAAATATCAAAAGTGCCAGTAACAGTATGTCAGATGTGTGTAAAAGAGATGAAGAATTGCAACGCAACTTTGTGTATGAATAATAGGCAAAAAATAAACGAATACGTTTTTTATTTTCGAGGGGAAAACGGGCTTTGGGGGGCAAGAGTCCCCGTCAAACTTTTTGGAATTTGACCCAAAAAGGCAAGAAGAAGTAAACCGAAGTGAATGAAATGTGCACAAATATTGTAGAGGTAAGATGAGGGAATACGTGTTTCGTATTTTCCTGAAAGAAAAAAAAAACTTAAGTGGAACGATTTGTTGAGTTTCGGGAGGAGTGAACAGAAGCGAACGAAATTGTATATATATATTGGATATGTAAAATAAGGCCTTTCGTGTTTTACATGTGTCGTGTATTCACCCGATTTTTTCAAATTTGGCGTATCAACTACAAGCACAAACAGTATAACGTATTTTATAGTATTTCAGGAGGAATGTTTAACCCTTACAATATTTTTGCGCATAAAAAACGTATCAATTTATTTCCAGTTAGCTGTTGATCTGCCAAATTTAAAGCAAAACAAATTGGGACACTTGAGAAAGACGAAAGGCCTTATTTTACATTGGGTCTATATAATATCTACACACAATTTCATTTGCTTCAGTCCACTCCTTCCTGTGCTATTGCGGTAATATTTACTTTTTTGGCGGAGGGGCCTAGGCCAAAGCATTGTTTTTCCTCAAATATTAAAACACGTTTCATTTATTGTTTTCAAATTGTCCCTATACGAAGTTTCGTTGCAATTTTCCAGTCTTTACGAGGTTCTGACGTATGCTTATTTGCACTTTCGATATTTCGTAATCAAGGTCCGTTCCTCACTCAACCCTTTTTTTCCCCAGGAAAATACGAAACCGAATTATCTCATTTTATGTCTACACTATCTGCCCACAATATCATTCAATTCAGTGCATTCCTTTTTGCCTTTTGGACCTCAAATTTCAAAATTTTGGGTGGGTATTTTGTCCCCTAAAACCGTTTCTCCACAGAAAATAAAAAACCGTATTTCGTTTATTTTTTGCGTATTGTCCCTACACAATGTGTCATTTCAATTCTTCATGTCCTTCAAGCACTTCTGGCATACTATTATTAGCACTTTTGATATTTCACGATCATAGTTTTGGAGCGGTCTGGGTCCCACCTAAACGGTTTTTTTTTTCAGGATAATAAGAAACCCGTATTCCCACCGGTGGTGACGAAAAAAAATTCGTCTGTAGAGGAATAATTTGCTGAGGTTTTTTTAATTTGGCCAATCAGGGCACCTTTAATTGTGTATATTCGACGATAACAGCTTTGAATCAGATAAAATGCACTCGCCATGTAATTTTATTACAAAATGACGCGTGTCTGTTTGTTTTATTTCATAGTTCTCCCATATTAACTTTCTATTGATCGGCGACATTTTCCATTTAAGAGGACTGAATACCGCCGGAATTTTAAAAATGATCCCCAGTGATTCATACGGGAAAATATTCCACTTTTTGAGCCGAAACGAGACTGAATTTCAAGGTTATGATTGTATTGATTCAAATCATTAATTGCTCCTTTTTCGTAACTGCATCTTATATTGCCATCTAGTGGCAAGCAACAGAACTCAGTGATGAGTGGATATTGGTCTCGCGGAGGAATATCAAGCTCGTATGTTTCTGCTACTCTCAAGCGCTAAATTCGAAGTTTAATACTTGTGTGGAAAAAATCATGCCACGAATAAGTAAAAAGGTCATTAGGTTTTATCAACGAAGAGAAAGAAGGAGATTGAACTTAAAACCTTGGAGAGAAGATCAAACTTTTGTAAACGAAGTTCAACATAAAATATACAATATAATTTTTGACATTATAAAGAAACCTTGAATGTAGGTTGGAAGAATCATTCAGAAATTTCAGCTCGAATTTGTTTCAGGCGGGCTCGTGTGTGGTGTTGTCAATTCTCCTGTACGTGTTCTGAGTGCGGCACAGTCACTATTAGATCAGCTGAGGAAAAAAAAAGAGAAAAGCAGCTCGCACAATCAGCGAGTTGTTATTATTCTCACTATATTTACGTTTTAGTTTCTTACTATATTATTGTTTATAACTAAGCCATGACCTCTGCAGATCACAGTCATCTCCAATAATCAATGCCAGATCTGGGGAAAAGGGACAAACGCTCCGAGCGGCAATTTAGGGGACGACAAGCTGCAAAAGTAAAAAGTAAAAGCTCCTACAAAGGAAATACAATCACCTATTGAATTCAATTTGGCCTAAACGTCTTTCAAATTTCAATACCAGTATGCTCATATATTTGTAATGTTAATGCATACAACGTACCTTCCTCTGCAATTCAAAATACGTAGGCAGGTCTCCATTGAAAATTTTAAAAAAATGGACTACATGATGCGAGGCCATGGTGGCCGTCACGTCGGCTAGTCGTGTTGTGTAGCTAATAAAAGATGACTCTTCTCCACTGCCCTGATCCGGCCCTTCAAACTTTTTTGCTTCTATCGAAGCCAGGACTGCCTATTTGGGAAAAGTCTCAATGTTGGCGATTGCCAGTTATAAAAGCGATGCATCCGCCGTTCTGTTGGAAAGGGTGGCGGGGTGTGGAAAGTCCCGCAAAATTCTACGTTGCCCAATGGGAAAATATCTAGATTCTACACTACCAATCTATATATATATATAAAATTGAAAATAACTGTTTGTGAGTAAATCTCCTGAGCCGCCCAACCGATATCAATCAAATTCTTAACATGGATTAGCTTCAAGGCTGGGCTGGTTTTAGGCTATTCACTTTGATGGTAGAGCTGAGGGGAGGAGGAGGGGGTGTAAAAATAAATAAAACTTAATAACTCCTGAACCACTCGGCCGATCTCGATCAAATTTTCAACATAGATGAGGTTCAAGCCTGGGATCACTTTTATGATTTAAATTTGAGGCAGCACCGTGAGGGAGGAGAAGGAGTGGGAGACATATAAAAATCAATTTATATAAGACTGAAAGCGACTATTTTGTAACTTAATACCTATTGAACTATCTGACCGATCTCAATCAAATTTTCAAGATATATAAGGTTTGGATCTGAAAACATTTATCTAATTTCACTTTAACGGTAGATCCTAGGAAAGGGGGAGGGGGATGAATAAGTAAAAACTAATAAAACCTAATATCTTTTGAACCACTCAATCAATCTCGATCAAATTTTCAACATATATGAGGGTCGGGCCTTGGGTGTTTTTATCGTTTCATTTTGACGAGCCAACGTAGGAGAGGTGGAGGGAAAATATATGTAAAAAATAAAAAAAATGACTACATTTGTCACTTCATCACTCTTGAACCACGTGACCGATCTCAATCAAATTTCCAACATACATGAGTTTAGGGACAGGGATTGCTTTAGGTTATTCACTTTGACGATGCAAAGTAGGGAGGGGGAGGGGGAGAAAAATTTGAAAATGATCAAACATGACCGATATTAAAGTTGAATCCATAGTTTTCGGGGTCGATGAGAGAAACAGTGACCTTCTGCTGTTGTTTCAATCCAAGTTCAGCCCTAATAGTTGTGGAGGGGGAGGGTACAATGGAGGAGAGAGGATAAACATTTAAAAATGATCGAAAATGACTAATATTAGTGTCGAATCAATAGTTTTAAGAGTAGCAGAGATTAACAGTGACAATTCTGATGCCGTGTGCCGAAGCACGGAGGAGGGGTAGGGGAGCTATATATAATAATAATAATCGAAAATGACCAATATTAGTGTCAAATCCACAAGTTTCGGGATCATTCTAAAGAACTGTGACATTTTCGATCCGGTTTAAATGCAAGATCAGCTGCGCCACTTGCGGGAAGAGGAGAAAGAGATATATTAAATGGTCGATAATGGCCACTATCAGTGTCGAATTTATAGTTTTCTGGGTCGCTTAGATGAACAGTGGTACTTTCGATCCCGTTTAATTTCAAATTCAAGCCCACAATTTGGGGGAGAGAGAGAAAGAGATAGGGGTCTATTGAAAAATGATCGAAAATGACCAATATTAGTGCTGAATCCACATTTGTGGGGGTCGCTGATATAAACAGTGACACTTTCGATGCCATGGCCCGCAACATGGGAGAGGAGGAAATTACATATAAATGACCGAAAATGACCATTATTGGTGTAGAATCCATGATTTTTGGGGTCGCCGAGATGATCAATGATCTTTCCGATGCTGTTTAAATCGATGGCATTAAAAACGAAAATAGCATATTTCACGGGTACTAAACACATGAAATACGGAGTTGTGCATTTAAATTTTCATTTCAACTCAGCAAAGCGGGAAATATATGCTAGTAAGATTAATAAAGCTCAGGCACTGTCCTTTCTCTATTTCAAAACCAGCTACAAATCTCTTTCCTAGAATATCTATTACTGGAACTATCGTTATATTTTTGTTTTTCGTCCTTATACAACACCAAGGTTATAAAGGAAGGTCTTTTTGATGTGGGTTCACAGCTTAAATCTGATCGACCGTTCCCAACCATACTATCTCACCTCCAGAAAAACTGGATTACAGGGCAGAGTCTAAAGCAAGAAATGTATATCTCTTTTGCTAAAAAAAAAACTTTAGTTCGCATACTAGTCACAGCACTTGTTTAGAGGTTTTTCAACGAATCTGTATGAGACGAGACCTGCAAATGACACAGGACTGAAAGTTGAGCTTACACCAGAAGTCGAATCTGGTATCATTCTAAGACAAAAAAAATCCTAATGGCTGAATACTTTAATGCTCATATTTCATTCTCATGTAAAAATTTAGGGTGAGCCCGGCCCCCTAAACTGCCCGTGGATTCGGGCCTGTGTGACCCCCCACACTCGAACACAATTTTCTGGAAGAAAGCCTCTATTCTTCCTTTTGTCTGTCTAGTTTACTGAAAAAATGAAAAGCAAACTAGGTCACAGAGCATAGAGTTGGAAATGATTGACATGTTGCATTGCAGACATATTTCGTACCATTGATGATTTTGGGAGGTTTTCCAGGGACAAAATTCCCCTCGGAGTTATATCTCCTATGGTGCTCAATATGCGTTGAGTTGATTTTATCGTCCCTTTCAGCAGCGAGGCTATATGAGACGGGACCTACTGTTTAATCGTGAAATCCGAACCATATGAGCTCTCGGCGGGAATCGAACCCGGGTCTCTCACGTCAAAGGTGCGTACGCTAACCACTTAGACACGAACAAGCTCGGTGCTCATATTAGTAAAGAAGAAAGTACATTATAGGACTTTCAGTGCAAATACAGTTAGTCCCAATTTTGTTCGTACGGATGACATTTTTGTGTTTAAAACATTAACCTGTCTATCTATTTTTGTAAAATGATTAAAATATTATGCTGTTCGTAAAATGTATATAAAAGCAAGCTAATTGCAGGATTGTGAAACTTTTATGTATGTAAGAAAGAAATAAAATAATTATTCTTCCAGAACCTCCCGTTATTTACGCCACTTTTTTGTTCGTACACTACACCTCCACCCCAACACTGATTATACAAATCGCGTCGATGAGAAGAAGAAGGCAGTAGATAGGAATGTTAGCAGCTCACTTGTACTGTGATAATGTGATCAAGATCGTACTCCCACCCATATCGTTTATCTATTGTGATCATAATGGGTAAGAGAAGAGAGCTTAGTTGTGAGTTGAAGGACGTAATCATAAATTTGGCATTAAAGGAGTATTCGATGAGAAAGATTGGTACGTTGGTAAAGAAATCACATTCCACAGTTCAGTATATAATTAATAAGTTTAAACATAATGGGTCTACAAAGAATGTGCCGAGAAGGAAGAAAGAAAGGAAACTTAGTGAACGCGAGGAACGCTTTGTGGTGAATAAGATTAGAGGTAATCCGAAATTAAGTGTCCCAAAGCTCCGCCCAATGGTTGAAAGTGTGTGTAACAAACGTATGTGTAATGAAATTGTACGAAGAGTATTGCACAAATATGGATTTCATGGTGGAATGTGTCGTAAGAAACCGTTCGTTAGCAGAAAGAACCGTGCTGCGAGAAGGAAGTTCGCTAAAGAGCACCTTGACATGGACCAAGAGTTCTGGGACAGCGTGATTTGGTCCGATGAAACAAAAATGAACGTATGTGGGTCAGATGGAGCAAGGAGGGTGTGGAGAAAAGTGAACACAGCTGATAGGGTTGAGAATACAACACCCACAGTAAAGTATGAGGGTGGTTCTGTCATGATATGGGGGTGCATGTCATCCAAGGGAGTAGGGACATTAGAGTTCATAGATGGTATAATGGACAAGCACGTGTACCTTAATGTTTTGAAGCGAAATGTAAAGCAAAGTGCACAAAAAATGCAGATGGGAGCCAACTATATATTTCAGCAAGGTAAACATACAGCTGAAATTAATAGGATGTGGTTAGTATGGAATGTACCAAAGTTGCTGAAAACACCTCCTCAGTCCCCCGACTTAAACCCCATCGAACACTTATGGGCTACTTTAAAGCGTAATGTGGGTAAACACGGGGTTTCTTCGAAAGACGAGCATAAGAGGGTAGTGATGCAAGAATGGGAGGCAATCAGTGCTCAAACTTGTAATGACCTTGTTAACTCTATGCGTGCAAGATGTCAAATGGTCATCAAAGCAAGAGGATATGCCACAAAATATTAAATTTTCAGTTATTGGGATTTAGTTTCATACCTTTTAATAGTATATTCTCAAGTGTACGAACAAAAATGTGACATAAAATGGAGGAAGTATTTGTTTAGTGCACAATATTAGCACGAAGGAAAACATATTTTGTTTTTTGTTTACTAGTAGTTAATATCGATATGTGCTTTTTTTCAAAATACAGGTCGTTTTGAACAAATAATTAAATTTAACATGAAATTTCTTGCTGACATTTGAAAATTTTCGCCTGTACGAACAAAAATGTGACACACTGTAGTTAAATACGACGGCTGTTAAATGAATATTTTTCATCTTGAATATATTGTGATAATTTTCAATCTTATTTGATAATGTCATTTTTAAAAAAAATGGCATTCTCTTTTCTGTAACTCACTACAGTATACAAGTTAAATTTCAGACAGTGTGCAAAAGAGGGGAAGTGCCTACAATGTACGATGGACCTTCTTGTAAACCATTCTTGTAAACCGATGAACAAAACCTTTCTTGTAAAATTCAGCGTTGCAAAGAACCTGTATGGTTGACTGATAGCTACGCATAAACTGACAGAACGAAAGTCTTAATTTGAGTACTGAAGCTGCCTCAGGCTAATAGCAACTTGCCCTCAGGCGTTGTTTTGTGCCTTGTAACATTATGTTTAAAAAACAGACACAGACACAAGATAAAACAATTGATAAGGCTAGTTTTCTGTTATACAAAATTATATTTCTCAATTTGTTGTTTGAAGCCTCTTTATTCCTTATAAAAAAACAACATATCCAGATTTATATTTATCATGAAAATATATTTATCATTCAGGTCCTTTATTATTATTATTATTATTATTATTATTATTATTATTAGTAGTAGTAGTAGTAGTAGTAGTAGTAGTAGAATTGGTATTATTATTATTATTATTATTACCGCATAATATTTTTCGCTAGTCCTCACAGCAATTAATATTTAGCAACAGGGGTAAAAGTGCGTGGGAACGCGGGGGAACCCGGACCCCCACCTCCAAAAAATGTGTACGGCGTCCCCCGAGTTCCTAAGCAATTACAATGGGCAAACATAGGCATGGGGGACGGCGTGACGTCATGCCACTACCTACCGTCCAGATGATTCCATCCCATCTCGCCTAATCCCACCTCGTCTAACGATTTATCAGCCACTTATATCTCCAAGAGAAGAATGTCCACCATTTTAGGCGAAATGGAAATTCCCATCTTGCCTAATATCGCGGTAGGATGCAAGGAGGAAATTTCTGTACTAAAGAGGGAATTCCTCTACTAGCATTATAATCAGATATTTCAATCAATATTGGCAATCTCTGTAAACTACAATATAAATATATAATAACTACTATACAAGAAGAAAGCATAGGGGGAAGGTGATTTAGTTAATTTAGTTCACTTTTGATTTGTTTTGGGAATACTGGAAATTGATTGGCAAACAGGAGCTAATCAGAAACAGGATAGAAATATACAGGGTGTTTCAAAGCAACACCGAGAACCTTTGGGAGCTGATTCCTGATACCAAGATAAGAACCTGGGTGCACAAATACTTCCTTTTGGCGCTATGACCAGCCAAAAAACCTGTCGGGAAAATGCCCAAAATGTAACTTGAGAACAGAATGTCGGATCGAAGTCGGGGTAAAGGAAATGTATATTATTTTTAGCCATAGCTTCCATTAATGCACAACTCGATATGGTACAGAGGCAGCACAAAGATCAACCCAAAGAAATTGAAGAATTATTGGGATATTTTATGAAATGTTGACTGAAGCAAGTTAACTATAATTAAATACGATATTTCAAATAACAGGAATCTTAGAACACGGTCGAAGTTACAAGAACATCGTTAAAATTATAAAAAGGGAAGATGCACATATTTGATTGATCTACTTTGTCTCAGTATAGAATTGACTATCGAGAAAGAACTGAAGTTATTTGAAGTCCATAAAGTTTACATGTTATCCCTTCTAGGCTAAGGAAGACAGAGAGATCACGCATGGCTGTGGGGTAGCGTGTGTGACTTTCGCATAGGAGACCCGGCTCCAATTATCAGCGGGAGCACAAGCAGTTCGGATCTCACGTTAATCCGTAGCTCCATGTCTCACGTAATTTTGCAACCGAAGGGATGTTAAACTGAAATCCGATCCAATCATAGAGAGAGATAATAGATGGAAGCTTTTTTTTTGGGGGGGGGGGAAATAATTCGTGAAAGGAGAATGTAGGAGAAAACAGGATAATTCCGAGAAATCTAACGGGTACGATGGTATCCACTACAAATTTTATAGTCTGGGATCCATCCCGCCATCCGGCATCCAAAACGGATTTAGGGGGTAAAAGAACCCACCCCAAACTTTTGAAAGTTGACGCCCGAAAGATAAGAAGAAGCGAACCGAAGCGAATGGAATTTTGCATAGATATTGTAGACATAAAATGTTGGTATACGGGTTTCGTATTTACCTGGAAAAGACTGTTAGGTGGTGCACGAACCCCTCCAAACATTTGATCACGAAATATGAAAAGTTGTTGTAACACTATGTCAAATGTGTGTATAGGACATGAAGAGTTGCAACGAAACTTTACGTATATACAATACACAAAAAACAAAGGAATACATTTTTTTTAAATTTTCTTTGGAAAAATGGTTTTAGGGGGCAAAACATCCCACCCCAAACTTTTGAAAGTTTACACCCGAAAAATAAGAATTGAACCGAAGTGAATGAAATTTTGCACACACATTGTCGACATAAAATGTGGGTATACGGGTTTCGTATTTACCTGGAAAATACGGTTAGGTGGGGCACGGACCCCTCCAAACATTTGATCACGAAATATCAAAAGTGCTAGTAACAGTATGTCAGATGTGTGTAAACGACATGACAAATTGCAACGAAACTATGCGCATGGACGATGTGCAAAAAAAGGAAGGTATACGTTTTATTTATTTTCTGCGGAAAAACAGTTTAAGGGGGCAAAAGCCCCCACCGAAAGTTTGAAATTTGAGGCCCGAAAGGCAAAAAGAAGTGAGCCGAAGTGAATGAAATTGTACACAGATATTGTAGACATAAAATTAGGGAATACTGGTTTCGTATTTTCCTGGAAAAAACGGTTGGGTGGGGCACGGACCCCTCCAAACATTTGATCACGAAAATATTGAAATGTTAAAGGTGCCTCCTGAAATACTATAAATAATATATATACTGTTTGAGCCTACTGTTGAGCTTCCAAATTTGAAAAACCAGATGGATACACTTGTGAAACACGAAAGGTCTTATTTTACATATCCAATATCTACACAAAATTTCATCGCTTCTGTCCACTCCTTCCGCCACCAGACGCCTCGATCCACGCTAAAGTTTTTTTTTCTTTTAAGGAAATTACGAAACACGTATTCCTCCATCTTACCTCTACAATATTTGTGCACAATTTCATTCACTACGGTACACTTGTTTTTGCCTTTTGGGCGTCAATTTTCAAAATTTTCTGTGGGGGCCTTTGCCCTTTTACCGTTTTTTCGCAGAAAATAAAACGTATTCTTTTTATGTTGCCACTACGCAAAATTTCGTCGCAATTCTTCATGTTCTTTAGGACTTCTGGCATACTGTTATTAGCACTTTTGATATTTCGTGATCAAAAATTTGGAGGGGTCCGTGCCCCACCTAACCGTTTTCTCCAGTAAAATACGAAACCCGTATTCCCTCATTTTATGTCAACAATATCTGTGCACAATTTCGTTCACTTCGGTCCACTTGTTTTTGCCTTTCGGGCGTCAACTTTCAAAATTTTGGGTGTGGGTTTTTGACCCCTGAAACAGTTTTAACGGAGAAAATAAAAACACACGTACCGATATTCGTTTATTTTATGTGTAATATCTACCTACCAAATTTTATCAGAATCGGAGTGTGACACTGGGGAAGTGTTACTTGTCAGTCATTGTAGAATTATTTTCCCTGTTTCTCCACCAAGAAGAAATTGTCTGACAAGTAAAGGGTCCAAATGGATGAATCGAGTTGCGGAATGAGAAGTAGTGTGACTGATGGAGGATGTGGAAATATGTAAATGTGCAAAGTTATAAGGGCTAAACGTCATAAGAAACGGAGGGGGTCAAAATTGATGGGAGAAGGGCTATGGTATGTTATTGAAATACATCAAACAAACTGTTGAATCGTGAAAATAATGAAAGATAGACAATGCAAACGGTGGTAGTTTCACATATTGACAAAATGTGATCTACAATGGGCAGAGTAAATCACGAACTTCCGGCTGCACCTTGAAATCCGCCATTTTGAAATCTGTGATAATTTTGGAAATGGAAAAGTAGTGATGTGATATATCATTTAGGGCCAGCATGTTCTCAAAAGTCAATTATGAACTTTATTGATCGTTATCTGTACTTATTTGTTAGATTTAGGATAATCTTCATAGTTATTTACGAAAATTTAGGAGACTGATACTCGTACGTTGAAAGTTTGGACTATCACGAAAACACATGTAAGTTGAACATGTTCAAAGCCAAGAAAACTAACCTCGATATTTGATATCCAAGTTGTATGTTATTATATTTCACTGTCGAATATCAAATTTCAGTGTTAGTTTTCTTGGTTTGTAGATATGTGAATTATTTCTTGTCCATAATACGACTAATAACGCTAAAAGACTCACAAATCAAATTTAGTTCGTACCTTTAGCATTTCTTACAATCAACGTACAATTGTAGTTATCAGCCTTTCGATAATTATGAGCCTCATAGACTCCTTCTTTCTTACAAATATTAGTATCAAGTATTAGTATCTTAACGGTAACCCACTGATAAACTGTAAGCAACCCCTGTAAAATGAAATGAAGTATTTCATTTTAACGAACACGATTATGCTCTTTAGGCTAAGGGAGACAATGATTAAGGCAAGTAAATGTTGATGGAAGATATGATGGAATGAGAATGTGGAAGGAAATTGGAGTATCCCGAGAAAACCGACACACGATACGATGGCTTAGGATCGAACCACAGGCCCCACGTAGCAGAGACAAGCTGTTTACCACTGAGTCACCGTGTCCTCCCCAATCCCTAAGAGACGCGGGCATCCAGTTAAGAATAACTGACAGAAAAACGCGCTTACCATTTTCGCACGAAGGAAACTCAACGAATCCCACATTCTGATCGTTTGTACTTCTTGTAGGTTGGTTTACCATACGCAATATTTAGTATATCGATACATCTGTCAAAATCATAATGTTTCCTCCAAAGTAGTGGCAGGGTGACTTAGTGATAGAGCGCTTACTTCTGGTGCGGGATGGACCTCGTTCGATTCCAGACTATAAAAGTTTGTAGTGGATACCATCGTACCCGTGAGATTTCTCGGGATTATCCTGTTTTCTCCTACATTCTCCTTTCACGAATTATTTCCCAAAAGATAGCTTCCATCTATTATCTCTCTGTATTATTGGATCGGATTTCAGTTTATCATCCCTTCGGTAGCAAAATTGGGTCTAGGTCAAAACCCCCACACTCAAGAAATGTCAAAACGCCCACACAAACGGTCATAACCCCCACACAAATGGACAAATCTCCCAAACGCACGAAAGGTCAAAACCCCCACACTCAAGAAAAGTCAAAACGCCCACACGATCGGTCATAACCCCCACACAAATGGACAAATCTCCCAAACGCACGAACGGTCAAAACCCCCACACTCAAGAAATGTCAAAACGCCCACACAATCGGTCATAACTCCAACATAAATGGACAAAACAGCCACACAAATGGTCAAAACTCTCACATGCAGAAATTGTCACAGCTGCCACACAAATGGACAAAAGCCCCACAGAATCGGACAAATCCCCCACACTCTGAAATGATCGTCATTTCACGTCTTTGTTGCGGCTCTTTATGACGCCCAAGAAGAATAGTTGCAATATCAGTTTAAGTGGAATAAAAAATGTTATTAAAAAGTACAAGGGCAAGACATGCAACCAGGATCATTTTAGAGTGTGGGAAATTTGTCCGATTGTGTGGGGTTTTTGTCCATTTGTGTGGGAGTTGTGACAATTTCTGCATGTGGGAGTTTTGTCCATTTGTGTGGGGGTTTTGTCCATTTATGTGGGGATTGTGACCGTTGCTATGTGTGGCTGTTTTGTCCATTTGTGTGGGAGTTATGACCATTGGAGGTTATGACCGACTACCAGTGTGGGGGTTTTGGCTGTGGGGGTTATGACCGTTCGTGTATTTGGGAGATTTGTCCATTTGTGTGGGGGTTATGACCGATCGTGTGAGCGTTTTGACATTTCTTGTGTGTGGGGTTTTGGCTTGGGGGTTATGACCGTTCGTGTATTTGGGAGATTTGTCCATTTGTGTTTGGGTTATGACCGTTTGTGTGGGCGTTTTGACATTTCTTGAGTGTGGGGGTTTTGGCTGTGGGGGTTTTGACCGGTTCCCGCAAAATTACATGAGATATGGAGCTACGGATTAACGTGAGATCCGAAAATGGTGGACATTCTTATCTTGCAGATGTAAGTGGCTGATAAATCGTTAGGCGAAGTGGCATTAGGCTAGATGGGATGGAATCATTTGAAAAGGTAGGAGGACGGTAGGTAGCGGCATGAGTCACGATGTCTCCCATGCCTATCTTTGCCCATTGTAATTGCTTAGGAACTGGGGGGACGCCATACACAGTTTTTTGGAGTTGAGGATTTGGTCCCCCGCGTTCCCACGCACTTTTACCCCTGCTGCTAAGTATTAATTGCTGTGAGGACTAAGGAAAAATATTCATGATGCTACTACTACTACTACTACTAGTACTACTACTACTACTACTACTACTACTACTACTACTAATAATAATAATAATAATAATAGTAATAATAATAATAATAATAATAATAATAATAAAGGATCTGAATGATAAAGGTATTTTTTTAAAATTTCTTTACAATTTCTGTGGGTTTCCGTGAATCTGGTTATATTGCTTTTATAAGGAATAAAGAGGCTTCAAACAACAAATATGACTTGTATAAAAGAAAAAAAGCCTTATCAGTTGTTTCACAACTGACTTTGTGTCTGTTTTTTTTTAAACACAATGTTACAAGACACAAAGCCACGAGTGCGAGCAGCTTGCTCTTTTCCCTGAGGGCAGATTCAGTACTAAAATTAAGACTTTCATTCTGTCAATTTATGTGTAGCTATCAGTCAATCACACAGGTTCTTTGCAACGCTGAATTTTACAAGAAAGGTTTTGTTCATCGGATAGGAAGCGAAGTCCATCATACGTTGTAATCACTTCCCCTCTTTTGCACACTGTGTGAAATTTAACTTGTATACTGTAGTAAGGTACAGAAAAGAGAATGCTATTTTTTAAAGAGAGAATGACATTATCGAATAAGATTGACCATTATCACAATATATTCAAGATGAAAAATATTCATTTAACAGTCGTCATATTTAGTTGTCTGCACTGAAATTCCCATAGTGTGCTTTCTTCTTTTCTAATATGAGCACCGAGCTTCTTCGTGGCTAAGTGGTTAGCGCACGCGCCTTTGGCGTGAGAAACCCGAGTTCGATTCCGACGAAGCTCATGTAGTTCGGAATTCACGATTAATCAGTAGCTCCCGTCTCATATAACCTCGCTGCTGAAAGGGACGATAAAATCAACTCAACGCATATTGAGCACCATAGGAGATATAACTCCGAGGGGAATTTTGTCCCTGGAAAACCTCCCAAAATCATCAATGGTACGAAATATGTCTGCAATGCAACATGTCAATCATTTCCAACTCTATATTCTGTGACCTAGTTTGCTTTTCATGTTGTCAGTAAACTAGACAGACAAAAGGAAGAATAGAGGCTTTCTTCCAGAAAATTGTGTTCGAGTGTGGGGGGTCACACAGGCCCGAATCCACGGGCAGTTTAGGGGGCCGGGCTCACCCTAAATTTTTACATGAGAATGAAATATGAGCATTAAAGTATTCAGCCATTAGGATTTTTTTGTCTTAGAATGATACCAGATTCGACTTCTGGTGTAAGCTCAACTTTCAGTCCTGTGTCATTTGCAGGTCTCGTCTCATACAGATTCGTTGAAAAACCTCTAAACAAGTGCTGTGACTAGTATGCGAACTAAAGTTTTTTTTAGCAAAAGAGATATACATTTCTTGCTTTAGACTCTGCCCTGTAATCCAGTTTTTCTGGAGGCGAGATAGTATGGTTGGGAACGGTCGATCAGATTTAAGCTGTGAACCCACATCAAAAAGACCTTCTTTTATAACCTTGGTGTTGTATAAGGACGAAAAACAAAAATATAACGATAGTTCCAGTAATAGATATTCTAGGAAAGAGATTTGTAGCTGGTTTTGAAATAGAGAAAGGACAGTGCCTGAGCTTTATTAATCTTACTAGCATATATTTCCCGCTTTGCTGAGTTGAAATGAAAATTTAAATGCACAACTCCGTATTTCATGTGTTTAGTACCCGTGAAATATGCTGTTTTCCTTTTTAATGGCGTCGATTTAAACAGCATTGGAAAGATCATTGATCATCTCGGCGACCCCAAAAATCATGGATTCGACACCAATAATGGTCATTTTCGGTCATTTATATGTATATTTCCTCCTCTCCCATGTTGCGGGCCATGGCATCGAAAGTGTCACTGTTTATGTCAGCGACCCCCACAAATGTGGATTCAGCACTAATATTGGTCATTTTCGATCATTTTTCAATAGACCACTTTCTCCCTCTCCCCCAAATTGTGATGTTGAATTTGAATTTAAACGAGATAGAAAGTACCACTGTTCATCTAAGCGACCCAGAAAACTATAAATTCGACACTGATAGCGGCCATTAATGATCATTTTATATATATCACTTTCTCGCCTTCCCGCAAGTGGCGTAGCTGATCTTGCATTTAAACCGGATCGAAAGTGTCACAGTTCATCAGAATGATCTCGAAAACTATGAATTAGACACTAATATTGGTCATTTTCGATTATTATTATATATAGCTCCCCTACCCCCGTGCTCCGGCACACGGCATTAGTATATCCACTGTTAATCTCTGCTACTCCTAAAACTATTGACTCGACACTAATATTAGTCATTTTCGATCATTTTTAAATGTTTATCCTCTCTCCTCCATTTCACCCTCCCCCTCCCCAATTATTAGGGCTGAACGTAGATTCAAACAGCATCAGAAGGGTCACTGTTTGCCTCATTGACCCGGAAAACTATGGAGATTCAACAATAATATCGGTCATTTTTGATCATTTTTAAATTTCTCTCCGTCATCCTCCACTACGTTGCTTCGTCAAAGTGAATAGCCTAAAGTAATCCCTGCCCCTAAACTCATGTATGCTGAAAATTTGATTTAGATCGGTCAGGTGGTTCAAGATTGAAGTCACAAAGGCAGTCATTTATATTTTATTTTTTTTCATATATTTCCCCCTCCCCCTCCCCTACGTCGGGTCGTCAAAGTGAAACGGTAAAAAAAACACTCAATGCCCGATCTTCATGTATATAAAAAAGTAGATCGAGATTGGTTGAGTGGTTCAAAAGTTATTAGGTTTTACTAGTTTTTATTTATACGTCCCCCTCCCCTCCTCCTAGGATGTACCGTTAAAGTGAAATTAGGAAAACGTTTCCAGATCCGAACCTCATATATCTTGAAAATTTGATTGCGATCGGTCAGATAGTTCAACAGTTATTAAGTTACAAAAATAGTCACTTTCAGTCTTATATAAATTTGTATTTATATATCTCCCCTCCTTCTCCGCCCCCACGTTGCTCCGTCAAACTTAAATTACAAAAACGATCCCAGGTCTGAGGCTGATCTATGTGGAAAATTTGATCAAGATCGGTCGAGTGGTTCAGGAGTTATTAAGTTTTATTTATTTTTACATTCCTCCCTCTCAGTTCTACCATCAAAGTGAATAGCCTAACCAGCCTAGCCGTGAAACTCCTCCATGTTACAAATTTGATCAAGATCCTTTATGCGGTTCGGGAGATTTAGAGTCAAAAACATAGTGTTTTTCAATTTTATATATATTGAAATTAGTGTAAAATCCATAGTTTTCGATATTAGTATAAAATCCATAGTTTTCGCGGTCGCTGAAATATGTATTAGTAGTGTCGAATCTAAATATTTTTCTATGGGGGCAAGGTAAAATTTTACGGCACTTTCCACCAGCCCCTCCCCCCATTCCAACAGAACGGCGGATGCATCGCTTTTACCACTAGCAATCCTCTACATTGAAACTTTTCCCAAATAGGCAGTACTGGCTTCGATAGAAGGAAAAACAAAAGAGTTTGAAGGGCCGGATCGGGGTAGGGGAAGAGAAGATTCACAGTGTTAGGCAAATTTCAATTGAATTAACAATTAACAATTAATCTGTAAATTTAATTGTTAATTGCAATTAACAACTGAAGTAAGTAATGGTTAACTGTTAATTGCAGTTGGCCATTAATAAAGGAAAATCAATTGCAATTAATCAATCGACTGAAAGTAATTGCAGTGGAAAGTAATTGCAATTGAATTCAGTCATTCAATTGCAATTGAAATTAATTGGCAATTAATTCAATTGCAATTGATTTCCACAGCAATTACTTTCAATTGATTGATCAATTGCAATTGATTTTCACTGATTAATTTTCAACACTAGTTCAGAGAGGGTGTGGGCCAATGAAAACTTTAGCCACGACTAGTTGACCTACCACCCATCGTGACCCACGACCCACCGTGACCCACAGACCCGTAGAAACCCATTATCATCAACTCTGACCCATAATTCATGCTCTCTTCTCTACTGACTAAAGAGTTTAAACTTATAATAAAACAACGCTATGAAATTATCTCTCATTGGAGTTTAAATTTCTACGATCAATCACTCAAGCACCGCTCTATTACAATAACGGTGGATCTGACCTTTCTAATATAAATAAAATAGAGTTTGTTTGAGTGTCGGTCTGTCTATCTGTGTGCGGCCTGTGAACCAAACGAGTGGACGAAAGTTTTATAAATCTGGTCACGGGTAGCTTGGTCTAGGCCCCAGATCAAGACGAAGAGTGTTTTTTTTTCAACCGGGACCGGCCTGGGGACCAGACAAGTTGGCCGAGAGTAACCAAATTTTGGCCACGAATACCTTGGTTCAGGACCCAGACCAAGGCGAAGCGTTTTTGACTAAATTCGAACCAGGGGGTCTGAGGGGGTGTTTACCGGGACAAGTAAAAGTAGTAGAAAATGACCGAAATGAGTGTCGATTTGATAGTTTTCGCGTTCGCTGAGATCAATGGTGAAACTCCGATCGCATTAACTTCCAAATTCACCCTATTCGGCTGTGGGCCGGGGGTCAACTGAGGGGAAGGGATACCGAAACGTAAAAGTAATCTAAAATGACCGATATTAGTGTAAAATCCATATTTTTCGCGGTCGGTGAGATAAATGGCGATACTTCCACAGGCGTTGACTTCCAAATACAGCTGCCATCGGCTGCGGGCCAGAGGCGTTGTTTTTTCAAAATTGGAACCAGAGGATCATTGGGGCTTTTACCGGGATATGTAATAGTAGTAGAAAATGGCAGATGTTAGTGTCACATCCATAGTTTTCGGGGTCGCTGAGATAAATGGCGATACTGTCATTAGCGATTATTTTCTAATTCAGCCACCATTGTATGCGGACCGGGAGTCACCGGGGGTGAATTGCGAGACATGCAAAATTATGGAAAATGACCGATATTAGTGTCAAATCCATAGTTTTCACTGTCGCTGAGATAAATGGTGATACTCCCACAGGCGTTGACTTTCAAATACAGCCGCTATCGGCTGCGGACCAGAGGCGTTGTTTTTTCAAAATTGGAACCAGAGGATCATAGGGGCTTTTACCGGGATATGTAAAAGTAGTAGAAAATGGCAGATGTTAGTGTTACATTCATAGTTTTCGCGGTATCGGCTGGAGGCCAGAGGGGATTTTTTCACAATTGGAACCAAGGGGGTCTCAGGGGGCGTTTACCGGGACATGTAAAAGTAGTAGAAAATGACCAATATTTGTGTCGAATCCATATTTATCGGGATTTCTCAGATGTATAGTGACATCCCCGATAGTGTTTACGTTCAAATTCAGCCCCCATCGGCCTTCCCAATGAAAACACATGTACGTTGTTGAGTATATATTCACACAAAATATACCCAATTTTAGAAATGTTTCTTAATTGTTCTTCCGTTGTTCTGTTTGTTTACATTGATACTTTATCTGATCAGTGCGAAGAATGGGCATAACAGCTAGTACGAAATGGTAAAGTGTTTCTCATGGACCAAATTACAATGAATTCAATTACATAGATAATTATTATAATTATCATTGATAATTATTGCCTTGTTGAATTATAGGTACTTTTCAGTGGAAAAAGGATTAAAATTTAAAATCCAAAATCAAGGTAAAGGAGACCAACGTAAGTAAAAAAAGTATAAAATTTTTCATATAATTAAGCGTACCGAAACTTAAAATTTCCATGTAATTAAGCTTACTGTACAAATTGTATATCTCTTTTCCCCACAATTTAATTTCCTTATGCTCTGAACGCTAAACACAAGCTTCAGCAATTATTATAATAGAAAGCAGTGGATATATAATGCGAAGCACTGTATTTTGTTTCTCAATTTGTTTCTCAACTAACATCGATCGTTTTCGATTATTTTTTACAAATCAACCCAATACCAATTTCCCATATGTAGAAAGTCCTTCCTTCCATAAAAGAGATTTAAAAAAATACAAGAACGCGTTCTGTTTATTTTTAGCTCCATAAATTGATGTCGAGTTTCGTGTCGAGCCGAGTTTGACAAATAGCTTCCTTGTTCAGCTCGTTTTAACTCGTTTTGAAATCATGATCTGATTATGCTGGAAAGAGCAACCATGAAAAATGTAAACAGTAATGTGGAATACTTTTAGTGGTGCTCATGACAGGGTTGCATTTTGTCTCGTACTTTTAGTGCATCTCGAGGGGTACTTTTAGTGCATCTCGTCTCGTCTCGATAGCGAAACGACTATAGATTTTTATAACGAGACAGCGTCAAATGCCGTGAGCACCGGCGTCATTAACTTGTTCCGCAACCAACGAATTTCGGGATGGTTTTTTTTCATAGTTTTGTGCCATTTTGTACGCCTATTCTCACTTTTTGTGCGTCACCGCAAGTGGATCAAAGTGAGCCTACAAATATGGCGAAACAAGTTTTTTTTTATTTTCTGCGGAAATACGGTTTTAGGGGGCAAACGCAACCACCCAAAATTTTGGAAGTTGAGGCCCGAAAGGCCAGAGGAAGTAATCCGAAGTGAATGAAATTGTGCACAGATATTGTAGACATAAAATGAGGGAATACGAGTTTCTTATTTTCCTGAAGAAGAAAAAACGCATAGGTGGGACCCAGACCCCTCCAAAACTTAGATCGTGAAATATCAAAAGTGCTAATAACAGTATGTCAGAGTACTTGAACGACATGAAGAATTTGAACGATATATTTTGTAGGGACAATACGCAAAAAATAAATGAATGTTTTTTATTTTGTGCGGAAAGGCGGTTTTAGGGAGGGGAAAGCCCCCTCCAAAAATTTTTGAAATTTGGGGCCCAAAAGGCAAGAAGAAGTGAACAGAAGTGAATGAAATTTGCACAGATATTGTAGACGTAAAATGAGACAATTAGGTTTCGTATTTTCCTATTAAAAACCGTTGAGTGAGTCACGAACCTTTTGAACCATTGATTACGAAATATCAAAAGTGCAAATAAGCATACGTCAGAAGTTCGAAAAGAATATGGAGCATAGCAACGAAGCTTCGTATAGGGACAATTTGCAAACCAATAAGTTAAACGTGTTTTAATATTTGCGGAGAAACAATGTTGGGGCCTATTCCCCATCCGAAAAAAGTAAATATTACCGTAATAGCGCAGGAAGGAGTGGACTGAAGCAAGTGAAATTGTGTGTAGATATTATGTAGTCCCTATGTAAAATAGGGCATTTCGTGTTTCTCAATTGCCTCTATCCGTTTTGCTTCAAATTTGGCTGATCAACAGCAAACTGAACATAAATCAATACGTGTTCTTGTTTATGCGCAAAAACTTTGTAAGCGTTAAAGCTGCTTCCTGAAATACTATAAAATTCGCTATAGTGTTTTTGCTTGTACTCGATCTGCCAAATTGAAAAAATCGGATTGAGACAAGTCACTTGTGAAACACGAAAGCCATATATTACATATCCAATATCTACATACAATTTTGTTTGCTTCGGTCCACTCCTCTCGCTACTCAACGCCATGGTCCATTCAACAGTTTTTTATTCTTTGAGAAAATACGAAACACGTATTCCCTCGTCTTACCTCTATAATATTTGTGCACATTTCATTCACTTCGGTCCACTTCTTCTTGCCTTTGGGTCAAATTCAAAAATTTTGGACGGGGGCTCTTGCCCACAAAAACCATTTTCCCCGAAAATTAAAAAGCGTATTCATTTATTTTTATACTATTATTTATAGACAAAGTTTCGTTGCAATTTTTCATGTCCTCTAAACACATCTGACATACTCTTAATAGCACTTTTGATATTTCGTAATCAAAGGTTTGGAGAGGTCCGTGCCCCGCCCAATCCTTTTTTTCAGGGAAATACGAACCCTGTATTCCGTCATTTTATGTTTACAATATCTGTGCAAAATTTCATTCACTTCGGTTCACATCTTCTTACCTTTCGGGCGCGAACTTTGAAAATTTTGTGTGGGTTCTATTGCTCCCTAAAACCGTTTTTCCGCAGAAAATAGAAAAAAGGATTCCTTTATTTTTTGCGTATTGTCCGTACTCCAAGATATGTCGAAATTCTTCGTGTCCTTTACACACATCTGACACATTGTTACTAGCACTTTTGATATTTCATGACGAAAAGTTTGGAAGGGTCCGTGCCCCACCCAGCCGTTTTTTTCCAGGAAAATACGAAACCCGTATTCCCTCATTCTACATCTACAATATCTGTGCACAATTTCATTCCCTTCGGTTCACTTCTTCTTGCCTTTCGATCAACAACATTCAAAATTTTTAATGGGGGCTTTTGCCCCCTAAAACCCTTTTTCTGCAGAACATAAAAAACCCGCATTCGTTTATTTTTTTTCGAATTGTCCATACACAAAGTTATATTGCAATTCTTGATGTCATTTACATATATCTGACATACTGTTACTAGCACTTTTGATATTTCATGATCAAAGGTTTGGAGGGGTCCGTGCCTCACCCAGCCGTTTTTTCCAAGAAATTACGAAACAGGTATTCCCTCATTTTATGTCTAAAATATCTGTGCAAAGTTTCATACCCTCGGTTCATTTCTTTTTGCCTCTCGGGCGTTAAGTTTCAAAATTTTGGGTGGGCGGTTTTGCCCCCTAAAACCGGTTTTCCGCAGAAAATTAAAAAAAAACATATTTGTTAATTTTTGTGTATTGTCCATACGTAAAGTTATGTTGCAATTCTTCATGTCCTTTACATACACCTGACATACTGTTACTAGCAATTTCGATATTTCGTGATCAAATGTTTGGAGGGGTCCGTGCCCCTCGAACCGTTTTTTTTAAGGAAAGTACGAAACCGGATTTCCTCATTTTACGTCTGCAATATCTGTGCAGAATTTCATTTACTTCGGTTCAGTTGTTCTTGATTCGGGTGTCAACTTTATAAATTTTGGGTGGGGCTTTTATATTGAACGTTTACATTATGTAACTTTTTCTTTTTTATGAGATTCTTGTTTGGGGGGAGTAGAGAAATGCTTTCCTCTGGTATCTCTTTCTTGCCATTCATCTTGTTTGAACTGCTTAAGTAAGATAATTTTGTAACTTTTGATGTCATTTATTTCCGTCACGATAATAAAATTGTCATTCTTAACAATTTGTTTTATTCTTTTATTTGCAGTTTTCCGCACTGATATATTTGTTACAAAATTGAGGTTTGGTCCAACGCCTTTCGAATTCACAACCAACCAAACCGCCGAGCTTTTTGGGTTGCCTGCTATTGCAGGGAAAGGAGAATAGCAAGTGGTAATGCACTTTTGGAGTCGTGTATACATTCATGTCCAAAATAATTGTCGCCTATCTGTGTCTTCTTGTAAGAATATAATTTGATAATGATTTTGCAGGGTTCTTTATACTGATACTATGTGTATAATCGGGAAATGTATATTTGTGATAAATTTCATAGGAAAAATATTATAAATACGAAAATTAGAATTAATAAAGCAAAATGTCGCTAAAAAAATGAGAAAGTTTTGTTTTTGTTTTATTGGTCTTATTTACTGCTCTTTTGACATGAAATTTGCCACATACATGTCTTTGCCGATTATACACATACTAACATTGTAAGAAATACGGAGGGAATTCGTTATCAAATTATATTCCTACAACAACATATTTATAGACATGCGACAATAATTTTGGACATGAGTGTACGTATGTATTAATATCTGGCTGTAGCCGCGGGGGTTTCTGGCAGAAGGGGGCACAGAGGGACGCGTCCCCCTGAAAATTTGTGTAAAAAAGGAAATGGAAGCAGGCTAAAGTACTTATATCAAAGACGTAAATAAAGGAGGAACACATGAATGTTATATTTGTTCTTTAGTAGTAGTATTAGCCTATATTGTGTATAAAAAAAAGTGTATGACATTTGTCTTCTCAACACCGTGGTATCATTGGAGCGAAACAAGAGAAAAAGAGACAATACAATTAATGGATAGCAGTAAAGCATATAATTGCTATATCAAGAAAAAGAAAATGAACACAACTGGTAAAATATGCAAAAGTTGTCAGATGACAATCCTGAAATGACGAGGTGGAATCCCACTGAAGAAAATATGTCTAGAAAGAAAGCCAGGAGACGAGTTAGGTATTGAATAGTTTAAAGATGGGGAAGAAAAGACAGATTTGTTTGAAATATCGAAGAAAAATATATCAATTGAGATAAAGTAGATACAGAAAGAAATTGTTGGAATATTTTGAACTATACAAGTATAGGTGCGGCATCATGAAGGTAGCATAGCAAAGAAACATGGGTACTAGAATAAGTTTCACAAAACTAGAGATAGGAAAGCATGGAAACTGGAAAATGTAATATAATGTGTATAAAGTTGAACTGGAAATTTAGAAAGTGAAATTCAACAAAGACAGGAATTATACAATGGATGTAAAGAGACCTCGATGTTCCCCTTATAGACATTTCTAAATATGTAGCAAGTGACTGTCGAGTGATGGAAGAATATGATTAATTATATAGGGTGTCCAATATACAATGCAACCCGGAGTTTGGGATAGTAGAACTTTTGAACCTGAAGTGATACACGAATAATGGTTATACCAAAATGAAGCCTTGTTCATGCATATATTTTTAAACTAGGAAGCAACGATTGAAGTACACTAGGAACCACACAGTGTTGCCAGATGTAACCGAATGTGTAAATCAATTTTCAGTTTGTTTAGTTGGAGTGGCTTGAAAACTATGGAGCAGAAAAAAGAATTTTTCGTTTCCACGGTAACTAATCGGATAAGGCCTCTGTAAGGGGGAACTAGGGGATCGTAGTTTTCAGAAATCAACACTCTGAATTGGCAGCCATAGTAATGTTTCAGTGCATCAAAAGGTGTTTCACTGCTACTATCAGAAATGAGTTACCAGCTCTACAGCGGAAGCTGGGAGTGTCCCCTGTTTTGATTCAAACACTGGTTCACACGTTTCATCAGGTTGGCAGCAACTTTACGAAGATTAGAAGTGTTAATGTTCTCAATAGCACTGCGAATGTTCGTTTCCAGGTCTTGAATATTTCGAGAATTGTTCTTGTATACCTCTTGCTTTAAATAGCCCCATAAAAATGAATAGCAGTGTTGCCGGGTGCATGTAAGTAAACATTTTATCATGATAATTTCAAAGTTTGTTTTTCATTGTTTTAAGGAATTGCATCATGTAGATAGATCCTTAGCACACCTTTTGATGCACTGAGACATCAGCAGGGTTGCCAATTCACAGTGTTAATTTATCAAAACTACCATTTCCCTAGTTCTCCCTTACAGAGGCTTCATCCGATTAGTTATCGGTGGAAATGAAAAATTCTTTTTCTGCTCCATATTTTCCAAGCTACTCCTACTAAACAAACTGAAAATTAACGACAGAAAATCCATACGTATGAGTTACTAGCAGCGTTCACCCCGCTTCGCTGCGGTCACCCCGGAACGCAATAAACTTTGTTACTTAGATAATTTTTACTTTTTCGCTTTCAAGTGATATGATAAAAACCATAGAAGATTGCAGTAAATCTTAACATTATATCGCCTGTCATTTATGTTAACCCGCCCCGCTTCGCTGCGGTCATCCCGGTGCTGGCATATTGTAAAAGTGTCTGTAAAAATAAGCAAATCAATTAAAAAATTTTAAACAGAAGATTCAAGCTATTTTCCGCTGTATATCGCCTGTCATTTATGTTAACCCGCCGAGTGACACGGTCATGCGGGTTGCATATAAATACGTTTATTTTTACCTATGATGAACTAATAACAAAGGATTTGTACGTTATGGACACTTGAATGGTCAATTATCTCAAGACACTGGTAATTAAAAATTAAAGTGATATGATAAAAACCATCTAGGGTCCAAATCCTAATAACCCCCCAAAAATGAAAGAAATTGGTTCAGCCGTATTAGCGTGATGAGCGGACAAAATTTTGTACGTTCTCTTTTATATATATAGATAAGTCAATTTACGTTTTGAAAAAAAAAAAAAAAAAAAGATTCACACCTTTGGTTACATCTGGCAAAGCTGTGTGGTTCCTAGTGTACTTCAATCGTTGCTTCCTACTTTAAAAATATATACATGAACAAGGCTTCATTTTGGTATAACCGTTATTTGTGTATCACTTCAGGTTCAAAAATTCTACTATCCCAAACTCCGGGTTGCATTGTATATTGGACACTTTATACTAGAAGAGGTAGAAACTCTAACCCGCTAAGTCAAATAGCTTTCCATTTAGCTCACGATTTTGATATAAATTTAGTTGGGGTATGCAAGCATTCTTTGTTCTAGTCCTCCCCCTTAACTTTTACATGACAGAGACGCCAATGGCTGTAACTATGTGCTCATATTTCTAATTCACTTCACAACTTCATAAAAATTGCTAAAAATATAACAGCCAGCCAACTCCCAAAATTTTGTTTTGTATGAAGTTGAAAATAAAAAGTTAAATGCACAAAAATCTTTCTATTTAAACACTAGAATATCTATAGTATTATGACGATTGTGTGCTAAAGGAACATTAAGAATACTAAGCCCGAAGTAGACCTATCTCGAATTGAATATAGTTTTATTTACAAGAGCGTATATTCCTTAATTTATAAAGGACAAATTTAATAATATAAAATTATAAAGAAAATATTATTGGATAACAAAAAATAAGGGGCTACTTTTTCTGAAAGGGGCCGGTTGGTGGAATTGTTTCACAGTAAAATTTTCATCCCAGTCCGGCCCTGATGATATTGGTAGGTTTGATCAGTGGCCACCGGTTATTATTGGTACCAAAATGTTTACCATCCTCTTAGGTATTAATCAACACCAATATGATCTCTCTATAACTTACCCTACCCGAGATATTGACCAACAAAGTTTAGATTTCGGGAGAATTAAGAGCCATTTCTCGGGAACCGTAAGACACAGAGAGATGATATTTTGTGAATTTTTCAATTCTGAGCCTTCCAATTTGAGTACTATAATGATTAATTCCATATTTTTTTTAAACAGTCGTTTTACATGTTTATTATAAAATTCACCACCTAAATCTGTTTGTTTGTTAAACACGGGCAATTATATATATATATATATATATATATATATATATATATATATATATATATATATATATATAATATGTTACTGCTTTTACAATATCAGGACCTTTCTTTGTTTTTAACGGAACACAATACGCATATCGTGAAGGAAAATATCATTAGAACATAGTATATATGGCCATTTCTAATTATTATAATTTGCAATATTTGTAATGTTTGTTACCTTGGTAAATCTACATATCGTAGAACATTTTAACAGAACTCTTAAACAAAACATGTAGAAAAAAGTTAGTACTCAAGGAAAGTATAAACGGATAGATATATTACAAGAACCGTTTAATGAATATAATAATAAAGTATATAGAACAATTGGTATAATGTCTGTAGAAGTTAATAAGAAAAATTAAGTCTTTTTCAGTTCGTTTTCGTAATGCTCTTGGAGCATTATACTTGAAACGCATACATACCGTTATTAACAATTATCGATCCATTGCTGCATTAAGGTCTTTTCAGTACCTTTTGACGACAATCTATCTTGGATAATTTGTTTCCAAGATATTCGCAGTGCTATCTAATTTCGTGATACCACTTTGTATTAGGATTTGGGGTAGGCCTCTATTTGTCACTTGTGGTATCCAGTAAAAAATTTACTTTTGCCTACCTTGTACAGTTTGTTTCCTAAGAGCGTTATATCTATTTATCTATCTATCTATTTATCTAAAGTGTAACACTTTTTTCTGGCCTGCCATTTTGAGTGAGTTTTTATCTGCGTTTCCTTCATCCACACCAGGTAAATGCCGGGATGCTACCTAGCATAATGTCCCATGCCGCTTCCTTCCTTCCCTTTCATTGGATAGTGTGTTTGTCGAGGAACGTCATCCCTCATATACGTGACGGGTTAAAATGGCCATAGATGCCGACAACCCAGAAATCCAATTCTTGTGCTGCCAAGTGGTGTAAGTCCAAAATGCTTGTTTTACAGGAGAGCAAATTGAAGGTTCGCAACGCTCTGTAAATTCAGAAATGTGTATTTCTTCAGGAAGGTACTGCTTAATAATGACTTCGATCTATAATATCGTAAATACATTGCAAAAATCTATTTTATATAAGTTACAAGGTCGTTAAAATTAAAAGTTGCAAGGTTAGGGTAGGTTAGGTTAGAAGTTGCAAGATCATGATATAGCGAATGAGGGTACTTTTGTGGGGAAAAAAAGGAACTACTGTGAAAATGAAGTGGGATATAATAAAAAATTTAAGCATTACTCTTACACTGACAATGCTGTTTAATGTTAAGAAGTACAAGAATAGAAACTGTATGAGTAAACACCTTCTTAACAAAAATTGTGTGAGTAAACAATACAAATGCTTTACCTCCTTACATGACTTCGTCAATTCTTCATTGTTGTGGTCAGTCTTTAAGTTTTTAAAAAATGGATAGTGACAAGGGGGTATGAAATACAGTAGATCCAACATATCTAGGGATGGCCAATTCCGGAATTTTTACTTTCCGGAATCCGGAAAGTAAAATCGGAAAATTCCGGAATTCGGAAAAATTCCGGAATTCAGAAAAATTCCGGATTTCGGAAAAATTCCGGAATTCGGAAAAATTCTGGATTTCGGAAAAATTCCGGAATTCAGAAAAATTCCGGATTTCGGAAAAATTCTGGATTTCGGAAAAATTCCGGAATTCGGAAAAATTCTGGATTTCGGAAAAATCCGGAATTCAGAAAAAATCCGGAATTTGGAAAAAATCCGGAATTCAGAAAAATCCGGAATTCGGAAAAAATCCGGAATTCGGAAAAATTATTTTTTCTTTTTGTAATCCTAAGAATTTTGTTCAAATGCAAGCGAACAAATTTCCTTTTTGTAATCCTAAGAATGTATGATGCAAGTTAAGCTGAAACTTACATCCTAAAGTATACACTACTCAATCTTCGCGTGGTTAATGAGATGTAGTCCAAAAGTACGATGTACTCCTAATATTTAATTTTTGTTTTACTGTGATATTGTCCAGAGGTAAGACATATATCACACTGAGATAAACAACTTGACATAATGAAGATGTTATCATACGTAATTTTCCAGAAAATCGTGAGAAACGACTTTTTATGAAGTTAAAATATGCGTCGCTTGTTGCCAGTGTGATGCAATTGATAACTTTTATGCTGGAATAGTCTTATTATTATTATTATTATTATTATTATTATTATTATTATTATTATTATTATTATTATTATTATTAATCGTTTATGTACTGTAAAAGAAAAATATGAACCGTTAAGTAGTAGATTTTATCTGTTGTTTTTTGATATTTTCTAACAGTAATAACAAACTGCTTGTAAATACGCAATGATTATCAAGGACAATGGCATATTAATGTAAGGACTACTCTGCAGACTAGCAATAAATAATAAACAATAACAGATAAACAATAGTTGCAAAAAAAAAAGTAACTAACTTGGGCACGTCAGAATTTTCGCGAGAATATAGGGACGCATTGAGACTAGCAAAGAGCGTGATGTTATTATTACTCAAAGGGCCGTACGATGGAGGCATTAACGTTAATGTTAATGGCACTAATGAGCACTTACTTGCTCTAACGGTTAACCTCATTTTTGAGATGATTCTTAGAAGTGGACGTGTTGGCATGCAGTTAGAAGACTTATATCCATTATTTAAAAAGCACACGTTATCTGTGGAGTACTAACGATTTGCGTCACTATCGAACACTAACGTAGCACTAGCAACGTTTAAAGTCGAAATTGGAGTCTGACATAAGTGGTTTGTGGCTTGTCAACTTCACGGACATTATATTTTCCTTTAATGCGAGAATTTTGCGCCCGGGAAATTTGCGCCCTACCACAAAAATAGGGAAAAATGCGCTCGCAATATATTTGCACTGGGATGTTTGCGCCCTACCCCAAAAAGAGGGGAAAATGCGCCGGCTATATATTTGCACTGGGATGTTAGCGCCCTATAATTCAACTTATTTTTGTATTGTGTAAAGTAACTTCCACTCACACTTGAACTAGGCTTGAATCTCATCGTCTCAGTGAGTTACTCCATCCGTTATAATATTCCGAACAAATGAAAAAATTCAATTTTAGTTCACTAAAGGGCAATCCATACAAATACAATTTTTCATTATACTACAAAATTTACAATAAAAGTATAAATGACTGATATATACTTATTTATTAATATAATCAAAGAGTATAATTTAATCTACAAAAAGCTGTTTGGCTCTACCCAGATATCTCTCTTCACAATCCTTGCGAGTTGTTTGGCTTTTCAGGACACATAATATAGAAAAGAAAATGTAAAGTGAATGTAAAATCAGTTCAGTAATATTATCAAGAAAACTATGTACAGTGTGTTTACTTGCTGGAATTACACTTCAAACACACAATTGCGTTCAGTCGTTCTTTCAGAAAAAATGTTCCGGGCGGCACACACAGTATTCCGGAGGGGGTCACTGCTGGTACTATTCTATTTATTATTATATTATAGACGTATTATTTTGGTCTCCTCCGAGGGGGCACTCTGAGAGCTCTGGGGAGGCCAGTGTTCCCCCAAAATCATCTCTGGAAGAAGCAGGGATTGCGTTGATCCGTTGTGTTCTTTTGGCTTATATTGAAGTTTATTCTCCCCTTATATAGCCACAATGAAAATAAATCACAAATGGCATGGTTGTGGGGGGAGGATTGTTTATGCTGTAATGTCAGCCCCTCCGAGCAAATGCGTAAGCTCCAATAGGTTCTTTTATTTCGCAGGGCTCAAACTTCCCGGTGGAGGTACATCGCAGGCGCAATTTTCCCTGTTCTTGAGGTAGGGCGCAAATTTCCCAGACACAAAATTCTCGACACCGTTCGAATGACCTCGGAAGGCGATATCTTTTTCAGTACTTTTTTTTATATTCTTTTATTCGAGATTTCTTCATAGCTTCTTATTAAAATACTTACTAATATATCCTCATTTTATTGTCCTAACCAATCAATATGGGTATGTTGTCAGTAAAATATTTAGATTGATCGAGCCTCTGGTGTGTAACAACAGTATTTCATATCATCCCCCCATTAGAAATCTTGGCTAAACGAACCAATATATGTTGCCAATAAAATAGTTTAGAATGATTGAGCCCCTGGTAAATAACCACAGTATTTCGTGACAGACCCCCCCCCCCTTCCTATTACCATATTCTGGCTACGTGCCTGACTCAGCTAATTCTCTACATTCTTTACCAAGCACACATTTTCTAAAGCGGAAAATGCTCTCTAAATACCTAAGCTCATTATTTTCAGCAGATGCACAAATTGGGTAACATTCTATCTACATGAATGTTATATGTGTCGATTACTGGAAACCGCTTCTCGCTATCTATTACCATATTTACTATACACCCTCCATTCCAAAAGAAACCGAACGTTTTAAAAAAAACAAAAAAGCAATGTACATTTTGGAACAAATCATTTTTATTAATCAATGTATTCCCCTTCTGCATCGATACACATATTTGCACGCTCCAACAAGTTGTCAAACGACTTCTCCATGTCCTTTATTGGAATGGTCTTTAGGACGGCGGTCGTCGCCTTCTCAATGGCATCAATCGATGCGTGCCACTTTCCTTTCATCGCCAAATGCAGTTTCGGGAACAGATAGAAATCACACGGAGCGAGATCTGGTGAATAGGGCGGATGATGCAACCGAATAATGTGATTTTTGACCAAAAATTCAGTTACAAGTCGCGAACGATGTGATGGTGCATTATCGTCCAAAAGAGTCCAACTGCCGATTTTGCGATATTCGGGCCGAATACGACGAATTCTTGCCAGCAAACGCTTCATGACGCCCAAGTAAAACTCTCCAGTGACTGTCTGGCCGGGCTGAACAAATTTTTGTGGGTAATTCCTTTTGAATCGTAAAAACATATCAGCATCACCTTAACTTTTGACTTCACCAAGCGACTTTTTTGGGTGTTCCTTCATCCGGCGCTCTCCATTCAGCACTTTGCCGCTTTGTTTCGGGCTCATATTCAAAACACCACGTCTCGTCACCAGTTACAATCGATTTCAAGAAGTTTCGATCCTGCCGAGCACTTTTAACGATGTCTTTGCAGTGCGCAATTCGATCAACTTTTTGGTCTTCGGTGAGTTTGTGTGGTACAAACCGCGAATTAACCTTCTTAAGGCCCAAAACATAGGTCAAAATGCGGTATGCGTTTGTTTGAGGAATGCCTAATTCCATTTCAATAACTTTCACTGACGATTTTTTGTTATGTTTGATGAATTCACGCACTTTTTCGACGTTTTCTTCCGATAATCCGGTTCTGGGACGGCCTGATCTTTCGTCATCATTCAGCGTCTCTCTACCCGATTTGAATCGCCTGAACCACTCGTAAACTTGCGTACGGGATGGACACTCATCACCATATGCATTTTGTAGCATTTGGTGCGTTTCACTAAAAGTTTTACCCAGTTTAACACAAAACTCAACTGCAGCTCGTTGTTTGAAACTCATTTTCCGACCGATGTACACAACACACTGACAGTTGAAACGCAATAACTTTGTTGCCGTGCATCCAAATGTCATGACATTTGTACCAGTTGTCAATGAGGGACTACGCCATCTACTGGTAAAATATTACAACAGATGGCACTAGTGGTACTATTTGTTTTCAAAAGTTCGGTTTCTTTTGGAATGGAGGGTGTATAATGATTAACGTTAAAACCGGAAATGGCTGATTTGTACCGCTTCCGGTTTGAATATTACATTCATCAGGGAACTCGATTCTTAACTATTGACTCTGTACATCATGGCCAAAATTGATTGGTAATCCATCAGATAGTTCTTGAGACTGCTTGTTTCACTGACGGACAGAATGAATATATGGCTATAGAGTTTTGATAAACTAAATTCGTTAATGAGTGATGATGGAACAAATATAAGAAAGGGAACCAAGAGTAGGCCTACCACCGGGAAAATTTTCGAACACAAAATTAGCCATCGAAAACCCACATGTCCTGGGTTAGAATACCATAGATGAAAACTCTACCACTGAGTCATCAATCACCCTCTTATTAGTTTTATTAATTAATATATTAATATAAATTAATGAATGCCTGCTTATGTTAATTATTGAACAATTACATTGTATACTTCGTAAAGTCAAAAATTATAAATTTGTATATACTGTACATACAGTGAGCGCAGAAAGTGTTCGTGCACCTATGTTATTGAAACGAGAATGCCTGCGGAAAAAAAAAAAAAAACAGAAAATTTAAGAAGTGTAATAACACACACAATATGAATAATGAAAACTAAGCTTTATGAATATATCAATAAAGAACCACAAAGACAAGTTTAATGGTCAGAAAGTAAATAAATTCCGTAGAAAGTGTATAGAGTAGACGCAAAAAGTGATCGTACACCTGACGTACGAATACGAAACAAAGATACCACAACTGGGGTTCACTAGTATTCACCTGAGTATATACCTCTGGATAGCATGACGAGTAACAGAATGAGTTTAGTTGTGAATAGAAGTGAAAAAACTGCACGGTGGGCTGTCAAAATGGGAAGCAACCGAACAGAAACAAATGAGGAGACAAGAAAAGTAATTATTAAATTGCATAAGAAGGGTGTCTTTGAGAAAGATAGAAAACCTTGCAGACAGGCCTCGTTCAACAGTACAAACAATAATTGCGATGTATAATGTTTCATTATTAGGGAAAGAAGAAGGATTCCAAAAAGTAGTGCTGTGCAGTTGGCAACGGATCTGGAAACACGTGGTGTTAAAGTATCAGCCAGTACAGTGCGGAATATTTGCAGGGTATCATGGTCAGATAGCCAGGAAAATGTTCTGGGTGAACAAGACAAATCGTATAAAGAGACTAAAGTTTGAAAAAGAGTATAAAGATAAGGTATCAGGCTTCTTTCTGGAATAGGGTCATATTTTCGGACGAAAGTAAATTTAATTTTATCGAGTCCAATGGGAGGCGTATGGTGTGGCGCAAGGTCAATACAGCGATGAATCCTTAAAGACTCGTCCCTAAAGTAAGACACGGAGGAGGGTCCGTGCTCGTCTGGGGTTGTATGAGTGCCTCAGGAGTGGGTCGTCTCCACCTTATCGATAGGGTGATGATCCACAAAGTGTATATTAACATATTAAAGGAAAATCTCCATACTAGTGCGCAGAAGATGGTTCTTGAAAACAATTTATTGTTCAGCAAGACAACGACTCCAAACATACAGCGGAAAATACTCGATTGTGGCTACTCTATAATACCTTGAAACAGCTTCGCACACCTCCTCAATCCCCAGACATGAACCCCATAGAACATCTATGGTCTTTTCTGGAGACAAGAATCAGAAGGCACAGCTTCTCTACTAAAGAAGGCCTGAGAAAAGCTATTCAAGAAGAATGGGACATAATCAGTCCCGAAGCTACAGAACTACGAACTACTATAGGTGACATCAATGCCACGAAGACTACAGACAATCATTAACGCACAGGGTAATCCCACAGAATATTAAATAACGTAATATACTTTATAAGCATTAATTCAAGCATAAGTAGTACGGTGACTTTTTGCGTTTACAAAAAAGGAATTCTCTCTTTTCTTCTGAACAAAACAGTGATTGTGTTTGTTTGGCCTTTCTCTTGTATATAGAAATAAAATGTATGAATGTGTAGTCTTAATTCTGGTTATATATATATTTTCCACTCCCCCGTTCTCATGCTAGCTGTTTTCAATATAAAGTATGCACGGTGTACAAACACTTTCTGCGCTCACTGTAGGTATGTTGACAATAAGCGAATGTTATTAGAATATTTGTTGAGATTTCTTTTCCTTCACTGCCTTTCGCCTGGTTAAAAAGTAGTTTGCAGTGCTTTGGAGCAGCTGCAGGTGGGAACGCGATAATGTTTAAGACATACCGGCGACTTTTTTGTGTGTGAAAATAAGACCTTTCTCATAAAGCAGTAAATAACTGCAGTAGCAATTGTCTACGTAAGTGATAAAGACATATCCAACTACAAGAAACTAATACAGTATATATATTCATTATTGTGTTTCTCTTTTAACAGCTACTAGCTAGGGATGGCCAATTCCAGAATTACTTTCCGGAATCCGGAAAGTAAAATCGGAAAAATTCCGGATTTCGGAAAAATTTCGATTTTTTTCTAAATTCCGGATTTTTTCCGAATGTCGGAATTTTTTCTGAATTCCGGAATTTTTCCGAATTCCGGAAAGTAAATTTTCCGATTCCGGAAAACAAAATTTCCGGAATCCGGATTCCGGAAAATTTTGGCCATCCCTAAACATATCCTTTTTCTTGGCTGCTGTGTTGGATCTTCCATCAGGGTATGCTGTTTCAAGTTCATGCTGAATGAGTTGTGATGGACGCCCAGCTCTGCTTTCTTTCCGTAAGTCAAGCTCCTGGAATTCAACCATGTCGTTCGGTAGTTCTTTGTAGAGGATTGATAGTTCATACGTCTTATCGTACTTGATATTGGCGCATTTTCAGCCAGTTGATTTCACTGCCAGCTCGATTCTTTTTACGTTTTGTGACAAACTCTTGGAGGATCTTCACATTCAGAAAATCGACAGATTGCATTTCATATGACATCACACTCAAAACAGAAATATCAACAAAGAGACTGCGGCAGCGCGGACTAGCGTTAGGCGGGAGAATTGGGACTTACTCCACTTGAACGCCAAACCGCCAGAGTTGCCAACAAATTGATACAAAAGTAGTTAAATGAGAGATGAAATGACTCGAATTTTGGGTGAAAAGTCCCTAAAAAAAATTATTCCTGAAATTCCGTCTTTCTTTCTCTTGTTCTCTCTCATCGAGTATGTGATCATATAAATCAGATACGTGATTAATTCAAGGCATAATATATCTACGCTAGGAAAGCGTATACGTGAAAACGTCAATCAATTATATATAACAAATAATAATTTCACTTTTAGTACAAGATATATATAATATTACTGTATGGTAAATTTCACTTTAACAAAATCAGAGTTTAGAAAAATGAACAAAAGAAAAAAGTAGAAAGAAACCTTATTTCCTATCCCCTTTTACTGAAGTTTCTACATATAATCAGCTTGCTATCGGTAATGCATTATTTGTGCCTCTAAACGGAAGCTCTGCAAACTAAAAGACACTAAAGTTTGAAGTCGGTTAGTGGGTTAGTGATAAGCAAATGCAAGGCCAAGACCAAGACTGGGATGGTCTTGGTTTTCTTCTTGGTCTTGCACATCGAGTCTTGGTATTGGTCTTGCACACCCAGTCTTGGTCTTGGTCTTGCATGCAGGAGTCTTGCAAGTCTTACATTTAAGAAATGTCAAGCTTTTCATAGGTACATTTTACTATGGATATAAGGGATAATAAACTCTACAATGCGCCAATGGTAACGGAAATATACAAGGCATGTTTCTAAATGTAATATAGTTTAACTTTGTGTAAGTATCATAATAGTGTACAACATAGGTGATGACCTTTCCTTTTTTAATGGATGCCCACGCTTCACTACTTGTAAGATATGCCTAATCACGTTTCTTAATCTGTTTTTTTAACAGATCCAACACTCCAGTGTTTCCCAAACTGGGGAGGCTACCCCTGAGACGCATGAAAGAAATGAAAATGAAATGAAATCTTTGAGTTTTACGCCCCACGTTTATGCCAGTTAGGCTAAAGGAGACGGTGATGATGAGTAATGAATGAAATGGTGGAATGAAGAAAGTGGGATCAAACGGAAGAACCCCGAGAAAACCAACGCACACGGTGTTTGTACACCAGAAAGTTCACTTGGCGGGGGCTGGGATCGAACCCGGGACTCCTAGCACCAGAGGTGAACGCTCTACCACTGAGCCACCGCGGCCTCTAAGACGCATGAAAGAAAATCAAGACGGCACAAATTATTGAAATACCATGAATTGCAAAATTATTTTTACACTCTAAAGGCGTCAGATTTTTCTTTTCAACACGATTAGCTAATCCTTGTATTAATCAAACTTCCAATTAAATATTGAGATTTGGTTTTACAGATTCCAATATGTACTCTATGGGGCAGAAATATTGACATTATGCAAAAGTGATGAAAAAATTACAGGCTTTTGATACATGGGCATGGAGAAAAAAGGAGAGAATTAGCTGTGTTGAACGGACAACGAATGAGAAGGTGTTAAAAAATAGCACTAGTCAAAAAAGAATTTTAGATATTGTTAAGAGGAGGAAGAGGAACTGGTTAGGATATTGGCTGAAGAGGAACTGTATTATGAGGGACGTGCTGGAGGGTGTTGTGGCAAGAAAGAGAGGGAGGGAGCGATGGAGACTAGTTGAAGGAAGGTATTAAAACAGAAAATTGCTACGTGAAGATGAAGACCAGCTGAGGACCACCGAACGTCGAAGCTTCTCAGCTGCAGCAAGTGACCTTCCAATAATGGCAGAATAGTTATTATGAAGATGATGATATATATATTTAGCAATATCGACAAAAAAAGAAAAAAATTAAAATAATAATTATTATAAGCAAACCTCTTAATATTTTAAAATAATTTGAGTGAAAACTTAAAACTATTCAACTGTCTGTCTTTTGTGTAAATTCAATCTATATAAATACTTTTGACCTGTATTGGAAATACAAAATAACGGCATCAAACTCCAAGTTATTTGAAGTCTCACTTGTGAATATGGATTACTAGCATCAATTATTCACTTCGTTGGGTTAAATTTAAAAATAATTATAATATATTTCGTTAATCAGTCACTTTTTACTATTAGTAAAGCTCTCTGTGATATCGATCATTTTCGATTATTTTATATTTCTCTCTCCTCCTCCTCCCCAAGTTGCGGGGCAGAATTTGAATTTAAACATCAGAAGTGCCTCTCTTCGTCTCAGAGACCCCGAAAACTAAGGATTCGGAACTAATATCGGTCATTTTCAATAAACATATATTTCCTTCACCCGGCATCGGAAGTGTCATTGTTCATCTCAATGACCTCGAAAACCATGAGTTCGACATTGATAATAGTAGTTTTTGATAATTTTATATATCTTGTTCCTCCCCCAAGTTGCGGTACTGAATTTTCATTTAAGCGAGATCGAAATTATCATTGTTCACCTTAGCGATGCCAAAAATTACCGATTCGACACTAATAGTTAATCATTTTTGATCATTATTATGTATCTCCCTCTCCCCAAGTTACAAGGCTCAATTTGGTCGTAAACGGTATCGGAAGTGTCAGTATTCAGCTCAGGGAACTGGAAAACTATGGATTCGACAATAATATTTGTCATTTTTGGTCGTTTTTATATGTATCTTCTCTTCCCTCCGCCAAGCTACGGGGCTGAACTTGAATTTATATAGCATCGGAAGTGTCACTGTTTATCTCAGCTAAGTAGTTGTGGGAACACTTTTCGCCACTCATAAATATTGATGAGTGTCAATATTTTGACATTTTAGCAGTTCCTAATGCACGGGCGGTTGACAGTTTGAATAATTGATACACCTTTCCCCGCATATTAATAATCTTGTAAATGACACAGAAGAAATACGATAATATATGCAGCTGCGTACGGATATTGAATATGGGAAAGAGAATATGACATATAAATGTTTTCAGCTTGAAAAATGGTAATTTGACAAGCAGAATATAAGAAAAGACCTTTAGGAAACACACACGTATAACAAGGTAATATATTGTTTGATTCATTTATATGCATTACATGTAACGCGGCAGCGGATGTTGGTCGTTGGAATGGATGAAATAAAATGCTGGAAATTTTCAGATTTTCTCAAGGTTATTATCGTTGGAATAGGGGAAAGAATTCTCTCGAAGTTTCTGGAAAGATTCAAGCAGGTAGTTGATTTGCAAGCAGCAGGGTACATTGGGTCTTTGAAATTGTAAGTGATCTACTATCGCTTTTGTATCTATATTTTAAGAATACAGTGGTGCCCACCCCCCCTTATGTCCATGACGCACCCCCCCCCCAATTGTCTATCCGTAGGTGTTCTTCCATGAAAAAAATCTTCTTTTCGATTAATTTTACCCCCCCCCCATCAAACATATTTATATGGATTTTTAACCCCCCCACAATATTTCAATGACGCAGTTTGCGTCATAGCCCCCCCTTGTGGGCACCCCTGAAGAATAATCAATATATCATACTGAATAATGTTCGCTCAGCAGCGGATGTTATAGATCTTTTTGACCACGGTTTTTTCGTGAAGATCGATTGTATGATGCGGCATTTCTCATATTTAAATTATATGGCCTCTGAGAAGGGACAGTTAGAGCGAGTAAGTGACAAAAGTGTATCTGAGTTTTTTCATTTACGGGAAATGGTGCAAATGCTCAATCAAAACATAATGATGATGACTCATTACATATTGATTGGACACTATTAGATGAAATTAATTTGGATGAACCATTAGAAATTCAAAATGCCGAAACAAATAACGAAATCGACTTTACAGAGATGTTGCAAAAATTGCAAGGAATTGAGGAAGAAAATGCGCGTGTGGATCGTTTGAATAATGCACATTATTCAGAATATATGCGGTCCACAACTTCTCAGCATCCTCCATTGCGAGGGCATGGAGGGAATGAAACAGGCTGCAATATGTTTGAAATTGTAGGGAGAAATGTGAGAGTACCCGCGTTTCAATATGAAAGTAGTGGAAATTATTATAAAACCAATGGCGCAACATGTAATTAGAAATCCCATGGATTTTATTACGTCCATGATGGATTATGCGCTCTCTACCGTTCTGAGGGATAGACGTCCCCACGATTTTGTCGGTTTAAGTATAAATTCCGACAGAGATCTTTTGAATAAAGAAGTGTTTGTTTCATGGCGAAAACGTCAAAATTTCAATACCGATGTAGTTCTTAATACGATGGAGAACGTACTAAATAGCAACGAATCATTTCTTTTAGGGAACCAAATAGAATTTCGGTTTTACATTGTTGACGGATTACACGGACAGGGTGTACGTAAACGCACAGCTGTAAGAAAATATGCAGAAATAAGTATTTTTCTCAAGGATCATGTGGTGGCCACAAAGGCTGGTGATTTTCATTGTTTGCCAAAATCCATAATATATTGGATTACAAAACATGAACAAAGTCAGCAGGCTTTATATGATATGACCCTGCCTACACGCAAAACGTGGCAAAATAAAGCAGAGAAATTGTGTAAGGACGCAAAAATGTATGTTGAACGGAAACGGATTTGATTTGGAAGATGTAGTTGCTTTTCTAACTTATTTATTGAAAAAGAATTATAAAATTGTAGTATATGAACTACCGGAAGGTTCCAGAACACCTGTGGTACACTACCCAGGAATAAGTGCGGAGAAAAATATATTTATTTTGTATCAGAGGGGATACTGTGGCCATTTCCAACCCATTAAGAATATTAATTCATTTGTGGGTAAAAGGAATTTTTGCTTTTCGTGCTTGGAAGGATTTTATGAAACACGTGCGGCTCATCAATGTCAGACGGGGTGTTCGTACTATGAACATTTGCATATCAAGGAAAATAACGTGAAAATGGTACCTTGCACACAATGTAATAGAAACTGTACTGAAGAGACTTGTTTTAATAATCATGTATCACTGAATAAAGTAAAGAAATCCACGTGTGATTCCGTGAAATTATGTAACTCATGTGGTGTAAAGAAAAACAGAAAAAAATATGAGAAAAAGAAAAACCTCATGTATGCGGCGACTACTATTGTAGTCTTTGTAAAGTGCACGTAAGTGTTGGCCATCGATCCTTTATTCAAAAGTGTAAGCTAAAACGCACTGAACGGTTTTTGTACATTATATTTGATGTGGAAACAATGTTATTAACACCAAATGAGAAAGATAAACAGGAGCATGCTGTTAATTTTGTGTTGTTGTTTGAATGTATGTTTCCACTGCATAAATACTGGAGTAGATAGTTTGTGTTTTAAGTGTGGAGATAAAATAACCGCTTTTGCAACTCGAAAGTGACTGGCAGTAAAATTCGAAAACGGCATTCTTCGACTGCAGTATCTCCCGCAATTGCAGCTAACGTATTTCGGTACTGGAAAGAATATAAAATGTAAAGTGCATGAAATCAAATCCTGTAACTTATAAATTAAAAGACTGGAATGGTGATGAAATTAAAGGAACATTTTATGCTAAAGAACTACAAAAAATATTTCTAAGCCCAAACAAGACCTATTTAATTGAAAAAGTTCTTCAACGTAAGAAAGGGTGGGTTTTGGTAAAATGGTTAGGCTACCCAGAAAGTATGAATTCGTGGAGTCGAGTATCAAGTATTCAGTCTGCATAATGAATTCGTCATTGAAACATTGATTTTACGTGACATTACCCTCCAATACAAGTAGTACTCTTTTTGATAATATATCATTCTCATTTAAGGCCGCGGTGGCTCAGTGGTAGAGCGTTCATCTCTGGTGCTTGGGGTCCCGGGTTCGATCCCAGCCCCCGCCAAGTGAACTTTGTGGTGGACAAACACCGTGAGCGTGGGTTTTCTCGGGGTTCTCCCGTTTCCTCCCACTTACTTCATACTACCATTTCATTCATTACTCATCATCACCGTCTCCTTTAGCCTAACTGGCATAAACGTGGGACGTAAAACTCAAAGATTACATTTCATTTTCATTTCAATCCTCATTTCGAGTAAAACTTGCACGAGCCATAGATTTAACGGACTTAGAGTGGGTTGTGGGCTTAACACAAATTAATATACCGTGGAGTTTTTATAATGTCGGTCCGGGTGAACAAATTACAATCGATACATTTATTGATTGTGAATATCTTCGATATCCTGTTAAAGTAACGGAGGGATATTACGCATCCATTAAAGGCATCTTAAATCTAATTCCCGAGAAGGTACGTATAATAAAATATAATTATTTTAAGAATCAAGTATATTCAACATTCCTTCCGGTCACGCGGTAGGTGTATTCTAGACATAACAAAAGGTTTACAACATATACTCGGTTTTATGAATGAAAATTCAAATTTTTATAATTCATCATTTTGGATTACTTTTACATGTCTCGGTATCCCCCCTCCCGCTGACTCCCGGCCCGCATGCAATGGTAGCTGAATTTGCGAGTGATCGCTAATAAAACTGTCACCAGTCATCACAGCAACCGCGAAAATTATGGATTTGACACTAATATCGGTAATTTTGGATTACTTTTACATGTTTCGGTATCCCCCCCCCCCCCGCTGATTCACAGCCCTCATGCAATGGTAGCTGAATTTGCGTGATCACTAATGAAAGTGTCACTATTGATTTCAGCGACCGCGGAAACTATGGATTTGACACTAATATAGGTTATTTTCTACTACTTTTACATGTCCCTGTAAACGACCCCTGAGACCCCCCTGGTTCGAAATTTGACAAAATCGTTTAACTCTGGTCTGGAGCCTGCACCAAGGTATTCGTGACTAAAATTTGGTAACTCTCGGTCAGTTTATCTGGTTCCCAAGCCGGTTCCGGTAAACGCCCCCCTGAGACTCCCCTGGTTCGAAATTTGAAAACAACTTTTCGTCTTGATCTGGGGCCTAGGCCAAGGTACCCCTGACCAAAATTTGGTAACTCTGTCCATTCGTCTGGCCTCAGGCCGCACACAGACAGAAAAACACAAACAAACCCTTTTATTTTATTTATATTAGACAGCTGAATATACCCATTCTTCGCATGGAGGCAGTATTTGGAAGACAGCGCCTGTTGGAGTATTACCATTCATTTCTGCGACCGCAAAAACTATGAATCTGACACTAATATCGATCATTTTGGATTACTTTCACATCTCTCGGAATCCAACCAGGGGGTCTCAGGGGGGGGAAGCGTTTACAGGGACATGTAAAAGTGGTAGGAAATGGCAGATATTATTGTCGAATTCATAGTTTTCAGGTCGCTAGTCCAATGAGATGGACACCCAGAATCCCTGCCCAAACGTTGATACGAAACTGGTGCTGGTTGCGGGCCTGTACCATTCCATGTGGATTATCCACAGACCACAGATGACTGTTATGAAAATTCTGGATACCATCCCTTCCAAATTGGGCTTCATCTGTGAACAAAATGGGGGAGAGAAAACCGACAGTTGGTGCTACCAAAGGAAGAACCTGATTACAAAAGTCCAGCCTGGGAGGAAAATCCCCTGGCGATAGACCCTGTACCCGTTGCAAATGATAGGGGTAAAAATAGTTGGCATGAAGGATCGACAACACCCTCTCATGGCTGACATTATGCTGACGGGAAGCTCTCTGGAACTTACACTCGGGCCATCGAGCACATGTCGTAAAATACGTTCTTCGGCATGCACAGTGCGTTCCTCACGTGGTCTTCCCGTGTTATACATGGCAGGGTGAAACGTTCTGGTCTCGCAAACGACGAAACAGCTTTGCAAATGTTGTATGACGCGGTTGGCGTCTATTGGGATATCGATCGTTGTATAATCGGGCTGCCTGCCTACCATTTCCATGTGCTTCTCCATACACAAAAATCATCTCGGCCTGTTTCTGATTGGTGTAATGGGCAATTGTCACAACACACTACACTATGAACGTGATTCACAACACACAAGGTAGTAGTTGCCCACTTCAACATCACAGATGACTTTGACAGACAAGGTAGGTCTGCTCAATGGTGATGTCTTGTTTTGTTGCGCACTCAGTGTTTCTTCAGTGCTAACTCCTTGTGCATCGGAATGACCTGGACTGGCAACTTGAGGGTCCTCTCGAGGCAAATCAACGAAGTACGTATGTAGTGTGGTTTAGCCCTCTGTTTGTGACCGTGCAATGTTCCCGAAAATAGTTAATGTTTTGCTGTCAGCAGTGTTCGAATAAACGGAGGGATGCAGGGGAAAAGCTTATCCCCTGCTTATATCATGAAACTAACATAGTATCCCTGGCAGGAATAATTAATACCACTGCATTGTTGGTTACCATCAGTACGTTGTGGTTATGGATCTTCACCACAACGAAATGGAACTACCGGTAATTTTAAACTTTTTTTATAATATCCTGAAAACAAATAACATTATTGGAAAAACAAAAACTTAGTGCACTAGATAATTTTCTGCATGTGATACCGTTATCACAACTCACCTATCTTCTTTGGGTGTGCCGCTATTTACACAACCCGCAAAAAATGCTAAATCTTTCGGCAGTTGCAAATGGAAAGCAGATGAGTTGTGATGACGGTGTCACATGCAGAATCATAATATCTAGCGCACTATGTTTTTGCTTTTCCAATATTGGTATTTATTTTGAGACTATAAAATTAGCGGTAGTTTAATTTTCGCTGTGGTGAAGACCCTTATGCAACCACACATAGCGAATATGGCGTGTCCACCATTTCGTCTCTGTATGAGATCTCGGCATGGTACAACTAATTATGATTACCAGCTGGGAAATCTATCCATTCACGCCTATTTTGACGTATCTTTACCTGACAGTTTATCCGGGAGTCCCTACGCACCGGAATCCTTTGTGCACTGATTTCACGATTGCGACATACCCATCTTTGAATAGACCAGGTTTCGTTCCTTTGAGGTGACCATGCCGCCTTGCCTCTATCTTTCGAAATAGAGGAGATATAGCGCTCTAAAGTATATTTTGTCCCGTTTTCGGCATCATGTAGCTCCGAAACTGTGTCCTAGAGAAAAATGCAAAAGGACCTTTTTTTCTTGTTTCGGTGTCAGGAATCACCTCCCGAATTTTTTCGGTGGAGTTTCCTACCACCATATATATATATATATACAGTGTTCATAAAGTCCATTGCCACCACGTGTATCGTCGAAACGACTGTGAATATGAGAAAACGCACAAACACGTCCATCATTATTTTAAGGGGCGTGAGTTTTGAGCTTTAAAAGATCCAATTCAAATTCCCCATATAAGGGTACGTGGGGTGAACTTGAAAAATTTAAATGGCAAAGGGGATCAAGTAATATATTGTTGGAAAGGTCTCGACAAGAGAAATATTTTGCCGAAAGTTTCAAGTCCCTATGTTGATCCCATCCAAAATGGTGGAGGTTCACATTTCGCGTAAATAAACTCCATTGCCACCCCGTGTATTTGGAAAACGACTGCTAATACAGGGTGCGGCACGTAAAACCGGCCCGTAAAGTGAACACATAAAATGAAATGTAATGTATTGAATATGATTAACTACAACACATAAATGAAATGTAATGTATTGAATATGATCCTGGTTGACTTTCGAGGACTTCTTGTCATTATCTTTTCCACCTGCATCTTTAATTCAGGTGTGCAGACAGATGGTCGTCTGTTCTTGGGAGCGTTTTAAATCGATCCTGTACGCCGCCATTTTTTAATCAATTCCTGAATGGTGCTTTTTGCTGGCACAGAACGTCCTGGAAATTTCTCCCGATACAAATTCTTTGTTTTCACAAAAGATCCCGTGAGAATGAACCCTTCAACAATGGCAACACGCTCGGGTATCGAATACGGCATTATCACACACTGACACTCACCCGGCTTAACACAACGAGGCCTTTTTCTCAACTGGTTTCGACAAGTTTCACTGGCTGCGGCTGCACGTGACTGCTGCAGGTCACGTAAGTCGACCCGACCCCGACACGCCATCTCTTGGTAGGAAGGTAGATTATTTAAGTGTTGCCAAAAACACAATATACCAGAATATTACGACGGGCCGGTTTTACGTGCCGCACCCTGTATTAGAAAACGCAGAAGCACGCCCATTATTTTTTTTAAAGAGACTTGAATTTTGAGCTATAAAAGGTCCACTCCAGACACCCCCATATAAGGGTACGTGAGGTCAACTTGAAAATTTTAAATGGAAAAAGGGATCGAGTAATATATCGTTGGAAAGGTCTTGACAAGAGAAATATTTTCCTGATAGTTTCAAGTCCCTATGTTGACCCCATCCGAAATAGTGGGGGTTTACATTTCGAGTCCATAAAATCTGTTACCACCCCATGTATCTTCGAAACAACCGAGAATATGATAAAATACAAAAAAACACGACGACCCCTCGTACCCCTATCAGGCGGTGTCTGTTGGACCTTTTATAATTCAAAATTCAAGTCCCTTAAAATAATGATGGACGTGTTTCTGCGTTTTATCATATTGTTAGTCGTTTCGAAGATACACGGGGTGGCAACGGACTTAATGGACACAAAATTTGAACCCCCGCCATTTTGAATGGGATCAACAAAGAGACTTGAAACTTTCGGCGAAATATTTCTCTTGTCGAGTCCTTTCCAACGATATATTACTCAACTCCCATTGCCATTTAAAATTTTCAAGTTGACCCCACTTAACCCTATATGGGGGTGTCTGAGGTGGACCTTTTATAGCTCAAAATCCAAGCCCCTTAAAATAATGATGGACATCGTTTTACGTTTTCTCATATTCGCAGTCGATTTGAAGATACACGGGGGGGCAACGAGTTTATGAACACGAAATGTGAACCCCCGCCATTTTGGATCGGGTCAACATAGGGACTTGAAACTTTCGGGAAAATGTTTCTTTCGTCGAGTCCTTTCCAACGATAGATTACTCGACCCCTTTGCTATTTAAAATTTTCAAGTTGACCCCACGTATCTCTATATGGTTGTGTCTGGGGTGGACCTTTTATAGCTCAAAATTCAAGCCCCTTTTGCGTCGTTTCATATTCGCAGTCGATTGGATGTTACACTGGGTGGCAACAGTCTTTATGGACACCCTGTATATATTTCCTTATACTACTGCTATTAGTACTACTACTACTACTGTAATTTCATATTATTCTTGTTTTTGTGAAATATACATTTTCTCGTTCCAGGTGTTCTGATGGCAACTTCTACTGTTCTTGGACCAAATAAAACGCAAGAGGGGCTCGAGGTTCGAGAAGCAGGCCGAGCTCTAAAGGTACAGACCGAACACCCTCATTTGGTAAGCCTTGGGAGTGGACGTCTTAGCACTGCTGTGACTTTGCATCCATTATCTGAAGGTAAAAAGTAACTTCCGTCTTCTTAAAGTCAGAAATGATCGCTATTATTTGTATCTTTGGACGCTAAAAGAATCCAATCTAAGCATTAAAAGCATATTAAACTTGAATCCATGCTTGATATACCTCTGAACTACTACGAGGGTGATCTTTAGCCAGGGTAAAATCGAAGCTTCGGTTGGAGTGAATTTGTAACTCAAACTTCAAAGAAGATAATGATACTTATTTACAGTTAAATTAAGAAAGCCGTTGGGGACAGTACTATGCATGCGTACTTTTGTGGCATGATGCACCTAGACAGTCCTATGCTGTGGTATATGTGGTAGTGTGTATGTGCGATAGTATATGTGCCAGAATTCTAGTTTACAAAACCTTGTTAACAGTACGAAAAGCAGAATGTAATACATATCTGTGTTGGGGACATATTATAGTTGTATTTACTCGAATGTAACGGGAAGTAATATACAAAAGTTGAAGTAAGGAAGTACCAGTTAATCTCACTTTCATTAATGACATTTGCGTATTACTTGTTTAGTATTACTGTTTTCCCAATTTAGAGTAGTAATAACTTAATGTCTTTACATTTTTATGACACAAACCGTACACTTATTTGCGAAATTATCGATATACAGGGTGTTTGAAGAAGAACTCCCTAGTTTTAAGTATAAATTTAATTGGGAAATGAATGAACACTTACATCAATGAGTACATATCATGAAAGAGAATTCCTTCAAGTTCTGTTTAATGTTGGTAGACATCAACGTGGGATCCATTTGTGGGCCTGGACACGTCGAGACGATATTCCACTTCTCGCCACGTATTCACCAACATCTCAGGTGTAACTGTCCCAACTGTTGCGACGATTCTTCCCCGTAAATGATTGATGTCTCTGATCTTTTCACTATACACAACATTTTTATGTGGCCCCAAAAGAAAAAGTCAACACAACACAAGAAACACGGATCTGTTCAACCTTTCAGAAGTTCTCGGTCTACCTGGTGATTTTGCTTTTAAAACACTACCGGTCTCCTTGAAAGATTTTAGCCAACGACGGATAGTTTTTGCTGTAGGTGGTTCACCACCAGACCGACGTGTAAAATTACGTTGCACTGTTATGACTGACTCAGTTTTCACAAGCCAAATAACACACTGCGCTTTCTGTTGTGGAGTACACATTGTTGCTGCACTGCACGCCTGCCTGGACTGAACTGAGAAAACAGAGGAAAGAAACAGCAATGGTGCCGTCTCAAGGTCAAGCAGACCTGCCAACTGCAGGGAAGCCAAACTTGTAGAGTTGATTAATCAAACACCACAAACTACTGTGTTCCAAATGTAAAGCATCACGGGCAGTAGCATATGGTGCGCGATATTCCGCGCGGTGTTGCCGGATTGCGGACTCCCCTTTCCCTTCTCGCTCTTCCTCCAGTTGAAATTGTGACATACATGGACTACATTATTCACAATGTAAATATACTACTCCAGCAAACTCAAGAATTTTGACTCTGCATCCTAGAAGTATATATAGCAACTAAATTATTTACCTGTCAACTTTTCCAGTGGAAATGCTAAACACTCGTCTTCAACACTACGTTCACTATCGTCTATGTCAGTTAATATTTCGTTATTGACTGAATCTAAGTCTTGTACATTTTTATTATCGGTTCCAAAAATTGTAAACACAAAAAATAATTCTTCGAAATTGACTTCGTAGCACTTTTTCAAAAAAAGAAAACTCCGCACTTGTACTCGGTTTGCTTAAATACATTGTCGACTATAATTTTGGAGAAGAAACGAACTACCACGAAAGAAAGCAACGCAGACACTTATGAATTCTGTTTATGCTAGAAGAGAAGTTACGTTCCTTCACAACTAGCCCCTTTGTTTCCTTATCAGTTTTCATAAACACTCTTGGGTTTGGTGTAGGTGTCAAAAGTAATCCGTCTGATTCCTAAGCAACTAAATATGCTCGAGTTTTTTTTGGGTTACAATAATTTATGACAGCATTCAGACGCCTGATGCTTTTGAATCCCTGCTAAAGAAGGAAGGAGGGAATAATAGTCGCACATAATAAAGTAGTTAAAAAAAAAAAAGTACTGCGTTTCTTCTGTCGAATAAGGTAATCTATCTTGAAGTTAATTTCAAAACAATATTATGAACTTCCATACTTTGTTCTTACGATGTTAGGCGTATATGAATCAAATTGAAAAGAGGTGTAGCCACGGGAGAAAAGGGGGCTCTGTCTTTCCTAACTATTTCCAGCTCCAAAATGAGGTTCGTCTGGTATATGTTTAATAAACTTATAATGCAAGTGAGGGACGTTTATGAAAATTAAAAAAAAAAATATCAAACATCAATACGGTTTCTGTACCTAATTAAAACCACTAAAATTAATTATATGCTTTATATTCTCATTTCCCTAACCGGCGGACTGTGAACTCACTACTATATTATTGAATAACAATATCTGAGTTGGTGTTTTTTCGAGGTTTTTTTTTTCTCCTTTACTATTTTAACCCACATAAACAGAAAGTCAGATAAACAGATTGCTATAAACAGCATTTGTTTTCTTATGAATAGCTTATTGAGTGATTTACAGTCCGGTTTTCAACTTCAGTACTGTCAAGATCCGTCTTTTGATAAAGTATCATCGTGAAAATATAACATGGGTATAGTATGTATGGAGAGTTTAAATGCTTTCATATTCTGAAAGAGGTCATTTGTTCTTTTAATATGTGAAAAGCTTGCCTCTCCCTGAAAGCTACGTTCCCTTAGAACAACCTGCTGGCTACACCTCTGATTATTCTGTAGTAAAAGTTGAGTTCTATTCTCAAATCGAAACAAAAATCCACTGGAAATTAGACGCAGGACTCAACGCTCGTTTTACTAATTGTTTTATATGGAAACCTTTAAAAGTGTGTATCATGACAACCAGTTGTCATAAAAAGATGTAGTTTTCACGTATGTGTTCGTAATTCTTTTCTCTACTTCCTAAAGTAAGCGGTTAATGTGCTAATAGAATATTTCTAACAAGCGCCTCTGGTATTGTCAAGATTCACAGTAGCGCGAGAAGTCAGCGTGCAGCACTGCTTGTCGCGAATTGTCAACACCGCTCAAAACCAATTGGACGCCGCGTGAAGCCTATTCAAGGTCATGCTGCTTGTCATTTGAAACACACAATAGAATAGTGTATGCCACTTTGTACATATTGTAGGACACATTAAAACTATGGAGTTCTTTTTCAAACTCACTGTATTTGTATTCTCACGCCCGTAGGTTCCTGAACGAAATATTTTTGATGATGTTGATTAGAACTTTTAAGAACATATACCGTATATCTTTAAAGGACATATACCGTTATGTGAATACCCTGAATAGAAAAAAGTAGATGTATATTTAATGGTATATGTATTTATTTTTTAAAGTATAAAATCAATTCGTATGTATCTTCAGGTACAAATGTGCATCATCATTACTGAAACGAATGAACTTAACAAAAGCATCTAAAGAAGTAAATGAAACACAATATTCACTTCAGTGTCGAGGCTGAGTAGTTTGCACGAATGAAATTTTAAAATTTGCATGTAAAATTTATCAATCAATAAAATATATGAAAAGCGTAGGACAAGTCAATGTAATCATAAGATGTTTCAACAGCCTGTATCCGAAGATGATTGAAAAAAAAAAAAAAAAAAAATGATAAGTTCCAGAAGTTCAAAGTGTCCATGCATATTCAGTTCATACATATATAACTCAATGGACCATACATATTCAGTCCATTACTTTGTAGAGGTTAAGCAAATTAACTTCAAATGGAGGGTTCCAAGTATCCTACAGAAACTCTATATTAGACTTATGCATGCCTCATGATTAGGCGGGAGCAGCATCCATTAGTTCAACTCTTCCGTGATATGATCTTCAGTTTTTGTGTAGTAGAACCTAAATAAAGGGTGGGGAGTTTTTAGAAACATAATACATTTCCTAAATTACAAAACTTTTGAATTTAAATTGAGTAAATTTTCATATTGGTATCAGGCTATTTCTAATATAGCATAAATATGTGCTTGCAAGCCTATCCATCGATGGAGCATGTGTGAGAATCTCAATTCCAGGACAGCATAAAAATGTGACGTCTCATGGGAATCAGAGCCCTGTTTATGAAATAATGGTATGAAATCACAATACTTTTTTTTTTTTTGTTTGTTTGTTTGTTATTTTTATAGGTTTAGAGAGATTGTAAAACATTCACCTGAGTGAACCATAAAATGATACGCACCGTTTCTATTCAACACAAATGGAGCTTGTATTCAGGTTCCATCCCTAGTTAAAATTTCATTTCCCAATGTATTATCCTGCGTTTATTTACGATTTGTGAATCTCTGCTTTAAAGTAGTAGAAACAAAATATTCGATCTTTGATTGATCGCAAGCATACAGCAAATCTGCTTTCTGCACCATTACAAAACCTTCTTTGGATTGCTGGAGTAAAGTCGAGTCTAAATCTCTGCTGCTGCAGTTGAACAAAATGTAACAATATTAGTATCCAGGCCACCACTAAGGTCATCTTTGAAAATATCAAGATTTTACTGATGGTCGAGAAACGCTCTTTAGATGATTTGGTATGGAACGGTTCTTACGCAGAAACACCTAGGTTACAACATCGAGCACAGGCTTAATATAGTCTCTTGTATTATTTGATTTTTTCTTCTTTATTGCTCTACAATTGTGCACCGTGGCTAAGGGGCGGTGAGAATGAAATAATGATGAAATGAAGAAAGTGGTGAGAAACGGGAGAACACCGAGAAAACCCCCACTACGAAACTCACTTGGCGGGATTTCGAAAGGATTGTTTAGGCATGATGCTAGAGATAATGTCGCAATCTCAAGTTTTTGTTTTTCACTTTTCCTATCAACTCTTGCTTGATTTTCTTATTTCGTAGTTTCACTTAAGTGAAAAACATTAACTCCTAAGGCTGGTTCGAACGACTTTTAGTTTGATCATTATATATCATTCGCTGTTTAGCTCATTCGTCTGTGGCCTCAATAGCTTACTCGACCATGGCCTCAATAACTGTTTTCGTTTTCATTTGCTGAATTATGTATAGGCAATAAGTGGAATATCCAATTTTCGTACTTTGATAGGTGACATCTGTGAGAAATTTTAAACTCCCCGTCTATAACTGAACAATAAAAGATGCGGACCACCGCACTAAACTTTCTCCCTCCAATTTCTTAAACTAAATCATGTTACGCTGTGACATTTATTTATGAAATACGAACATAATTATGATTCTGGAAAACTTGAACAAAACACAGTCTCGAAAGTAAATTATTGTTTGTATACATTTTGAATGACAAATACCTATAATATATTAGCACTATTTCTGGAACATTTATTTATAAAATATGGAGAAAATCACCTGAGTCGTATTTGTGAAAATCGTCCGGAACAGCTCACCCTAAACGTAATGTATTTCTTGTTGATATTTTTGAGACAAATCAGTTATATCGTTGCCAGATTATTAATGAAGTATTCATTTATGAAATATAAACAGAATCGTTATAGCTATTTTCGAGAAAATCGAAAATTATGATTTTCATCCTTCAGTAAGTTACTCTCATTTTCAGGGTAGGAAGTAAAATACAAAGAATCTTATTAATAATCTAAGGAATCTTATATAATCTTAACTTGTCAATTTGGCCTCAACGGTATGTTGAATGGTATGGCTTCTGAGTGAATATCTTTACAACTGAACGAACAAACAAACATCTAAAAACCCGTTTTTCAACATTTAGGAGATTTGAAACGTGAATCTGCTGAAATATCGAATTCGATGTTTTCCGCAATCACTATACTTTTCTTCTTCCCTATAGTCGCTCGAAAATAGAAGTAGGTCGTGTTTAACTAAATCTACACTTTAAACATGGAAATTACAATATAACATATAAAGCTTTGTTAGATAGATGTATAAGGTAAATAAGAGAATTATTTTGAGTTTTTCGATTTGATTTCATTAAATTTGGTGTCATTATTTTTAAAATTACACATTTCAATGTGCAAATTAAAACATGTAATTTCATTTTGTAAAATTCTTGATTTTTGTTTCAATTTGACACAATATTCAAGTTAGTATGAAAATACTTCTCTCTCTCTCTCTCTTTTTTTTTATATCTAATTCCTCAATTTAATTTCCGTTAGCGATCCACTTTTGTGATATATTGTGTTAAATTGGTATTTTAATTGTTTTGTTATTTAATTTACTTCGTCATGCAAGTTAAAACTATTGTCATTAATTTTAGAAAATATTTTCCGTGTTCAGTTATTCCTATCCCTGTAAAGTATCAGTGCTTTCACTTCGTTATATTTATTCTGATAATTTCAGTTCTAAATTTCGTTAGCTAATTTGTGGTTTCACAGAAGTGCTGTTTAGATTCGGTATGCAATTGTAATAAAGTTTAAGTTATTACTGTATTTGTGCAAATTACTTCTCTTGGAAATTATATATCACTTACATTTTCATTTCTTTAACATTTAATTTTTAATATTACATTTTCTCTCTAAGCACTGTACATTTTATTGTATCAGTATGAAAATATATTTAATTTTAATTCTTTATGCAAGATAATAAAGACAGAATATACCATAATTGAGAGCCTTCAGCAAGCACAATGTTCTAATTAAAAACAACAATACCATGTTATCTGTTCAAAGAACAGAACACAGCTGAGCAGTTCAAATGTTTGTCTTTTGATCAGCGCAGACGCGTTATTAACTCTGCCAAACGCTGAAATAGACTGGTAGACTTTTTCGTATAATTCTTCATGCAAGATAATAATTCTCTTATAAGTTTTCTTACGGGTTTTCACTACCAAGATTGACGAGGTTACCTGAAGTATTTCTAAAATTGTCGAAAATTTACGAAGTACAATTGGTTTGTGACGCACTATTTAACAGAGCTCTACAATACAAAATTTTCCGTGTTATCTTTTACTTTTGCAGTTGCAGTAGAATCGGTATTCTTGGGTTAAACCTAATCTTTAATTCACAGTATAATGCTTATCCTAGTTAAGATTCCTTTGAACCTAAATTGTTACTACGGTCTTGCACCCGGGCATTGCTTACATTCGGTAACCGCACTGCTTTGTCCTTTAATAAGTCTATATGAAATAGTGTGTGGTGTGTTTCCTAGCTAAGACACTTCATGCAAATTTATTTTAACGAATTCACTCTACGTTCTGATTATGATTATGTAATGCCCCGTTGACAGCTTTCGTTATTGAATTAGTTCTTCACTTTCATTGTGTGTAAGGGAAACTAATTATTTATTCTATTTTATTTATTAGTTTTAACTTAACGGAAACTTGCTTTCTTCATGAATAGCTCGCGTTAAAAAAAAGAAAAACATATACTATTATATTGGTTTAAGTTTTCATAGATTATTCCTGAACGTAATGTTCATGAGTTATTCTCTTTAGTTAGAGCAGCATTTGATACCGAGAGAGAGAAAACCTTATTCCGTATAAAAATTCTGTTTGTTTTGAATGTGAATCGATGTATATAACAATCGGAAACCTCAACTTTGTAATTCTGTGCAGTAATTACCTAAGTAATTTTGTATTTGAATTGTGCTCAATGGGAAATTTCCATTGTAAGAAGATAAGAAAGAGCTTGCTTCAAGTTATGTGTTAGTTTTACAATATTGTTTGTTGAATGAAGTTCCACTGATTAGACAGGATAATTCTAAAATAATGTTAATTATCTGACAAAAGAGTTAGAAATAGATAATTCACACTTAGAACGCAACATACACAGTCATTTTTTTTTCTTTTCAGATATGTGTGTTATGTGGAGTATCGTAATTTTTTAAATGGGTAGTAGTTCCGTAATCGATTCTTGCCATAATTCCCTTTGAAATATCTTTCTTCTTGTAGACATACGTAATTAAGTTAAGTCTTCTTCTAATATTTTTTGGAATATATATCTAAGATACTTTTATTATCAGACTGCGTGAGAAGTTATACGAGACTTCCTATATTGTACGTCAGGTCTACGTGCATGCTGTGCTGACCCTGTTTTGTAATTGAACGATCTGTTCGAATAATTTTCTTCCATGTAGTAGTAAACAATGGATGTTAATGCTAAATGTCCGCAGAAGTTTCTCCACGGCATGTAAGGTCGTACTATACTTTTTGAAGATGTTATGTGTTTGTATGAGCACTCCTATGTTGTGTTCAGAAGTAATGTGTATAAAGCTGGAATCCATCCTGTATACTCAGTGAGACGATAATATAATATTTTTCTCAAGTTGCTTGAATATCAGCTTAACCCTTAAAATCAGAAGCAGATAAAATACTGAAACTTAAAGAAGAAGAAGAAGAAGAATCGACGTTTATTTTCTTTAGTAAAAGGTTATTAAAATTTAGTATGCTAGTGCTTCTCAAGGGTCTGATATCAGTCCAAGCGTGCAAGGTAACCGGCTGCACCTTGCGGGGAAAAAAAAAACGAAAAAAAAATAACTTATGTTTCAGTCCCATATTTCGCGCCACAAATTGGAGACTCAGTCATCGATCATAAGATATTATGATGTAATAACAAGATAGTCCGAATCATGATGAGGGATGCGTATGTGACAATTAGCATTGATGAAAGACGAACAAGAATATAAAGGATGCTGGTTCTTACAATATTCACATGCATTTAAAAATGTTGTTGATGCACAACACTTTAAATGCATATGAATATGCACTAAATGCCAAAATACACTTATCTTTATTGTTATTACTTTGTTGGTACTGGCTTGTTTGTACTTACCTTTTAGATCTAATATTTTCATGTACTTGGAAACGTTTTACTAATAACGAAAAGCATTCTGATAAAGCAGTAAAGGTAGAACTTGTATTTTAAAGTTCAACGATTTTCTAGTAGTAGTATCTAATCTTCATACAAAATATTCCTTCAGAATGATGTCAGTAAAGCTTGCGTTTGTATCAAATGCTTGCAATGCATTTAAATTAGTGCTAAAGGTGTTTATAAAAGAATAAGATTCAGTTAATTTTCTTTATGCATTGGCTTGATTTCCAATGTGTAATTAACGTAAGAGGAAGATATTAACTTTTTATTTGCGTACCTATCAACAAATAATGTCCACGCTACCGAATAATTACTTTTGGCTATTGGCAAGTTTCCAGTTAAGATTACGTTTTCGCCCTTAAGCAATCTCCAGAAACACTGACATTTTCTATTGTTAAAATATTCTTATTCTCACGAACGAGTGATTTAGAAATATCCTCGGATGACATCCAATGTTTACGATTCCTGCCAAATATAAGTAGTTATGTGATAGCAGCCTTTCCAATGCTCCTATATTTCCTATATTTTTGCGTCTCTTCCTATAAACTCCTATATTTCCTATATTTTAACGAAACCTCTTATATTTTTGTTGCATTGCTACTTCCACTTGTGAAAATAACATGAGGAAATAAGGTGTGGGTGGTTGGAGGGCCATTTGTCTTCACAGTAGGGTGGTTGAATGGAGACTTGTGTGTTTCGTCCTTTCCTGCTTGTTGTGTGATAGGGTGAGCCGATGTTTTTCATTTCGATTGGCCGGGTTGCGGAAAAGTTGTCTCGTGTTAGTGGTAGTTTACACTCAAAATTTAGATCATTTTGGTCAATCCCTTACTTTGGCTCATGTTACTTGAATATGCCTGTAGCTAAGCAACCCGCACGACAACACGAAGAAAATTGTGCTGCATAACTATAACCTTTGATTCTTTTTCACACTGAAGCATTCTGAGGCTATGCAAGAAAAAAGTGAGGTGTAATATTGTTCCTATGTGGATAAAAATGGTAATCAATTAGATGAAAAAGTGTATTTTTATGTTTCAATTCATGTTCTTCATATGTATGTATGTATATCAATAAGCAATACAATAAAATAATTACGTACATATAAAATAATTAGACATATAAAATTAAGTAATACAATTAAATAACACACTATTAATTACATGCATAGTAAAAAAAATAAAACAATAAAACAAAAAAAATGAAACGAGGCAAAAGAAATAATCTAAATAAATCCTACGTACATACAAAAATCTAAATTCCAGTATAAAAATAATGTTCATCTAGAAGCTCATATTTTATTAATAACATATTAACAATAACGAGTGTCTAATAATGTTAAAATTCAAATTTGACAAGGATACTTACATAATATTCATACTTAGCTATTTGAATTTTTAATTATAGATTTTATGATTTTTATAAATGTTACCAAGGGAACTCCTAAATCCAAAACTTGATTTTTTGCTGAGAGGTCATATAATTTCCACAAACGTACTAAAGGAGAGTTCTTGAATTTTTCGGTTCTAGGAATATCATATTTAAATAAATTTCTATTCCTGTTTCTAATTCCAACAGCATTAAATGAGATGTTTTCCAAAAATTCTGAAATATCTATCTTATAATTTACAATTTTATACAACAAAATTTGCTGGTGTATTACACTCGTATCCTCAAGGCTAATATATTGAAATTCAGACAGTAAATTGGAGCATAAAATCCTTAATCTTAGTGCAGACATATGTTATTTCTTAAAGTAAAGAAATTGTAAAAATTTCGTTTGAATCATTTGTATTTATTGAATTTAACTTACAAGATGTAAACCACACAGGTGAACCATACTCCAACTTACTTCTAACTAATGTGTTATACAGTAATTTGAAGCTGTTAATGTCACTTAAATCAAAAGCATACCAAATTATGAAACATAACTTTCTATAAGCTTGATTTCTTACTTCATTTATATGAGCCTTGAAGGTCAAACAATCATCCATTACCACACCCAAATCTTTACACATATTCACTCTGTTTAACTGTTGTCTGTTTATTATGTAGCATGTATTATACGAGCGTTTTGTTGTTGAAAATATCATATATAAGCACTTTTTAATATTAAACTGCAAATAATTTTCAACTGACCATTTGTAAAGTGAATTTATGTCATTTTGCATAGCAATAATATCATCGTTACCTTTAATTTCTCCATATACTTTTATATCGTCTGCATACATAATGCATTTTGCTAATTTGACTCTTGATGGTAAATCATTAACATAAATCAAAAACAATAATGGGCTTAGATTTGAACCTTGTTGTACTCCCTGAAGTTGCCACAAATTCAGCAGATTCAAAATTCTTGTAAACTATATATTGAATACGATTTACTAAATAAGATTTTAATAGGGACAGGAACTGATTTGAAAAGCCCATATTATATAACTTTAACAGTAAAATTGAATGGTTGACTTTATCGAATGCTTTAGAAAAATCAAAATATATATATGGCATGTACAATTGAGTTGGAAAGAGTTGACCTTCCTGGGAAGAAGCCATACTGTCTAATATCAATATATGATTTTACATGAGGAAGAATACGCCTATATAAAATGTGTTCTAATAATTTAGATGGAGCACATAAAATTGCAACTGGTCTATAGTTTTCAATCTTACTAACGTCTCCTGATTTAAAGAGAGGTGAAATATGAGTTTTTTCCGTAAAATTGGATAAGTCATAGTCTTTATGATTAAATTGTAAATAATACATAATGGTTTCTCTAATACTTCTGCTAAAGCTTTCAGTATGTAAGGTGGAAAACCATCTGGGCCACTAGCTTTTTTCGGCTTGAGTTTCTTAACTGCTTTTCTAAATTCTTCAACAGTAATGAAATTCAATGTGTGAAAGTAAGTTGTTTAACTGATTTAAAGAAGTCAGCAAAGCCATTCGGAATTGAATTATTTGTGTCCAATACATTTTCTCCATGTCATTATTCTGTTATAATTATTTTTAGTATTTATGTTTTTAGTGCTTAACAAATTCCAAAAACATTTGACTTCAACCCTTGCTCTGTATTAATTATATATTTCTTCTATGCTTTATTCATAATTTTCTTGGATTGTTTTCTGAGTTGTCTAAACATTATTCTATCATGTTCTGAATATTTCATTCTGTTTCGATGTATTTGTTTTTGTTTGATTATAGAATTATCTCATTGTCAAACAAACATGGATATTTGTTTTTAGTTGAAGAAATCACTTTCGGTACATTTTTATCAAAAATGTTATTCACTTTGGAATAAAAGTAGTCTATTGCCTCATCTACATTATCACAATTGTCAAGCATTTCAAACTTTACTTCCCTGAACATTTTATAAATCTGTAGAAAATTAGCTTTTTGAAAGTTATCTTTTGATACATATTCATTTTTAGTTTCTTGTTTCTTAATTTTTAAAAGTACATCCAGCATTAAAGCTGGGTGATGTATATCTTCGTTCATAAATGGACTGTGAATTCTAGATAATTTTATCGCTTCTTCCATATTAGTTAACACCAAATCTAATGTTTTTCCATTTTCGTTATTTACATCATTTATTGATTTTAAACCACTCATATTAATGAAATTTGCAAGTATATTGTAGCATACCCCATCCTGATAAAGACCATAGGTAGGACCACTAATATGCGCCAGATTAAAATTGCGTTCTATAATTACATTTTTTTGTGAATATGTCTACCATAAAATCACAAGCATTAAAGAACGATACATAGTCTTTATACTTTGAAGAAGGGTGTATGTAGCAAGTAATAATATAGTATATATTACCATTTATATTTACTTTAACACACAGACTTTCTGCATTGCGTTTAAACTCTATTTTATTAGAAATATAAATAGTATTAATAGCCACTAATACACCTCCCCCACCTCTACCAATCCTCTCATCTCTATAAACAACGTAATTATCAGTGATGAATTCGCGACTATGAACATAAATATGCAGCCAACTTTCGGTCACTATTATTATATCATACATAGCATCGGCACTATTAACATAAAATTCATTTAATTTTGTGTTCAGTTCCCTTACATTTCGGTAATATATTAATATATTACTATCATTTATTGCCGTTAGAATATGTTACTAATCTCGTGTCTGAGAATTGGGCATTTTGCAATTTTAAAACATCATCCATTGTCTTTAATAATACAATATCTCTATCAGTAACTCTTTTCTTTAATTTTACCATTCCAGCATTATCAACCCAAACAAACGCATAGCCTTTTTCTTTTTTTACTTTCCTTGGTTGTCCCAAAATTTTTCTTCTATAGTTAGTTATACTATGATTGACGGTTTGCATAGTGTTCAAACCCAAATGGGTTGTATTAAATTTCGCTTTACCTTACGCCTTTGTACAACCTTTTCATTCTATGACAAATGTCAATTTGTTCCTCCCTGATATCAATGTCCAAAGCTTTACAGACGTTCCTAACAGTTTCAAAAGTATTTTCATTGTGATTTTCAGGTACACCGTCCATAGAATTACATCTATTGTATTGATCGACCTCATCTAATTGCAAATGATATTCAGCTAATTGCTTCTTTAATATCACATTTTCACTCTCTAAATTTGAAATTTTTTCAACACACGAATTCAACATTTCCGATTGTTTTTTGATTAAGTCAGTGTTTTCATCCAACTTCTCATGTAAAACATTCAGCGATTTCCCTAGGTCACGTTCAATTTCTCTATTCTGTTTCCCTAAATTTGCTATTTCTTCTCTTAACTCATTCAGTACTTTGTGCATTTTCTCGACCGTAATTGGTGCCTTCCATCTCAATCCAGGCAGAGCATGTACCATCACCATCTCAGATATTGTTGAAACTTTTTTTATAGCAACTAGACATGTTTTCAAGAGACCCATATTTTTTTGTTTTGTCGAAAAAAATTTTCCCGCCAAGTAATGGGCCATCAAAGACGGGGAGTACAATTTATGAACTGTAGAAGACATGAAAAATGGTCAACTTCGGAGCCTCACCATTCGGCTATGGAGACAGATGGAGTTATAATTCTTGTTGTGGTATGTACATAGGGATGTAAATAAACTATATTTTATTGTAGTTCGGTTTGCGCATGCGTACCTTTTTGTACATAAATTAACAAATGAACGTAAATTTATCTGAAAAGTTGAAGTTTGCGAATTTTTTTCGAGCACTTCCGGTTCGAATTTTAAAATTCTGTTTTCACGGTTGGTAAGACCTAGTTACCCGCTTTCCGAAAAAAAATTTGTATTGCTTCTTTGTCCAACCATTTTGTCGCAAAAAATTCGAGAAATTGTAAAATTCTCAAAAATCGCCATTTTTGGGCGCCATTTTCTCGAAAACACCATCTTTTAAAATTCTGAAATTTTGTCAGATGGTTTACCTTTACATGAACAATAAACACACCAAATACCATTCTCGACCAATGTTTCATGAATTAACTACAGCCTTTTGAAGTTAGCGAAGTTTCGTTAACTTTGATGTCACAGTTAGCAACACTGGAAACAATAAAAGTGCAATGATTTGATGATGATTGTGGTTCACATTAATTAAATGAAGAATAAAAGATCTTCCTGACTGGTTTTTTATTATTTTGATCAAAAAAGCTCTCTGGAATAGTAAAATGAGCCTGCCTCTTACTCGTCCGTTTTCTTAAACCGAAGTAATCTGAAATAGAAATTACGATTACGAAACACACATTTTAAGTTTACTTAAAATGGTCATCCAATAAATTCTGATGATCTATAAAAAGCCTGAACTATTACAGTGATGACTTGGAATGATCCAGACAAAGTCTCAATTAAGTGCGATGTCATTACAGTGATCGAAAAAGGACAAAAAGTTAAAAAAAAAAAAAAAAAAATCGAAACATTTTCTTACGCGTTCCATCAAAGAAATTTACGGACTTTCTTTTAAACAGAACAATTTCAGCATAAGAATGGGTCACTCGGAATTTTATAGTATTCGACTAAAGTGGGTCAGTACGCAACCTGCGAGGGAAGTGTGTGTGTGTGTGTGTGTGTATTGTGCAAATTTTAAGTTATCTGCTACTGCGTTGCAACAAATCAAAGGTGCAACCTGTATTGAAGCTGTCATGAGTGACCTATTTCCTTTAGTAGTATGATCCGCTGAAAATGACAGCTGTCTTCTTCAAGAATGTGGTGAATGTCCTGGAATGAAAGGAATAAGTGTGGAGTCTTTGATCCTGCTGAAAATGAAAGTGTTACGTACGCCGTATGGGAAAACAAATGATCTCGTTAAAAAAAAAGTGTGCCACTTTCCGTTTTCGTATCGTACATTGCTGGTTTAACTGTAAGAATTGTAATTCATGACTATATCAAAAAAATCCCAAGAGAATTAATTGCTACCGAAAAGCATCGTATAAAATTTCAAGATGCAAATTCTATTTTACTTCATGTGGACTTCGTTGAAAACTGGACTGTTATTCTGCAAAGTGAAATTCAGAGTTATCACCGGAATATGGAACAACTGACAGTTTTGTTGTAATAAGCGACGACAAGACACACGATTCGGCTCATGAACTCATAGCCATAGACAAGATTCTAAAAATACTCGAAGAAAAACGAAAATATAGGTTATAGAAAAAGGTTGAATACGTGGAAATAAGTGTCAGATAAAGCAGTGGTTGTGCAGTGAAACCGGCCATGCTAGGGTCTCTGCGACTGTATGGGGGGGGGGGGGGGGGGTTGTAAAGAATGTGGCAACGCGGCATAACCTTAGGTAAAAACAGATACACAGTATTAAAACCGCAGAAGAATTCGTGAGTATAGTGCAAGTACAAACTGCAGGTATTAATCTCGTTTTGTTGCCTGGAACTGAATTCGACAACTTAAAGGAAAGGAAAGGGAAGTATGCGACCGGTAACTGGTATTCAACGATGTCACCTTTGGCTTTCTGAAAATGGTGAAGTTTTTATGGCAGTAACGGGTCACCATAAACTAACTTCATGCTTCCCCCATAATCGAGCTTCTGCAATTCAAAGTGTAGATTTAAGAAGTCAGCAAAAAAGAACTTTTCTTATACGAGCCATACACTGACGTATTTTTCCGCCGTAGCCATAAAATTTCTTGCGCTAGTCTTGTTAGCAGCTGTCAATACGTTAGTGTATGGGGCCTGGCGTACGTTTACGTACCGAATTTTTATACGCTGGAAAAGTCTGGCTGCTTTTAACTTCGAGCGTAAATACGGCGCGTAAAAACGGCTCAGATGAAAGGGTTTTCGAGCAGCAGGTGGTCTCTTGCCCTTTCCACGGCCTTCTCCCTGGTCTGGTCTTATTGTTTTCAGAAGAGAAAACCTGTTCTTGTATTGTCCTCGCGAATCGTTGCTGAGGTTTGCTGGTAGACTCACCAGAAATCATCATTCCAATCTAGTTTTAGTCTTTCCATACAAGATACGATTTCGGCTAAACTAATATTTCCTATTGCACAAAACGAGACATTATTTCCTAATTAAAATTCATAATTCATTTTGAGTGCACAGAGAAAAAGGTATTTAAATCCAATACTTCCTAATCTGAATTCGCAAATTATGAGAGCTCCTCCGTGGCTATATAGTCAGCGTACCCGTCCTCTGTGCGGGGCGCCCTGTTCTACTTCTCATATAGGCTCGCTAAACTTATCGAACCTCATGCCTTTCGACTAGGAATTTAAGATTTAATTTAATATTTGGACATTAGTTTTTTTTTTTTTTTTTTTTTTTCACACAGGTAAAGGCGCATATAAAGATGAAGTCACACCTTCAGAGTTACCCACGTTGTGATACTGAAATGAAATCTTTGAGTTTAACTTCCCACGATTATGCCATTTAGACTAAAGAATACAATAATTAAAGCAAGTGAATGATGATGAGAGAATTGGTGGAACGAAATTTGGGAGGAAACGAGAGTACCCTGAAAAAACCCACGGACATGATGTTGCCCTCACAAACTTATTTGCACGGGGATTGAACCAGGGACCCCACGCACCAGAGATAAGTGCTTTAGCACTGAGCCGCTGTGGCCCTCTGTTGTGATATTTAAAAAAAAAAAGCATGACTGTCAATAGCATTTGGCCAATTCTTGCCGAATTGAAAATTATCTATAAATCATATGTTGCTCCCACTATTGAGTATTGTTCTCCTATCTGGTCTATGGCCTGCCCTACTCATTTAAAAAATTAAATTCCGTAATTAATTTCTTTTTAGCCATTGTATCCTACCGATTACCTCACCTCCGAACACTTCCAAAAAATAACGTTTTAAAATCCCTCAATATCAAACCTTCCCTAGTGAGAAACAAAATTTCTGACCTAATATTTTTCCAAAAAATTATAAATGGCCACATATCATATGAACAGTTGTTAAGTCAGATCAATTTTCGCGTACCCGCGAGAACAATACGGTCTAGTGATCTCTTTTACACTCGAGCTGTGAGAGTTAATATTATCCAAAGGTCTCTTCTAAACAAAATTAGATCAGTACCTATAATCAGTTACCAGAAACTGTAGACGTTTTTTCAAGTGAGTATAATTTCAGATCATCTATAAATAAGCTATTTTTGTAATGTTGCTGTTGTCTTGTACCATCTTGACCTCAAATTGTTATTAAATTGTTATCAAATTGTTAAAATGTTTCAGAGTAAAATGGCCTAGTGCTGTATCTGTAAGTTTAAATAGTAGTAATCCTGACCTTGAACAAGATGCTATCCGATATTTCCCTGATAACACGGAGCAAATCATCGAGTTTGAATATCGAAATTTGATGACGATTCTTGCTATTTTGACAATGTGCTGCTTGTTATTTTAAATACTTTCTCAACTTTACACGAATTTATAGCGAAATAGGTTCAGAAAGTAACTATTTTTTCACGCGATCTTGATATTACTCGTAAAAAAAATTCAATAAACCACGATATATGATGTTTCTTTCTTCGTATATTGTTCCAAACCTTAGTTTGTGCAAATATTTAAATCTAATAATAATCCTATTTCATCATTAATGCTTATATACTAAGTCAAATAGCAAATCGTTGTACAGTTTTTTTTTTCTTTCTTCTTTTGTATGGTTGCTTCCCAGACACAAAAGTTCTGGTTCAATTCCAGGTGCCGGCCATGTTGAATATTTTTCAACATTGTATTATATCTCATCATGATGGGAATATGTTTACGAACACTTACCTGAAAAGTACAATAGATGTAAGCCCAAAAGAGATCATAACTGAGACCAGAATTGAAAATTACACCCATTTACAGGAAATATACTCATAAATTTATATTAACTTATTAAAGCATTTCTCAATCTCAGTGTTGGGAGTACTATCAAACCTTCCTAGATAAATGTCAACTTAAGGTATATTGCCATAAAATATCATGTAACACTCAATACTTGTCATTTAAATAATTTATTTCACGAACAACTCAATCGTTTTACCATGTTTGTAAGTAGTATAGGATGTTTCCATATTGCAGGCTATTAATTAAACATTTATTTATGAAATATGAACTATCACCTAAGGCGTTTTTCAGAAATTCGAAAAAAATTCTCCCTCAAGAGTAAACTACCCGTTGTGGATCTTTTCAGGAAAAATTAGTTATGTCATATTGTCCGGTTATTAATAAACCATTTATTTATAATTACGAACAAAATTAACTAACTCGTGTTTGAGAAAATATCTAGAAAAAACTCACAGGCAAGAGTAAACTAACCTTTTTGTATTTTTACCACCAAAATAACTTATGCCAGATAATAAAAGTGGTAATGAAATATTGATGTACGAGCAGAATCGTTAGAGTCATTTTCGATAAAATTGCATTTGTCTTTTTATTTTCATCTATCAGTGAACTTCCTTTATTTTGGGGGATAGGAAGAAAATTCGAAAACCTTCCCTTGGAAATCTGATAAAGGTATTAAGTTTAGAAATTTATCACTCGAATTTAAAGAAAATTATCCGATGTTGAGTTCGCCCTTACTACTACTAAATTGATTTGTATGTATATGTGGAAACCCTCAAGTTCGGGTGGATTTTACCCTCATGTCACATACCCGACAGCAAGAACGAAGAAAAAAGTCATTAAGTTTAAAATATTTTTTTAATACAGAAAATTACTAAAGACTACATTTAAAGAAACCATGAAATTAAACAGTGATAAACTGGCAATAAACGAAAACCAGAGTAGAACTGAATTTAACCTGACCCCGCATGCTAACACCGGTAATTTTGTCACCGGAAAATTCGTCACGGTAATTTCGTCACCGGTAATTTTGTCACCAAAATATTACCATATAGGTAATTTCGTCACCGAAAATAATGTCACGATAATTTCATCACCAGTGTCTTTTAGAACATAACACAAGTACAATGAATGAACTCGAAAAAGTTTTTGAAATTGTTTTCTTAAATCTTCAACTGCCAAAACTATGCAGCATAATCAAAATATATTATTATTATTAAATAAAGAGTTACATATTTTAGATATTGTATTTGAGACAAGAGATAAAAGTTTCCAGTAATTCTATCACAGAAATATTGTCATATAGGAAATTTTGTCACGGTTATTTTTTCACCTTTGTTGAATTAAATAGAGACAAAGCAAACGATCAAACAGCTTACGTTATTTTAATAAAACTTAGAAAACAATTCAGTTGGTGTTGAACTCTGCAAAATTGAAGTTTCTGTTACTCGAAGCAAGAACAAACACCAGTAGAAGAAAGTAATGTCTGCTTGAGCAAATTTTAAAAGCACAGGCAACATGGGGCACTAATGGGTTCATTATTCACTATTTAGAAATATTAAATTTCGCGAATATCAAAATTTCAGAACAGAAAATAATAAACAGATATGGGAAGATACGCCAATCTGTTAATTTTCCCGTAGAATAGACGAAAATTTTCATCGTTCTAGTACCGTTCTCTGAGCCCAAACTCTTGGACCTTCCAAGTTAACAGAGTCATTTGAAAAGAGTGGCTTTTTTTAGGAGCTATTAAAAGAATTATTATATTTCAACTCTGAGTAAACATTGGCAAATTGTTATTGGATATATGTGGAGACCAAATTTCTATAAAGGAAGAAAAACGTATAAATATTTCCGGATGTTTCCTTTAAATATAGCCTTATGAAGCTATTAAAAAGTGAAACATGGATGGTGAACGCCAACTTTTCAATGGCGCCAAAAAAAAAAAAAAAAAAAGTGTATGTTATTTGAGGTGAGACTTCCTTTACTAGGTATACGCCCTAATGTAGACCAAGACACAAAATTCATATGAAGAACTGTTTCGTGCGGTGGTGCATCAGTGCAGTGAATTTAGTGAATATCCGGACCTGTAACTATGGTAATGGATTTTGATATAGCGTAAATGCTGGCTGTAAATGCAACTTTTGGAGATTCAACTCGTTTATAGCGTTACTTTTTTCACCTGACTCAGTCAACATGGAGGAAGGTCCAAGAGCTTGGACTCTTAGAACGGTACAAAAGCAATGAAAATTTTCGTCTATTTTGCGAGAAAATAAACAGATTTGCATTTCTTCCAATAGCAGATGTGCATCGATTAATACAAGTGACTTCGTAGGAAGAGTTGGAACTTCTGGACTATTTTGATAGCACTTACGTGTCAAACACGTATCGCCCTGTTAAAGCTCGGGCTGGGAATATTTGTTTGCGTAATGTGCCCCATCTATATCCCCCAGACAATTGGAACGTTCACCAGGCTACCTTTAGCAGCAATTCTAGGATAATTAATATTTGTGAATTGTGGAACTAGAAGTTTCATCATCTAGTAGGAATGCCCCACGCAACTATTTGGAAGCTTATTCATGAAATTCAACAAGTTGAAGCAACGGTTTCAGCTGTGCTTCATCAAGATGCTGTGGGGCAACCACCCAAACAGCAAACTAGAAGAGTGTTTCAGATCTTTTAGAAACGGCTCTAGTCTTTGTGCTTAACGTATAACACTGGAACTAAATGTTTCAAAAAAAAATGCTTGTTGTTTCCTATAGTAGAATGAACATGTAAACCATTTATTGCATTAATACAAGTTATATTTTGTTTGCTAATTTTCTGTTCTGAAATTTTAATATTGCCAAAACTTATATTTGTAAATAGTGATATATAAATCCCTTACTGGCCCATTTTGCCTGTGCTTTTAACATTTGCTGAAACTGACATTATGTCATTTTACTGCTGTTTGTTCTTGCTTTGAGTATCCGAAACTTTGATTTTCCAGAGTCGAACACTAACTGAATTGTTTTCCAACTTTGATTAAGATAAGGTCAACTGTTTCGGTCGTTTACTTTGTCTCTACTTAGTTCAACAAAGATGAAAAATGACCATGACAAAATTTCCTGCATGCTAATATTTTGGTGACAAAATTACAAGTGACGAAATTACTATGTCGAAATTTCCGGTGACGAAATAACCTACATGCTAATATTTTGGTGACAAAATTACCGGTGACGAAAATTTCGGTGATGAAATTACCCAAGTCCGCTAACACCCAACCTTTCAATAAATAAATATTTAAATGATTTTTAACAACTAGATAAAAACTAAATGGCAAGATAAACTTTGAAATAAAAAAAAGGTAGGTGGAAGCAGCGGGGAGGATCCCTTCAACTTACAAAAGCCGAGGTAACAAGGATCAAACTATTTCTAAAGAATGGGGCTGGACAGCGGCGTAGCAAGCGTGACAAGATTGGGAGGGGAAGAAATGAAACTTGAAATTGCCAAGTCTTGATTTAAAAAAAAAAAATGCCACACTTACCAACCCTGTGGAAAACTTTACAGCAACCTTATTTTCATATTCGTCCCATTTCATGCCCCATCTGAGATATGAATACGAATAACCCCCCGGTTTCGAGTCCAATTTCACAGCTCAATTCAGGATCATTATCATCACCCATGATGCACAACTGTTAATTTGACAACTCATGGTTATCATAGTTTAGGTAATCCCCGCCAGCCAATCCTTACGAGAAGTGCGAAGAGCTTTTTTTTTCTGTCCTCCAGTCTCCTCCCACTTCGATATCATGATTTCGCATTCTGATGAAAAGCATTAAATACCGGCAGGGAAAATACTAATATTTAACCTCCCTTTTAGGCGCCCCACCAGTCACGTGCCCGGGGCACGTGAATTGCTTTCTTCCCCATAGTTGCGGCCCTGTGAACTACGTAACATGCAATGGTTACGTAATGCTTTGACTTATAAATACGTACTATAAAGAAAGGAAGAACTTCAATTTTTGTTTAACTTTCCGAAAGAAGCAACTACGGGATTAAAAATAAGGTAGGAATGACAACTCATCTGTATGAAAATGAAGTGAAAGACACGCCGGTCTATGCTTTCACCCAGCAGACGTATTGTTTGGCCCTCCAGAATGTGACTTTTGGAATCATGCACTTAGGTTTACAAAATGACTCAACTCATCCATTGTAGCTTCCCCCCATCGAACGCCTGAGAAACCTACTGTGGCCCCCCAGTGCCGTGCCATGGAAATCAGCGCCTGGGGCGAGAGTATACGGCGGCGCCCACGTACAATATGAGTGAGATCGACATACCAACCGCGAAGCGCCACCATGGTTGACACGAAGCGTAAAAAAATTTTCAGAAATAAACCCTGATTTTCCTTGATTTTGAGCAATTTTTGTTACTTTTTCCCTTCCATTTTATATATGTGCACATATATTTTCCTAACATGAGCAACATTATAGGACCACCTCCTAAAGCAGAAAGAGGATTTAAGTACATACTAGTAATATTCCTCTAATTTTTCATTTCTTCTTTTTTCTTTCGTTCTCTTCTTTTTCTATCCCAATTTTGCGCCCCTTACTTCGGCGCCCGGGGCTGTCGCCCCGCTCTCCCCCTTATACAAGGCACTGGCTATACCATTCCCAAAACACACTTCTGTTCAGTTCTCCCTACTCGAAAAGCCCTGTGAATAGAAAGTCTTACTGCAAAACAGAACTGAAATAAAAAGTTTATACTAACCAGTCACTGCCGTGTTCTTGTTTTATTAATATCAATTCTTATTAGTTTCATTAATCTCCACAATATGCCTGTTGTCTTGTATACGCTCTTGTATCAAATGCTTTTGTTTCCAATATAACTGCCACCGAAAAGCCTCTTCTATCTGTCTTTGTTTTAATTTTGTACGCCACCTCTATTGTGCTTTTGTCAGTGGTACAATTTCTCGATTTTTTATTGAAGATTCTTCAAAATGTTTAGGAATATCAAATGAACAAAAGTGAAGTGTGATCACATGCAACAAGTAAAGGAGCTTTAAACGAATATATCAATTTATTTCAAGATAGGAAACTACACAAAATTTATGCCAAATCTATAAAAGAACTGATAAGTTACAGCAACTGGGTATCTAAGAAAATGTTAAACCAAATAAGTCAATTGAACAAAACGGCATTCTTCAAGTTGCCAACTAGGTATTTTAATTTGCCAACTTGTCAAGAAATTGGTAACTTTGAGGGAGCGGCTCCCCCCTTACCCCCCTTAACGACGCCCCTGGGGCTGGAGGTAGTTGTATAAGTCTTGTTTTTCCTTTCTGGCCTATTTTGAGCTGTGGATAACATAATAAAAATTGGTATTCCGTGAGAGGATAATTTATTCTATTTGTTACTACTATATTCTTCGTTAATTTTGTAAGAAAGAAAAAAAAAAAAAAAACGAAAGCTGCAACCATTAATAAATCATATTTTCTTTAAATTGAATTTATCATTCAGTAGCCCACTTTTTAACCACCAAAGTCAACAGTCTAAGACATTGTATAACAAAAAATCAATCAATTATTCAACTATCGGAACACTCCTTTACTCCCTTATTCTTTGTAAACTGCAGTTCCAAACAATAGGCTTATTTCGGAAGGTAAGAGGAAACCACACATCAAGCTCGTTCAGATTGTATTGAATCATCATTGTGTCTGTTTAGAAATTTAAATGTTTGCAATTTACATCGTAAAAAATTGAATATAACTTTTTCCCTGTCCTGTGTCCTCCTCCTTCGAAGTACGATTTATATAAATATTTAGTGATCTCAGATCACTAAGTACAATGACCTAAGATTGTACCAAAACTAGGCCAAGTGGATTGAGCTGCTTGGACGTAATATAGATAAATGTGAATTTTTAATCCTCTTCGGCGTGGCTCCCAGTCTGTTTCTTCTATGCTTTCTTTTTTATTTTTTTACTTAACATAATGTTTATAGCACCTGCACTTAAAACCATGGCCTCATCTTGTTCAAGCAACTTGAGTAAACTGGAAAACGTCCATGTGCTCAAACAACAGGCAAGAGGAAGAGCGAAAAATGACCGCTTCTTTTTCTTCTTCTTTTACGCGCCTATTTTTACGCTAGGTGTATGGGCCAACTTACGGACCGAAATTTACGACATCATTTTACGGACCGAAAATGCGCGCTGAAAATACGCTAGTGTATGTTAGCCTTTACATACATATGCGCAAAGGCGCCGATTTCTCTGTAGATTGGGGGGGGGGAATTCAGATGCAGAAGGTATATATATGAGGATTTTAAGACAAATTGCATTCAAATTATGCCAAATACTGTATATTCATAAATACAATAGGGGGCACCACATGAGCTTTGGGGGGTCCGGTCCCCCCCAGGATCGGCGCCCTTGCATATACTTACGATAACCAGTGGTGCGTAGCAGAATTATGAATAACTCATGAATTATGTACAGTTGAAGTGCTGTTTATGCTTCCACATGGACTTGGAGCAGGGTACAGGTTTCCAGAAGAGCATAAGGGAAGTGAAAATAAGTGTTTTGTGATTATCGTCAATGTGCTACGCAGGGGCGGATCCAGGACGAATTCTGGGGGGGGGTGTAATACTGCTACTTAGAGCTACTTTTAAGAGCTCGAAACACTAGAATGGGTTTTATTTACATATAAAATAAGAACGTTTCTTCTGGGAAGGCGATCGACTCCTTGGATCCACCTCTGGACGAGTTGTGAGTGTACTACTGCTATTAGCGAAGAAGACACCAAGCATACAAATGATTGGTCCATGTGAAAAAAAAAATCAGTGAAATTTTGCTTCCGAAGACCATTTTAAGTAAGTGAACTTAAAATTTGTATGTTTCGTAATCGTAATTTCCATCTCAGACTACTTCGTTTTTAAAAAAACGGAGGAGAAGGGGGGAGGCTTATTATACTATTTTAGAGCGCTTTTTTGATCAAAATAATAAAAGACCAGCCAGGAAAACTTTTTATTTTCACTTAATTAATGTGAACCACAAACATCATCAAATCATTGCATTTTTATTGTTTCCAGTGTTGCTAACTGTGACATCAAAGTTAGCGAAACTTCGCTAACTTCAAAAGGCTGTAGTTAATTCATGAAGCGTTGGTCGAAAATGGTATTTGGTGTGTTTATTATTCATGTAAAGATAAACCATCTGACAAAATTTCAGAATTTTAAAAGATGGTGTTTTCGAGAAAATGGCGCCCAAAAATGGCGATTTTTGAGAATTTTACAATTTCTCGAATTTTTTGCGACAAAACGGTTGAACACAGAAGCAATACAAAATTTTTTTCGGAAAGCGGGTAACTAGGTCTTACCAACCGTGAAAACAGAATTTTAAAATTCGAACCGGAAGTGCTCGAAAAAAATTCGCAAACTACGACTTTTCAGATAAATTTACGTTCATTTGTTAATTTATGTACAAAAAGGTACGCATGCGCAAACCGAACTACAATAAAATATAGTTTATTTATATCCCTATGTACATACTACAACAAGAATTATAACTCTACCTGTCTCCATAGCCGAATGGTGGGGCTCCGAAGTTGACCATTTTCCATGTCTTTTACAATTCATAAATTGCACTCCCCGTCTTTGATGGCCCATTACTTCGCGGGAAAATTTTTTTCGACAAAACAAAAAAATATGGGTCTCTTAAAAACATGTCTAGTTGCTATAAAAAAAGTTTCAACAATATCTGAGATGGTGATGGTACAATTTTATTTTTTATTTTTTTTTTATTTTATTTTATTTTTATTTATTTATTTATTTATTTTTTTGCCTGAGTTGAAATGGAAGGCACCAATTAAATCTTCGAATACAGTTTCTCCTAGTAAACTCTTACGTCTTAATTTCGAGCAATTGTCACATCGCCATATTTGATTCTCTAACGTCATATACGTCACATCATCTTCTTTCAAATTAACACATTTCAAGTGAGCGTAATTCAGGCACTGCACACACTGTATTTTATGACAAATCCTGACGAGTAACCGATTTGTTGCACTCTAAACAAACACTCATGATAATTTGCTGTTATTACTTAGATTCTTGTTCTCTCTGAACTGGCAACTATGAAAATTCTCGCGTCTTTAATTTTACTTCTTGTCGGTTTCAATTCTGTTAGGGCATTTAGTGTTTGTACCTCGATTAATTTCAAGTATGAACTGGCAACTTTAAATATACTAACGTGTCTGGTACTATTGCTGATCGATCTTAACCTCGTTCGATCTTAACTTCGATATTTGTTTAGATTAGTACTAGTTCACAATTTGCACTCACAAAATGCTGTTTAATTAGTTTAAACTTCACGAACATCGATTCTGATAAGAAAAATGTGTACCACAGTTACTTACTGTCTATTGTATATCCATTAAAATATCTCCAGTTCATATTTCTAGATATATTACACAGAAAATACTGAGCACATTCACTCAACCTCTATCACCACACCATCAGTGTTGCTTATATCATAGGGTCTATAGCGTGAAAAATATCTTGTCAACCTTACATTGGAGTTTTTTTTTTTTTTTTTTTTTTTTTTAAACGTACATCGTGAAAAATTTCTTTTAGACAGTTTATATTATAAAGAAAATTTTGATCAAGTAATGTAATATCAAGTAATTTTGAAATCGGCTGTGCAATAGAAAATATGTGTTAACCTTCAACATTGTACACGACAATAATAATACGTAAAACATTGCTTTATAAGGAGTAGGAAACATTGTAATATTATACACAGTCCAGTAACGATCAGCAGTACCTTTTGCACAATTGCCGAGCCGTTTCAGAACGTTTGTGTCCGTCAGACCTTCTGAAGAAAAAGCCTGGACCAATTGTCATATCCCAACGGTTGAAGACAGCTTCTCGAATTTTCCGATTATATATTAGCACCGAAAATCCCGAAGAACCACTTCATTGGCTTGCACAGTATGTCAGCAAAATATATGCATGTTTGGTTTGAGATATAGGGTAATTCTTTTCTCACCAATGGGACGAAACACTTGTGTCTACTCGCTCGATCTGCATCCATTCTTCCAGAGAAATTAAGAATGATCGTGTATACCGTGATTAGCTCCAACGCTTACTTTGTCCATCCGGAAAACTTGTTATTGGCAATGATCACCGGCAGGAGCCATGATATCCAATTTTTAGGATGGAGAAGAATAAAAGTGTTGGCAGAGAAATAGATCAAGTCAACGTGAATTCGTTGTTCTGACTGTAAACTTAGACGCAACTAAATATCATGAGATTATCCATTGGTTTTCACCGGATGTCAATGAGCTACCATTAACAAGAGAACTTTCTTCGAGCCAGATAGAAGAGAATATTAGAACGACGGCTACAGCTTCTGAGGAAATTCAAATGTTTTCCGTGCCATACGCAAACGGTGGAGAGGATGATAAAACTAGTTACAGAAGCGTCAGCATCAGTATGTAAAGTGGATCGAAGAGATTTTTTTATCAGGCCAAAATTAGAGACTCGAAAAAAAAATTAAAAGGTTTAATTCCAAGCAGGACTGTCAAATGTAAATGAGAAAAAACGACGGAAGCAAGTGGGTGGAACTCGATTTCCAGCTACTTCCTCGTGGTGGGTTCTGAGAAGTTTCGGAGGGTATGTGCCGAAACGAGCTAAGAGCTGCACGGGAAGGTTTGTTTAACTGATTATAATTTTTAACACATACGAACAATATCGCATCTGACTTTTCTGTTGCGTTTTATTTTCAGCCTCGGAATGCTTCAGTGTGAAAAAAACCAAAGGTTATAGCTGTGCAGCATAATTTTTTTCGTAGTGGCGTGCGGGTTGCATTTTCGCAGCGATAAAAATATTCAGGTCCCATGAAACAATGGAAAGGGCTGACCAAAAAAAAAATCAGATTTTGTGTGTAGAATACTACTAACACGAGGCAACTTTTCCGCAGCCCGGCCTACCCTATTGTCTAAAGATAATTACACCAAACAATATAGAGTTAGCGCAAAAAGTATTCATACTCCTAGAAAATGGAGCAAAAAATAAATTAGTTTCGTCATATTCATTAAAATGTTCTATGGAGTAGTTATTTTAGAGTTATAAATAATTTATTTAGGTGTATCAATGCTTTTACACTTTCCGTATGGTCGTTGCTTAGTACTGGTGAGCTATGTACGAAAACATTAAAAAACTCGTATAAAATTTTGCAACAAGATAATTACCCATTTACTTATATTTAGAAAAAAATGTATGTTCATGTAACAATTGGTGTAATTTCTGTGATTTTTTTTATTTCTACCTGTTGGATAATTGAAATGTTCCTTGCAATAGGTACAAATATTGTTATTTGAGTTTCTTTGTTCCTTCTTCTTTCAAAATGTTGTAAACGCACAAATGTTCCAGGAAATAATTTAAATGTTCCTTTTTCACAGCTTCACGAAACCTCCTATATTTTTTAATCATTATTTCCTTAGCCCTAAAAGCCAAACATCCTACACATGCATATGCATTTACAGCTCCTGATATAAATGATTTTAGCACTGATCTTAACAACGTCACATCTAATGAATTTCTTAAAGCACTGAAATCCTTTCCTTCAGGATCGGCTGGTGGTTTAGATAGCATGCGCCCTTCAATTATCAAGGATTTGATACTATATAATAATCAAGATTCTAAAGATCGCCTAATTAAGAACATTTGTGAGTTTCTTTCAAAGATTATATCAGGTAATGTTCCTAAAGAAGTAAGACCCATTTTCTTTGGGGCATCCTTAATAGCCTTGACAAAGAAAAATGGCGGTATCAGACCCATTGCCATTGGGAATGTTTGGAGGAGACTTGCATCCAAGATTATCTGTGGGAGGATTAAACAACCACTACTCCAATTCCTTGCTCCACACCAACTTGGAGTAGGCGTTCAACATGGTGCGGAAGCGGCAGCACATACAGCACGTATCTATTACTCATACCATCATCAGAAGCCCAAAGCTTTCTTAAAAATAGATTTTAGGAACGCATTCAATGAAATAGACAGATATACAATGCTATCTATCGTCAAACAAAATTTTCCTTCGATATATCCCTATGTACACCAAAGCTATGCTGAAGCCAGTAATTTATATTATGGCAAAGATATAATCTTATCAGAAAGAGGAGTCCAACAAGGTGATCCTTTAGGTCCAGCATTATTTGCCGTAACATTGCAGCCTATAGTCAATAATATCAAGACAGACTTAAATATCTGGTACCTCGATGATGGTGCAATAGCTGGAGATCCAGATATTGTATTAAATACATTGAAAATGATCAACACACAGGCAGCTACAATTGGTCTGCAACTAAATTTCTCGAAATGTGAAATCAGCTTTCTTGAAACTACAAATGAACAAAAGCACACACTGTTTTCGTCATACAACCAAGTAGCTCCAGGTATCCAATTAATGTCGCCATCAAACGCTTTCCTCCTTGGAGCTGCTCTCTCAGCTGAATCAAGAAGAACTCTATTAACTGAGAAGATTAACCAGTTGGACATGTATTTCTCACGTCTATCATCAATATCTGCTCATTCTGCCTTTTACTTACTAAGAACATCATTTTCCATCCCAAGATTATTATATTTCCTGCGATGTTCACCTTCATGGAAAGAAGAGGATTTACTAGAAAGATATGACAACAGTATAAAATCTGGTTTGGAGTCTATCCTAAATTGTGTCCTTGAGGATAGCACATGGCTTCAGGCATCTCTCCCAGTTAATCTTGGTGGATTAGGCATTCGAAGAGCCTTAGATTTGGCTATTCCCGCCTTCTTGGCATCATTCTACGGCTCTCAATGTCTAATAAAATCACTTCTCCAACAGAACAACAATCTCCACTGGGATTCTGAAGTTCATGATTGTTCGTCTACATGGTCATTGTTGGTGGGCTCCGATTTACCCGACCTCAGTTTCAGGGCTAAACAATCCACATGGGAAGAACCTATCATACAATCAAATTTTTCATTTTTACTACAGTCTTCCGACAACCCAGAGGACAAGGCCAGACTGATCGCTGCATCGTCCATTGAGGCAGGTGCTTGGCTCAAAGCTTTGCCCTCACGTCCTCTAGGCCTTCACCTGAATGATGAATCTTTTAGAATAGCAATTGCGTTAAGACTGGGAGCAGATATTTGCGAACCCCATAAATGCCAAGCGTGCAAAAATCCTGTTGACAAAAAAGGACTACATGGTCTCTCCTGCATAAAAAGCACAGGTAGACATCCTCGACACTCGAGCTGCAACGACATCATTGTGAGAGCACTCATCTCCGCAGGTGTACCGGCAATAAGGGAGCCAAATGGCTGTAGTAGAACAGATGGAAAAAGACCAGATGGGATGTCCTTAATTCCTTGGAAGAAAGGTAAAGCCTTAATTTGGGACTTCACATGCACAGACACTTTTGCACCTTCCAACCTTCCTTTCTCTTCAATCCAGGCGGGCAATGCAGCAGGTCGGAAAGAGATAGAGAAAAGACGAAAATACAACAACCTTATGGAAAAATATCAATTCGTACCAGTTGCAGTTGAATCCGGTGGCTCGTGGGGAAGGGAAGGCCTAAACTTTATAAAGGAAGTAGGAAAACGCATCACACAGTTATCCGGTGATGAAAGGGCAACCAGCTTCCTAATTCAAAGAATAAGCATGGCGGTGCAGAGAGGTAATGTAGCTTCAATACTAGGAACCATACCTCCTGGTAAAGCACTGGAGGAGATTTTCTTACTTTAAAAACAAGAGTAATGTGTCCATATTGTTGTACACTAATTATTTTTCATTGTTATTTCGATGTATATTAATGTTTTAAAATTGGCTACCTAGCAAAACTTTTTTTTTTTTGGGGGGGGGAAAATATGTTTATGAGACAAATCAAATATTAAGGGATATAATGATGCTAAAAAAGAAGAAAATATCTACTTAAAAAATCATGAATACCTACTCATAGATGTTTAACCAATGTTTGTATAATAATTAAATCAATTATTTCCTTTATTTTTTCATTAGTATTGGAAAGCCTGTGATAGGCAATAGACGTTTAACTTGCATGTTGCTATTATTACCTTCCCAATAAGTACTATTTTTACGAAGTCATTTGCATGCCGGTTGGGAGGATTGCGTGCTGTAGTGAAATTTAGAGTTATTTCGGCGGTAGTTCACTACCAGAAGCCACCCCTTCCGAACTGGTCTAAATGTAGTAGTCAGACGAAGAATGTTCTGGGAGATGGCAGCAATTCTCCAGGAGACAAGTTGGCGAAAATCATAGTGATTGATACGGCAACTTGGACATTAATTCCTGGCGTGGCCAGAGTGACTTTAACGGCTGGGACATTGCGAGGTGGAAGGCATCAGGAAAGCAACAATCTATTTTTCCTTATTTGCTGACAGTAGAAAGAGAATATGTATGTACACGAGCAAAAGTGCATTCACACTTCCAATTTTCATATTCTGCAACATTAGACAACCAACAATACTCTTTAAGTTGGTTGGTTGAGAACAAAAAGGGTTCTACAAGTGCAATAGTTTGTTTAAAATATGTCAATGTAGCAAACAGCAAAAATAGAAAAATAACCATGCCTCTCCAACGAATGAAATATCAGATAGAACACGCCTCTTAGTATCTACACAGCAATTGATATCATGAGAAAGTTACAAAGAAATCTCATATAACCTTAGATATATCAAGGAAAAATGGATGTTGGTCAAACATTCATTTTATTTCACAGGTTACAGTATTTTGTAAAATCTCCAGATCGAGAATATTTTTTTATCAGCAAAACGATTGTAGTTTTCATTTTTTTTTTTAATGTATTATTATGTAGGCTTTCAGTTTACGTTATGAACGGGACATTTCTGTGTACAAAGGAAACCTAATTGGAGCATATTTAAGAAAATTTTCCCTAGAAACGTCCCTACTCGCGATTCTTTTAGTATTATGTGGCATCACTGCAAACTACGTCAATAATAAAATGTATTTGTGTGTCCCATTTCATGTTCAACTTACAAAGAAAATTTCATCTTGATCCATCAAATAGCAGCAAAGGAAATCCGTTTTTTATAGTTTTCACAGAGTTCATAATAGATTTTCATGAAAGTACGAGTATGACTTTATGTCAATGTTCCGACCGTCAGTGCAACACTGGAACTAGTTATACCTCGATCGATTTGAAAGAGTGTAGACTTTCAGTTTACGTAACGAACGAGACATTTATGCGTACAAAGGAAAAATAATTGAAGGATATTTAAGAAAATTTTCTTAAAAAAAAATAAAAAAAAGGCCCTTCTCGCGATTCTTTTAATTATTAAGCGGCAACACTGCTAACTAGGTGAATAATGAAATGTATTTAGATGTTCTGTTTTATGTTCAACTTAAACTGCAAATTTCGCGGTGATAACCTCCGGCCATCAGTTATAAAAGATTAATGTGTGTTCTCCCCCTTTTGATGTGATAATTTCCGAGGATTTGCATATCACTTCCACTTAAAAGGGTAAATATAACCTGCATGAGAGATTAGGTAAATCTGAGCTCTTGGAACGTAGCACTCCCGCCGTGGGCGGCCACGAAGGAACTCACACCTGTTGGTGGTGATTAAGAATAGCTCGCAGTAACAGTAAATCTGTTTCAATAACAAGCGGTGATGACCTCCAGCCATCAGTTATAAAAGATTCATCTGTGTTCTCCCCCTTTTGATGTGATAATTTCCGAGGATTTGTATATCAGTTCCACTTAAAAGAACAAATCATAAAACCTTCCTGGGGGATTTCTCGGTACTAGGAATCTGTCATAATATAACGAATGAGAAAATCAACTAAAATAATTTCTATCACTTGTTTTCTAAGAAAAATAAAACGGAACATTGACACAGTCATACTCATACTTCGATGAAGGTCAATTATTATGAAAATTGTGAAGACTATAAAATACATATTTCCTCTGCTGCTATTTGATGGATCAAGACGAAAGTTTCAGTTTAAGTTGAACATAGAATAGGACACATAAATACATTTTATTATTCACGTAGGTTGCAGTGTTGCTGCGTAATAACTGTACATTGACACAGTCATACTCGTACTTCCATGAAAATCCATTATTATGAACCCTGTGAAGACTATAAAGTACATATCTCCTCTGCTCCTATTTGATGAATCAAGACGAAATTTTCAGTTTAAGTTGAACATAAAACAGAACACCTAAATACATTTTATTATTCACCTAGTTAGCAGTGTTGCCACGTAATAACTGAAAGAAACGCAAGAAGGGACTCTTTCCTAAATAGGGAAGTAGGGAAATTTTCTTAAATATCCACCAATTATTTTTCCTTTGTACGCAGAAATGTCTGGTTCGTTACGTAAACTTAAAGCCTACACTCTTGCAAATCAATCGAGGTATAACTTGTATCAATGTTGCACTGACAGTCGGAACATTGACATAAAGTCATATTCGTACTTTCATAAAAATCTATTATTATGAACTCTGTTAAAGCTATAAAAAACGAATTTCCTTTGCTGCTATTTGATGGATCAAGATGAAGTTTTCTGTGTAAATTGAACACGAAATAGGACACACACATACATTTTGTTATTCACGTAGTTTGCAGTGTTGCCACATAATAAGTAAAAGAATCGCGAGAAGGGACTTTTTAGGGGAAATTTTCTTATATATCCCTCAATTAGTTTTCCTTTGTACACAGAAATGTCCCGTTCATATCGTAAACTGAAAGCCTAAAGTCTTACAAATCGATCAAGGTATAACTTGTTCCAGTGTTGCACTAACCGTCTGATCTACGGTCATTTAAAGATATTCCATCGATGTCTGTAAATATACACGGGTGCTAAAGGGTTAAAGGCTCCAGGACCCAGGTGTTGCACTTATATGTTGATCAACAACTATTTTTTGATTCTAAGGACTCTAAGGAACATTTCTAATATAGTGGCAAAAGTTCCCGGGGTGGGGGCAAGGTATCACTACCTTGGCCCTTGGTCTATAGAAAACATGTCATATGTTTCAAATATGACAGTCATATTTTTTGCGCACATAACATGAATTTGTCTAATTTAATCCCCAGTTTATGATACATGCATGTTTTTATTAGAAGCATACAGGATGTCAAATGAATACGAGTCTTTCTTCTAATACGCTGTAATATACCATTCACTATCCTTGATTATATTTTAAGTAAACGAGAACTGTAATTTCGTAAATAATAAACAAAAATGAACTAAAACATAATGAAATATGAATATTGATGAATTTTTCTGATAATATTTCAATTGGAGATATCTCCACTCTCTTTTTTTTTTTATTAACATGTGCATGATTCTTGCATCTGATCTCTAGTTTAAGAACTTCGAGTAAAGAGAAGTCATTATTCACCTTGCAAGAACAAATTAAATTTAAAAGTATTAAAATTGGCTTACAGTGGATTTGATCCTATGACCACACGATTTCTAACCTTGTGCCAATAACACCTCCGCTATTCTTTCACTTCTTCCGATGTCTCCTAACATGTGTTATGTCATGAAATCGTTGTCGGAGGGAGAAAGAACGGAAACAAAAGTTTGATTTTTTTAAATTCTCATTAACGTCTCGCTTTCGAGATGAGAATCGAGACGAGACGAAAAATATCGTAAATATTTCTCGTCTTATCTCGATTTTCGGAATAGTGTATGTCTCAAATTTTACATAAGTTAGTCTCCATTTTAAACGGGTTTGCACATCCAGGCTCCTAACTATCATTTACGATCACTCCAACCCCAGTCATTTCATAGATTCAAACATCTGGAACAGGAAACTACTTTACTCAAAAGTGGCTCAGTGAAGACTTATGAACTGGTGGAGCAGTTTGGGTCAATAGTCTAGTAATCAGAAGTTTGTGTGTTGAAACCCTGTAGTAAGTGATCGTTTTGTTTTTTTCTTAAAAGTGTGTTCCTATTTTCATCAGAGGACTGAGAACATTTCTTTCAATTAATCTTTGGTAACTACTTCTCTCTCAGATTCGATTAGAAGGGTACATTATATGAATTACAAATCTAAAATTCAGAGCTGAGAACAAAATATTAAGTATTTTCAATATTTCATTATTATCCTTTGATTTGTAACGAAAAACTAATTATAAGCATTGATGATTTCAGAAGATTCTCCACAGAGGATGGTCAATGATGAATGAGATAAAACATTATTAGTCTACTTTGAGCAAGATCGAAGATATGGCCACGAAGGGGAAAATTTATATCGACAAGGCTTCAAATTCTCCCACAGATCATGTCCTGAAATCATCACTGTTTGAAAGGTTTTCTTAACAAATAGCATATTACATTTATTTCTCGTTCTAGGTTTTGAAATGGCAAAATCATAATTTTAAAGAGAATTATAATACGATAAGCATAAAGATTTATAAAACTAATGAAGTAAATTTTATTGTGTTGTAAGTTATCGATTTCTAATCGGATTAAAACTCGAATATTTGTTGGCATCGCACTTTAAAGTAAATCCTATATATATATATAATTCTTGCTGGGGAGCAATAAATATTTTTAATAAAATATTTTTACTATTAAATGTCGTATACACTTCATTTCCCAAAGCAAAACCTCGCAAATGTTTAGTGAACTAGTGAATATTATCAAATAAATTACCATTTGGTTTACGTAAATACTGCATCGCATGATTTGAAACTTTGTACTTTAACAACAACAACAACAACAACAACAACAACAACAACAACAACTACTACTACTACTACTACTACTACTACAACAACAACAACAACAACAACAACAACAACTACAACAACTACTACTACTACTACTACTACTACTAATAATAATAATAATAATAACAACATCTTAGCCATATCCTATAAGAATTTCTGGCTTAAATGAATTCAGCGTGGTCTTTATTCGAAGTTCTATTTAATCGAATCCGATAGAAATACAAAGAGAAACTTCGAGAACAGGTAAAAGAAGAATGATACTTTGGTGGGACTGGAACTAACGTTTAAGAGTTCTTTGCAATTTACAGACAAATGCCTTAGACATTTTTTCCTTTTCTTTAAGTTAACTCATTAACCGAATGTATCTGAGTAACTTGTCTCTATTTTCTACTCGGTTATACACGTTTTACTATCATTTGCATTAATCTTGAACGACAGGAACACAAACACAAAAACATCTAGGACAGTTAAAATTCAATACTTACCCCACCGGGAATCGAACCCGGACCCTGTACAACTAAGACACACGTGCTAGTCACTAGGCCAGCGGGGAGAGCGAATGAAATGTATTTTGTAGTGTCTGAAATTTATATCTATTTCACCCTGCTGTAATATGCCTATAATTTTTTTTAATGTTTACCGTATTCGTTAGTTTGAGGAATGGTATATGTATTGATATAGGTTCTATTACATATTCGCCCATAAATATTATATAAATTATCAGAATTATTCATGATCTTCCATTGAAATTCACTGGTGCATGCGCAGTAGGAACAGAAGAATGCAGTTTACTGACATTAGTCAGAATGTAAATTTCTAACAGGCTGTCAGAATTCCTTAATGGAAAGCAGTGGTTCCCAACCTGGGGACGCGCAGTTTCCTCCTGGTTGAGAATGAAGAGGAAGTAAAGGGGGTGAGAGCCACTGGAAGAAGTGAATTGTGAAATAAATAAATAAATAAATAAAGGACCACTTATAATGACTTTAAAATTCAGCTTGACAATTTTATAATGAGTTAAAAAAAATAATACTGTGCTAGGAGTGTATGTAAAAGGGATGGATAGGGATGCGCACGAGTCGAGACACACTTTGTAAAATTCGAGACGACTCGAGACAAACGTATTTCTCGACTCGACTCGAATGTCTCGAAAATCTTTCTATAATTTGTAATATTATTTTGAAGAAAGTACTCTTTCAGAAACACTCGGCACGAGAATTTCTGAAACTGCAGGAAGTGGCGAAAGCAGGGGGAAGCGACATCCAAACGTCGAGGTGTTAGGCGACCCTACCTCATTACATATGTCGGACGTTGTAAGCTGAGCAGACTGGTATAACAGGACAGGCAGCGAACTGCGTCGGAACTAAGATCAGAGTTTAATGCTAGGCCAAGTACAAGTGTGTCTGAACTAGTGTTGTAAAATTTAAGGAAATTTTGAACCTGTTGGTAAAAAACCTTTTTTTTTTTCGATTTCTTTCCGGAAAAATTGGAAACTGAAAAAAATAAAAAAAAATGTTTGCTTTAGATTAATTTTACTAGTAATGATATATAAGTTCAAAAATTTCAATATTGCGAATATTAAAATATAGCACTCGAAAATAAAACTATTTCAATTATTATTTGTATTAAAATACTAGATTTACGCGTATATGTTTGTCCCCACAGAAAAGTTTATATGTTTGCCTCCAGTCCTTTCGACAATGAGATATGCTAGAAACGTGCCGTTTTCATTGGCCGATTCCAAATTTTGTGTAAATTGTCCAGTTCTAATGAATATTTAAAAAAAAAAAAAAAACATGGCCATTAGTTCTTTATTACATTTTTAGGGATACACTGGAAGTACTGAATTTTTTAAAAAGTAAAGCTTCATACTCTACGAGTTATATATTCCAACATCACATAGTTGTATATCTCTCAAGTGTTTGTTTCATGGCCAAATGATAAGAAAATGAAGGATAACCATTTCTGCAGTGTCAGATGCATCTTCATTGTTTTAGAGTTTTTTTAATGAACTCCGTATATAACACATAATTAATTGTGTGTGTAATTTATTTACTTATTACATAATGCATGCAAAAAGAAAGAAAACACTGGTCATTTATGAATTAGAAATTCCAACCACAAGTCGGCTCAAATCTTGCAAACGATGCGAGATATTGAAAAAAATAGTCGAAAAAATTTCCCCTTTATGATACCCCTTGCCGATTTTTATGAAGGCGTTCTTCACTTGTATCTCTAAAGGGATATGTACAGATATCAGGAATGACAAGGAGATTCATGCTCATATGTGACTGATGCGCTGTGTAGAGAGCGCAGGTTCAGCTAGTTGAAAATTAATAGCCTGCACTTACTTCTGTTATGTCCTTTATTCGTGGACGTGCATTAATTACAGAAGTTACAGTTACAGTTAAATACAGTTACATGCATTAATTACAGTTTCATACAAACCTACCAACATGAAGTGTTCTGTTGCAACAAATAGGTCTCTTGAATAAAACTGAGTTCTCAATATGCTCTTTGGTCTGGGGAAGTTTTGTTAATTTTAACCAATTACTTCTTAAGAGAAAGAGCAGTAGGCAAATTTCAGTAATACTCATGCTCTAAAACATATAATTACTATTATTTAATATTCTAAAAAGACACATAAACTTTATGTACAAAATCCTGTATGCAATGAAATACATGTTTTCTAGTGCGACAGATCATCTATTACAATCAAAATGAAAGTGACTATATTTCTAACTTAGTAGCTCTTGAATCATCAGACCGACCTCGATAAAATTTTCAACATAGATGAGGTTCGGGATGGTTTGTATAATTTTACTTTGAAGGTGCAACTTGAGGGAAAGGGAGAGGGGAAAGTGACATATCAGTGTCGAATCCACAATTTTCGGGGTCGCTGAAATGAACAATGACACTTCCGATGCCATTTAAATCAAAATTCAGCCCCACAGCTTTAAGGAGGGAGGAGATATATAAAAATTATAGAAAATGAGCGATATTGGTGTCGAATCGATAGCTTTTGGGGTCGCTAAGATAAACAGTGACACTTCCGGCCGTTTAAATCCAAATTCAGCCCCACAACTTGATGGTGGGGATAATATATATATACATACATACATATATATATATTAGGGTGGTCCATAAATATCAATTTTCAGATCGGGCTGATCTCACCCCCTAAAATGATTCCATATGGGACTGAATTAAGCCAGTAGAAAAATCAGCTTCATTGAATAATATTAAATGGTGCCCCAAGCGACTTAAAATTTTGAATCCAATTACAGTACATCGTATATGGGAAAATCTGGAATAAACTCATGTAATTAGGAAACGGCTAAAGGTAATGCAAAGATACCCTGGATAATAGAAATAGAGGAAGAAACATATCTAATTTTGTATAGTACTGGCATTGCGGCCATCTTGAAATCCGCCATCTTGGATTCAGGTCAAAATTTTTAAATAGGAAGAGAGTCATGTGACATATCGTTTTGAGGTATCCTTTTACCAGAAAATCTGGCACTATTTTAAAGATAGCTTTAGTCATGTAAGAATTATTACCAGTGAAAAGATTTCTGCTTTTCAGATTAATAATTCTTACACGACTAAAAGTAAAGACATGAGTTTGGCGTGAAAAGAACGAAAGGGATATGCACGGCTTCAAACGAAAGAGGAACGCGAAAGAAAACGCACTTCTGAAAATAATTTGTTTGAACTTTATACGCCAAAAGACATGGAGCAGTTTAAGTAATGAAGAAGAAAACCCAGTTGAGAATGTTAGAGAAAATGTAAATACGAATGCGTGTGTGCCCGGACCGTCCAAGAGATGTAAAAGGGGGGAAAACTAATTTTATTACTCAAAGACTGGTAGCTCTTAATCGATAAAAGATCACTCATAGAGCAGCAATACATATTCTGACAGCGACGGCAGAGGCATTAGGCCATAATGTAGAGGAACTAGCAATAAATGGGTCTTCCATTCACCGATGCTGAGAGAAAATCTGTAGTAAAGTTGCACAGAACTAAAAGAAACAATTTCAGAGAGCATCAAGTGCGTTAGTTGTGCATTGGAACGGAAAACTACTGCTGAATTTGACTGGCAGAGAGACTGCCGGCAGGTTATCAATAATTATTACAGGAGATGGTCATGAGAGGCTAATTGGTGTTCCCATTTTGTCGTCATCAAGAGAAGAACCTATTGATTCTACTATAGTACATTCGCTTGAAGAATAGAACTTGGTAAAGTTCGTGCAGGCAGTTTATTGTGACACTACTCCTTGCAATATGGATCTTGCCAACGGTGCTTGCATTCTGCTAGAGCAGTAGCTCCAAAATAACCTTCTATACTTTCCTTGTATACACCACATTTATGAATTAGTTTTAAAACGTGTATTTGATAACTGTTGTGTTTCGTTTGCATCTGGACCGGACGTTCTCCTATTGAAGTGTTTTCAGAACGAGTGGTCTAGAATAGATTGCACTAACTTTATTCCAGGAATTGATGATGATGATGTAACAAACAATATTTCCGATGTAAGAAATGAAGTGTTGAATTTTGCTATCAAACTTGTAGAAGCAGGACACTGCAGAGAAGATTACAGGGAATTTTTAGAACTGACCATCATATTCTTGGGTGGCATACCTCCTTTAGGAGTTTTCTTTCGTTTGCCTGGAGCAATTCACCATGTAAGGTGGATGGGAAAAGCAAGCTACTATTTAAAATATTTCTCTTTCGCCAACAACTTCGTTTAACGAAGCAAATAGAAACGAGTCTTCGGAGAGTATGCGCTTTCTGATCCGACTATATGTTCACAATTGGCTTAAATGTGATCAAACATCCCATTCACCATTACAAGATCTACAATTTTTGAAAGATTTGTACAGTTAAAGACAAATAGATGCTGAATTATCTGAAGTGAGTCTTTCTAAATTTTCACGCCGACTCTGGTACTTGACGGAGGAACACGTAGCATTGGGGTTTTTTGATGATGGAGTTACCATAATGGAAAATCAAAAAATGGTTGAAAGAATTAAAAATATGAGGGGAAACCGTGAAGCAGCAAAGAGGCTTGACGCAAGAGATGATACCATAAAAATTCGTGTGAAAAGAGAAATCAGTGATTTTGTTACAACAAACAAATTTTCCTCGAGAGATTTAAAATACCCAAAGGGTTTCTTGACTGTGAACCGACTTCATGGCCAAATAACAATGACCATCTTCAAGGAAAGACAATAGTTTAATTCATACACGTAACAAATGGTGTGCAGAAAGGGGAGTGTGTAACTAATAGAAGATTACAACAACGTTCTTACGAAAAATGAGGAGCTCAAACATTTTCTTTTGCAGATAATGAAGGCCCACAAACAATCTTTTCCTATATGCGACAAAGTGAACTATGTAGCAAATAAGATTCATAACTTACCAAAAAGATACTACATAAATAAGGGATATTTCAATTTCTTCCAAGTTATAATTTTTCTTTTTCCTCATAATGGTCTATGAATCATTTTGATGAAAAAAAAACTTATTCGTAGTTCAAAGCGAAACAAGCAGTTTGTTTCAGGTTATGTAAAAGATTTCCAAAATTCCTGCATATCTGTGTTCCATAACTGCAATAAAATAACTACATGAAGCATTTTGTTTTTCACACGTAATAACTCTTACATGAATATAGGTAACTTAAAAATAATACCAGATTTGTGCATCTGGTGAAATGCTACCTCAGAAAGATATGTCACATGACCCTCTTCCTATTTAAAAATTTTGACCTGAATTCAAGATGGTGGACTTCAAGACGGCCGCCATGATAACATATACAAGATTAGGTTGGTCTCTTCTTCTAGTTCCATTATCCAAGATATCTTTTCATTTCCTTGAGCCGTTTCTAAATTACGAGAGTTTATTCCAGCTTTTCCCCATACACTATGTATTGTAAACGCATTCAAAATTTTAGGTCGTTTGGGGCACCATTTAAAATTATTCAATGGATCTAATTTGTCTCCTGGCTTAATTTGGTTCCATATGGAACCATTTTAGGGGGTGAGTCCAAAGAAATTCCTAAATTATTTTTCCCCATATAAATTTGGACCACCCTAATATATATATCTATATATACACAGATGGTGATCAGAAAAATGAAAACACCTGAACGATTATCAGATTAATATGTAACTTACCAGATTAATATGTTGTCGGGCCACCTTTCGCCTTCAGAACAGCCTTGATGCGACGTGGGATGGAGGCATAGAGGTCGTGAATGGTAGCAAGTGGAATTTTACACCATTCCTCGTGCAGGGCATCGGCCAGTTCTGTGAGAGAGAATGTAGGTGGAAATTGTCGCCGGAGTCGTGTTTCCAAGACGGACCACAGATGTTCAATTATGTTGAGATCTGGGGATTGAGCGGGCCAGAGGAGGTGTTGAACTTCTTCCCGATGTTCCTCAAACCACGCTGCAACAACGCCAGCTGTGTGAATGGGTGCATTATCATCCTGGAAGATGGCGTCAATGGGATGTAAGTGGTCTCCTAAAATTGCGACATAATCGTTGGCAGTGATTCGTTCGCTAAGTGTGACCACAGGACCCAATGAAAACCATGATATGGTGGCCCACAGCATCACCGAGCCGCCGCCATGTTTCACAGTTGGGCGGAGACACTGCAGATCATAAGCTTCTTTGGGCGTTCTCCACACATAGACACGGCCCGTGGTTGGGAATAGGGTGAAGGATGACTCATCCGACCATATCACACGTTTCCAGTCCTCACGGTCCAAGTTGCATGGTCGCGGCACCATTTGCGGTGTGCGAAAACGTTATGGTCCCTGATGAGCGGTTTGGCCCGTGCAACACGACCTCGTAAGTTCATGTCATGTAATTCGCGGCGGACTGTGATTGTCGAAACAGAGTGGGGGAGGTGCTGATTGAGTTCCTCCATCACTTGCTCCGCAGTGACACGACGGTTCTGCGTGACAGTGCGCTTTAATACCCGGCGTGACCTGTCACTCATGATTTTCTTCCGCCCACTGTTCCGCTTCCCCGATGTGGTTTTCCCGTGTGTTGTGTAGGCCGTCATCAACTTCGACACTGTCCCACGCGACACACCTAACACAGTAGCCGCTGCCGTCACACTCACTCCACATAACCGCTCACCAACAATTTACCCTCTTTGAAAATCTGAGAGGTCTCCCATTTTACACTACCTCCGTCTACTGCAGCCACTGGACACTGCTGTTTCACCGCGCCTGACGTAGTATGGAGACCGACCTAACACACCACCATCAGCGGTCCGGCGCTGCGGGCGCCACGACACCACTGCCAACCCATACATCTGACGTTGCCAACTACAGGTGTTTCCATTTTTCTGATCACCATCTGTATATATGTGTCGATTTTTCTGTCGGTACGCAACGGTACGGCATACTGGCACCTTTTAATGTTAGCGGAATATTTTGTTTTCTGTCTTAAAAATGGGTTGACAAGAAACTTAAAACAATACCAAATAGTAAATGTATACGTTTATTGAAAATCAGTTTTTTTTTGTTTGTTTTCGTTTTTTTTTTCTTTCAGGAGAAAGAGCTGCGAATCTGTTCCTTCTTGAAACCAGTTAATAATATTCAGAGACCTTTCCCTCGGTAGTACGTCCTCATGTTTCCATTTGTTGATTCCTTTTTCGCATGGTAATATAATTCATAAAGGCTCTGAACCGACCAGATTTTTTTCTGAAAAGACTGATGTCTCCCAACAAATTTGTGTGTCGCTAATTCAATGGCCATTAGAACTGGAAAGTTCAGGGTTGAATTCCTGAGATAAATAAAGCAATAATGCACAAGTGGACGGTAAGCAAAAGTCAGACTCTCTCTCTCTTTCACAAATGGGCTTTGAGTAAATGGAAATGTGCTTCAAGATGCAACATTCAATTATTTATACAAGCCGGCTACGTGTCTTTTGTTTTGGCCACGGGTGCAGTCCAAACTACCCTTTCCTCCTACCAATTTTACAATTTAGGATTTAGGTTCTTACGTTATGTGTAGTTTACCAAAGGACCACACAGATGTTATCGAAACTATTGTGCTATTGTTTCTTTTTATGTTTTTGCAGAAACGTCTTTGGATATCGAAGCCCGCTCACTTTTGTTACTTGCGGACACGTTGAGAAAAAGAATTTAGTAAACCATGCTTCCTGTCTAAAATCTTAGTTGTTTTTTTTTTTTTTTTTCGCATTGAGAAGCAACTTCAACTCGTCGCGCTCTCGAGTTTGTGCTCAGTTACAGGTGGAAAAGATTGAAGTTCCGACCACAGCGGCTCAAGAGATCCTGTGAATCTGAACATTTTGCAAGCGGCTTCGGTTTCGCGAACACTAAAACGTCGTGGGATGAATTTTCAGCAATGAAGTATCTTTCATTTAGTTGGTGGTTTGATTTGTTACGTGGTGTGGCAGACAAGAAAGCTGTAAATATGAATGAAAATTTAAATTCAATCTTAAACGTACATATGAGTATTTAGTGTGTAGAGAAACGTCGAGTAGTTTTCTCCAGATATGACAAAAAATATAGTCGCTTTTTTAAAATTGCCAAGGACCATGTGAGTATATTTCTTATCTTATGAACCATGCTTTAAAATATTATGCTGTCTTTTCGTAATTTACGTTGCTGTCTGCAGTAGGCTATAAAACGTACGCAGGGACGTACGCAGGAGATGAAATTTGGGGGTCTGGACCCCGAAATCCTTATTTTTGTGCAAATTTAATCTAATTCTAGGGACAAGTTTACAAATTTTAATATAATTTATCCTCAAATTAAACATGAACTTCCCCGAATATCCTTGACCCTTCCGAAATAAATAGGGAGCGCGGTGTCTCAGTGATAGAGCGTTCACCTCCTGTGCTTGGGGTCCCTGGTTCGGTCCCAGCTAGCGCCGTGTAGACTTTGTGGTGGACAAACACCACACTCGTGGGTTTTCTCGGGATTCTCCCGTTTCTTTCCACTCTTCATTGCACCATTTCATTCATTTCTCACTATCAGCGTCTCCTTTAGCCTAACCAGCATAAACGTGGGACGTAAAACTTAAAGATTTCATTTCATTTTTCTTCCAAAAAAATTGCTGCGTACGTGCTTATATTTCAGTTATCTTTTATGAATATGCTGTTTTACTCAAAAGTGTAGGGTTTGAAGTCTGAACATTGGGAACTGATTGTGCTATATATGGTGCTCATTATTATTATTATTATTATTATTATTATTATTATTATTATTATTATTATTATTATTATTATTATTATTATTATTATTATTATTATTACCCTGAAAGGTATGCAACCAACTTTCTATCTTAGTAACCATTGGGAATGTGAAAGAGAGAGAAAGAGAAAGAAAGATTGATATAGATATATACATGATCGAAAATGGCTGTCAAATCCATACTTTTCGGGATCCCTGAGGTGAACAGAAGATGCCGTGTAAAACCACAAATTCAGTCCCATTAGTACTTCTAAAGGGAACGGGAACAGGTAAAAGTAATTGAAAATTACCGACATTAGTGTCGAATTAATAGTGTTAGGGCTCGATAAGTTCATTGGTGACAGTTTTGGTGCCCTTTTTGTCCGAAGTGAAACATATTCTCCCCGTGCAAGCTGTTCGGCTAGTCTGTAATAATAACGAACGGAAGTTTCACATATTCAACCCTTTAATATATTTCCCGCTGCTGAAATTTACTCACTTGTGCGGTATATGTGTGTATGTGTAAATAAGATCATATCTCTTTTTGAGTTATTCGAAAAACATACAAATAATAAGAGGGAGGATTTTACCAGATATCCAAAAACTAAAAAAGTAAACTTAAAACATGTTGCTTTTTTTTCCGTTCGCGAAATACATTGTATATACAGTAGGACATCGATAATCCGAACGTCAAAAATCCGAATGCGGTTCCTAGAAGCTTTTTACATTTTGTCTTCACATAACGCTAGCGATAAACAAACAATAGTGTGTCCGTCGACGTTGTGTGAAGTCAGTGTTTTTACAAAAGTTCATTCATACGTAATTGTTTGTCATACATATTTTTATTTTTTATTTTCTCTTAGGCCTATAAGTTTTAAGTGTGACTTACAAGATCAGTTTAATTTAATGTACGAGCAGGTTCTTCAGAAATCTTAAATGTAAGTAGCTTTATTACGGTATTGTAATTACTGTATGTACTGAATAACCACTGTATCGATAGAAGAGCATACCGTACAGTATATGTAAGCCTAAATGGCATTGTCTTGGTCATTTGTTTGAAAATCCGAACTACCTGTGGTCACAATTAGTTCGGATTTTCGACTTCCTACTGTATATACTGCAGAGATGTTACAGCAAGTAAGATGACTAGCACCAGGCCAAGAAATTGTTTTTAAATTATATTTTCCTGTTTTTGCCAATATTTCCGGACAAATGATTTTTTCTAATGGATTCAAAATTTCCGGAAATTTTACATAGAACAAGGAAGACATCTCTCTATAATACATGTTTGATTTAACATATTAACTAAAATGATTGTGGCCCTGTTATTTTAACACTTTCCTGCCATCAATGGGATTTTAGTTTATTTTGTAGCCATAACTCCGTTCTATCACGGTGCTAACTTTGAAGTGTTTGGATGAGTTGTGCACAAAACTTCCCTATTCTAATACAAGAAACATAAGTACTCAATTATCTTAACTCTAAACTAGTAAATACAAAATAGATTTAATTTTGAAAGCATAATATAATAAAATATTCGAAAATCTCAATTTTACCCAAATTTTCAGTTTTCTTTTTCAAGTTCGAGAAAACGTAAAAAATTTTTTTTTTTTTACCCAAAATTTCAATTTTTTCCCACGCCTTTACAACACTAGTCTGAACACATAGTGCACTGAACACTCCTAACAATGGACTTCCGCAGCCGACGACCCATTCATGTGCGAATGTTAACACCACGATATCGGCAACTACGACTGAAATGAATACGTGACCATCGCCATTGGACCTTGGTATAGTGGCAGAGCGTTGCATTGTCTGATGAATCCCGATAACTTCATCATGAGGAAGGGAGGGTGCGAATCCGTCGTATTCCAAGGGAACAGCTTCTTGACACCTGTACTGCGGACGGAGACAAGCTGGCTGCGGTTTAATTATTATCTGGGGAACATTCACGTGAGCACCCATGTGTCTAGTGGAGCTCGAGCAAGGCACCATGACGGCCGAGGCGTATTGCACACTGCTTGCAGACTACGAACACCCCTTCATGACGACGATGTTTCCGAACGGTAATAGCATTTTTCGATAAGATAATGCGCCATGTCACAAGGCCAGGAGTGTAATGGGGTGGTTCGAGGAGCGCAGAAGCGAGTTCCAAGTGATGTTCTGGTCCCCCAACTCGCCGGAGCTGAACCCAATCGAACACATCTCGGATGTGATTGAACGTGACGTCGGGGCACATAGCCCCCCTCCCCGGAATTTACGGGAATTAGGTGACCTGTGTGTGCATATGTGGTGCCAACTCTCTCCATCGACCTACCAAGGATCATTGTGTGCATGCCAAAACGTGTCGCCGTTGTTATCCGTGCCAAAGGTCGACATACTGACAATTAGGTAGGTAGTCATAATGGTGTGGCAGATGTGTGCGTATATTTTAACTAACTAAAAACTAACTAACTAACTCTATGGCCTATGGAACCCGGAGGTTCAATGCCGCGTTCACAAAAGCTCTCCACTGACTTCTATCCTTAGCTAATTGCATCCAGTTTCTACTTTGTATTCCTATCTCTGCGAGATCCATCTTAATATTGTCCTCCCATCTGCGCCTAGGTCTTCCTAATGGTCGTTTTCCGATTGGTCTTCCAGTCAAGACTTTGAAAGCGTTTCTACTTTCTTCCATTCTAGCTACATGACCCGCCCACCTAAGCCTCCTAGACTTGACGACCCTAACAATGTTGGGTAAACCGTATAAACTATGTAGTTCCTCGTTATGAAGCTTCCGCCATTCCCCATTCTCGTTCCTCTTGGGTCCGAATATTCTTCTCAGGATCCTGTTCTCAAATACTTTCAGTCTATGTTCTTCCCTCAGAGTAAGCGACCATGTTTCACAACCATACAGAACAACAGGCATGATTATCGTTTTATATATTTTAAGCTTCAAATTCCTCGACAGAATTCGCGACGACAAGAGATTTTGAACCGAATAGTAACACGAATTCCCTGCTTTTAGTCGACATTTAATTTCTTCGTGAATATGATTTTCGTCTGTTAAAATTGATCCTAAATATTTGAAAGTATCCACTTTATCAAAAGCATTATTTAATATTTTAACGCCTCCACAATTTGCCGTATTACGGTCCCGACGCACTTCCATGTATTTAGTTTTCTCTGCATTTACTTCTAAACCCATGTCCCTGCAAGCGTTTAATAATATCTCTGCATTTATTTCTACTGTTCTCCTATCATCCCCTATTAAATTTACATCATCAGCATATGCCATAACCTGGTGAATGCCGTTCAACTCTAGGCCCTGGTTGCTATCTTTGATTTTCCTTATGGCGTATTCCAGCACAAAGTTAAATAATAATGGCGACAACGCATCTCCTTGTTTCAGGCCATTTTCGACGTGGAAGCTCGTGGACAAAAATTTTCCTACCCGGACTTTACTTTGGGATTCACTTAAACATATCTTAATTAATCTAATTAGCTTTCTCGGTATTCCAAGTTCTCTAAGAACGTTGTATAATGTTTTGCGTTGCGTATATTTTAACTTGTATATTTTGTCTCGACTCGAATTCGAGTCAAGTCGAAACAGAGACTGTCGACTCGAGACACGAGTCGAGACAGGCTTAAATCTCGACTCGTTCGTATCCCTGTTGCTGGAAATATAAATTCCTTAGATTAATAATAATAATAATAATAATAATAATAATAATAATAATAATAATAATAATAATAATAATAATATAATAATGGCCTCCCACTTCTTTGCTGAGATGTGAAATATTCACCACCTTCTTCATACCGCTAAATCAATTTGTTGACTGTTTTCTCGTTATAGCCCATATCCCTAGCTATCTGAATGGCAGTTTGTCCCATTGTTACTCGACTTATCATTTCCCCTCGCATAGTAACAGATAGTTTTCTACAGCCCTTAGAGCGAGGCATTTTGACAACCTGTAGAAATTTGCATTGTGATTCGTATTAGCGATGACAGTAAAGTGAACCTTTCTGTTTTACTGTGCATCATTATCGTCATTATATGAGAAATATTCCACCTTTACTAGTGGGACACTTCCCGCAGCTGAAAACCTGGCATGCTTCACGATCTTCGGGTTAACTTCTCCATCTTCACATACGATTTTTCTGTTTTGATATCGCAAATAATCTAATTCGTCCCTTTCCTCTCTTTCCTGCCACCATACCCCTTAGCACATCTCTCATGATTCAGTTCCTTCTTAACCAATATCCTAACCAGTTTCTATTCCTCTTTTAATAATATTTTTCTATTTTCATTTCTAACACCCTCTCATTTGTTTTCTTCTCGACCCAACTATTTCTCTCCATTCTTCTCCACACACACATTTCGAAAGTATTCAATTGTTTCTCATCATTTTTGCGTAATTTTCATGTTTCTGCCTATAAATGCAGTAAAATAGAGTACACGAAACATTTTATGAGTCTTTATTTCAGTTTATTCAAGGTCCCACAAAATATTATTTTCTTCATCCTAAAGGCATCTTTCGCCATTTATATCGTTGCTTTTATTTCACGTTCGCATGTCATATCATCACTAATAATACTACTCAGATATCGAAAACTAGTCACCTGTTGTATTCTCCCGCTCCTACTTCTATATTTGACACCGATCGCTTCGTTTCAGTCACCATGGATTTTGTTTTTCTAACATTCATTTTCATCCCATATTTTTCACAAGCTTTTCTCCAGTTTTCTGTATCTTATTAATTTTCATTTTAGATTTTGCAACAACAACCATATCAACCCTAAACCGTATACACCTCATCATTCTATCTCCTACCGAAATTCCATCTTCGTTATGTAGACTCATTTTCGCTATCTCTTCTACATTGCTATTAAATAATGTCGATGAAATTCACAATCTCTGTTGAACTTACCTTCCAATTACTTTGTCTGTCTACTGTGCATGCACCAGTGAATTTCCATGAAAGATCATGAATAATTCTAATAATTTATATGTATTTATGGACGAATAGAACCTATATGAATAACATATATCATTCCTCAAAGTAATGAATACGGTAAACATAAAAACATCAATAGACATATTACCTGAGGGCGAAATAGGCATAAATTTCTGACACTGCAAAATATATTTCATTTGCTCTCCCCGCTGGTCTAGTGGCTAGCACGTGTGCCTTCAGTGTACTGGGTCCCGTGTTCGATTCCCGGTGGGGGAAGTATTGAATTTTAATTGTCCTAGATGTTTTTGTATTCGTGTTCCTGTCGTTCAAGGTTAATGGAAATGATTGTAAAACTTGTATAACCAAGTAGAAAATAGAGACAAGTTAATCAGATACGTTCGCTGAATCAGTTAACTTAAAGAAAAAAGTGTCTAAGGCATTTGTCTGTAATTTGTAAAGAACTCGTAAAGGTTAGTTCCAGTCCCACCAAAGTAGCATTTTTCTTTTACCTGTTCTCGAAGTTTCTTTTTGTATTTCTATCGGATTCGATTAAATAGAACTTCGAATAGAGACCACGTTAAATTCATTTATTGACTAAGCCAGAAATTCTTATAAGATATGGCTATAATTTTTATTCTTATTCTTCTTATTATTATTACTATTACTATTTAAAGTACGAAGTTTCAAATCAGGCGATGCAGTATTTACGTGAACTAAATGGTACTTTACTTGATAATATTCACTAGTCCACTATACATTTGCGAGGTTTTGCTTTGGGAAATGAATTGTATACGACATTGAATAGTAAAAATATTAATATGAAAATATATTATTAAAAATATTTATTAAGTAATTGGAGTTAAACATGGTTTCCAATAAGAATTATATGTAGAGAGGATTTACTTTAAAGTGCAGTGCAAACGAATATTCGAGTTTTAGTCCGATTAGAAATCAATAACTTACATAATAATATTTACCTCATTGCTTCTATAAATCTTTATGCTTATCGTATTATAATTTTCTTTAAAATTATGATTTTGCCATTTTTTCAAAACGTAGAACGAGAAATAAATGTAATATTCTAATTGTTAAGGAAACCTTTCAAACAGTGATGATTTCAGGGTGAATTCGAGACCCTGTCGACATAAGTTTCCCCCTTCGTGGCTATATCTTCGATCATGCTCAAAGTAGACTAATAATGTTTTATCAGTTTTCTCTCATTCATATATTGACCATTACCCGAGGAGAATCTTCTGAAATCGTCAATGCTTATAATTAGGGTTTCATTACAAATCAAAGGATAATAATGAAATATTGAACATACTTAATATTTTGTTCTCAGCTGTGGATTTTAGATTTGCAATTCATATAATGTTCCCTTCTAATCGAATTTGAGAGAAAAGTAGTCGCCAAAGATTTATTCAAAGAAATGTTCTCATTTCTCTGATGAAAATAGGAACATACTTTTAGAGAGAGAAAAAAAGGATACTTTCCACAGGGTTTGAACACACAAACTTCTGATAGATAGACTACTGACCCAAACAGCTCCACCAGTTCGTATGTCTTCACTGAGCCTCTTCTGACTTTTGTGTAAAGTGGTTTCCTGCTCCACACTTTTTTTTTTTTTTTTTGTTTGTTTGTTTATGTCGATACGACTATAAATTTGTGGTGAATATTTGGAAGTTACAGGTCTTGCAATGCATAAAGGTCTTTTTCGTATAAATTACATTCAATTTTATGTTTTAATAACTTATATACAACAAGTTGAATCTGTGAAATGATTGGGGTTGGAGTGATCGTAAATGTTTTCATAGTTAGTAGCCTGGATATGCAAACCCGCTTAACCTGGAGATTTACTTCTGTGGAATTTGGTCCATTCTTTAAGTAACAATTACTCTGTAGACTGAATCTTGTATGCTATTTTGTTATTTTGTATTTCGGAGCTCAGTATATTATGTGCCTTACTGTTCACTGATATTCGGTTATTTTTATCAGTTATTTTCCTTGAAACGTACGGTAGAATACTTTCAACATAAAACTTAAGTAGAACGCTTTCGTTTAATATTTGGGTAGTTGCAGAAATCTGTTCTGGAGGTCCGGATCCCATCCCCGAATTTTCTGTAGGTTTTCTCTAATTTTAGGGCAACTTTAAAAACGTTAATACCTATTATTATTATTATTATTATTATTATTGAAGTTTTGTTAATTTAATGGTTCACCCTATACCTAAAAGGTTAAGCGCCTTCTTTATGGTTGTTTCAGTCGTAGCCGACTCTGCACTGGAGCTTTTGCCCCTCGATCTATCCCAGCTTTCCCCCAGCGTGCATTGTGTAGAGATACGACGTGTGTGGGGGTTTTCTCGGGGTTCTGTTTCCTCCCACTTTTTTCATTCCACTATTTTTTTTCATTCTCATCATCGACGTCTCCTTTAACTTATCCGGCATAATCATGGAACGTAAAACTTGAAAACATAAATTTTCGTACGGTTCATGTGAGTTCAGTAGCCTTACTTTCTACGAGAAAGTTTACTGGAAACCTTTCGTTTAACATTTAGCTACTTGTAGAGACGTACGCGGGGAGGGGGTATGTGCTGGTGGTACTGACACTTCTCCCGAATCCCGACTATTTTATAACTTTTATCTAATGTTATGGTCGTTTTCACAAATTGTAATGCAGTCTATCCTCATACGGAATGCGTATTCTATATTTTCTTCTTCTTCTTCTTCTTCTTCTTCTTCTTCCTTTTATTATTATTATTATTATTATTATTATTACTAAAGATTTGAGATCTCAATATTACGTCCTATTCCAATAAGATTGAGGATATTTTCGGGCTTTTTCAGTGGTACACTCCTGTTCGCATGAACTTAGAAACTTGTTCAGACACTTAGTCCAAAAAAGTAAGCCTAGATCCGTCACAATTCTCACAGATTTATACAGATGGAATTGCATTTTCCCTCTTTTCTTTATATAGGCTCTAGCTGCAAACCGTACATATGCCACCAGTAGACAAGCATGTTGAGCCGGTCTGTCTACGTAAAGAACTTGTGAAACTTGAAGACGGAGTGTTCGACACTCGGTCTGAGATATTTCATTCATTTTTTTTTTAACACGAAGATGAAATAGAAGTGTAATACTTTTTACATTTGAAAATTGCAAATGTAATGATTTGATATTAAAATTGGTGTTTAGTGCCTATATTGTATGTTTGTTTGCATTTAGTTCAAAAAATTACTTATAAGACTTCTCGGTTTAAAATTTTTAGACGAATCAGTGACACTGGGATGAGTAAAATTAGACTGAGATGAATGCAAATAAGCATACAGAAAATGATAGGAAGAAGGAAAAGAAATTGTTTCTTTACAGGGTCTAAGGGAGAATTGCCTTATAAGAGATACTTTTGAAGGATTAGTGTCTAAGCCCTAAGAATGAGCCTTATGTATTCATGAATTGTTTGCTAAACACGTTACGTTCTCACTGTCAGACAGTACGAATCAAGGTTGTAGACATGTATTGTCATGTTGTTAGTATTTCCTCAGTAAAGAATGTCGTTTCAATTCTAAGACCGAGACAAATGGAATATTTTTCATGTTATTACACATCAGACGTATTAATATTGTAAGTGATAAAAATTTTTCTAATGAGCTATGCGGAATCGAACAGCGGACCTTTTCTTTACGAAACGAACGCTCACACCATCACTGTAAGACGTCTCTATTAGGTGAGAGGAAAAAAACTCTCGTGTATGTAGCAAATTGCACACGTTTACGATTCAAAGGTTTTAATAAGGACGAAACACTCTGATTTCAGGGCGAAATACTCTGATTTCACTCTGATTCTCTGATTATAAAATACTATAGTTCAGAGAATTCTAATTTGAATTTGAAATTAAAAGAAGATATACAAACACGCAAGGACATGAAGGACAAGGCTGTTTTGAGAGTCGTTCGAAACCTTAAGTAGAACTTTGTGATTTAGACCACTTTTTTTTTTTTTTTTTGATTCACCGGAAGTATCTCCGTAATTTGTCTCTATTTTCTACTAGGTTAGACACGTTTTATAGTTCCATTAACCTTGAACAACAGGGACACGAACACAGACATCGAAAACATTTAAAATTTCAAAAGCTGCCCCACCGGGAATCGAACTCGTTACCCCGACTAGTGAACTATCTGATGGATGGGGTACCTCCTAAGGCGAGTAAACTTGAGATGGACATCATGCACGTGGGTTTTCTCGGAGCACTCCCGTACTCCCGTTTCCTCCCACTTTCTCATTTCACCAATTCGTCGTTCATAATTCACTTGTTTTAATAATTTTCTCGCTTTACCTCTTAGGCATAATCGTGGGACATTAAACGCAAAAGTTTATTTCATTTCATTTTCAAACGGTTAATCGAAACCAAATAGAACCCCCCCCCCCCAAAAAAAAGTTGAATTTTCCATTGCTCATTAACATGTTCTCTCCTTATGAGAAAAAACCTTATGAAATCGTAATTCCATTCAAAAGTGAAACAGCAGATTCATAATACCTTAAATTAAAACGAAATCATTACATATCCTTTGGAACTTTTCCAAAATATTTTTGGATATTCTAAAAACCGGCAGTATAATGTCTGTTTTCAAAAAAAAAAACTGAACCATATTACAGTTCGGTTTCTGAAATGAACTGACACATTCTGTTTGTACCTTAAACGGAACCAAAACCAGTTAATCGGGTTTTGGAACGCATCTAGTAGCTAGACTGTAGTTCATGTTTCTATTATCTCGTGAAATCAACTGCCATTTTATAGTGTACATTTTGAGATAAAGCCCCTATAATCCCCTATTCCGACCATATATATATATATATATATATATATATATATATATATATATATATATACAGTCTGTTTCAGAATTCGTGTAATTTTGTACAACACTGGAAGAAGATTCACACTATTAATGTTAAATCTGGCATTCTTATTGAAAAATGTCTGAATTTTTAAAATTTTAACTGTTAATGACAATGTCATTGTTTAGTCCTTGTTTCGGGGCGTAAGCACGAATCTTCATTTTCCTTATAAGATATTGTATGTAAACCTTTGAAGATTTTTCCAATGATTATTTGTAAGGGTTTTAGGGCACATCAATATTATTTGTTATAAAATGCAATAATACTCATTCGAAATGATAGTATAGTTGCCTCGAACATTATTTTTTAAGGCTCATCTTTTGGGTGGTAAGGGACGTAAAAAGGTGGTAGGTTGAGTGTCACCAAATCCCAAATTCTATTTTGGGAATGCCAGTAAGCGTCACCTTAATCAGAAATGTCAGAATTAATACTCTGATGCTCTTTTCATGTGCCAGGGACTGATATGGGGCTACAGTTCCCCTACTAAAAATTCACATAAATATTCGCCATAAATATCCTTTGCAGGGACATACGGTAGGAAACATGTTCTTGTCAATGTGAAAATTGAAGTTCTTGTAGTAAACAAAGGTGTGCGTTTTTGAAATATGGATTGCTGTTTTAGTAAGGCAGCGCCTTAGGGGCACAGGGAGCATTTATATTGAATCTTTATAAAAACTCCAAATTTTATTTTGGAAATGGAAGTGATTTCCAGATTAATCAAAAATGTAATACTCCGATGCTCCTTGCATGTGCCAGTTACTAATACCACAAGAACGCCCATTTTCACGTTGATTGACCAAAAAACGTTTCTTCCCATATGTCCTTGTTAAGGATATTTATACCGAATTTTTATATGAATTTTGGACGGGACCCTTGTAGCCTCATAGCAGTCACTGACACATGCAAGAGGCATCGGAATATTAATTCTATGAAATTTATGATTAATCTGACGCTCATTGACATTTCCACACTAACATTTGAAATGAAAAATGAAATTAAACCTTTGAGTTTTACGTCCCGCGGTATGCTGGTTAGGCGAAAAGAGACGGTGATTACGAGAAGGGAAATGATGGAATGAAGATAGTGGGAAAACGGGAGAATTTCGAGAAAACCGACGAGCACGGTGTTTGTCCACCACAAAGTCCACACGGCGCGAGCTGGGATCGAACCACGGACCCCAAGCACTGGAGATGAAGCTCTACCACAGCCACCGCGCCCCAACATTTGAAATTCATATGAATATTCAGTCATAATTATGTTTCGCCCCTGTGCTCCTCTAAGGCGGTGCGTTATCAAAATAACATTTTATATTAAAATACGCATACCTTTCTACTACAATAACACCGAATTTCATATTAATTGATCCAAAGAAAATACCTTCTGATAGTCCCTACTAAGGACATTTATGGTGGTTTTGTATGTCAGTTCTAGAAGTTGGAGTATAGCCCAATATCAGTCACTGGCAATGCAAAGAGCATCAGAGCATTAATTCTGTAAAATTTGTGATTAAGCTAATGCCTTCTGGCGTTTCCAAAATATAATTTGGGATTTTGGTGACTCTCTATCAACCACCGCTTAACGACCCTTGCAACCCAAAAGAGGAATCTTACAAAAATAGTTTTCGAGACGACTATACTATCATTTCGGATGAGTGTTATTGCATTTTGTAACAAATAATACTGTTGTGTCCCAAAATCCTTTCCAATAATCATTGGAGAAAGCTGCTTCAAAAAATTAGAATTCAATCTTCCATAAGGAAAATGAAGTTTTGTGATTACGTCCCCAAAACAAAGGCAAAACAATGACTTTGTCTCATTTACTGTTAAAATTTGAAAAAAAAAACACATTTTTCAATAAGAATGCCAGATTTCACATTAATAGTGTGAACCTTCTTCCAGTGTTGTAGTAAATTACACGAATTGTCAAACAGGCTCTATATATAAACACACACACACACACACACACACACACACATATATATATATATATATATATATATATATATATATATATATATATATATTATTTATTTATTTATTTATTGAACAAATTCCCAGATACAGCATAACTTTGCCATTTTACACAGGGACATGCTAACAAAAGAAAGAAAAAAAACAAGACAACAATAATAACAACATAGAAAAAAGAGTGTAAAAGTAAAACTATTCCGTCAAAGCTCGTTTAATTGCTCTTTCAAACACTGGGTAGCTCGAAAAAATGTCCACATCAGTTGTTACTTGATTATAACAGTTTGGTATTCTATAAAAAAGAGACCTCTGTATAATAGCCAACCTAGGACGGGCAAGATGAAATAGGTGGGTATTCCGGGTGATGCGGGAAGGGACACGTAAGGATAGTTCCTGAAGTAATATTTCCGATCTTAAGCTTCCATTAACTATTTTATGTAGATATTTCAGGTCAGAGATAATTCTGCGTACTTCAGGAGTCTGAATATTAAGATGTCGCAAGAGCTCCTTCTTAGATAATATTCGAAGTGCAGGAACACGAAAACGGACTATAGCGATGAAGAAATTGAAAACAGAATCAAGTCTGGACAGATGTGTAGGTGCTGCCATGGCCCATATGGGAGAGCAGTATTCGATCTTGGGCGCTATTAAAGTCTTATAAAAAGTTGCTAATGAAGAAACAGTGCGTAGTTCGGTGAATCGATAAAGAAGTCCCAACATGCGCATTGAATTCTTTAGTATTGAGGATATGTGGTCAGAGAAGGTGAGTTTTGAATCAAAGATGACACCAAGATCGTTATGACTAGCAGAATGTGTGATAGGGGAATCGTTGATATGGTATGTGGAGGGAACAGGAGACTTTTTCAAAGTAATAGTAATACTGTCACACTTCTTACTGTTGAGTTTCAAGTGCCACATTTCACACCAGCCTGTAAGGTAATTTATGTCTTCCTGTAGAGCAATTGTGTCATGGAGACACGATATTTCTCTGTATAACTTACAATCGTCAGCAAAAAGCAGAAGGCCACTAGGTTGAGCTGATAAGTGCGTGTAGAGATCATCCATATACAGGACAAACAGCAGAGGCCCAAGTACACTTCCCTGAGGCACCCCTGAGATCACGGGTTGGGGGTTAGAAGTCGCCCCTGAAAGAACAACTCTCTGTTTACGGTCCTTCAAGTAGCTTGTGATTAGAGAGAGAAATTTGCCATGTACATTAAATCTATTGGAGAGTTTATGAAGAAGATGAATGTGACTGACAGAATCAAAGGCCTTCGAGAGATCAAAGTAGATAACATCTAATTGAGTACTGTTATTCATACATTTGACTGCACAGGAAAGAAGAGTACTTAAGTTTGAGAGACTTGAGCTTTTCGGTAGAAAGCCGTGCTGAGAACTATGGATGTAAGGTGAGGTGAATTTAAGTAGCCTGTCTTTGATTATTTTTTCGCAGATAATTGATATTACAGAAAGAAGAGATATTGGCCTATAGGAGGATACATGATCTTTAAGTCCTGATTTATATATTGGGGTCACGTGAGCTAGTTTCCAACTGGTGGGATAATATCCTTCCTTGAAGCATCTATTGAATAAGATAGATAGAGGAACCGCAATAATTGAAGCAGTTTTGTTGAGAAAGAGAGGACTAATTTTATCGGGTCCAAGTGATCTATGTGGAGATAACGATAGCAAGAGAGCCAGAACTTCGCCCGGGGAGGTAGAGAGAATGGATAAGGTGTCCGAACAGATGGGATGGAGAGGGGGGAGATGGGTTGTAGAGGGGAGGGAAGTAAATGTTTTGCAGAAGTAGTTATTGAAGAGGTCTGGTCTTTGATCATCACTCGCTACAGTATTTTCATCTTGAACTGTTGCCGGTATGCCCGGAGATTTTGTTCTAGATTTAATTACAGATCAAAAGACTTTAGGGTTACTAACAGTAAAATCACTAATTGAATCCATGTATTCAAAATATTTACGCCGCTGTACCTTCTTGGCAAGACTTCTAATTCTAGCAAAGTTTTTGTATGTGTAGTCACTCGGATGTGATTTCCATAGAGTCCAGGCAAGCTTTTGTTTTTAAGAAGTTCACGAAGTTCATTGTCGTACCAGACCGGAAACCTGTTCGATTTTGATGCTTTCACCGGCACAAAGTCCTTTATGGCTGAGTGGACAACAGATGTAAATAAGTCCACAGCGTCGTCAACAGTTCCTACCTCTAACAAACACCAAAGAAACAGTTCAATAGCCCGGCAGATGTCACCCCAGGGGGCTTTCTTCCAAAGAAGTTGTGACCTACTTTTGAGGGGCTGGTTTTTAGTAGTGGAGGGGAGGAAATCGAAAGAAACATCCAAGGAATCGTGATCCGAGGGAAAAAGATTTCTGCATGGGACAACACAACGAGGTTCTAAGTTAGAGAGAATATAGTCAAGATTGCTATTATTGCGGGTATTATGCATATTATGTTGACCTAGACCAAGTCCATGAATAAAATTGTCCATGAAATAACTGTCGTTTTCATCTTTAGCGACGCCATGCTTGCTGTCCTGCCACATGATGGAAAGGTTGAAATCACCCAATAGGATGACGTCACCGTGTGACAACGCATGTAACAGTGAGTCATGGCAAGCTTCTAAGATGTGCTGGGGGGTGTTCTTGTGCGGCCTATAGAAGCACCCAATAAACACAGAACGACGCTTTGGAATAAATACTTCCACCCAAATAAGTTCACAATCCCGTTCGAGATCCAGTCTTCTCTTGCTCTTCCACTTATTATTTACACAAATCATCACTCCACCTCTACGAGTTATGCGGTCTTTACGATAAATGGTGAAATTATTAGAAAAGCTAATTTCACTGTCGTTCACTGATTCATTCAGCCACGATTCGGTCACTGCGAAACAATCCAGTTCCCTTATCTCACCTAGGTTCAATGAGCACTCAAGTAATTTGTTTTTAATGCTACGAACATTTTGATAATATATGTTGAAAGCACTGGTGTAATATGGACAGGGTGGGCCAGGGTTTATGTGAATATCACCACAAAGGAGGAGAAAACAAACGAGAATGAGGCACTGTTTTTTTGCTTTTGACTCATACCTTGGCACAAAATCACTGGTAGTTCCTCCGTCACTGTTAGCAGTACCAGAGAGAGCACATGGCGGTCCTCTTGGTATGAAGGCAGCAGCAATAAAATGAAATGATCTTCCACTACACTTCAGTCCATGTTTCATTGGCAATGCTTCACTTGGGAAAGTCACAGCACCGATACTACATGAAGACAGTAGAGCACGCACATAAACACTACACACAACCACGAAAAAAAGGTAAACAATAAGAGCACCACTTTGCATCGACTTCAAGCTTGACATATATAATATGGTCGAAAATAGGGAATTATAGCTCCTAGACGTATTCCAGAACTCGATTAATCGGTTTCGGTTCCGTTTAAGGTTCAAACAGAATGTGTCGGTTTGTAATATGGTTCAGTTTTGTTTGAAAACAAATTATGCTGCCGCTGTTTAGAATATCCAAACATATTTTGGAAAAGTTCCAAAGGATATGTAATGATTTCGTTTCAATTTGAGGTATTATGAATCTGCTGTTTCACTTTTGAATGGAATTACGATTTCACAGTTTTTTTTCTTTCTGAACAGTAAGGCATATAATTAACTTGTAGGATATACAGAAGTAATTATAAATGCTTTGCTACAAAAGTATCTACACAGACCATAATTCGATGAGCTCCGAAATATAAAGTAGCAAAATAGCGTATAAGTTCAGTCTACGGAGCAATTGTTTCTTAAAGAGTGGACATACACTATTTCGAGAATCGAGATAAGACGATTAATGTTTACGATACTTTTCGTCTCGTGTCGATTCTAATCTCGAAAGCTAGACAATCATTTGAGTTAGACTTTGTCCCATCTCGAATGTAAAATGTCCATTCTCGTCTCCATTTTGTTTTAGTAACGAGATAAGGAATTCCTCTTCTCGTGTGCAACACTAAACAAAACCAAAATATTCATGCCAAATGTCACGTTTCTGCTTGTAATGGTATGACCTCAGCGATAATAAGCTCCTAGCTTGTAGTCCTCTACGAGATAATAATAATAATTATTAATTTATTATTATTACTATTATTATTATTGAAGATTTGATAGTTCAATTATTGAAACATACGAGTATTCAAATATGTAAAGATAGTAAAACGTAATTCATCGCCGATCAATCGCCACCAAAAATTCTGAAGTAAAAAAAAAGAATACTTGCTCTTCGCGGATCCGATTCGAGAACTTTCAGATTATTGGCAGACCGCCTTGGCCACTGAACCATAATGAATACACGGTAAAACATTCGGCCTTAGTGTGTTTATGTTAGGTTTCTTTGCCTCTGCTTACAAAGTTCTACGTAATTTTTATTCGATTCAAAACGTCTTTCGTATTTATTGTATGATGATACAAGTTAGAAATATTTGGCATAGTTTATATTAATAACTTGAGTTGCTCTTATAACTTCGATCCTCAATTTTGTTTTTTCTCCACACCAAACTACAGATATGACAGATTAAAGATGCAAGCAGTCAGTTTTGGTGTCGCCACTACCTGGTCAAGGACTTATGCCCGCCATTAGCAAACGTTTTTTCAACGTAATAATGAAGCACAAGGATCACGTGGTCAGCTCCAAATGGAAGTGATTGAAGTGTTGCCTTCTATTTATGGTTCTCTTTTTAAGAAGCATTAGAAAAAAATCAAACCAGGTGTGGCGAGATTCAAACCAAGACACTAATGACTATTTTAGTGGTTAAGTACGATATCCACTCACCCAACAATACACAACAGAAGTGTCTGTAACAAACGAAATATCTGGGTCTAGTTGTAATACTTTCCTTGTATTAACGTTAAGTGCTGACCTACGAAGATTAGTTCTGATTTCTTTTTATCTTTTTACAGCTTGTTGTGTGAACTAAAACAGTAAAATAAATGTAAATATCTATTTTATTCATATTTGCTACTTGAAAAACTTTGTTCAACATAATTAAATTACGAAGTGGATGCGTAGTGTATGGACTGATTGTTCATAACATGGATTCCAAGAAGAATTAAACAATGTAGACACGCGACAAAAATCTTTTTGAGAGATAATAATGTGTTACTTTACCACTTAACACGCTCCTTTCAGATTTCAGCGCAGTTAATTTAATACCTACCAAGACACACAGGTTCCCATGGCAGAAAAGAAATATTGTCACACTTAATATTTCTTCTAAAGGCTACGCCAAGTGAACTTTGTGGTGGACAAACACCGTGCTCGTGGGTTTTATCGGGGTTCTCCCGTTTCCTCCCACTTTCTTCATTCCACCATTTCACTCATCTCTCATCATCACCGTCTCCTTTAGCCTAACCGGCATAACCGTGGGACGTAAAACTTAAAGATTTCATTTCATTTTTTATTTCTTCTAAAGGGTTGTCCTAACGGAGACTTGGCTACTTAAGCCTTCAGTCGGCAAACCGAAAGTGTCTGTTTTTATTTCTATTTGTTTTTAAATCAAACTTTTGTTTCCATTTTTTCTCCCTCTGACCATCATTTCACGACATAACACTCAAGTTAGGAGACATCGGCAGTAGTGAAAGAATAGCCAGGGTGTTATACGCACTAGTTTAGAAATCGTAGGGTCGAGGGTTCAAATCCACTCTAAGGCTATTTAATACTATTAAATTTAATTTGTTCTTGCAAGGTGTATGATGATTTCTCTTTACTCAAAGTTCTCCAGCTAGAGATCAGATGCAAGAATCATGCACATGTTAATCGAGAAAAAGAGAGTAGAGATATCTCCAATTGAAATATTATCAGAAACATTCATCAATATTCATATTTGATTATGTTTTAGTTCATTTTTGTTTATTCTTTACGAAATTATAGTTCTCGCTTACTTAAAATATAGTAAGAGATAGTGAATGATATATTACGGCGTATTACAAGAAAGACTCGTATTCATTTGACATCCTGTATACTTCTAATAGAAACATGCATGTATCATTAATTGGGGATTAGACTAATTCATGTTATGTGCACACAAAATATGACTTATTTGTAATATTTGAAACATATGACATGGTTTTTACTGATGCAATGGTTTCCGCAAATTGAAGTGACACACACTACATATCTTGTTTTTACTTTCTTAGATTGTCTTTCTTTTTTCTTTTTTTGTTTCATTTTTCGAACACACTGGAAACTAGTAATATAACTTCAGAAAATATTTTTGTTAGCTTTAATGTCAATGAATAATAATAATAATAATAATAATAATAATAATAATAATACATTTAAAAAATAAAAACTAGAATGGTTTTGTTGATAAAAATATTCTTGCAAAACAACCTGAAAGTTAAAACACCTCGACCTGATATTTTTTTCATAAAGTTTTACTAGAGATATTAAAACTGATAAGTAAGAAAAGTGAAGGTAACGTTGAAACGAATAATGTGAAAGATTCAGATTTTACAAAATACTATAACCTATGATATAAAGTGAATGTTAGATCAACATTAATTTTTCCTTGGTATGTCTAAGGTTAAATACGATCTCTTTGTAACTTTCTCATGATATAAATCGCTCTGTAAATGCTAAGAGGCATATTCTACCCGATTTTTTATTGGTCGCAGAGGCATGGATATTTTTCTATTTTTTGCTGTTTGCTACACCGACATGTTTCGAACAAACTGTTGCACTTGTAGAACGCCTTGTTGTTCTCGACCAGCCAACCTTAAGTGTTTTGTTGGTTGTCTAACGTTGCAGGGTATGAAAATTGGAAATTGAATGTACTTTTGCTCGTGTGTATACAATGGTCTTTCGCAGGTCAAAATGTAGTTCCAGAGTAAAATACCTCCGATTTGGATCTCCGGGAGGAGGATGGCTTGGAAAGGGCTATTGGATGAGAAAGTAACAATGTGGGGAAGATAGATAGGGAAAGAAAGACATGCAAGAGTAAAAGGTTTAGTATAAGAACATGGAACGTACGTACCATGTTACAGGTAGACAAATGAGAAAATCTTAAAAAGAGGAAGTGAAATAAAATAATCTAGCTTTCTTAGGAGTTTGTGAAATTAGATTTGATGGTGATGGTGTGTTGAACGGCGAAGTATATAGAATGTTTTACTCAGGTAATGAAAATAACGATCTTAATGATGTAGGAATAATTCTTCGAAAACACTTAAAAGATAAGATAACAAAAGTACAATGTGTTGATGATAGAAGAATGATAGTAAGACTTAAAAGGAAAACGAAGGATCTAGTAGTGATACAGACATATGCGTGAACGACTTCGCACACGTTTGAAGAAGTAGAGGAAAATTATGAGAAAATATAAAATTATAGAAAAAGGCAGGTCAAAAGCAAGTCTAACCATCTGAGCAGCATCAAGACTTTGTCTTCTTTTGCTAGGAATATGGTAATATATTACACAGCCAAACGCTTCAAAGCCCGTTAATTGGATTATGGATAAATGAATACTTAAGTAGTAGTCAGAGAAGTTGAGTTTGCCTTGGAACACTCGGAAGCACAGTAAGACCACACCATCTACTGGAAGGTTAGCCATGGAATAAATTCGTGTCAGGATCTCCTAAACGCAACCGATAAGATTAAATCAGTCAGCGCATCAACGTGTAGTATAAGTAGTTTGAATCAAAAGTAATTAGTCAGATGAACTGCTTCCAACTGAGTACTGCAGTCTCCTTACATTCCCAAATTTTTAAAGATCGATATCATTATCTTAAAGTCTAACACTGCATTCCAAGTCCTTGTGGTTATTTTCATTGTCACTATTTCGGGTACACGAGCACATCACACAGTGCGATGGTTCTATTTGTGTGAACTATGACCAAGGAAATTATGGTGCTGACTTCTGTTCTTTTGCGGCCAAGCCCCATGTGTCAAGTGTAAGGATGATCATTCTGCTTGGTCGAGGGATTGTTCAGCCTTTTAAAGAGTAGGTGTATCCGAGAGCTCATGGTTATCGATAAGCTGTCTACTGTATGTTAAACGTCTCTAAAAGAGAGTACTGCGATCACGCTTCCTGCTCCGTTTGCATCTGTTCAACGTATTTTTCGAAAATTTGTCGCAACATACTCGTACATCTTTAGCTTCCACCTCAATAGCTATCTACATCTAAGAGCTTATATGAGAAGAGACATCTAAGGGCCAGTCGTTTTATCTAATGAACTTCGCAGGCGCCATGCATTGCTGGCATCAAGTTAAGCTAGCATATACGATGTTGCTTTAACGACCCTGTTCTTTCTCATAGGAATCCAAAATCTCCAGCGATTCGCACGTTCGTCTTAAACCTTAATCTTTCCAGCTATGGCGCTTTTACAATGGAATCATATCGTCTTCAGTTGTCATTATAAGAATTGAAACAGCTCATGTCTGAGCACTCACCAAATGTTACCTAGGTACAGGAGGCGCATTTTCAGCCGTTTTTAGTTTTTTATACTCTTTACACAAATTACAAACACACTGACCGTCGAGTCGCTACCGTTCTCACCATTAGTCGATCGAACAAGTTTCATTGCAGACATCTTAATTCCTTTCTTAGTTTGCAAGCAGTTGTGGTGTGAGTATTGTTTCCTCGTCTAATCACGATTTGCTTGTTATATGTTGCTCTTGTTACATATTACTCAATCCGAAGCATTTACGGTCAGTGATTTATCTACCCCCCCCCCCCCCTCCCCGGAAATTAACTCCTTACACTCCCCCAGGTAGTGGGGTGCAATATTAAAAAGATTCATTCTGTTTCTGCCTAAAGTCCTCCAGGACTTCGTGGAAAATATTTTAAATTACCATGTCTGTAGGCAGAACGGGAATTCCCGTTCTGCCTAATCTTTGGAGACAGGGAATTCAATACGAGGAGGAAACTTTTAGGGAAATGCAGCACCGAAAAGCTTGACTCCTAGCGTGTTTGAATGCAGATCGGAACTCATGTATAAAATGGCTGTATTAACAAGGGCGGGAACTAAGTCCAAGCGGTCAAAATGCAAGAAAAATTCTGACGAGAACAAAATCCAAGGGACAAAATCACAGGAGTATATATTGGATATACCAAGGTACACCCTATGTGATTATTTTTCTCTTCAATTGTCATATATTGTAGAATGTTATCTGTACTTTTTCAACTGAAATAACTTTTTCGTTGTTTTAAAATGCTGAAATCTCAATAAAACGTAAAAATGTTATAATAAAAGGGCAGGTTAGCTTTAATTACTTTCACACATATCCATATGAAAAGTTCTGGGTATTCCTATTTATTTTCCCTTTACTACACTTGAAATACGTGTAGCATATTACAGTAAGATCATTCATTTTAATTACGAAAAGTAACTGTGATTCTATTTGATTTTTAAAATGTCGTTCTTGTGTGGTAGCATATAGCAGTCTTTTATTTTGAGTAATGTATAAATATTTATTTTAATTCTGAAATACTGACGATGATTTTTTTTTTAGCAAAAATCAAAATGTGAAATATATAGTTACTATAAGAGTCTTAAGTTTTTTTATTGGGTTTTCAGCAATTTTTTTTTTTTAATGCTATTTCCGTAAAATGGAGAATTTCAAATAACATTTTATATGCATAAGTGTTGAAGGAAAAAATAATCATTCTTTTATTAAACTACGCCTATGATTCTGTCGCTTGAATTTAGTCGGTTTTGTCTGAATTTTCCTTGGGATTTGTTCTGTTGAATTTTTTCCTGTATTCGTAATAATCTGTTTGATAATTCTAACAGAAGATGCAAGAAGAATAACTTTTCTTCAAGTTTCATTATAAATTTTAGATGTTATTCTTCTTGTTCTTTTTGGCAAAATGACAAGGATACAGTTCTTTATTAGCAGTGTTAGGCTAGTTTTAGAAGGAAGCATTTCTAGTAGCAGATGTGCTGGAAAAATCTCGTATAATATTCTATGGCATCAAAAGTACACTGTAAAAAATCATTGTGTTATTTCAACGACATGCCTATATGTTAACACGATTGTGTTAAAATATAACAGAAACAGATGGTTAGAACAACTCACACTCCATTTGGAGTTGTCCAATGCCGATAGTTGGAATGACATACAGCCTGTATGTTAAATTAACACAAGTGTAGAATCTTCGGTGTTCCTTTTTGCGTGATTGCTAAACATGTTGCACATCTAATTACAAAGACTTATGAAATGAAGCTACAGACAAATACAGTAGAAAGCAACAAATCCAGGTATACGCAAAATTTCAACATGCAAACCGCGCGATGTGTTTTCAATGGTTTTACATAATGTTTCTGAAGAAATGTGTCAACAGCGAGAAACAACATCGTATTACTATGTCACTTCTACACTGCACTAGAGCTCACCATTAAACACCGGGGACTGTGCTTCAAAAATGGCGGGAAACAAGTTGAATCACGATTAGGAGGCAAACGTAGATATTAGAAGGATATAGGTAAGAGTTTCCTATCATTCTTGAACAAGATGTTGGTGAAGATTGTGTTTCGCACCATCAAGAAATACTTTACAATAAACGTTGGGGAGGACGACAAAAATTGTTTGAAGGGTTTCTATATGAAGTCTTCTGTAGTTTACTATTCTTATTTTAAAATTAAAATCTTCGGTAAGCGTAAGCATGCACACCACGTGGTTTTTCAACACAGAAAAATGGTTACATCAAAACCACACACGGAGTTATTTCAACACCGAAACAGGTGTCGTAGTAACACAGAAGTGGAGTCGAACTAACACCAAAAACGGTGTTAATCTGACCTTGAATTTTAACACAGAGAGTGTTGAATTAACACCAAAACGGTGTTACTTACACGGCTTTGACCTTGAATTATGACACAAATTGTGTGTTGAAATAATAAGAAAATTATGTTGAAGTAACGCAGGGACTGTGTTATATTGATCCTTACATGGTGTAATATTAACACAAAATAATTAACATTCTACATACGGTATTACTTTCTTCGTGTTGGTGCAACATCGCCACAAGTAACACTCAACACTTTTCTCGACACTACCGACCCTGATATGGTGTCGAATCAGCATCGAAAATACTAACACAGATCTGAATTTAACACCGCTCAACACCGGTTGTGTATTAAAGACGTAACATACCCCCTGTGTTAAACGTCAACACCGCGGGGTTTGTGCTGAACTAACACTGTGTAGTGGTAGTCACGCTTGAACCACTGCCCTGTGTTAAAATTCAGTTGAATTAACAATTTTTTACTGTGTATAGGGTGCTTTTACACGGTACCATTTTGATAAGCATCTTGTGACGTAGCAAACAAATCACTGGAGAAGAGCGCAATTATGGCTCCGAAACTAAAAACAGAGATTTCAGTCGCTATATCTTCTAAAGCCCTTTGTCGCATTATGCTTATTATGATACAAAGGACTTTTAACTTTGTACAAACAAGGGCTCCTCATATTTTTCAATCAGCATAATAATAGCAGCCATGGCCAAACATGTCTTGAGGGTGTGAACTGTGGCACCTTTTACGTACTGTGAGCAGTGGCGGCTTTAGCGGGCCTGTCCAAAAATTTTGAAAAATGTATAAACACTAAAAGATACAATAAAGAGTAAATATATTTTCCACTTTTTATATTAATGGTAAATTATTATTTAATAAACAGCATCAACCACTACTGTGAAAACAATTTTCTATTGTCATTAATCAATCAAATGTGCATATGTATTCATACGCGAGGGAGCGTGTCTACCCAAAATTAAAATGCTAAAGCCGCCCCTGACTCCGAGCCTTAGCATGTTGGAGGTACACTACTGGAAAACTGAATAAAATTTTGTTGTGAAATGACTTGATATTAGACGGAAGTAAGTTTGTTTCATCTTCGTTTCTGCTACAATGTCAAACGGCTTTCTTGCAACTGTCAATCAATTTTCCATTTCCCTGCAGGTAGGTTTTTTTTTTTTTTTTTTTTATCACATTCATTTTTAGTGAAATAGATATGAATAACACTGTTAATAACAGAACTGTATTTAGTAATTTTTCCGAGAAGAACAAGTAGAATAACATCTAAAATTTATGATAAAACTTAAAGAAATATTTATTCTTTTTACAGAATCTCTTACAATTACTAAAGAAAAACACCCTTGATGAAATCACTCCATGGACAGAATTATTCGTCTCGAAAAATTAGGCAGAACGGGAATTCCCGTTGTGCCTAAAGATACGATCATTTAATGTATTTTCTACAGAGTGCTAGAGGGCCTTAAGACAGAACGGGAAGACACCGTTAAAAATCTTGCTATTTTGGTTTCTAAAAGATTTTGAATTCTTGTTTTTAAGTGCCAATAGAATATAACAAATTACCAGGTACGGACTGGAGGTATAGGGTCCCGGGAAGAGCCTCACTTAGAGGACCCCATCTTCCCTTCCCATGTAGGATGTAGGAGCATTCATGGGGCCCTAATACACATTGAGAGAATATGATACTGGAGTCCAAATTTCATATTGTTGAAATATATTCTTACTAGGCCACAAACAAAGGGTCCCAAACTGGACCTTATAATATTGGTAGTTTCATTCCAATAATCGGACCCCAAGACCACCGAACTCTGGAAACGGAACAAACTACAAGGAGTACCTATGCTCCAACACAGCAGTCATGTTTTATCTTACTTTCCATGTTACTCAATATTCGTTATTTTATATATATATATTTTGAGAGGGCCCCGGCAGAAATCCCTGCCCTCTTGCCTTAGCCAGTCCGAGCCTCCAACTTACTTTTGACAAGAATACATTTTCAAGCAAAGCACGCAACGCAAGATTGAATGTAAATCAACCTTTACACAACTGTAATCGTCACAACAACGTTTTATCAATCGATTGCCAACAATTTCATCTCGACGTCACACCAAGCATGTGAAAGTCAACGCGAATTGGCTCTGGTTGAGAAAGGAAATCCAATGCAATCGTTCGTAGCACCAAATTTTAAAGTTTGTAAAAAAATAAAAAAAATAAAAAAAAATAAATAAATAAAATAAAAATAAATAAAGACGGTAATAGTATACGACCTCAATGCAAGATTGCAGCCCCCAGATTGTTTGAACACCCCCTAAGTTCAAAACTCTGGATAAATCACTGTTTACGGCATCCGGTATACTTCATATTTACTATCAACTCGAACCTGATATTTTGGTTGTCGGGGATTTGAACGTTTGCTACCGTTTTTGGACTCCATCCGCACAGAAGATTTCGATCGCCAGGTTACCGACTTCCTTTAGGAGAGTAGAATACTTGTTCTTAACTGCAGAAAACCTACTTACTTCTCTACTGCCCAGGCACGTTCCCTTGTACTCATTTCATTGTGCATCGTGGCCCATGCTGGTCATACTCAAATCTTTGTAGGAAGGATCATTCCCCGACATTTACTACAGGTTTGCCTGTTGCCAATGCGAATCATATTAAACGCTTTCACTTAAAGCGCACTGATTGGCCAACATTTCAGGCGTTAAGCGAATGTCATCCTCGTGATGATATCTGTTTAGCTGATTATGTAGATCTAGTTGAAGGGAAGCACTAAATGCTGCCTCGTGGCTTCATTCCAGAATGAGGAGACGACAGTCTACATTGCTGAGCTCCGTAGTGGTCTGACAACATCTATAATATCATTCTTGCTCTTTGCCGTGCTGTTACCGGTTTTATCCGGTGTTATACTGCCAGGAATCTCTACCTTGGCAATGTGTGTTCTCGTGCCCGTCATCATGTTCAATAATCGAATTGCCAAAGGAAGAAAAGCTCTATCTCGTCCCTCAGTAATCAGACATCAATGACAGTTGTATGCCGTTGAGCTCTCTCAACCAGTAGCTCCTCCTAGTGTGCCTGTTTAAAAAATAGATGGGGTTCCAGAATAGCCAACATTTTAGGCCGACAGATTGCATGTTTCGTAATCTGATCCCTATTCTGATTAGTTTAATCACTTTCATACTCACGTCGAGCAGAACCTGTTAGTGCTAACACGGAGAATTATAACGTTCAATTCGATTCGAGTTCGATTCTGCCTTGCGTAAATCATCCAATAGTGCATCAGGGATTGATGGTATAACTTGTATATTGCACAGTGTCTTTAGCGATACTCAGCTTACGTTTTTGGAACTGCTTAATCATTTCAGGATAGGGTAGACTTTCCCATTTCGATGATATGAGTCTATGGTACTTCCAATCTTAAAACTCGAAAAAGCCAGAACGACCGCTACAACGTAAAGAGCCATTACTATCACAAGCTGTGTTTGTAACCTCTTTAAGCGCATGGTGTACAGGCGACGGGTGTAGTATTTGGAATCAAATTTTCTTTTGAGAAATATCTAGTTAGGTGCGCTCAGTCCGATCTGCTACTGACAATGTTCCTCTACTCGAAAGAAGATTCAAGAACATTTTCCATTGTCAGCACCTTGTTGCTGTATTTTTCGATTTGGGAATGGTTTGTGACTCAATTTTTAATTAACTGTAATTCATAGTTAATTAAAAATTAAGCGTTTAATCTTATGACTTTTGCAAGCTCTTGTCTTTCAGAGCGATTTCTGCAGGGAAATGGTGTTCCGCAAAGGTAGCGTTCTTAATATCACACTGTCCACTGTCACCGTTAGCAATATTCTATCTCAGTTCTAGACTCCTGTTTGTGGTCTGCAGTATTTTGATGACCACGTTAATTATTGCTGCTCGAGATACCTTCACGGTATGTACTCGCCAACTTTAGTCTACAGTAAATCATTTGTTTAATACTCGAACGAAATAGGCGTTCGTTTTTGTGGCCAGAATACTCGAATATATGCACTCCTGCCGTGAACGATCTTGCTTTGTTGATCCTAACCTGTATCTCGATGGCACTCTTCTCTCATTTATTGATGGAGTTCGATCTTCCAGTTTGACTATTGATCATTCTTTAACATGAATAGCACAGTTTCTAAATCTTAAGTACTTGTTTCTCCGAGCTTTTGCTTTCAGTTCCTTACCACCGCCCCTGGGATATTGTTGTGTGGCGATTATATTGTAGTCTGAATCAAGATACAGAACGGTTGTTTTTCTTATCCGTCTGCTAGTTCCTCTCTGCTGAAACAACTTTAAATTCTTTACCACCAGGAAATTCGGTTAAGTACTGATACTTTCCGTTTCAAGTTTATTATTATTTTGTATGCAGAAGACCATTAGTCTATCGTCTTAAGTGACTTGTGCTAAATTTTACATGTAATATATGTTATTTTCCTCACCACTCTTGGAAATTTCCGTTGGATTTGAGCCAGATTTATGCCTTTATGCAGTATATCCCCTTCGTTCTTTGTACCTTCTTGCTTATGAGAATCTCACTCAATATTAATTTGTGTGGCTGTCTCTTTTGTGGCTACATGCTTGTTCTTTCTCACTGTAACTCTTGTATTCGCCAAGGCTAGAACTTTCGTTTTCTTTATACAAACAGCACTCTAGTAATTGAAATTTTGGAGTGTCATTCGAGTAGTTCCCTGATTTAAATGAATTTTATGCGGATGACTCGAAAAGTAAGAAGTTTGTGTTCTGTGCTTTCGTCACGGACGAGGATAGTTCGGAATTTAGTTTGTATGCATGTGGTGAATATTCAGTGCTGAACCACCAGCAGTTAATCCTCCCCTCGCTCAAGTGTTTATTTCTGGCTGCGTCATGTCTTTACCTTCACTGAGCCTCAAAACGTATTATAAGCACGCATAATATCTTTAATAAACACACCCTAGTGAGAAACACTCTTATGAGATTGCGTTGGCTACAGAGATAGGGTTGTATTATCGTTATCTGCTGGGCGCCGGGACAATCGGCATCGAGACTAGCAAGCTGACAACATCCAAAAAACGCTACTTTGGAAACGTTGCACTTATGTACTGTCTTGCTTATTCTGGTTTTAGTAACGCTGTTATTGCTAGCAGCCCAACAGAAATAAGCTTCACTAATTAAAACTAACTTTAGGCAATTGCCAGTCGCGTACTAGTCGCCGAGATTAAGTAATTCTGACACGCTTGCATATCGAACGCATTCAGATTTAGTGGGTGGCGCTAACCGTCCTAATTTTCAAGACTATATTGTACCACTGAGTATTCTTGTAGAATGTCCAAAATACATAGAATTCAGAAAGCGTTTTGGAGTACCTTAAAATTTTAATCAGGTTTTGAGGACAATCCAGTATCAAGTGATTATATTCTTATTATTCGTGAGGTTGAATGGCCAACGTGCTCAGAAGTTTTCTTCGTAAAAATGTTACTTACTTGTTATTTCTATACCTTGTTTTTCATTCCTTTAACTTCCTCATGTCCTCTGTTTTAATTTTTATAGCTTTTTAAAGTTGTATGCTTACCTGTTCACGAATATTTTTCTTTTCTTTTCTTTTTTCTTCGATTTTTAATGTCGATTTTTAATGTACAAAATATGTCGGCCATTAACTTTATCCTGGCTGGAAAATAACCTCTCTGTCTACGTCTCCATTAAATTCCCACAAATCACTCAATCAGCACTGAACTACGATTTTTTACAGGGGCGTCATTTAGGAGGGGTAGGAGGGGGCAATTGCCCCCTTCCCAAAGTTTGAGCAAACATATATTTCAATAGATTGTTTACTAATATAGTAGTACAAAACGTGAAAGTCTTATGTCTGTGGTGCTCTTCCCCCCTCAAGCGAAGTCTGAAATGACGCTCATAATTTTTTAAGATAATTAGAGATAAAAACAGCCTACGCAAGTATGCGACAATTTTTTAAGAATAAAGGACGTTTTAATTTGTAAATCAAACTCAGCAAGCTACAAAACGATACACCACATTCTTCCTTCTTCTTCCACCTGTAACGCTACTTGTAGATGAGGTCATCAGTTCCACCAAATACTCGAAACATTCACACTGTCTCATCCCTTTTGGTAGCGAAACATCATAAGTGACCCTGTTGGCATTTAAAAACAATTATTAATGTGTATTAACTTCCAAACAGTTGAACAAAGAAAGAAATATCTTGTTATCTTATTTTTCTCTCTCTTTTTTAACATTTTTGCAACATGAATCCGATCATTATTTATTGCCAATTTCTTGCTAGCCTCCAGAGCAATAAATTCCTTTCTTACACTTTTTATTTCAGTTATATAGTCTCTAGAAAACCAATCTAGATATAATAATGAATTATTGTATTTTCATTTTTAATTTGCATTTTTAAAAACTTCAAAAATGTACTTTAATATTAAAATGAATTACCGTTTTCTTCATGATGCGAAATTTTTGAAACGTCAAAAGATACTAATATCGAGATATAATAATATGCGTATGCGTGTGTGTTTGTGTGTGTATAAAACAAATACACTTTAAACAAGAAATTCCGAAGTAGCTGAAAGAAAAGGTTAAAATAATGTTTACCACCTTAAAGGATCCACTACCGTAGTGCAGGCCTGAGACGGGACCAGCTCACGAGAAGCAAATGCAAAGCTTTAACACAACCCAATCTAAATAGGTTAATTGAAAAGAATAGCAAAAGTTAGCAATAATAATAATAATAATAATAATAATAATAATAATAACGTTCAGAATGTTAGTGTGAAAATACTTAAATAAACAAACACATCAACAATACTACAGATATTTCGAAATATACAAAACAATGACCGAAGAGTTATTCCATGAAACAATAAAATTCATTGATCGAGGGTTGCAAAAGAAAGCAGATCGGGCCACGAAATCGTAAGTTCGCTTAAAAAATACCTGAAAGAAAAACAAGCTAAATTGCACCAACAATAACTCAAAAGTATATAGTAAACAACATCCTTGATTAACGTTATCAAAATATATTCAATTGAAATATCATTAAACGCTTAACTACAAGTGCCGATAAATTTTCCGTTTTCTAAAGCGGGAAGTGAACCAAGTTGTTAACTTTTATCAGAGTTATCTCAATTGATAGTCCATCAACCTTATTCCAATTTGTATATTCTAGCGGATTTCGAGCCCAACATATAACAGTAGCAGGTTAAGACCATTTTTTATTACTCTATCTGAGCCGGAATCAATCTCGAAGTAATACAGGTAATAGGCTTATAATGGTCTCCTGTGTTTCAGAAGTCACCCAATGGGAAGTCTTTTACCGACTCATCACAAATAATTAGCAAATTAACGCTTTGTTCTTATAGTCAGTCGTGAACGAATCTCAACGTAGGCCTATTTCAAATAGCAATCAAATATTGTTTGTTCGTTTTTCCTCAAGCAGGAATTGATCCTAATTTGCCACAATTAAAGGACCATTAATGTTAACGTTCTTAAAGTGACGTACATATTCAAACCAAAATTCACAAATTCACCTCAGATAGAAGCATAAGCTTTTATAATATTTTCAAGTATATTCAGATTGTGTTCTAATTGGTGTAAGCTTAAAAATGTCAGAACTCCTGACAAGGTAGTCAGTTCTCAATTATGGAATCCTAGACAAATCTTACTAAATTTCATGAGGGAATAAAAAATTATGAATGAAAAAGCAACTGATTAAATCAACTGTCTCGACCATATACAACCCAAAACCAGTAAAACTACACAGATCACAATCGTTAATCATCCTACCAAAATTGCAGCTTCTGCTTACTACTAACGACGTCTTCCTCTTTCAACTGAAATTCAGACCTCAACAAATTAAATCAATTCCAAACTAACAGTTACTATGGAGTAAAATAACGTCCTCGCGTCAAAGCCGAAAGCGGAACAATCTTCAATAACAATCTGTTCTTTCGACTTGAATCTAAAAAACGGCTTGAACCTGAACGCACAAAACACACAAAGGAATAGTGACTATTCATTACCATTCATTTGCTTCCATTTTCCTTCATTTGCCTCCCCCTTTTACTCTTTTCCTCCTTCCGAATAAATTCCGCTCAAATTCAAATAATGATTTAAATATGTGTAACTGATATGTTACGACAGAAACCATATAGACTTCGTCGTTTCAATTTCAAGAAGACAACAAGCATACTACTCGTATCTGACTTATTGTTCCACAGTTGCCAACATCGTCGCAGGTACTCATCTCCAAAGAAATTAAGTACTAATAACAAGCGCTCGAACAAGAATGACAAGTGACAAGCTTGCCAGTATGTGTCACGTTAATCGCTTGACAGCAAGGTTACGTAATAAGTTCATTTAATTCCTTGTTCTTTTAAATTACAACTTTTTTGTGCTTTTCAATAACGTAGAACTTTTTATAGCAAATCCAAACCTTTTGCATTACGAATACAGTTTTATTTTTCCTTATTTATATCTTGTGTAATGAATTAGATCCTCTTCTATCAGTAGGCTGATTCATTACATCCTCCGCCACCAAGAGAAATGAAAAATCCTTTTGAATTTTAGTTGATCCAATTCGGTTTCCCTACATGTTCAAGAAATCGTCTTAAATTATGACAAGCTGGAAATACAGATATTTAATTTCATATATTAACTAGCCTTTGGCTAGCTGGGTGCTCCATGCCCAGATCCCGCGTTTGCTCGGACTACTACTTCGCATCGGCATCGCACCTCTTAAACCCAGAATTCTACCAAATTTCAAGTTTATTTTCCTATTTCAACTATCTAAAAGATAAGACTTTGTATCCCAAGAAAACGGCCATTTAAATAACACGGAAATTACTTAATCACATTTAGACCCCTTAAAACTAGGTTAGTCCGGGAAGGCTACAATCATGCTAAATTTCATTATTCTAATCCTGCCGGAAATGCCTAAGCATTTTGGAGTGTAAAAGATGTCCCATATAAATAACATGGGAAAGATTTTTCAGTTCCCTATAAAACCACTCTACAGTTGGAAATTTTTACTATTGGCGATTTGCTTGGGTAACGCTAATTAAAACGTACAAGCACACCGAATTTCAAGCTTTTATTCCAATTCCAAGTTCCTAAATTATGAGATTATAGGTCCAAAAAAAGCTCCATTTAAATAACATAGGGAATTCCTTCATGCCTCCTTTAGAACCCTTAAATATTAAAAATATCCACCATCAGAGTGACACCTTTATTTTATGTCAGTTCATGTAGTTTTATATTTAAAGATTATATATGTAATTAATAGAAAATTTTCATGTATCAATTTATACATATTTACGAAAACAATTTTGAAACCTTGTTAATTATAATTCATTATGGGTTCTATTAATTTGAATTTTTAATTCGGCAATTAAAATAAAGGTGAAGAAATTAAATGACGTTACATCGACTAATTTCAACAAGGGATGATTTAAAATAAACGTATTTATTTGTTTTAGAAATTATTTCGTTATTACGTAATTCTTTTATGTATAATATACTAAAACAGAGGAACACCATAATTCACACTACACTTTTTCATACTAATGACCGTGAGAATACCCACACAAACTAAGACGTACATTTAAAAATAATTGATTCCAGTTACAAAAGGAATGTCAGTTTGATGCTTTATAATTAATCTATATTTCTTGTACTACATTATATCTTCCGGTTTTCCTTTACGAATCCTGGATATCATTTTCATCTGATACGGATATTGGAAGTTAATATCTTCCTAAACACAAGAGTCTTAAACCACTTGTCACTGAGCGACTTTGCTATATTTCAGGGAAGATTTGACATGCGATCTAATGAACACTTTCTTGCATACACCTATACTTACTGGACTCCTTTTTGACGTTAAGTTTCGCCGTCATTCCCAACTCTTCTTTATTGTAAAGTATCACGGACCTAACATGGGTTACATATTTCCACCAAAAATTGGCTTCAGCGTTTCTCCAACTGTGTTGACTAAGGACATCCAGAAAGGATCTTCAGTTGTTAGCAATTTTAGACGTGAATGCTCTCTTATATTCAAGGTATACTGAAGCTTGGCAATCATCGTAGCTCATACATTTCGTTGAAAAATACGCCCTCATAGACGGCTGGAAGATTTAAATAAAACTTTGCACGCGTTACCATCTCGGTGATACGGACTCAGGTTGATATGTTTCAACCCAGACCAAAAAGGAAGTTTTTAAAATATTCTCACACAAAAATTGATAAATTGTCAGTAGACACGCCTTCCAGAAAACCCAATCTACTGAAGACTTCCATCGTCTCTTTGGTCACCGCTCATGTATAAGTTCTAAGTTTTTCAAGCACATCATATCTGCTTGCATTGTCCACTGCAATTAGAGTAAACCGGTATCTGCTGGAACTAGAGAGGCCTAATAATATCGTACATCTTGTGAAAGTTTATGCGTTTGCTAAATTCCGAAATTAGTGGAACTTTTTTTTTCCTTTTTGTTTCATTGTTTGGTTCGCTGAGAAATCTGTCAAGTGGAAAAGAATTATCTGACCTCTTGAGTCATTCCTTCGCAAATGATTTTTTTTATCAGTTTTTCCAACGTCTGGAAAGACCGGAATGACGAGCTACAGTTCGATCTTCGTGATAGTATTTCTATCCAAATTTTTCGAATGTTCTTGTTAGTTACTATTTTAGGTGGGTTTAATGCTAATTTAGTTCTTTTCCCAAGCAAATTTTTACCTAGAATATATTCAAAAACGTCTCTTGTGCCTCAATCTTGTTGATTATACTCATTGAATCTTCGTCCTGTCTGTAAACCTGGAAAGGCTCTGAATTAAGAAGTAATTTACACCTTTGCGTAATTCTAAGATTCCTAGAAATTGCGAGCAATCGAACGGTCTGTCGAGAATATTAAATTCAAAATCTGCAACGACATTTTCTCGGCACCGAATATGGTTTATTTTAAAGTTGAATTGAAAAAAGTCTCTACTAAGAAGACATTTGGAATTTCCAAATATCAACGTGAGTGCACGATTGTACGTAAAGGCATCAAACTCGTTAACGAGATGGTGTCTATAATGAACAATGATCTTTATCAAGGTAATGAACTCTGTTTCGCATATACCGTGTGCGTGGGTTTCCTCAGGGTTCACCCGTTTTCTCCCACTATCGTTCCACCATTTCATTCATTTCTCATAATCACCGTCTTCTTTAGCCTAGCCGGCATAACTATGGGACGTAAAACTCAAAAATTTCATTTCATTTCATTTTCTATTTCTAATATAGATCTGGTGCCGTGCGGTACCGATCTAGTTCTGAAAGTTTCATCGAGTAAAAATGAAGGTTGTAACTGATCTTCTTCGTGCATTCGCTAGGTATATCCAGCCACAGCTTCTCCACTTCCGTTGACGTATACTACAAATTACTTGTTCAAATCTGGAGTTTTTTCACATCATGCCATCAGTCAGAATATTTTTCAATTTATCTGAAATATTCTTACGCTCTCTCTTCCAAACACTTAATTTTTGGGATTTAAGGCCGTGTCTAACGTTTTCAGCTGCAATCACCAATCCCTATTTAATAACATGGTGAACTTCTTCCAAAGTATTATGAAAACTATTTGCTTATGGAGTTCAAAATTTCTCCAGATGTTAACCTACCCCAATGTTACATGTTAACTTTTTTATTTTTAAACTAGCTCTTATAGTTCATTAATATTACTTTTTACAAAGAAATGTGACAGCGCTCTAAATATATACACAAATTCAGGTATTGGAGAATCAGCAGGATTTCTCTTCCTGCTCGTGGAGTTCCAGATATAATCTCCCCTGTTCCATTAACACCATTGTTTCTACTGATCTTCAAAAAGTTGGTAGGGAAAAAAAAAACAAGTTATGAAATGAGAAAAGATCGTTCATCTAATAATATGGAGAATGCATATCTTCGAAGTTATGTTAGTTAACACTGTGATCACATGGTTCGGAAGAAGAAAGGGTTGCGGAAGGCAAGACTGGCTGCTGTAAGAAATGAGATAACCTTATCTACCTGTACACCTTTCTACTTGTATTTTATATCAAGCCTTTTCCCTATTTTCATTTTTCAACCATATCCGATCCTAAATCTTGATTCTTGCGCGGTAAAAGAAAGGAGACATGACAAAGAGAACGCAAAACTAAAAGCATTATCATCAATATTTTGCTTTCCAAAATAAGGCATGTAACTTTAAAAAATAAAACATATCTTTAAAGCAAATATTTGGAAAGATAAAAGAACAAATCATGGAATTTGAGGCGTGTGCGTAACAATAATGTACAAAATAAATAAATAAATATTACAGTATTTCTGAGGGTCTAGATCGTTTGGACCCGATATTGGTATTCCAAGGGTAAGCAAATTAAATATTTTTTCACTTGTTTTTTTCACTAAAATCTGATTTACGGAATGGGTGTGTGTATGTGCATTATATAGATAGTATTTTGACTCAGTTTCCTGACCAAAGTTACGTTACATCTTAGGAATCTACTGATCTTCAAAAAGTCACTTTTGAACAAAGAAACGATTATTCTTGATTCTCCTACGTAGTTCATAACACCAACTCTCCTGATTCATTTAAACAACCAATTACCGGTTGGTCACAAACTAGAATTATTTTTGACTGAGGAATCTTATCAAACTCTCAATCAAATTTGGTCGATAAACAGTAATGGCCTTGTTGCAAATTTAAATGATCACAAATCGCACGGAATCAATAAAAATATATCCACAGAAAGCTATATTTGTCCATATATCCACATTCGTGCATACTTCTATTTTGTAGTTGACCATTCATCACAACAGAGTTAATACGTGATCTGATGATGAATTGCGGGGGAAACATCTCAACCAAAATCTCGCGGCCCAAAATATCGCATGACGAAAACCTCGCGTACCAAAATCTCACATAGTCAAAATCTTGCTGGACGAAATCTATCCTGGCCAGAGCCTCGCGAGATAAAACTTAGCCATCTAAAATCACGCGGGACCAAACCTTGCAGTAGCGATTTCTTCTGTATAGAATATTTAAAATATTCACTGTACACTTCGAAAATAAAAATTATTATTATAAATAAACGATAAGACAGAACATAAGTGATTTTATTAATTTTTGAAAGAGAAAAAGAAAGATAGGTAAGCAGTTAGTTCCTGGCTTATTAATATAACACCTGCATCGAAAAGATATCTTCACAGTTAACACTCACAATATAATTTAATTAAGTAGAGGTGCAGAACAAAGAATGGGTGCCACTCTTTTTTTTTAGGGGGGGGGTTACGTGTAAAACATGTTAACTCAGAAACTATGAACTTACCTAGGTATTTATGTAAGCGGATAACTTGCAACGCAACAGCTCCATCACCATGATATTGTTCTATGTGAACAATGCATTGATCATACGTATTTAGTAAAATTTTGAAGGATAATTTACATTTTTGCACTAATAATTATAACGATAATGTTTTGGTGAGTGGCGTATTTAGGGGCTATCGAGCTCAAGGCCCCCGAAATAATTTCGTTATTTTTTTTTCGCATTATACGTACAACACAAATGCTTCTTACTGGTTGTCAAGCCCCCCCAAACAAGATCCTAAATATGCCACTGGTTTTGATAATATTTGAATCGATATTATAAGTAGAAATACTTTATAGGAAGCTCAAACCTGAATTAACACAGAAATAAGAACACGTAAGATGTTAGTAACTGTAGTCGTATTGTCGAACTCCCAAAGGGTTGACCTTATGAATGAAAATGTCAGAAACACTTGTTAATTTGCATTTGAAACTAACATCTCTAAAAATACCTTGGCAGTTTATACTGGAAAATATTTCACTGTGGCATAAGAAAAACAAAAACTGGATATTGTACATTTTTACCATTTTAAATTTGAGACGAGGCAAGAAACACAACAATTACCGTCTCGTTTTCTAGACGAGAAATTTCTCGAGTCTCGTGGACAACTCTAATTCACCCGTCTTGGACCGCAAATACTGTTTTAGTGTTAGTATACATGATTCATGTCTGAAAAAAACTACAGATTGATAAAATGATGGTACGAAAACAATGAAGGCCATTTATCTACGTTTAAAATATCCAAGTCATTACACAATTTACTCCAATAATAAGTATGGTTTAAATGTTGTTATATCACACTGTCCATGGATCAATCGTGATGCGGAACGGTTGTGATAACTTCCAAATGAAATTAAAAAAATAGGGCATAATATATATATATATATATATATATATATATATATAACATAAATTAAGCAAAAGGAACAATAGAATTTCGAGACAAGAGCGAAAGAAACCTTCTAGGTTCGAAACTAGACGAGACCTATTAAATTTAGGAGACAAGACTAGAAATATTACTTCTCGCCTCGTCTCGTCTCATGGAGAACACTATCTGAATGAAATAGATATAACTCTTTCTCGTAGTGACTACCTGGCAGATGTTGGTACATTTTTTTTGCGTGAATAATCGATTTTATGGCATATCAATCTGCAAGCTTATCATCAATTTGTACGCTATTATTGGGATATTAGCCAAGAATAGAACACTGTAGAATGCATTACGTTATTATTTAGAAATGAAATGAAATCTTTAAGTTTTACGTAACATAGTTATGCCGGCTAGGCTACAGGAGACGGTGATGATGAGAATGAATGAAATGGTGGAATGAAGGAAATCTCTCCAATATCTCTGAAGAATAGATCCTCGGCGAGATTTTTTCTTTGACAGTTTTGAATAATGAATTCTCCGTCGTTCTTTTTACACATATATTACTATTTTGCACTTCAAAACAGGGTATATCCTCTTTAATCTCTATGCAAACTTTTGTCAGTTGATGCGACAAATAAACGAGTTTATGTTGCTTTCAAGTGAAGGATGTGTTCATCTTATAAAAATAGTTTTGAACTGTATAGTGTAGACAGATTTTCTGAAACTTTCGTATGCTGTTAGCTCCAATATGCCACTACAGGTAACTATTCGCGGAAATGTTTACGAAGAATCTGAAATCTTTATGATCTATGAAGAAAGAGAAAAAATACTTTGCTCTTATCTGCTGTAAATCTGCATTCCATCAGTTTGTTTATCATCGGGGAGAACCCGAAGTTCACGCACGTGACCTAGCGGGGGGCAAAGAATGAAACCTACCTGCTCAGCCTGCTGTTTGCTGTTCTGCGCTGTTGCAACATGAAGACCATAAATTAAACAGTGTGTAAATGGAAGGGAATTAATTTTTAATTAACGCGCTCTAATATTATTCTAGCAAGAAAAAGTAAAAGTGAACATGCAATATTAATACTAACAAACATTTGGACGAATTTCGAAATACATAGTTTTCATAATATTTTGGAAAAAATATGCCATGTTATTATATAAGGAAATCCCATCGCATTCCGTGTGTTGGACACAGCCTTAAGAGGACTCGATGAGCTCATTATCTCTAATTTCTGAAGTAAATATTCTATAATGTAAAGAGATTTCTAGCAGTGACACAACCTGGATCAGTCTCCATGTTATTTTCATCCACAATAAATTCTAAATAATGAGCCTTTTTGTAAGACATTAAACATTGACTCGAGACATCGTAATACTGGGTTCCAATAATTGTTACAAAACTTTGTAGGTCGTTTTGATGTGGAGTTTGTCCTTATCTGACGCTATTAGGATGTCATCAAAGTACACATTAACCCTCTCGTCAACTAAGATGCGTAACACTCTTTCCATTGCTCTATATATTGCTTCTAGTTTTAATCCTCACAAGAATTCGCGTAGACTGGTAGCATCCTTCAAATATTATAATAATAGTAATTTCCCTGTAATATTCGTGCTGGTAGATTTAATTACAGGCCCGTCTGACATCATTGCGACCTATTTCGAACACTGTTATAACTATTAAACCAGTGAAACAGGATTCCAGAAACGGCGAGAGTAGACATTTTACTATTAAATCATTTGCTTTACAAAAATTTCGCAAAATATTCCGTTCTTATTCACCAGAAAACAACTGCCTGCATATTTGGCATGATCTACTTCAATGAAAATACTGTGTTAAACTAATTCATCAATATTTTCCTTATTGATATTGAATATTTAAAATATTTTCTTAAAATATTTTCCTTATTTTTATGAAAAGGAAACTATATTTCCTGAAACGGTCTACGTTCTTTTCAATTCAGATAACCTCCAGAACCTTTAATACATCCAAGTTTATGAGATTGAACATCTTTATATTTCAGTTTGACCCAGTGAGCGAATAACCCAGTGAACGAATGAATTTGTGTCCAGATTACATAAAAGTTAGGTTTCATTATCAACCGTTTCCTTTTTCGACTTATGTGTATTTGAATTTCTGATTTGGTTTCGTCTCATGTGTATTCAGATTGTTTTTTACTTGTGTTTCCAACTGAACTTGGTTGTTAGTATGAGGAAAAAGATTTATTATTTTTGTTAGTCTGTTGAATTTTTCAGCATATTTAAAATCAAGATCCGATATCTCAAATCTATAACTCTTTCGTAAGATCATAACTAGAGACACGATTTTTTGTGACACGCGAAAACACGAAATGTATCAGTTTCGTATGAAAATGTTATGTACCTAAAATAGATATCTTTTCACTATTTGTTAGGCCATATAACGCTCACGATTAAACGCGAAATTCTGTAGAATTAGCGAAATTTGCAACAAGTCTCGATATTCCACGAAATTTACGCAAAAGTGACAGTTTTTCGACGCTTTTACGATTTATTCGTTACCATTATTTTGGAATTACTAGCAACGTGATGAGAATTCCCATTTGTGTGAAAATAGACCACTATGAATTTTTGAAATTTTACATGCAGTTGGAAAATGAGCTCCAGACGGTATCTACTGGTGAAGTGGATAATGTGGAAAGAGTGTTGCAGGGTATGTTAAATGAGTATTCAAAAATCGCTGGAAAGTGTCTCCAACTAATCTACATATCAGTTTCAAATATTGATGTGGAGAGGGCTCTCTCTTCTTACAATGACGTACTTGCCGACAGAGGAACAAATTTAACACTTAAAAACGTTGAAACTATGCGTACGTGTTATTTGCATAGGTAAACTGTGAACATTAGTTATTTTTTGTATTAATGCTTTCTCTGGGTGTTGTTTCTTTTTTTTTTTTTCTTAAATGATACTTTTATTCAATGAGGAGTATTATTTTTTAAAAACTCAAATACTGTTTAATATAGTCATGCATAAGCTCATGTCATGGTGATTGATGAATGGAAATTAAGGTGAAATGAAATGAAAAGTACCTAATTGTAATTGCCAAGGTAAATAGAGTTCTTACGTTGAATTTTTATTCACCGATTTTATTCCGCTTTACGCATATTTTTATAACGAAATTACGAATTTTTATTTACCACAAAATCGTGTCTCGAATAATAACGGATTTTTTCATCTTACTTCTAACAACAAATTTGTACTGGTTTCATCCATTGTTGTCTAATGAAGATTTCTAGTTCGATTTATTGCCGCCAATGTTTCCTTCCCTAGTAGAGTCATTTCTTGAGCATCACGTACTGCTTCTTCCTTATTATCATCCAAACTTTCTGAAACAATTCCGGTAACTGCAGAGTTCGAGTTATCTAGAACTTTCGCCACTCCACTATCCTCCAGCGTAGAATGAAAGCTCACAATACTGGTACCAGACGTTTCGCGCACCTGTAAATTTAAATGCGAATTCTCAGCCTCTCGTTCTGATGTGTCAATGTGTCAGTTATGCGCCGAACCGAATTAGAAACATTATTCACAAAAATCCTCAGAAGTTGTAATTTTTCCGATATTTGTTCATCTCCAACAAAGTTATGGGACACTCCTTCTGAAAAGCTGCTTTTCATCTGGGAGTTAATGAGTACCTCTACTGCCGTATCCATAGCATCGTAAGATATGATAGCATCTTGCCGTGAAGAAACAATACAGGTTGACGGCGTGGCATTAACATCAAGACGATGACCATCAGTTTTCCGACGTAAGTTGTCTGCTAGAATTTTTTAATGTAAAATTCATTGATTTAATTATGAGTCCAAGCGTCTTCCGTCCATTACGTAATATCTCACTATTATCAGCATAATTGATAACCAAACTCAACGGGTGAAGTAACGGAGTACGTAGTAAAGAGTCGCAAGCCAAGATATCGAGAGTCTTAAAAAATTGCAAGGTATCTGGAAAGATTAAGGAATAATATTTTCTTTATTGGTAGAGAAATTAAATCTAGATTGCACCTGCATTCTTTGTATTTTCTATTTTTTAATGTAGTCCTCTGCACCGCAACACCGTGCAAAGTAGAAAACTGCCAGATTCAGTGTCTATTCCCTGTATACACAAATATCATTCAACTGGTTATTCACCTTTTCGACAATAAATGACGTGACAGTATTTTGAAATTCAGAAGGAACATTCTTGAAACTTGCATTACCACGCCGAAGACCATCACTCGATCAAACCGGTTTTACAAGTTTTTCTGTAATTTTATTCCCTTAATTCCTCATTACTCACTTGCTGGAATCATATTGTTGAACCTCTATTTCAGTTGTCCAAAGATTTCTCTTGTCTTTTGCGTAACCTGTTCGTTTATTCTAATGGATTTATAGACCCAACAAAACGAGCTTGTAGGCCAAACAGCTCTTGCCTCATTGAACGCACATGCAAACTCAACATTCGAGATCTTAAATTTGGGTTCATTCCATTTACGATGATCATTACAAGATGCAATCCAGTACCTTGGAAAACCTGAAACGTTCATCGCAATAATAACCGATTTAATATTTTGAATTTAAGGCTTTAATTCAGCCATCCGTCGATAACAATAGATCCACTCACAAATAAATGAATGTCAGCTCACAGGGATTATATAATCTAACAAGGATTTACTAAATTATCCTATGCTAAATGATTATTTAAAGCTGATAAGATTCGATGGAGTAAAGCTTCTTCGCATTTAGCAATCAAAACGGTGTCATTCAGTGCGAATAACTAGTCTCTTAACACTATTTCCTCTTTTCGAAGGAACAGTTCTATCACATCACAATGCTATCGCAGTATTTTTTATTCTTCTTCAATATCTCTTAGCTCTGCTTATTGTTCTGCTAAGCAAAACTCCATTTTAGGGAATTTATAAGGTGTTATGTAACTCCTCCCATTGCCGAAGAAGAAGGCGAAGTAATTTAAAGATTTTAAAAAAGGTTTACACCTTGAGGCGTCCACTACTGCAGTGCAGGTATGAGATGGAACTAGCTGACAGAGATAAATACAGAATGGAGAGCTTTAACACAAGCCAGCCCATTACTGTTCAACTTAATCGAGACGCTTATTGGAAAGAAAAGAATGAAAAAAGAAAACATTCAAGATATTGTGGAAATTATATCTATGTAAGAATTCACATGAATTGAGTTTTTGCTAAGAATCTTTTTATATATATATATATACACTATAGAGATTTCGAAATGTACAGAACAGTGACTCAAGAAATATTCCAAAACAATAAAATTTCTTAATCAAGGGTTGCAAAAGAAAGTGTACGCGGTTGTGAAATCGAAGGTTTATTTAAAATACTTTAAGAAGAAGGCAACTTGTGCTGAAATAAGTCGAAAGGATATACTATACAAAATTCTTCAATAACATTGTCAATATCCGTTCATTTGAAATATCATTAATACAAAAATACAGATAGTGATAAATTTCCCCTTTTTCTAAAACGGGAATTAAACCATTAATCACACCAAGGGTGGCAAATATTGCTATATCTAAGCTTTTAAGTAGAGTCGAAATCAAATTTTCAGTTAGCAGCCTGTTAAGTTTATTCTGATTTTTATACTCTGGAGGGAATCGAACTAACGTATAATATTTAACAAACGAAGACTACTTTTTATTATCCAAGGGAGAGTCAAACCTCACAGAGCACAAATAATGTGTTCTCGTACGTTCATACACAATCGGAAGCCGAATCCGACTTATTACAAATAACTTTCAAATCTGTACCTCACTCTTATAGTCACTAAAGTAATAATTATTAAGGAAGATAATAACGTCTTCTCATCAAAGCCGCAAACTGAACCATCTTCAAAAAGATTCTTTCGTTTCAACTCTATTCTAAGAAATGACTTGAGCATTAACGCTCAACGCACCTAAAAGCGAGTAATGATTCTACCCATTCCGTTCATTGCTTCAATTTGCATTCAGCTGTCTTCACTTCGTTTTTTTCTCTTTTCCTCTTAAACAAATTCCGCACAATAACGATTTAAGTATACATTACCAACATATTTTAACACAAACCATACAGATCTCGTCGTTGTAATTTCAACAAGAAAGAATTAACGCGTATTATTCGTATCTTGGCTTTCCATTCCACAATCGCCACACACGACACCAGCATTGTCCCAGGTAAGCAATGGCAGAGTAACTAACTACAGAAAATAGCTTATCTAACGAGGAAGACTAATGGAAAAATTGCCCATACCTGCCACTTCAATCGCTCGAGAGCAAGGATACGTAATTAGTTCGTTTATTTTCTCGTCCCGTTAAACCACTTTTCTTTTCCTGAACCTAGAAAGAAACACAATTTTTAATTTTTAATAACAAATCCAAGTCTTTTGCATTACAAACACAATTTTTTCTTTATTACTTTTACATTTTGTAATGAAGGAGCTCTTCTTGTATGAGGAAAGGTGGATTCATTACACCTCCTCCCAAGTCTTCAAGTCTGAAACCGTCCACTGTTGTCACTAAATTTTTTCTAACATCATCATCAAGGCTTTCACCCGAAATATCATTCGCTTTATGTCAAATCCACTAAATTACCTTGAATGCATTAATTTCAATTTAGGTTATTTCTTTTTAGAACAATTTCTTATACAGTAGCCTCGCACTGTTTAGAATTTGCCCTTTGAAGCAGTTAGCACCCTCTTCCAATATTGATACTAACAAGAAATCTCCTACTGAAATATATTTGATCGTTACTTGAGCTTTTACAAGGAAGGTATCCATTATGCTGGTTGAAACTTGTTTGATATTTTGATTTCTCCCAAACTTGGTTGTATTGTTCTTCCTACCAGAAGATAATTTTTGCTGGAGATCTTTAATATATATATATATATATATATATATATATATATATATATATATATATATATATTAGAATGTTTACATAAAATAATACAAGAGGTAAGAACATTAATTTGAAATATTAAATATATAACACGTATATTATGTAATATTCCAAACAGGTGTAACATTACATGTCTATAGCCACATACACATAATAAGTATATGGCACATCCCGATATTATTAATATATCCATTTCAGAGTATCTTGTTTCAGAGTGTCTTCGGAAAGCTAGTTGCATTAATGTAATGCATTCCCCAAATTACCGTCATGTAATGCATAATAACGTACTCTGGTCACACACATTTTGCATCATACATGCAGTACACTAGTATCTGTACACACACGCACACACTTGTCAAAACTATAATTATCAAATAATAAGTTTTGCAACAGCACTTTCAAACTTTCGCCGAAATGATTACAGAAAAAAGATCTCCTCCAGTTCCTTACCAGAGGGTAGCGTTCCCAAAAATGATGCTACGTTCCCTCTTTGTACTGCCATACTGATGCGTTGTAGTAGAAAAGAGATTGCTCTAGCGTCTCCTGACGATAAATAAATGCGGTGACCGACTTCTTTTATAAAGTTAAGGCCTTCGGGACCCCCTGAACTACCTGATTCGATAGCTATAGCGACAAAATTATATTTGTCGAGTAAATTGTACTTCTTGCGTTTTTCTGTTTCACGGCGAGCAGCCACGTTGCCAGTTTGTGCTGAGGAAGAATGTAGATTTAAAGGGGCGAAGGTGTCGGAACAAGTAAAATCCCATAGAAGTGCTTTTCCTTTCTTCCATGGAATTAGGGTCATACCATCTGGGCTCTTACCGTCTGCACGACTGCATCCCAACGGTTCGCGTATAGAGGGAACGCCTGCTGAAATTAGAGCCCTCATGATAATGTCGTTAACGCTGGAGTGGCGTGAATGTCTGCCCGCACTATTGGCACAGGAGAGTCCATGAAGGCCCTTCTTGTTTACGACACTTCTGCAGGCAGGACATCTGTGTTGCTCGCAAACATCTGCTCCCAAACACAGTGCACTGGCAGTTCGAAAACTGTCATTGGGAAGATGTGATCCTAAAGAAGGTGACGGGATAGCATGGAGCCAAGCGCATGCTTTTGGAGATGATGTAGCTAGGAGTCTGGCCTTATCTTCTGGGTTATCGGATGCTTAAGTAGAGCTGAAAAGTGATGATTTAGAAGAGGATCGTCCCAAGAGGATTGTAGTCCTCTCTTAGCAAGATCAGGGGGATCTGATCCCACTATAGATGACCACTTAGCAATGCTATCGTTGACATCCGAATCCGATACTAGGCTAAGATCTTGTTGAAGAATGGTCTCGATCAATGGCTTAGCGCCATAGATTGAAGACAGAAAGGATGAAATAGCAGGTCCATGGCGCGGCAAATGCCAAGACCTCCGTGGTTAACAGGGAGAGACGCCTGCAACCAAGAGTTATTGTTGAGTGAACAATTCAGGATAGAGTCTAGACCGGTTTCCAAGGTGTTGTCATTAGCATTCCAGAAGATCAGCATCCCGCCAAGAAGGAGCACAGCGAAGAAAGTATAGCAGCCTTGGCATGGACAATGAGGTACGTAGTAGGTAAAAGGCAGAGTGAGCTGAAATCAAGGAAGGACGTGTAAAGAAGAATTCTAATATAGAAATTTTGTCTTTTAATATTGTTCGCCTTGACTCATTAGATAATGCTGCTCCTAATAAGCTGGCGTCTGTCGAAATTCTTTGAATCCCTGGCGCGGCCTCGTCAAACAGCTTGAAGCTCGGAGAGACTGCTCATTGGAGACTCCGAGAAAGCTGACCTCACATTTGGAGAAATTCATTTGCAATCCGATCTCCTTAGCCCGTCTACGGTTCATTTCTAATGTCTTTAGTAGTGTATCCTTGTCTCCAGCTATAGTCCCGTCATCCAAATACCATACGCTCAGTTCCGTATTAATACTGTTAACGATGGATTGTAAAGTTAGTGCGAGCAAACCAGGGCCAAGACGGTCGCCTTGTTGTACTCCACGCTGAGAGATTATTTTTTTTTATCTCCTAAGTATAAGTTGCTCGGTTGCGAGTAGCACTAATGGACGTATCTATAAATTGATGGAAAACTGTTTTTTACCTGTATGAGCATAAAGTCACGATTCAACTCGTTAAATGCGTTTCTGAAGTATATTTTCAGAAACACTTTTTTTTTCTGCTAGTGTGGAAAAGAGTAGTACATGCGAGCAGCGTGGACTGCTGCTTCTGCTCCATGTGCAACACAAATTCCCAGTTGGTGTGGGGATAGAAAATGTGTTAGAGATTCTCTAATTCTATGGCAAATGATTTTGGCTAATAATCTCCTCCACACATTGCCTATTGCGATGGAACGAATGCCGCCACTTTTCTTCCTCAAAGTTGTTAGTGATGCTCCAAAGAAAGGTCTAATTTCCGTGGGCACATCACCGGAAATAATCAGGTGGAGAAAATCGCAGATGGCGTTAGTCAGGTGGTCTTTAGTTTTGCAGTCTTGGGAGAGTAGGAGGTCCTTTAATATTGAAGGACGGAGACTATCCAATACCTCCTGATGACCCGGAAGGAAAGGATTTAAGTGCCTTCATAAACTCGTCAGCTGATACTCTAGGCTCTACAATACTGGGCTCAATGAGATCGGGAGGTTCAAAAGGGTGGGTGTGAGCCGGATGTTTCTCTTTTAATGCTTCTAATACAGATCCATTCGGAGAAGCTATAGTATCTTCTGAGATGAGAAGTCGTACTGCGTTGCGGACATCACCATCTACTAATTTATTCTCGACATTCTTAATGTTAAAAGTTGAATTTATTGGTCGTCAAGCGTTGAAGGATTTTTTACTGTGGTTAGGAAGGGGTTCGCAACGAGAATCAGACCAACATCGCACTCTTTGTTTAACCCATGATGTTAAATTATTCACTTTCTCAGCTTTTGATGGAACGCACAGTGTAACGTAAGGAAAAAAGAAGAGATCCATACAAGCTTCTGAGTCGTTTGTACGTACTATTTGTTGCAAAGATCTTTAAATGATGTTTAAGGTTAACGTGCGTATTAAAACTGTCTTTCTCCACTTGCGTTCTAATATTGGTTTTTAATTGTTAAGTTCTTCAACAGATACACATAGTATTAGTATTCCTTCGAGCTGTTTTGCGGAATCATAGAAGTTAACAACAGAATTGATAATCACAGATCTAGCTTAAACTTCAGTCCAAGCCGTCCGTTTAAAAGATGTACCAATCCCGTCTACCGTCACCTTTATCATGAGTGGTGGTGAAAAAATGCATTCTGCGGCTACACTGGTGCTCTTTCAAGTAACAAAGGTTATGAAGTAACAAGAGAATGTAGCAATTTTTAAACAGTTTCTCGCTGCCATAAGGGAAAATCTCCTACTTTCTCTAAGTTAGGAAACTCATCGTTTAGTTTTTGTCGATGCAGAATACATTCGTTTGGCTGGACATTGGTTTTTCTCTTTGTTCAAAGTTAAGGATGGTTGTGATAATGCTGCGAAGTTTATAATATTATATATTTTAATAAAAGATTTCAGCTCATTTATAACGTTCTTAAGTGATTCATCAGTCATAACGAATTTATGGAAACATCCCTTTGCTCTTTCCACGTCACAAAGTCATCCCTATCAGCATTAGCCAAGTATTAGACCTAAAAACCAGTTTCGATTTAAATTAAAGAGCTGGCATGCACTTCCTTTTATTTGTATCGCAGCAGAAAATATTGAGTAGTGTCTTTGCATCGAATAAAAAACCTGTAACCAAGTTCTCCACAGCTTAAAAAAGTCGAAGTTGGCGTGGTAATAATAAACACAAATGTTATGCTGTGTTTCTGCGACAGGAAACTAACTTTGCGCGGAATTAATATAATTTTTACTTAATTACGGAAAAAGGAATAATGTTAATATTTTTCTTGTTGCTTTTTTTTTGTTAATACATTTTTCTACAGTGTAGATCAATTTGTCGATAGTTGCGATTCAGACATACGTAGGTTCAGTTAAATTATTTGTTTTACAGGTTATACGAAAACATTGTCTAATTTGTTGTCAATAATAATGCACAAAATTAAACGAAGTCTTCAGGAATACTTACGTATAAAATTAATGGAGATAAGACTGACGTAGAAAATTAATTGGGAACAACTTTCTGCTAGTGGCTTCTGCAAAAACGCAGTTCAAAATATTTCAGATCATGATCAAAGGTCACTTTTACGTACTTTACACCTGCGAAATATGTATCACACCTGCACAAAACAGTCACTACACTTTTGCTTTATTTGTTTGTAACAGAAAAACATAAAGGTAACCAAGAAAGTTCTGACGCTTTTTATAGAGGTCTGTGTTCCACTGGCCCTCACACCGTGAGTTGAATGCAAATGGAGATAAGACGGTCAGTTGTTGGTGTGGGTATATCCAACATACTACCTGGTTTTGGTAGGTCAATTACACCGTAAACTTGCTTAAGGACAGAGTGAACATGGGACCTCCACAGAGCGTCATAAGTGCATGTATGCTGTACGAGTTCAAACTGGAGTCAAATGCCAATGCAGCGGGGCGGAACATATGCCAGGCCTTTGGTGAGGGTGTCGTAACTACGCGGACAATGCATCAGTGGTTTAGCAAGTACAAGGACGGTGACGAAACACTCGAAGACGCACCACGTGCCGGAAGGCCAACACATCTACAAAAAATGAAGACCTGCAAGCAGCAGTTGAGACGAACATTGGCCAGATATGTGAGGAACTGGGACTACAATTCAGTGTGAGTGAAGAAACCATTCGGCAGCACCTCCATCCACTTGGGAAGCACTACAAGTGGGTCGATGGATCCCACATGATTTGACTTCGGACCAGAAGGTAACGCGAGCAAACACCTGTGTTTTTTTGTTGTCTCATCTGAGGAAGGAGCCTTTCTGGACAGGGTGTTGACATGTGATGAGAAGTGGATTCTGTACGAAGCTCAACGGCGCCATCATAATTGATTAGCATTCCATGAACCGGTTCCAAAACAGCCGAAACCAGCACTGCACCAGAAGAAGGTCTTCCTTTATGTTTGGTGGATTTCTCGCGGCATCGTGCATCGGGAACTGCTACCAGTTGGTCAGAGCGTCAATACAACTGTGTACTGTCAGCAGTTGAGCCGTGTTCAAGAAAAACTCAATACTCTGGAGCCAGCACTTCTGAATCACAAAGGAATCGTCCTGTTACAGGACAACGCTAAGGCCCAGGTGGTTAGGATGACCGGGAAGCCATTCTACGCCTTAAACAGGAAACACTATTGCATCCGTCATACTCCCGAGACATAACATCCCGGTTATCGCCTGTTCCATTCCTTGGGCAATGACCGTAGGGGACACCAGTTCAAATCCCTAGTGGAGGTGCAAAATGCACTTGATTTCTTCTTCGCTTCACGGCCCTCTAAGTTCTACCGCGATGGAATCCATGGCCTTCCACAACGTTGGCAGAAGGTCGTCGATGATAATGGGGACTATTTTTGATCTTCCAGGTACGTCTTAGGTGATATATCGATGTTCGAAGGTGTTTGGTGAAAAAGCGACAAAACTTTCTTGGTTACCTTTATATATTGTATTGATATTTACGGCTTACGTTCGGGAGATTGGATAACGTCATTTTATCGATGCTACAGCAACAATATACACATTTTACGTGATGGACATGACGTAAATATATTAAATGTAAATATCAATACATAATAATAATTATGCATATGAATTACAAATTACGTTGACGTATTGACATCGTCGTCTTTCTATAGCACAAACTGCTTCCAGCTGATAAACAAATGTCTGCATACACATGTAGCAATGTTGTCAAATTGTAATTTCCAGTCAATTAACTGATCAAACAATTGCATTTCGTACCGATGTGTGTATTTAAGACTCACTGCAAAGCCATTTTTGTGATTAGTTATAGAAATTCTATGTATTTAATTTCATGTCACAGCTTTCGTACTACCTTAAATTATTTGTCCGTTTTTCCAAGTAATGGCTGTACAGCGCTTATTTCAGAAAGCAGGTTTTCTTTCAAGAAGAAGAACGTCGACCCTGATTTCCAAACAAATGAATGTCAGAATCTCCCATGATGTTTACTTTTGAAAACCAGACTGCAGTATCTACCTCTGCAAATTACTCTTATCGAACTGCCTTCGAAGTTTTTGAAATTTGCCGAAATTGTAATAACAGATTATAGCTTTTGAGAACAAATTAATGATTAATATTTTATTGTTAAAATTTATTTCATAACTACCAATTAAACATTATCTCCTTAGTTCTATTTTTATTTATTTAGATGTTTTTAATGCAAGATTTGCATATATGCTAAACTCTACATCGTGTTTTGCAGTATTATTGTGGGGTTCTTCAGTACATTTTTTAAAAATTTTTTTACGCGGGAAAAATCCACTCGCCTGCTCGCCAGTGGCGAGTACTTTTATACATTTGGAAAGTAAAGTCTTTATAAACACTGTGAATGCAGAATGGTATGATTAGTAGATTTTTTGGCTGGCCAGGAACTGCTAGCAAGGTTTTTAAAGTCCTGACGATAAAGGATATAGGTTACATTATGTCATTTTGAAATTGTAGGACAACTCATACAATGTTAGTATACTCATTTAATTCATTTTTGCCTTAGTCCCTATGTAACAGGTTCCGAATGGTAGAATCTACTAATATATGGGCTACGAATTACGCCAAAACTTAAGTCTTATGTAGCTGATGTTCGTACACGCCAGTAGCTCGGACGATTCTAGTCATTAGCACACAACTGGTCTTTCCCCGAAACACTATTTTGACTGGAACAGAGCTGGAGTACGCGATTGTTGCACACATACTACTTATTACGTTAAACTTTATTCAAAATAAACCAATGTGTGATTCCAGTTTTTCATAAGTCGATTACCTGTAAGTCGTAGGTAATTTTTTCCCCTCATGTCCGTTCATGTTTAAGTTAGTCGTTTTGGTGTAATGTGTAATTTAAATTTTACATTGGCGTTGTGATTTATTTTCGTTCTCTATATGTGTAGAACCAGAAGAGTGCGTATTTATTTGTATATGGTTTGGTATACAGTATTGGACAGAATGGATGACTCATCCGGTTTTTTCCATCACAGTGGGTATTCTCTTTGCACGTGATAGTGTCGTCTGCTTGGTGGTAGTCTGTTAATTGTTCATAGTGGGTGATTCATAACTATTTAGAGATTGTATTGTTCGTACCGAACACGTACTCGTTCTCTTTCTACTCATGTTGAAGGGTAATAATAGCGATTATATCTGGGAAAAAACAACCAACTCGAAGAAACATGCAAAATTAAGATAGATAAAAAGAAAACCAAAGTGATAAAGTGCACAAGAGCAGGACAGTAAGTGACAAACGTATGGCTAGATGGAGAGAAAATCGAAGACGTTAAGACGTTCCCATATTTAGGAAGTCTAATATCCTCGGACGGAAGAAGTGAAAAAGACGTTAGTTCGAGAGTAGCGCAGGCTAACCAAGCATTCAATAGGAAAAGAGAACTACTGACATTAAGAAATGTGTCACTGGACGTTCGTAAGGACGCTGGTATGCAGCATGGCGCTTTAAGATCAGAAAGGTGGACACTGAGAAAAGCTGAAATATCCAAGCTGGAAGCATTTGAGATGTAATGTTGACGAAGAATGCTGCGCATATCATGGACTGAAAGGAAAAGGAATGAAGACGTACTAAAGGAAGCTAACGAAGAACGACAGATCATGAAGATAATAGGAAAAAGAAGAAAGAGTATGCTTGGCCATCTTATTCGGCACTCCGATTGGATCACCGTGCTGATAGAGGAAAAGGCAGAAGGAATATAGGAAGAGAAAGACCAAGGATAGAATATCTAAATGCAGTTACGAAGAAGGGGCCTTATCAAAGTATAAAACAGCTCTCCCAAGCGAGAGAAAAGTTTTAAATTTCCATGTTGCCCACCAACCTATGGTTGAGGTGAACAAGAAGAACAAAATGTCTGGGGAAAGATTTTCGCTGGAAATCCACGCACAAATAAAGATTCTGAGTGAAAAAGGCAACAGTAGTCGCCAAATTGCTGCCAGATTGCGATTGGGACAAAACACAGTGAGATCAATAAGTAATTTTAGAACCATTAGAAATAATGACCATAAAAAGCCAAAGAGACATCAAAAGTTACAACTGAGCGTATGAATGAAGCCATACTTGTGGTAGCAAAGAAGTCACTCAGAAAATCAGTAAGAGCAATCGAGGTTGGTTTACGAAAAGATGGGAATTTACCTAGCCAAAGGACAATCCGCATGTGGTTATTATGTGCCGATTTAAAATTCTATAAGTCTGCCGAAAAGTCAAAATTGTCGGCCAAGAACTTTGCTTGAGACTGACATTTTGTAAAAAGTATCAGTGATGGACTGCTGAACGATGAAAAGGACCTGCGTTTTCGGACGAGACCGCAAATAAGTATCGCAATATTATGCCTTTTGTACACATACGACGGCCTTCCAATACAAGGGACTCTTTAACACTACATCATTCTCACCGTAAAGAATGTTGCAAAAATCATTGTTTGGGGTGCCATTTCTGCTAAGGAAGATGTGGATTGTGATTCATGCCTGAAGGGACATCAATGAATGGAATTGTCTATCTCGATGTGCTTAAAGAGAAGTTACCAGTGTTTATAGAGATCAGTCAGTGTACCCACTTGCGACATGATGGAGGTCAATGCAACCGATGAAAGCTGTTAAGGAATTGCTTGAAACCAGCGGGTTTCAAGTTCTTGGACCTTGAACCGGAAACTCTCCTTGCCTGAATCCCATCGAGAACTGTTGTGTAATTTGAAGCAAACAGTTACTGAACGTAACCCGAGTTCAGTTTCTCAATTACGAGAAGCTATAAAACACTTTTGGGTTACAGAAATTGTACCAGAACTCTGCTAAAAATTGTCTGTCCATGCCTTCTCGTATCCAAACTGTGTTTTTTAAAAAAAGTAAGCACACCAGATATTAAACTTACTCTCCAGCGTGTATACTTCACTGTGTTTCTGTTATTGAAATGTATTCTTTGTATGTGTTTGTAACTGAAATATATCCTTTATATCAACATACACCCGTATTTAAATGAGGTCGTTCTTGTGTATTCATAAGCATGACACTTATTTGTGGTGAGTCATCAATTCTGGCCAATACGGTATATCTTAAAGCAGCATTTTTGTATGCATAAAATAGTAATTAATTCAACATCCCAATTTTCTTATTGTTTCATGTTGTAGGTCGCACCATTATTGGAACAGGCGAAAATGACTCAGTGGTAGATATTGTCATCCAGGGAACAGGTGTAGATCCATGCCACTGCTATATCGATAACATTAATGGGGTTGTTACACTCTATTCTCTGGCTGAGATGACAACTATTGATGGGTGTAGTGTAACTTCACCTGTTCGGCTTACTCAAGGTAATTAATGGTTTTATTGATTCATTGACATTGACGTATACAGAAGAATGTTTACGTGGAAGAATTATCAAGAAATTCTTTTCAGTAGCAAGATAAAAATTACTTTTAAAATTAAAATGTAAAACAGTAAAAGCAATAAAGAAGGAAATATAGTTTTACAAATAGAGAAAGTTTAATCTTTACTTTCTATGTACGATGCTTTAGCATGTGTGTTTATTACTTCAGTTAATTTGTTAAAACATTTTTTTTTTCAATTAATCTTTGTATTCAGTATAGAGATGCAAGGGCTAAAAAAAATTGGCTTTTTTGAAAAAAAACTCGGTTTTTTCTGCTTCCCTTTTTTGGGAAATTTTGGGCTTTTTTGAAAATTCTGTTTTAAATTGAAAAACCAGATTTTGTTTCGCTTCTCTACAACACAAAAAGTCATTTAATTAGTGGTTGATGCCGATAATAATATAAAACCTCGAAAATAAATCATGAATTTCGAAAAAATATTTCAAACAGTTTTACTTCTCAACATATTTACATTATGAATTCCAAAGGATTAACCAATGTATATAATAAGATTTTTTTAAACTTCCTACATACAAAAGTAAGCAGGGTTGGCAAGAACCATGGTTGTTTTTGAAAATGCCAAAAACCCGTTTTTTGGGGGGAGTTTAAACTAGGTTTTTTTTTTTTTTTTGGGTTTAAACCAGGTTTTTTGGGTTTAGATATTTTGCTTTATGTATTTATATTACATATTGACAGAAATAAGTTTGTTTCGCCTTGGTGTTACTATGCAACAATGGGTTATGTTGGAAGAGGTCACATAAGCTTAAGGAAGTCCGGTCCGTAAATTTCTTAAATTGAGAAACTCCCGCCCTAGCCATCGGGAAAATCCCGTCATTACTCTACATGTAAAACAATAACGGAAAAATCCTATTATTGCTTTGCATGTAAAATTTAAAAGTCAACGTATCGTAATCAGTACGCTAAAACTGAGGTATTAAATTACAAATTTAGTACGTACATATCATTGAAAGTACAATCCAAGCTAATGTGGGAAGCTACGTAGGCAATCGATAAATTTTGTCAATTTATATCAATATATTTAAGCAACCATGGCTTCTTTATAAAACAACAGGGAATCAGGCATGCAGAAATATACAATTTAGTTTCGTTTTGTATGTTCAGACTTACGTAATACCGAGGTTATCAAGGAGAAGACTTTCGCTTAAAGTTACATCCAAACCCCTACTTTGTTTACGCATGAAAGAAGGGTTGTGGTTCGACCGAGAATTGAACATGGGACACCTTGATTAAAAGGTGAAAAGGAAATAAAACTAATACAGATGGTTTGATGTGTGGAAACGTCACCATGAAGTTCACACGATTCGCATTTTTCGTTCTTTTTACTTTATTTTATTTATTTATTTATTTATTTATTTTGGTTTAAACCAGTTGTTTATTTAAAAAGAAGAAAAACACAACTGGTGTAAATCAGCCAATCTTAAAAGTAAATACTTCTTTTTAAAAATAATCAAACAAGTATCAAAATTCTATGTAGTATTTTTACTTCAAAATATTCCGTACCCTCTCTTTGAAACAAAATAAAATTAAAATAAAACATAAGAAAAATACTTAGATTTATATGATACACTTAAAGGCTGCACATCTACAGCTTTTGGTTTTGTATATTCTTGAAATTCTACAGTTTTATATAAGCACCATCACGGTTTACTCAGTCCTCAAGTTTTCTGTACTTTTGACAAGAGGGATTCAACATATGAAGGGTGTGAGGTAAGAACATGGTAACACAATTTTACTATTTTAGGAAATTAAAAATTTTCTGCTGCACAATCCATTTTAAAAGTCGGAAAGCTGATTTTTCACATAAGACTATACATGAAGGATTAAACGAAGCGGTATGCGTTGCTGTCTATCTGGTGCTGCATAACTCAGCAATTGAAAATTTGTTAGTTACTATGTTCTCGGCTCACACCCTTCATATCATTATGGAACTCTCGCCACCCCACCACCACCACAAAAAAAAAAAAAAAAAAAAAAAAAAAAAACTACGGAATATATTTAAGTTAAGATAAATACAACTGCATAACAAACATGACTGAGTGGAGCTTCTGCGCTTCTATCGGGAAGTCCGGGGATTCAACTCAGCATTCGACCATTCTGACAAAACTTTTCCTCATTCCATCTATGAAGTAGAAATAGTGCGTGTACTGTGAGTTGGCCGACTTCATTTCTTATTGTTTTTAAAACGTTATTATTACTAATTACCAGCAGTGACGGTTTTGCGAAGGTTAGGGGAGCGGTCTTTCGGACTGAAGCCTGTTCCCCAAAATTACGGAATGTCTAAAACAAACGAAATATGTATTAGTTATGTCTTTACTCATAAACTTTAAGCTCCCGTCAAATAAAAATTACGGATGTTTAGAAAAATTAAACATTACTAAGAAAAAAAAAAAAATACTTTTCTAAATCCGGCACTGATTCTCAGTATAAAATGATCTTCAAGGTTGTATCCGGAAGATTATCGCTAAATATATAAACGAAACGAAATACAGTATTAGTTATGCCTGTACTCATAAACTTCAAGCTCCTCCCAAATAAGATTAGGACATTTTAGAAAATGAAACAATCAGAGAAACCCGTCCCAAAGTACGTTTCTATATCCGCTACTGATTATTTGTATAAATTAGTGTTCAAGGTTGTATCCGGAAAATTATTGCTAAATCGTTGCACAGCTACAGTATTACATAAATGTGGAAGTACGGTTAGACTGATATATTGAAAAACGTACGGTTTGACGCATATATAGAAAAACGTAAGTTTAACTTTTGCGCTGGAAGCTAGAGTACTAAGCTCTTAGAAATGAAACACAGACGACAAACTGAAATGATCCCGAGAAGAAAAAAATGTCGATAACTCAAAAGTTAAAATAAAGTTAAATAGCCTCTAAAATTGCCCTCAAATACTACATTCTTCATGCTAGCTTTAATTCGTAAAACACGTAATCCATCCATCTTGATGGTGAATTTTAGAGCGAAATATGGCATTTAGGTCATGGAATTCTTCTCTAACTATAGAATATACTACACCGTATAAGAAAGCTATTTAGATAGAAAAATCATGAAAATGAAAAAAGCCAAAATTTCCAAAATTCTCGTTTTTTTCCCATAAAAACCGGCTTTTTATGTAAAAAAAAAACCATCGATTCAAAAAAGCCGGATTTTTTGCATCTCTAATTCAATATCACTTCGATTCATGAATATATTCTGGTGATTTATGATAGTAAGTTGTTTGGTTACTTTATAGTACTAACTAGTTTGCATATATTATAATGCTATTGGTCCTATATATATTATAAAACTGTAGTTACTTCACTGTTCTGTATTGCAGTTAGTACGATAGGTAAGTTATATTGTTTAAATTTATTGCAACCTCTACTAAGGGGAACGTGGTTTGACGTTTTCTCATTTGTCTGGTATACTCGTGGTCACAAAAACGCAGACAGGCTTTTAGAGCCCCCATTCTCCCAAAAATATCCTATGTCTATACGAATTCCCTTTAGGTCTGGCTCATTTTTCGTGCATTTTTGTCAGATAGAGGTGGAAATTCAACGATACTATTACTATATGCATATAATTTCGTTGCGTGTTTGACAGATCAATATATCAGTACCATGCAGGAAATTACGATAATTTTAATTCGCAAATTTCATACATGACGTATATTGTTAATGCAGAACGGTTAAAAAACAAAGCGGGAGTAGGGGTAATATCATAACTACAAATAGACTACAATAATTAACCATCTGTTATATGTGAGTTCTTGTTTCACTACTAATATACTTTTTTTCTGGTTACCTTCCTTTGAGCTAAATTATGGAGTAAGGTATGAAGAGCCATTGAAATTAGCAGGTTTAAAGCAAGAATATTTCAAAATATTTTGCTCTTTTCAGATAACATGTGATTCATTTTGGCACAGTTGTGGATGATGGGGTGCATCGACTTGATGGGTTACTTTTTCTTTTTGTATTAATGAACTTTCATACCTCTTCTACGTAAGCCATATTTCGCTTTCCAGTGGTGGTGCTAACTCTTACTGGAGGTGGAATAATTTCAAAACCCCTGTGAAATATGAAATAGGGTTGTCAGCCTAACGTTCAAGTCCTAACCTGCAGGACCAGGCTATGTTTCTTTCGTGCCCTCAAAGTCCCCTGTGAATTATAACAGAACGAAAGAAGCACAACCTAGTCGTCTATATTAGAGCTTTTGCACAAGGCCGACAGCTTGGCCTCGGAGAAAGCAGTTACGTTCAGAAACCTAATAATCCGTCTCGGATAGATACAACGGATAGACCACGTCGAGGCAGAAAGTTGATTGTTTTGCACATGGAACGCTAGAACAATGCTAGAAGCTGAGAAAATTATGGAAGTAGAGTAGCTGATGAAATCGCAAAACAGAACATCAGATTTTCAGTGCTACAAGAAATTTATGAAACGGAATAGGAAGGATATCCAAAACGGAATTTACAAACATGCATAGCGGAGGAAATAGCTGAGGACGTACTGGAAAGGGTTTCGTAATAAATATGGTAAACAGGAAACCAGGGATGGAGATCACACTAATTAGTGTTAGATTATGTAAAATTCAAGTGAAACACAGATTTTTAAACGCATCCGGAATATTAGCATACTCTCCGACCGAAGAAGCAGACGACAATGCTTGCTAAATCGTATATCAATTCTGAAGTATTGCTTCTACCCCTTATCGTCCTTGTTTCTTCGTAATATATGCAAACGCACCAACGCTAGAAAGTTCAATTTTTTATATGAACAAAAACGGGCTTTGGTTTTCTTTACAGTAGCATCGACTACTCCTTAGTTAACTTGCAAAAAAATATCCAACTATGAGTGATCATGAAGACAAAACAATTATTGAGCTGGCTCGAGGATCTCAAAGAAGCGGAACTATTCAAGATAGCCAAACATCATATTCATATAATAGTTAAATGGGTGATCTCGGATTTTTTTATCGTGGCACAAATACCAAAATGCAGTCGTGGTGTGGCTACATGCCGCAGTCGTTGCATCACTGTCACAATTACGCCAATACTCGACCACTGTATCAATTTCAGTGTGGGGGCCGAATGGAACAGCAAAAAAAGTTTCTCGTTAACCAGATAATCTCGATTGTAAGATACCTTTCACCAGAATGGCGTTGGCTTGATCGATTTTGATACGAACGGCGCATAATCGATATTCGCCTTTTACTGTGTACAGTTGCAGATGCGTGGAGGCGTCGCAGTTCTTATCATCATCAAGTTTAGGATTGATTGCTGTCTCGATGTGTAAGGTCAGATTGTCAGTTGATAAGGGCCATAGGCAATGAGATGGAGGTCGTCTTTAATGAGAAGCGGGAAGGTTATGGCAATATCAGCAACTGAGATACGTGTGTAATCAAGTGCATTCCTCTGCGTTAGATTTAACCGGGTCAGCATCTCCGCAGAAATCGTTGGACTACAGCTGGATTGTACTGATTCACATTGTTCGTGTGGACAAACTTATTGAGCAATGCACAAGCAATTTCGGGCGCCTGGAAGTTACGCGTCAGCTATACATTGCGAACTGTACTAACTGGGAGAGTAAAGTAGAGAAATGTTGGTTTCAGTCGGGCAAAGAACTGCTCGATGACGAATTACATCTTAGTTGCACGCCTTGACTTGTTGAGTTGCTCAGTCAACTACTGGGCAGCTCAAGGAGTCCTGCTCTGATTAATATAAAAATGGATGCCACTAGCACACTTGTCCTGGCATTCCATAAGCCACGGTGCGTTATCGCCCGCTTACATGAAAGGCAGCTGGTTATTCTGGAGAATATTATTGAGAATGGAGGCATTACTCTGCGTTGCCAGGGTAAGGAAGAAACAAAGCCACCAGTCGCCCGTTAGGGAGTATGTGCGCCACAAACTTGTATAAGGTATTGTTATGCACGGATTACATTTTGTGCTGAAAGGCATAGTTTTTCGAACTCTTGGATTCACGATATCTACCCTTTGCAATGGCCAGTAACCGACGTTCGTTGGTTTGAAGCAGAAATCGGGTAGTGATTTTGGTTTGCCCAAGAATGTAGCTCGATTAGACACATTACTGCACCATCACTTTGCACATCGCAGCGATTGCTGCATGAAATTCTCGACTTACAGCATGCCGCTTCAAACTCACCAGAGACTTGATGTTTCTGTTGGCGAGGGCAATCCTGATCTTGCATAGGACCGCGGCTAGCTGGGTGTGGGTGGAACGAGCGACATCTTGCAAGATATTCAGAAGCGGGGCCTTATTGTAACCAAACCAGGTCTCAAGTTTCATCGTGCATGAGAAGAAGCCGATCAACATTCAGAAACCACTTGCTGGCACCGCCTTGTTAATACAAGACGTTATTGCGATGGAGTTCGTCCATAGCCAGGAGTGCTTGCCGGCTGAGTTGGTCGAACATGACAGCGTTTGAGCCAACAATTAGTTGACCCACGGTGCCCATGTGCAAGAAGCAGATTAGCATTCCTTGAGGCACAAAGAAGCAATAGTCGACGAAGCAACATTCACAGGATCTTGGAAACAGTGGCCTTTTGTACTTGTTTGGCACCATGGCCTCCAAACCTGTATGATTCATAACAGAAATTACCCACATAAAGCTTATGTGGTTTAAGAATGGGCTGAGCAGATTGTAGATCGCCAGACCCATCGTTCCGGCTCGGCTCCTGTTCACACTCGTCTGTGGTCCTCCTCGCCACCCAATACGAGATCACCATTGTCATTTGAGTCGTCATTCTCATCATTGTCCCTGATCTTCATGGGGTCATGTGACAACAGGTTTCTATGAACATAAGCTTTAACTTATACCTTGCATTGTTTAAGGGTTAACTTGTCATTGGCGAACCTGGTAATGTTGATACAGTTCTTGCAAACTTCCTTCGGTGGTTGTTGTGACGTGCTGTTATCTTAACTCGAATTCCATTGCAGATCGCTGGCTATTCTTTCAGGTATGACGTACATCACCAGGATAAGTGTAATTATTGATGAACTAGTTAATATGAAAAAATACTAAATAAATAATTAAGCTCTAAACTAGGCAAACAATGGAAAGCTTCCAACGCCGCCTAGATGAATGTGTTGTGCAGAGGGGGCATCATTTAACAGGAGTCATATTCAAAAAGTAATCCACGCAATGGACAATGATTTACACATTAGTAAATGGCATACCTTTAACTATTAATTGACATAAGAGGTAATAAATAAATTACAGTTACTGCCTGATGGTGTGTTTTTAGTATCCTACTATGAACGCTGCCGCACCATGTAGATATACGCACGACGACTTTGCATTCAATTGAAGAACTAGAGGTAAATTCAGAAAATAGAAAAAATTATAGACTGAGAGAAGAGGTTGTATGTGTAATTGTAATGGGAAATTTCACAAACTAAATACAACTTTCTTACAAGGCTGTCTATAATCTTTATTATAAATTAACTAGAAATGTTACAGTTTCGGAAGTATATCACTTCCTTCTTCAGACTACTACTCCAACTGAAATCATAAATAACATTACATCATTTGTTATCCTGTTTTTCAAATAAAGGATACAATAAATATTATAGACAACCTTGTAAGGAAGTTGTATTTAGTTTGTGTTTAAGATGGACACAAGGCCTTTTTATCATAATATACAGGGAGATTTCAATGCAGTTTTGGGAAAAGAGCAGGAAGGTATGTCGTAGACAAATATGGTTTAGGAGAAAAACATGAAAGGAGAAAGAGAATTTTTGTAGGCAGAATTTACTAGTAATTGGGAACACGAGGTTCAGTCAGCACAAGAGAAGATATACATGGAATCCTCAACAGACGGCAGAAGATATCAGATAGACTATGTTATGATTTAGGAGAGGTATCGGAATACCTTGAAGAACGCGAAGACCCTTCCCGGGGCTGACATTTTCTCTGATCATAACCTTGTGCTGGCCGAAGTAGATATTCAGCAGAAAAATGTAGGCAGAAGAAAAGTAGGCAGCAAGCTGTTGAATACTAAAAACATGAAAAACGAGGAAGAAATCTTATCGTTGATAAATTCGAAAGAAAAAAAAATCGTAGAAAGGATAGGTGCAGGTAATAAGAGACGGTGGGAGCATATTAAACTGCATACAGCAGGCTGCAGAAGGTTACCGCGAACACAAAACGGGTAAAAAACTATGGGTTACGAAACGGATGTTACATAGAATGAGGTAAAAGAAGACGTGGAAACAGATTGAAACGGAAGAGGGCAGAAAGATGTACAGGAAATTATACAACGAGTTGTGAAGGAAAACATACAAAGCAAGGGAAAACTTTCACAAAAGAAAATGAGAGGATATAGAAGAATTGGAAAGAGTTGGAAAAAAAATATGAGCAATTGTACGAGGAGGTGAAATCTATGGGACTTCGGAGAAAACAAGGGAGTGTTACGATGGCAGTAGATAATAAGAATGGAAAGGTAGTCAGCGAGAGAAATGAAGTCTTAAGAAGACCATTTGGCCTAGATGTTGAAGTAGGAAATGAAGCATTCGAGAATAATTAAGTGTTTAATATTCTGTGGAATAAATTTGAAAAAGTTGTATTCAAGATTAGGAATAGAAAGGCAATCTTGGTAGATTAAGTACAAATCGAATTCATTTATAATATGAGAGACAAGGGCAAGAAAGAATTGTTCCAACTGTACAATGAAATATATGAAACAGGAGAGTGACCAGAAGACTTCCTGACAACGATCATAATACCGGTCGCTAAGAAATAGAACCCAAAGAGATGTGATGATTATAGAACTATTAGTCTCATATTTTATGCAGGAAAAATTTTGCTTCGAATTCTGAACAGGTTATGTGGAAGAACGAATGAGAAAGTTAAGCTGAGTACAGTTCGGGCTCAGGACATGTGAGAGAACAAGAGATTCAATTGGATTATTAAGCGTGATATCATATTCTAGGTTTATAGAAAAGGGGAAAGAGGTGTATGTGGTGTTTATTGTTCTAGCAAAGGTTTTACACCGCGTGAATTGGGAATTGTTGTCGGAAATTCTAAAGAATATTGTATGTATTGGAAGAATCGAAGTTTCTTAAGAAACTTATACATGAACCAGCAAGTAAGTGTTAGAATAGAGGAGGAAATGACAGAGAAGAGTGCAATTGGAAGGGAAATTCAACAGGAATGCTGTTACTCGCCAAAAATATATGTATCTATCTAGAAGTGATAGTGAAGAAAAGCGTACAAAATGAAGACGGCATTTCAGTAGGAGGTAGAATGATTAGGTGTATACGGTTTGCAGATGATATGGCACTTGTTACAGAATCTGAAGAGAAAATCAAAAGATCTTAGAAAACTTGAGGAAGAACTGTGAAGAATATGGGATGAAAATAAATGTTAGAAAGACAAAAGCCATGGTGATTGGAACGAAGGGTTCAGTGTCAAATACGGAAGTAGGAGGGGAGAAAATAAAACAGGTGACTAGTTTTCAATACCCTGGTACTATTATTAATAATGATATGAAATGCGAACGTGAAATAAAAGGAAGGACAGGAATGACTTTAAAAGCCTGTAGGAGAAAGAAAATACTATTTTGAGGGACATTGAATAGAGAATTCAGGAAAAGAATAATAAAATGCTTCGTATGAAGTATTTTAGTATATGAGTCAGGAACATGGACATAACGAAAAACATGAAAAACGACTGGAAGTTTTCAAAATATGGGTGTGGGGAAGAGTGAAAAGAATTAACTCGGTCGAGACAAAAATGAATGAAATAGTGGGGGGAAAAGAACAATGATAGATATTAAGAAGAGGAAAAGAAACTGGTTGGGACATTGGCTAAGAAGGAACTGTATCGTGAGTGACGTGGTAGGAAAGAGAGGGACGGGCGAAAGAGATTACAATTAATGGACGATATCAAAAGAGGAAAATCGTACGTGAAATGAACAGGTTAGCGGAAGACCGTGGAGCATGGAAGCTTCAGTTGCAGCAAGCAAGCTGCCAGTAATAAGAGAATACCAATGATGATGGTGATCACGTGACATCCTTGAGTTCTAGAAAAAATTCTCTTTGAAAACTAGTCGACAACTGTGAGACAATAACGACCCTATCGACTCTCTATTAAAGATCCAAGGAGGTTCATTTGCCAGCGCCCATTTAGCATACCAGTGTGCAGGTCATTTAACTTTAATACTGTTATTTAATTAACACTCTTTCCATGTGGATACGTATCCTGGAGTGCCGCAGGCAGGCCCATAGTCAGCCCAAAAATGTAGAGGGGCCCCGGTAGAAGTTAGGGGAGGCCCGAGCCAACCATATTATAGTTCATCAAATAGTAACATCAGCAATTCATCATATCTGCTCTTGAATGTTTAAGTATTTTGCTTCTACATAATTCTATTATCCTCCTCTACATACACACATTAACATCCTCTAATCTACATGAAAAAAGTAAATTTTATTAAATAAGTATTACTAACTATACGAATTAGAATTAAAATATATATTATAATAGTCTCACATGTAATACTACTATCTGTAGAAGCTAGATCACTACAATAATAAAATGTTCTACCAACGAGGGATACTTTGTGTCCACAACATAAAAAGATGCCAATTTACGGTAAATCAGAACATTCAAATTGAATATATGATTAGTATATGTTTCAGGAAAGCATAGGGACAGTAAGTAAAAAGTTCTGAAAATTAATGATAATACTAGTGAATATAATACAAAAAGTATAACATGTGGGCAAAAAGTAACCGCCGACTGGTAGTGCGAGGTGCATATATCGTGCACTATGAAATGCTACTGTATATATTCAAAACTTGCACAAGCTAATTAAACACTACCAACTTATTCGAAATATATCAAAAACAAACATTTCGTTAGACATGATTAAACTTTTCATCATAATGAATAATTATTTTGAATACAGTGGTAGCAACCATGCACTTGAAGAAAATGTTGACCCTTGTAAGAAACTGTTGTTGTCCATCAGTTTCCTTTTGTTTCATTTATTTCTACAAGGGTCAACATTTTCTTCAAGTGCATGGTTGCTACCATTGTATATTGAATAGGGAGTCAGAAATTTGCAATCAATCCCATTTAGAGGAATCGGAATTTTTTGTCACTGCGTATGCAAATAAAAATAGAAAGAACAGATCTTCTTTGTTACTAACTTTGTTTGTAAAACCCTGAGGGTAAATAAGGGAAGAGTGCAGGGTGCATTTTCACAACACTAACACTTAAACTCATTTTACTAAATTCAGCACAACACATTCTTAGCAGTTTCTTTATACAAGAGTCAATATTCTCTTTAAAAAACACAACTATCAGTAATGAATATTGAATGGGGGTCAGAAATATACAATTATCATCCCTCTAAGCGGAGCGATAAAGTTAATAGGAAATATCTATGAACATTAAGATCAAGAACGAGAGATGATCTGCTGTGAAATACGGAAATTAAACTTTACTTAGGCTCTTGTTTAGGGTTAACTTGCGAAGTTGCTCGTCCATTTTTATCGAAATTTTGAAAATTTACCTAGAAGAAATGGATAATTTGATTGCTTGTGTGTTTGATAACATGTAAGTAAAGCTTAATTTATGTGTAATGTCTTTTGATAAGCGATTATAAAGACGGGGCTAATTCGCAAGTAGAGGGAACTACTTGTCTCTAGGTTCAGGACGGTTGGATTATGGCTAATTTTCGAGTAAACATGGCTGCAAGTGTACAGGGTCTTTGCGCTAGATGTGAATTGACAGTACTAACATTTGTAAAACATGATGTTGATATGTGGTTAATCTTTTGAATATGTGTAAAATTCATGGGTTAATGAATGAAAGAACAAAGACCACCAACAATTGTTCACGATTTTCTGCTTGAGATAATAGGGCTCTACAAACCTAAATACTAAGGTAAGTGAGAAGTAGACATAACCTAACATAAGTAACCTAGTAGTGCATTATCCCACTTTACTTCGGCTTCTCGCTTCGCTCGTTCTTCCTTCTCAACTCCGCACTCCTCATTGACTACCCACAACCGTGCTCCGCGCGGCCCGCCAGTCTCACCTGTAGGTTAATAATGAATTTCTGTATGTAATTGTGGTTCCTCCTCCCCCCCCCATACTCCCACCCTCGAGGTAACGTAACAGAACATAAAATGAGTGAAGTTTAAGTAGAAATTGATGATTGTAGATTTTATTATGGTTTTTGTTGTAAATTAGGTGAACGGGTAACTTGGAAGTAATTCCCTTGTTTACAATTACATTTTTTTTTTTTTTTTTAATATTTATACTAAGTTCTTGTTTAAAATCTTAAATTAAACTCGTTTTATATAAATGAACCACCTGCACACTACACCAAGAAGACACATGCCAAAACAACTTAGAAAAAAGAAAAAAAAAAGCACTATAATATTATTCAAAGCTACACTGAGAAAAAATGCATGTGGCGTAGTAATATAGTATGTTACATTTGTAAAACCTGTAGTTTTTGGACTTAACCTACAGCAAGCGTATAACTGAAAACGCATATTTTATAATACTTTCTGTATAAATGTTCCATCTATACATACTTTCCGTATGAAACAATATAGGTGGTCAGGATCTCACATAAAAATGGACGTGTATATAACATATAGCTGACGAAGGCATATAAGGAAGACTGTTAAATATCAGACATCCTGCAACAGCATGATGTAACACCTAAGGGCAGTGCCTATGTAGCATACGGATAACGTATGCTTCTGTAGTAAATACCACTGTCCGGAGAACGGATTTTTCTTAGTGTAAGTAAAACACTACAGCCATCTAGTATCGAGTAAAATCAACACTGCTTCTTTCATGTTAAATTACAACATTATTACGCGTACGCGACTAAGAAATAGTTCGAATTTACAACGTTTTTATATGAAAACTAGCTACTTCCACGGAATTACCCACCCCAAGTACAATCCAAAACATTCTGCTACTTAATTTCTCCTCTAAATCTTGCAAATTTTTACTAGTCCTGGCTCCACAACCCGGAATTTAATCCTTAAACATTAAATATGTTCACTTGCTCAGTTACTCATCTAATTAAGGTAATTTAGCTTAACTTTATTCTTCTACGACAACAAACATATGAAAGTCTTTGCAACCATTACTTTTTCGGTGAATATTTCACCACAGTTCTTGTTTAACATATCACACCACAATAATTTACTAGAATCGGTCTCCTTTAACGGAACTCGGAGCTCTTAATTTACTTTATAACTAATTGTTCCACAATTAATCTAAGGTTTGCTGTTGACGAGGATTTTGCAATGCATATATGTACTACAATGACACAATAGAATAACAATAACCTACCGCCGTTACCGCAATCAACAAAAGATAAACGCTTTGTTCCTGCTCCCGTTTTATGATTTGGCTTGCAGTAAGCGCTTCACACTTCGTCTTCTACCTCCCAGATCGCTATTACAATTGTGGCGTGAATTATTATGAACATATTACTTCTTTTGGTAAAACTTGCTCCAATGTGTATTGTGTCATTCAAATGGAAATTCCGGAAGACTGATAAACTTTACTTTAACTCCTTTAAAATATGTTTAGAAGTGTTCGTCAAATAGTTAAAATGGAAAAATTCTTGGAATAATAGCTTTTATATTGCATTTTATTCTTAGTGTTTACACATAGAATTAGAGATTTTTTTGCAAGCCTTCCGTGAAAATTTTAGGGGGGGGGAGGGGCAGTAAAAATTTAGAGGGGGCCCGGCTCCCTCCCCCTCCCCCCGTGGATACGGGCCTGATCCCAGGGCTCGTGAACCTAGCGAAAATCTTACCAATAGTACGATTTATACCAGTGAGCATCAGGTGGAACTGAGTGATAGTATTTTCTAAACTTTTGGGAAGACTGGTTCCTAATTGCCATAGTTTTCTTGTATAAAATGCGTTTTACCAACTTATAACCCTCAATGACTCTTTTATCTTTAAGTTGGTCTGTAATAACTAGGGCCCGGAAGTTGAGGAAAAGTCCTCTTTTCTACGAGTGCACGAAGACAAGGCTTAACACTATAACAT